>NC_090922.1:1282513051-1283199390 GCF_040938575.1 Ambystoma mexicanum
ACTTCCAGGTATAATTTTGTTTAGGGGGATCTTTTTTCCCACTGCAACCTCCAATTTACACCACCAAAGAGAAAGATAAAACATGTGAAAAGTGTTCCCTTTGTTATAGGTTAACCATTTATTTTAACATAACACCAAGTTTGCATTTCAAATGCTTAACTTATGAAGACACCCTTTAAAAAAACATTTAATGTTGCATTTATTTTAATCACTATTACAACCACAACTCTGAAATGTACATCCCTATTACCAGTATGTGCTTAAAGCCTTATAGACATCAAAAGGGTTCCTTATCCGTTGCCTCTGTCCATAATTTGTGGGCGGGTCATTATTTCGAAATACTGACCGTACGCATGGTCTCTAAAGTGTTATTATTGAAGAGAACTATATTCATGTGAGCCTGATGGTGCTGCAGACGACTGGTTACAATCCCTAGGCAGTAGGGTGTTCACGCCTCCATTAACAGATTCAATTTTTTTTGGGGGGCGGATCTTCTCACCAGAGTAACTCCGTGGCTGCTGATGCAAATACCTAGCATGTATATTCTGATCCCGTGAAACAAGAGTCAGACTCGTGAGAAAAAAAACATCCATATTTACCCATAGTGTGCAGTGCTTTGGTCTGATGATCCCGCCTCCAATTCAATGTACTTGACTGCACAACTTTCAAAAGCAAGAAGGATTCCTTTGTAAAGCAAGCACAGCCAGATACAGGGACCTACCACGGGTATCTGGGGAGTCTGCACACTTCATAATTGCCTGTTATATGCAGTATGCTGATCTGAATGCTGTGCTCCTGCCAGTGACGTCATTTCTTTTCCAAAATGCCAGGGGTAGTGAAAGTGACACCACATGATCGTTGACCTCTGATGACATCACAGGAAGTGATGTAATTTGACCCGACCCCCCAAGTGACATCACGAGAAGCGTTGGAACACGACCATTCACCCCTTGATAAAACATGAAGTGGCATCACATAGCATGGTTCCTAAGCACAGTAGGTAAAATACGGTTACATTATTACTGTAATGCAATGTACATTTCATAGAAGAATGGATCACTATCTGTATCATTAATATCAGTGTCTGTAGGCCCATGTTATCAAATTACTGTGAATGCAAGCAGACGTCCAAGGCCAAATGATAATGGTGTGTTATTATATAAGACTTATGCTTACACGCTTTATATAGAACAAATATATCATCCTCAGAAGGATGAAAGACTGAGTTGGTCTTGCTGGGACTCGAACCTGCCCCCTGACAATCACACAGAAATCGATGCAACAAGCGCTCAACCCACTGAGCTATCTTACCGCCTATAGTAAAATGAGCAATTACATGTCTGAATATTCTTGAAGTCAGAAAGCAAATTATACTCTGTAGTGGATACCTTTAAACTGGTAAAAGGTGTAACAGCAGGTCAGTTCATGTGCATGTCTGGTGCAAAGTTGGCCACATGTCAAGGCTGCGTGGATCTCCATTTCAGGCTACACAGGTTTGCCCCACTCAGCATCCCATACTCTGGACATTCGTTACCTCATACATGCAAACAAACATCCAGAACAGCATGTCACGTGGATAGGAAGGAAAGAAACATTACAACAAGGCATTATTTGTGGTACAAATAATCAAGGGCCACTTTATGTGATATGGTCAAACATTTCTACACTGTACGCAAGCTTTTAGGCACAAGGATTTTGTCAAGTGACCGCAGACAACGAAAAGCAAAATACATAGTCAGAAATTGATGCTTATTCTATTCCAAATGTTTTTTGGAAGTTTTTGTCTGCATTGTGAATTTGCAGTGTTTAAGATCAGACTAAATCAGTGACTCACCTCCTGAAGTGTGCCTGAAATAAGCTTTTAATGAGTGTAGCAATTATTGAATGGAATTCCAGAAAGACACTTTATTTGTTATTTCTATTCTTTCTTATTTAGGCCTGAACAAGAAATCCATCCACTCCAGAGAAAACGACCCAAATGGCGCTGGCCCAAAACAAGCAGCGTCCATAAAATAAAGAACATTATTTTTTTCTAGGGGTAGCAAGGGAGACCCCAGGGGTCACACGCGCAATCCCTGGCAACGTCCCTGGTTCCTGCTTGTAGTGGTGAAAAATCAGAAGCAGGGAGAAAAAGGTAAACAACAGTTGTCATTGATATTCCTCCATTCGCAAATAAAAGAATAACACTGCTATGACTTTTTTCAAAATATGCTTTGTGAATACTCCTTTCTTCCCAATTTTAATGTATCCAGGGTCTCAGTGTTCTGCACTTGGAAAGATATATTAAGGAAATGACATATCCAGCCAACGTCTGCTCATGTGAATATTTGAACAATATAATTCACAAAATATGAGCTATAGTATTCTACACCACTTCTACAAATATACACTTTCCTTCAAATATACCAGTCTGTCAAAGGCTCTACCAAACCATTCCCGTGTGAATAAATCACAATAAATAGTTCCATGCTCGACGTTTACATTTCTTTTCCTGTTCATGCTTTTGCCACATTAGTTTTGGAGTGGGGAAGATGGTACCTTATTCACAATATACACCCATTAATAAAACCTCATACAAACTAATTCTGGGAAAAACTGACATAGTAAGAGGTACATGCCTATAAAACCCCTGAAATGAAGCTAAAGCAACCTTAACTTTGTGCCCCCTGTTTTGCAGCCAATGACTACAATGATGAAATCACAGGTCACATCACTGATGACATCACTAATTACATGTGGTAGGATAACACTGATAACAACACAAATTTCATCAAAATGACATCACTGGTAACAACACTAATTACATTTTATATAACAGATTACATTAATAATGTCATTAGACATAACATGATTAACATCTTAGCTCATAAGAACTTTGATGTTCTTAATAACAATTTAGGCCATGGACTTGGCCATGATGAAGTCTGTGGCCACTGGCCATCCGCAATCACCATAACTAGTGGTCAGTTAGTGTTGCAAAATAATGATGTGCATGGTTAAAAGCCATGCCTAGTGGCACATCACTGTTTTAAAATATACAGTGGGCAATGTTGAAAGCTGTAGCCAGTGGCCATAGCTTAAGGCCATAGCTAGTGCCCATTAATATGTAAGAATATACAGTCATCAGGGTCTAAGGCCATTGGCTTAGCCAGTGGCTAGTATTGTGTTAAAGAACATGGTCAGTGTACATAATATACAGTGGGCATGGCCGAAGTCCATAGATAGGGGCTGGTTGGAGGTGTATTATATACACAGCCGGCACATCCGAAGTACATCGCTTATGGCATGTTAGTATGTTTAAACTATACAATGCACATGGCCAAAAGATGTACAAACTGCTCATAGTCATTAGAATATAAAGTGGGCACAGCCAATGATTTTGGCCATTGGCCAGTATTGTGCTACCGTCCATGGCTAGTGAGTGATTAGTGTTTATAATATACAGTGGACGCAACTGAAAGCTGTAGCCACTGGTGAAGGCCAAGGGCAATGGTTGGTGGCCTGCAAGTGTTTTAAAATATACAGTGCACATGGTTGAAGACTGTGGCCAGTGTCCATGACAGAAGGCCATGATTAGTATCTATTAATGTGTTAAAATATATTTGGCCATGCACATTTACCATGGCTGAAGGTAATTCTTAATGCTGGTTACTGTTTTAATTTAATTAGTGATGTCATCAGTGATGTGATCTGTGATGTCATCATTGTTGTTATAGGCTGTGCAACAAGGGGTGTGAAGTTAAAGTGGCTCTAGCTGAATTTCAGGGGTTTTGTTGCATTAAGTTCTCATCTTAACTTCCATGCATCCACAATGTATTGCTAACCTGAAAGGCCCTGCAACTAAAGATTTTTCCTTGAATTTCAAGGATTGTGTTATTCCATAGATTTTTAGACTGCTTCCGTACCACTAGCATGGTCTTGGGCCATGGTTTGTGTGCACGAACTTTGGCTGTGCCCATTGTCCATTTTAAAACACTACCAGACCACTAGCAATGTCCTTCAGCCATTGATGTTGGGCACCACCAATCACTACCTAACCACTAGTCATGATCTTTGAGCATGGCTGGTGGGCAGGGCCACTTTATGTTTTAAAATACTTGCAACCCATCACTTAAAGATGTTCATCAATCAATCACAAACTGATTTTGTACTGTTTTGACAGTGGTACTGTTATGTATAAAAGATTGCAGGCTTTGAGAACTCACAAGGTGTTTAGACAATGCGCTGCAAGATGAAATTATTTGCGATGGACCACACACTTTGGTTAAGCAGTGCTCTAAGCCCATTGTTTTATGGCCGGTGTCATGGTGACTGTTGTGATTCATCGCACAACCCCAAATAACCACATTTAAGCAGCACGGAAATGAGAAAGAAATTACCGGCGCCAAGAATAACATATGCCCAGGTCCTTTCTGCTTTTATAGTAAACATCGAAAGCTGGCACCCATGAATATACATACAGTAAGTGAACATATATTTTAAAGTGAAATATACAAATGTAGTTCATTTAACCTTTAGAAGAAAGTGTGCAACACAAAAAAGTATTGGACTTTTTAGAAAAGTAATGAACACCAGAAAAATAACCTGAGAGAGGAAATGTTCCCAAAAATATGCAGGCAAAGTATAAAATGTGCTCACCTTTTAAACCAAAAAATATGTCGTGAAATCTGCCTTGGTAAACAACATCCCAATATGAAACCAGTGCTTGTGGTCTTGTGGGTAAACATCTGCCCTGGACAAATGATTGTTAGGCGGAAACCTGTTCAGTTCCCTCTGGGACCACTGCAAAAGATTTAGGACTACAGGTGTTTGGCAGTAAACCCACTTGGTAGCAGTCTGTACCACACAGATTCACTTGGTAGCTGTGGCTGAGCAGTCAGACTTCCCTCAAGAAGAGTCAAGCAGTATGTGGAGTATATAATATAGGGCAATTCTTCACAGTAAGACAAGCAAACACGCAACGAGGCTCAGTGTAAAGATATTAAGGTATTTATTTATAACGGAACATCTATGGAAAACACTATGGCACTATCACGGCAAACACTTCAATCACAATTACTCTACGAAGAAGAAACGATCAATCCCCCTAACAATATTTCGACAAGTCTAGGTTCTACCAGCATCACTTATTTACAGACAGAGGTGTATGCCTCAACCTAGATGGCACTCTAATATTAGTTAGGACGGGAGAGAAAAATAAGCAGGTTACGAAATCAACACAGTTCAATACTTCACGGGAAAAATGCAAGGCAAGAAGGCAAGAACCACAATAGATCATAAAGTTCAGAGGCCAGGCCCACTCGGAGAGAGGCAAGGCGATATGTCCCAAAAAGTCTTAGTGGAAATGAGTTCGAGTCTTTATAGCAAATTGTTATCGGCAGATTGAACCAGTTCAGAACAATACGTGAGAAAGCTTGGAGGCGACCCAACGGAAAGGAGAGGATTAAGACACCTCACTCGAACCGATCGAAAGGGAAGCCAGGCGGACACGGTACCTTGTTTGTGGAGAGACAGCTCCGGCGGGGGCAGTTGTTCCTGGTGGTGGATGCACGTCGGGTCTTTGCCAAGAGTAGAGATGATCTCGTCGTCGAAGAAAAGTGAAGTCCGGTGCACCAACAGGGAAGAGACCAGCCGTGGAGTGCTCCGTCACAAGGCACCACCTTTTGGTCGCAGTACAGGGGTAGTGGCTATCCAGTTGCCGAGGTGCTCTGCACGGGCAATTCGACCACTGCGTCCTGAGGCAAAGAAAAAGGCAAAGGGGACTGGTTGTTCCCACCAGTCAGGGGAAGAGACTCTCCGGCAGGGAGATCTCCTCTGTCGTCGGGAAGTGGTGAGTCGGTTCCGCAGGGCTCCACCGGGAGTGTCGTTGTGCAGGTCCGCTCAGCGTTACCCTCGTCGGATTCTTAGGTCCTGTGGCGACTTCTGAAGATCCAGTCCCAAATGCCCTGCTTTTATGCAGAAAACCCCCATTCATTCAGCCTAGCTGTCAATCAACACACGCTAAGTGGTGAGCGGGGAGGCTCACCACTTGGGCCAATCACACCAGAGTGCGACCGGAGTTGGCAAGGCAACTCGGTCCAGGGTGCCTAAACCCCCTCCCACACCCCTGTGGTAACCCAGACAGAATGGCACCACTTTGGAGGGTCTCTGTACATAGGCCCGCCAAAAGTGGAACAAAGGGCTCAACCTTTGGTTTAGGAGTCACAGAGACGAACACAGACACCATTTTAAAAACCGAGTTCTGGCAGAAAATACCATCCGATAAACTTATTTAAGATAAGTAGACCGGTGGTGAGTTAGAGATTAACGAGGAAAAGTATCAATCTTTAACAATGGAACGAATCCCATAGGGTTATGTTCGGGGTCGAGCATAACAAGTAGTTTCCACTGCCACCAGCCAAAACTCGACGAGGGGGGACGGGACAGTGCCCCCTCGAGTAACAGATCTAGGAGTAATCGAATTACCCCTACTAGCACGTCCACAATAAGATGGTTTGTACTAGTTCTGTTAGTAAATTTAGGTCTAGTAAAGCCAATGGTGACTTTACATGCCCGGGGAGACAGTAGTCAGTTCCCGGGTATGGAGTCTATGGTGGAGGTCCGCTAGGACGCCCCAGTGTTATGGCACGTAGGGTGCGGTGTAACACACATAGCAAAACATATGAGACCCTATGGAGTAAAAGACCCCATAGCCCATAGAACACATTGACATTCAAAGGAATTACACACATTCATGTCAAAGAGTGGGAGGAAAAGAGTCTCACTCTTGGCAGGATGGAAAAAAACAAACTCCAGAAATCCAGCAAAGCTGCTGGGGGACTCACCAGGTTAGGAAATTCAGCCTAAACAGAGAATTCTCCCTAACAATGATAACCTGAGTAAAATCCTGGTAGCCAAATACTAGAGCAAGCTGGCCGCCCTAAAAAAAAAAGAAAAAACATGTGTTGCGTTCCCCCTCTAAAAGAAATGTACGCTTTTCACCCACATGTGTCCTTTACTTGTGCCCTGAAAAGCAGCCACAATCAGGGGAGAATAACTGCACCAGTGTCCAGGATTACAAACTCTCTTGCAACATTGTAGGAAATCACTCATGACTTATGTGACCTCTCATCATTTGTCCTCCTTACCCTCATGCCTGGCTTTCAACAATACTCAGCTTTATAATTAAAACTTGAAAAATACACATTCCATAGTTTCACTCAAATATATAAATCCTTATTGAACTATGTTAGGCAAAAAGTGTACAATTGTGCCATTGCCCCCCCCCCCCCCAACCCCTCTTCACTGGCAGGCTACAATTACCAGAATGTAATTCAGCAAAAGGCAACAAAATTGTCTATGAGTGCAATAGTTTTAAGGACTGACAGTAGCACGTATTTTATTTTTTTTTAAAAGGGGGATGTCACATGTTTTCTTATTGTGTTGAGATAATTAAAATGAATAAAACACACAACCCCAGACTGTGGACTGTCACCCACCCATGCAGTAACTGGGACCAACCCTGTTTAGCTTCAAATTGAGGAAGGGGCAGGCCCTCTCAGGCCATGCTTCTCTAAGTAGTCTTGTAACTGCCTCATTCATTAGGCACCATGGCCTGAGGAGGCTGGCCTTTTCACCCCAATATCACTGTAGCTGTAAAAATAAAAATTCTTTACAATCATGTATAAAAGATTGCATGCTTTGAGAACTCCCAATGTTTTTAGTTAATTCCCTGCGCAATTAAATTATTTGCAGAGAATCACACACTTTGGGTAAGCAGCGTGCTACAAGCCCCTTGTTTTAAGGTCTGTCTGTTGCTGACTGTTGTGATACATCACACAACACCAACTAACGGCATTTATGCAGCATGTAAAAGGGAAGAAAAAGGACCAGCTGTAAGAATAACATTTGCCCATGTACTTTTGCCCCATAGTGAAAATCAGAAGCTGGTACCCATAAATGTATGCACAGTAAGTGAACATATATCTTAAAGTGAAATATACAAATACAGTTAAATAGACCTACTCCTTAGATGAAAGTGTGCAAGACAAAATAGTATTGAACTTTTTTAAACAAAATGAATGAACACCAGAAAAATAACCTGAGAGAGGAAATGTTCCAATGCATATGCTGGTAATGTATACAAGGTGCTCACATTTTAAACCCAGCAATCTGTTGTGAACTGTAGAACTAAATCCCAATATGAAACAAGTGCTTGTGGTATTGTGAGTATGTGTCTGCGCTGGGAACATGACAACCTAAGTAAAATCCTGCTGGCCAAATACTTTTGCAAGCTTACCAACCTCAGAAAAACACAAGGGGTTGTGTCTGCCCTCTGAAGAAAAGTTATGCTGTCCACCCACATGTGTCCTTTACTTGTGCCATGAAAAACAGCCACAATTAGGGGACCATAACTGCACCAGTGTCCAGGATTGCAAACTCTCTTGCCACATTGTGGGCAAATACTCATGACTTACTTGCCCTTTCATAATTTCCCCTCCTTACCTCCATGTTTGGTTTTCAACAATACTCTGATTTATAAAGAAAACTTGAAAATTACACATACCATAGTGTCACTCAAATATATAAATCCTTATAGAACTATGTTAGGCAAAACGTGTACAATTGTGGCCTTATTCCCCCCATCCTGACTGGGAGACTACAACCAGTATGCAATTCAGCAAAAGGAAAAAATATGATTGCTGAGTGCAAAGCTTTCAAGGACTGACAGTACCACGGTTTAAAAAATAATGTTTTTTAAAGCTAGGAAAACACATGGCAATCAGGACAATCTGTCATCCATGGAGCAAGAGGGACCTACCCTGCTTATCTTTGACGTGAGGAAGGAGCCAGCCACCTCAAGCCATGCTGCTCTAAGTGGTTTTGTAAGAGAGGCTCATTTATTAGGCAACATGACCTGAGGGGCTGGCGACTTCCTCACTTTGAAGCTAAGCATGGTCGGTCCAGATTGCTGCATGGATGGGAAACCTACTCTAGCAATACACATATCTTTTTCTTTTTTAATTATGTATAACATATTGCAGGCTTTGAGAACTCCCAATGTTTTCAGTTAATGCCCTGTGAGATTAACTTATTTGCAGAGGATCACACACTTTGTTTAAGCCGCATGCTATAAGCCCCTTGTGGTGTTAAATCACACCACCCCAACTAACCGCATTTAAGTAGCACGTAAAAGGGAAAGAAATTACACATTGCAAGACTAACATATGCTGAGGTACTTTTACCCCCATAGCGAAAATCAAAAGCCGCCACCCATGAATATATGCACAGTAAGTGAACATATATTTTAAAGTGAAATATACACATGTAGTTCAAATGACCTTCTCCTTAGAATACATAGTGCAAGACAAAATAGCATTGGACTTTACACTCGAAAAATAACCTGAGAGAGAAAATCTTCCAATAAATATGCTCACAAAGTATAAAAGGTGCTCCCCTTTTAAACGCAGCAATCTGTAGTGAAATATTCCATAGTAAAAAAAAATCCTAATACAAAACAAGTGCTTGTGGGTAAGCGTTTGCACTGGGAACATGACAACTTGAGTAAAATCCTTGTATCCAAATACTTGAGCAGGCTTGCCTAACTAAAAAAAAAAGGGGTTGCATGTAGCCTCTGAAAAAAGGTTAAGCTGTCCACCCAAATGTGTCCTTTACTGGTGCCCTGAAAAGCAGCCATAATCACAGGACAAAAACTGCATATTTCCCCTCCTCACCCCCATGTCTGGCAATGGACACAACTCTGCTTTCTTAAGCTAACTTGAAAAGTACACATACCATAGTGTCACTCAAATATATAAATCCTTTTAGAACTCTGTAATGCGAAAAGTGTACAATTGTGGTATGATTCACCCCATCTTGACTGCAGACTACAAATACCGGAATGCAATGCAGCAAAAGGCTGAGTGCAAAACGTTCAATGACTGACAGTTGCATGGATTAAAAAAAATAATGTGAATGGTGTGTGTTATGAAATATTTAAAACTAAGAAAACACACTGCATTAGGGACTGTGGACTGTTTCCCATCCAAGCAGTAACCAGGACAAACCATGCTTAGTTTCAAAGCGAGGAAGGATCTAGGCCATTTTTCTCTAAGTGGTATTGTAAGGTGATATGATATGATATGGTATTTGTAACGCGCCTATACACAAGTGTTTCAAGGCGCGACGAGGCAGGGAGGGAGGGAAACAAGGGGAAGACAGACAAACGATCCTACTAGGCCAGGTGTCATTCAGATCGCGCAAGTGCAGAGGTGGGCTCATTTATTAGACAACATGGCCTTAGGGGGATGGCCTCTTTCTCGCTTTGAAGCTAAGCAGGGTTTGTCTAGTTTCTGCCCAGATGGGAAACCCACTGTTTCTGTAAAAATAGATATATTTTTTGCATTGTTGACTGAGAGGCTACAAAAACCAGAATGCAATCAAGTAAAAGCCCAAAAAGGGTCTTTGAGTGCAAAACCTACAGGGACTGACAGTAGTAAATAAATAATTTGGGTCTACATTTGTTTGCCCATCCATGGAGTAACTGTAACTGACCCTGCTTAGCTGCCGAGCGGGACTGAGCCTGCTTAGCTTCAAAGCAAAGCAAGGGAAAGGCAAGGGAAAGGCTGGCTTGTTTCTCTAAGTGTTTCTCTAAGTGGTAACTTTAGCTGATTTATCAGGGAACATGGCCTGGAGAGGCTGGCCCCTTCCTCACTTTACAGCTGAGCAGAATCTGTCATAGTTACTGCATGGATGGGAGACTTGGATGGCAATCGTGGTCAGCGATCTTTCACACCTGACTTCACCATTGCTGTAAAAATATCTTTAAAACAAACAATCACTGTAACCGTGGGTACTGAACAACACATACGACCGGCTATCCATGGTCCTTTATAGCTGTGAATATTTGAAGAACGATTGGAAAAAAATGGTTTGCTGCTCTGCCAGTACCTCACCAAGTGCCCCTCTCATCTGGGCCAACTCTCCCCAGATGTCATCTTAACCTCCCCCTCACCCCTCACAACACACACTGTGTATGTGTGCTTTGAGAAGTCTGCTATTCGAGGTTACAGAAAGCTTTGTGTTGCAAACTCAGTCCCTAGACCCCCTCCAATTCCCAAATGTCACTTGGTGCCCCCTAGCCTGATGGCATTTGCATGTTTTTTAACTTGCAACTTGCCCTTTTCCTGCCTTTTATTTTTCCATACCCTCGGCTATAGCTGTGGCTATCTCTTGCATTGAGAGGAAAACAAGATGGTGCCTGTTTTATTTCTAAAAACAATGGTTTTGTGTCTATCCCTAAGACATAGCTATCTATTTTTGAGAAGGGGACACCCACTTCTAAATCAAATATTTATAAAACTGCTGTGCAAAATAACCCCAAGCCACATATGGTTTCAGACCTGGTCCAAATCCGTCCAGCAGTTTGGGTGGTGCACTTTGACAAATTTTGACCTTGTTTGTCTAAATGAAAATGAATGGGAAGTTGGTCACACTTTAAGAAAGAAATAATGTTTTTGTCTTCTTAATAACATTTTTATTTTTTAACAAGTCATTACTGTGGGATGTATTGACCCACTTTTGCTCTGCTATGCTGCATCACTCTGTTATGATGGTGCCAGAAACAGCAAAATGGCCGCAAAACCCTTGTGCACACCAAAACCCCTGAAAATCGCGCTTTTCAACGCACGAAAAGATGGCTGCCCAATCTGCCACGCATGTTGTCATTGGTGTAACAGAGCTCTCACTACTGAAATGTGTCACTGGGCTCCACAACAATTGAAAGTGGAATGCAGAAGGAGAAAGCAGTGCTTTGCTAAATGAAACTCCAAATATTGCTCTAAATCACCTTTTCTTTGTGGCTGAAACTTCAGAATGCTGGTACAGAACACCTTCCAAAGATTCAAAATTCTCACTGGGTGCTACAATTCACTTAGTTGAAAGAATCACTGTGAACCTACAAGGCCCTCAAAGGCTAAGGACATAAAGAGATCTCCACAGCAAAAGAGCCGTCTGTGGATCTGTAAAAAAATCGCTGTGCAGCAGAGGGCTACCTATGATGACAGCTGTCAGGGGTCTTCCTGATAAACTTTACCATGTTATAAACTGAAAGTCAAATGTTTGCAATATAAGATGCCTGTTACTGATAGTAACCCATATTATTATTATTTTTTTAAAATTAAAATATCATTGGTTTATATAATTAAACCTTACATTTGTATTTGTCAAAAGGAGTGAATACATCAATAGAAAAAAGAATCCAAAAAAAAAAAGTAGAGGAAGAAATAGATCAGTTTAAGAACATTGAATAGAAGTTTCCAGAACGAAAGAGCAATATTAAATTAAAATTGGGATATAATGTCAGTCCAAAAGCGAATCACAGCAGTAATCATTCTTCGATTGTTCCCAGAAAGTATAAGTGACCATCGTTCATCTGGATCCAGAGGTCTTGCAGAGGTTAGATATAGCCGTGCAATTGCAATATGTTTTTCTGCCAGTGCAGTACATTCCATCACGAGATGGTATATTGTTTCAATCGAAGCCGCTTGCAAAAAAAATCTGCACAACTGATTTTGATTCGCGGAACGATTTCAGATTCCATTAATTTGTTGTGTAGGTAAGATATTCAATCTCAGCCGAAGAAATAAGTCTCTAATTAGGCGATCTGGAAATAGATTGAGGTAAGGTGGAAGATCATTTGATGCTCTGATGTCATTTGTGCAATTCAGCGTTAGTTTGTATTGGTTTTTAATGGTTTGAGTTCTTATCCAGTCAAGTCTTATTAATTGCAATTTTGCTTTTGCGGCCTATGGAGCAAAGTATCTGTCATGATGCCATTGTCAATTATCTGTGCTTGAACAAAGACTTTCTAATTGATCAGAGCTACAGCATTGATGTTCGTTGAATTGGATCGCAATATGTCCCATGCCGGGATACAGTCATCGTTCAGAAGTTTTCTTAGCAAATCCAGTTGTTTCCATTTTATTAAGGAACTCAGGGATTGCAGGCCCAGTTCAAATCTTATGCTTGCAGCGGGAACAGCATTTGGTAATGAGAGTACTTTTGACCAAAAGATATGTTCTAGTTTATTCCATATATCATCCTGAAGATTGATCATGGTCTCTCCACCATATGTAAGGATTGAGGCTGCCTACTGCTTATAGAAAAGGATGATCGATTTAAACAAATACTTTCTGAATTTTTTGTGGATAATTAAGCCTTGACGTGCTAACGTTCTGGCTTTGGCTATTAGATGAACTGCCCATTGTTGTTCAGCCTTAGTTTTTCCTAGCAGCTATTATTGGATAGTAGGCGTGCTTGTGGTCATGTGTCAACCTAATTTTCTTGTTGTTATTTTCCTTTTGTAAGTTGTGAAGTAGCCATACATAGTTTAGTTTCTTATTATCTTTCATTTTGCAGAGGGAAGTCCTTTTGTGTTTGAAATTGCTGGATTCATGAATAGATTAAAACCATCACACACCGGCTTTTGGTGGAGCCATGTTTCCTGGAGGCATATCACATCGGCTGTTAAGAATTTTGATCTATTATGATCGAAGAGATGGCGGTGGCCTCTCGTGTTCCATATTTGTTTTGATCCCACAGGTTTAAAAAAATGAGAATTCCATCTGTTATTTGATCCAACAAGTTTGTTTTGTGCTAAGGAAAAGCCAAAATAATGTAACAATTAAATTAAACCTGGCTGAAGCTGCAAAACTGGAATAGCAGGTTTTTCTCACAGAAGGAAGACCTTCCCTCAGCAGGAACTCATGGGGAGGCATTGATTTCAGGGTAGGAAAGAATCTGGTCTACAGAGGGAAAAGGAACAATGACAAGCTGCAGCTCAGGAAACTCGAAGTGTGAATAGGGTTGTAAATGGCCTCTGCAAGGAACAAACGAGGAGGAGCGTGCTCTTGGACTGCAAGGAGACCAAAAGAGGCAGACCCAAGAAACCATCTGTGGCTGAACATTAACAAAGAACACTTTTTAAAAGACTTATAACTTGCTAGTCAAAATGGTGAAAAATATAAAAATAACAGAGTTGTTTATTTAATTTCTGGCTGCACGTTTTAAGAGGCGGCAAAACCATGTGACATGTTCTGGAAAGCAATGGCAAGAAATGTGATTTTACGCAAAATGCGTGACTGTTAGAATTGTGAACATTTACACGAATAGCCCCATGTTAAACAGGCATATTTGTGGAAATTTGGAAAGTGTGTTCATAGCGAAAAGGGAAAAATTCTGTAGAAAGGGGAGACATGATCCCACAGCTACAGGGTTTTGAGGAATAGCTGCTATGTAAAATATGGCATCTTTATGTGTGAGTTGTATAAAGGTGACCAATGTAGAAATGTACATTTAATATAAAATCAGATTTGGAGACCAATGGCTAAAGGGAGGTTTCTGAGGATTGTAAAGCAAATCATAAAACCTGACATCACCCAGCCTTGAGCAAATCACTCAAATTGCAAGGCGGAGATGAAGTATTGACTCTATCCCAGCACAAATGGGTAAGCTTACATGAGCCGGCCCACACAACCCCTGTATGATGTCATTTTATAGCATAAATAGAGACATCTCACCACACTTAGGGACAGACAGATCTACTCACTCTCCTGATTCTGGCAGAGCACCCTGCTTCTGAAATCTACATCTTCCAGACTCCAGAAACTTGGCAAAGCAAAGGCCAATTGCATAGCTGAACCATTCTCAGCTAGACCTCAAATTCTAGAACAGAACCCCAAAAGCCTTAGGAGAAGCATCACAATACAGCCGGGCAGTGCTGTTACTGCTTGCCTGCTGGATTAAAAAAATCCTCAGAACCAAGAAGGGCAGATCCCATCCAGTCCTGTGCCATGCTGTGACCAGAGCGCCTTACAGATCCTGTCCATTCCTGTGCTGTGCTGTGACCAGAGCGCCCTGATGACCCTGCCCAGTCCGATATGCCCAGCTGTCAGTCCCTGATAGGTCCAGTATCCTGACGGTCCAGAATCCTGACGTCCCATTTAAAAACATACCCAGTGTGTATAAATAGGAAGAACTGTGTCATAGAGTGTATGTACTTTGCATAGTCTTGTCCCTAGCTTATACCCATCCTATCTTTCCTTTAGAACCAGTATTGTTAGAACTATCTTTGCACAGACTCTTCTCTTACATGTGTCCCTAAACTCTAACTTCCTATTGATTGATTAAGAAAGTAATTCCCAAACCAAACAGAAAGCAGAGTATCACTCCTGAACTGTTATGATCGGCCATGAATGACCATCCTGTGGGCATTCTACTTTTTGGTAGTCTTTAATATAGTGTAAGCAAACCCATTGTCATTTTTAAAAGTGCATTTCTGTTTTCAATTCTCTGCCTAATTTACAAAAATGACCTTCATTAAAACCTCTGTAACTCCCTCAGTTTTTGTGATAGAAATGAAATTTCAACTCCTACTTGTAGCTAACAACTGTACCTATCCAAAGAATATCACGCACGGAAAAGTTCGCTGCAAACTTTCATTTTGAGAAATGTGTACATGTGTAAAATAGATTTTAACTGCTTCCGACTTGGATTTTAAGATTGCAAATGTTTTCTGCTGACTAAATCATTGCTTATGTTTGTGTGCAACTGTTCAAAGTGGCTCTCATAGGAATTTACAACAATTTAAGCATTTTTCCACACATTTAGAGTTCTTGCTCAGCCACTTTAAAAGTCATACTGACAATTGGAAAGCCCACTTCGTTTTTCTCTTTCTGTGTAAGGGAGGAAGGGGGAAGTGAGACACTGTTTGATCTATACTATTTATGAATACCTGCTCTCTCCTCACATTTATTTAAATCTGCTTATTGGTGGATTGAGGGGTGTTGCAAGGGGAACTGCTAACCACAGCGCTATCTGATCTGAACTAACACAAAAGTATTATTTTCTGTGCTGCATTTGTTTGCTTATAATTTAGTCCCAGTGTATTAAAGACATCATTCTGTGTTCTGTCACCCCATTGGTGATTGTTGTTTACCCATTAATATATATATTGTGTTTTTGATCTTAACTAACTAAATAAATAATACCTTTTACAAACTAGCCTGATTTCTGGTCCAGCGTGACCTGGGGTATTCTTAAATAAGGGGTGTGATATGATTGGTACATCTTTCAAATAACTGAATCCATATATTAAATACATTTTTCCATTGCGCTGTACACTAGGCCGAGAGCAGAGTGTATCGCCTGATTGAAATCCTTAACAAATCGAAACTTTGCAGTCTGGGGGGCCCGCAAGTCTGTAATCGCTTTTGACATTTCAGTCAAATCTGCACCTTGAATCAAAGGTTATTAACAATAGGATGTTGAGGGGTTCCTATGGGAGTAACACTCACCTTAACTATAGGGCGGCGACCACCGCCTTATAATATATAGTTAAAGTATTGTTAAGGCACAAGTGTAATGCATACAAACCCTTCAATTGTGACACCTTACACCTTAGCAGTCCATAAGGACAATGATTACATCACAGGCAACATGCATATGGCATCATGTATGAAATCACTTTGAAGTGAAACTGTCAGTAGGATTCTTAACACATGGATTTGAGACTCTGTACAGTGTAATTGAAAATGCAGCAACGTTTTTTTATATTCCTCATAATTGATATGTCTTTATTGGGATATGACAATATGTTTTATATGTAATAAATTTACTTTCAAATTGTTATTGCCTGAAACTGAATATAATGATACAGTTTTTAAATCAAAAAGGAATTACTTCAGAAGAAAAGCCTATGAAAAATTTGACAAGAGTTCAAAGCTTTCTGCCTGTTCCCATTTAAATGCCAATAATATAAAATAATTATACAAATGTTTTACTGATCTTGTAATGATGCTGGAAAATGTTAAAATGCATTCAGAATGTTCAGTTCAAGACTGCTATACTGTTCAGAAATGAGCTAAAGCATGACCTGGAAAACAACACAACTGAACAAGAGTCTCTTATCTTATATATGCATATAACATTATTTGTATTCTTTTAAGTACTGAATACACCACTAGAAAGTCAGTCACATTTATATTGATAACACTGTCCATCTGCACCAGTGACTGTATTGATGAGCCTAGATGAACATGTCCCTAAAATGGACACACAGTAGCAGACAAATGTCAGGAGGAGCATAAGGGTGCAGTGACCTAAACCCCCACACAAAGCAAACAGGGTCCTCGGTGTGGGACTTCTGTCCCTGCTACCATGAAAGACTGTCAAGCTGAGGTCCTTAGGCTCTACTGCACAGTGGATGGAGATGAGAAGAGGGTAAAGTGAAGCCTTAAGCAAAGGGGTAAAGTGGACTCACAAGGGACTGTAGATAATAGCAAAGAGGAACCACATGCTCATGTGGCACAGAAGGGTGCACCAGGCTCAGAGGCTGCTTGTGACTTCAGCTACCAGCACCCCATTCAGCTGTTGTGAAGAGTTGGGTCGCAGCATGGTGAAACCTTAGCTACACCATAGCCAAATCCCCACACCTGTTCAGCCTGTCTAATCTTTCATCAGTGGCACCAGTAACTGCAATAGCAATAGGCCTTTTGATTCCACTTTTGCTGCTTGTCGGTTAAAATATCAACAATTCTTTAGCTATAAAAATATTACCAGACTACAAATGAAGTTACATTTTCAAATGATAGCAGGAGCATTGCTTTCCTCAAAAACACCAGCAGTTTATGAAACAAAGACCTGTTGCATAGAAAAATGGCATGTATATACCCATATGTATTAAGTTAATGATTGGATATTTGTAAGGCATGGTGTTTCAAGGCACCCCATTTATATCAATATATAAGTGTGGGGTTTCGGATTTCTAACTTGGGCATATAATTGAATGTAGGTGGATTTTGCAGGGTTGGGTTAGGGAAGCAATGTTGTCAATCTAGAATGACACTATGTAAAGTGTCCTTACGTAATGGACACTCCCGTGCCCTGGACAGCTTCTTAGCTGAAATAGTCAGTCAAAAAAATCATTTAAAAGAAACATTTTTGATGATATGTAAGTCACTAATATTGCATCCGATTTTTCTTATTGATATACTTAATCAGCATTATGTTCATAAAAACACATTTGGTAAAATATGCATATTTAATATGACATTTTATCATTCAAAATACATTAAAGTAATGAGCTCTACATGTTTCGGGCTGTACCCTTCCTCAGGATCAATAATCTTTGGCAAATGTCTACTTCTTCCAATTGAATGATGTATCTGTATCTGTAGAATACGTACATAAAAAAACATATATCTCTTTAGCACTGGGGCAATTTTAACCCTGGTGCTTTTAATATGTCAAACTGAACTTGCAGAGGAGCAATGGTTTTTTAATGTGTCCGAGTGTTTTTAAAAATAGGTCAAACTTTGCCCTATTGCTAATACCATGCAAACTTTGCATTTGCACTGGAGCAAAGTTTCTGTAATCTGGCCCCTGGTCTCTAAGCTTTCACTAGATTGTCCCTTAGGTGTCTGCCTCTTCTGTAGTCTATCATGGGTGTGTTGGGAAACAGTTTTGTTAATTGTGGATACAATCTAGTGATTTGCCAGTTCATCTTTAGAATGCTATTGATTTGGGCACTCTATCTTCTGAGTTTCACCTTTACCCATTTTGGGTTGTAGTAAGGTTTGCCTACAGGTCATGTTACTCCTCTCTTTAGCCTTATCTACTATCGGCTCAGGGTATCCTCTTTCTTTGAATCTCTCAGTGATCATGTTGCCTGCAATCTCATGTGTCACATTATCTGATACAATCTGTCTGATCCTCATATACTGGCTTAGAGGTAGATCATCCTTAAGGTGTCTTGAGGGGATACTAGCCTAATTTAGCAAATTTAGCAAATTATTGACATCAGTAGGATTCCTGTACACTGATGTCATGGGTAATATCTTATCTACATCAATCTAGAATGCAGAGATTATTTGACAATCCCACTCAACTTGAAAGAATAGTTTGATAATGCTATCATCAGGTAGAAGTGTCCCTGCCCTCTCACCTTACTAATATAGTGACACTTTGCAGTTTCAAGGATGAAGCTTACATGGGATTTTACATCTGCATCATTTTATGCGAGTAGAATCTACATAGTTCAACTTTCTCTCCGATTTAGAATTTTGGGTATGATAGAAAGTGGGTGTTTAAGGAGAATGGAGAAGCAGCAAGAGGGCTACTGATTCTTCTATTAATGATACAGACACGGGTGGATATTACAGACAAACATTATGGATACTGGTTATATCTTTCACCGAATGTAATTAAAAGCGCCAGAAACACTTTTTGAATGTTCTAAAATGTATAGAACAAACAGGCAGTGTTTTACTTTAGTGCATACTTTATGTACAGTTCCCTATTGTTGGTATTAGCCCAGCAGAATTAAGGCACCTAAATAGCTCCCAGTACAGCTGTTCTAAGTGATGACTAGTTGACAACATCATAGAACATCCCCTACACTCTTTATCAGACATCGTGATATGTTAACACCTTAAAATAACACATCCCAAAGAGTACATTTAAGTTCTCCACAAATCCAGCATAATTTACTTAATTTACTACATAATTTAATTAGCTTACTACAGTTTAAACAATGTAGCCCGTGTAGCATTGCTCTATTCATTAGATAAATACTGACCGAGTGATCCAGACAGTGGTCACTTTTTTTCCTTCCTTTAAGAGGTCCCCAACTCAAAGTTGCTCCCAGTCTCCCGCTTAATGTCACTCACAATATGTTTTGTTAGTTTGTTTTGTTCACAAATTCAGTATTGATGGTCAATCTGTAGACTTCAGATGCTTCAGTTAGTTATTCTCGTTTACTCATTGGATACTTATATTTCACTTTTTCTTTGATAGCAACATACATGTTATTATTTAAATTTCAGATCAGTGGATTAGTGTGACTTCCGCATGAGTGTGCCAGATGCATTTGTATGTGGGCCAGCAGAAGAGAGATTGACAATTTGTAACATCCTTTGTAAAATAATATATATGGAAATGTGGTGAAGATCAACACTATCCCATCAAATCTACACTGCTCCCGTTGATGGAAGTCATTGCTATAAGATCAAAACATAATTTTTCCTCCACAAGACACCATGTTGATATGCCCTGCTTGCCCACATAATTATTTTATTGCACAAAAATCCTGATGCCTAAAAAAAAACAATTAAATAAACTCCTTAGAGAGGGTTCCTTCTCCCCATAGTTTAATGAGCAATATTTTCACGTTCCTATCATACCTGTCCATGAAATAGTTAAAAGAAATGTTATAGTATCTGTAAAGTTGTTATCAGGAAATTAAAGGAAAGCTAGTTAAAGGATAGAGAACAACTGAAAAAACAATCAATTAAAGTTTACATTATCACCACCAGTACTAAATTTAAAATGTGCTACTGACATATTACCTGTGCAATATACCCCTTAAAATGCTTCTTTATGTCCACCGACAATTTACCAAATTCTAAGGTCATGCATTCCCATGATATTCTCTATGGTAAACAATGATTTCAAATACATACTAGGGACCAGATTACATAAACATTGAACCGGTGCAAGTGCAAGTTTGCAGAGAATTAGCACTAGGGCAAAGTTTGCCCTATATTTAAAAATGATGGGACATGTTAGAAAACCTTTGCACCGTGGTATGCAAAAGAAGGTCTGGGAGTCCCCCTAGTGGCACAAACACAGCCCATTGACCTGTTCTTGGGTGGATGGTCCCCGGGAGTGACTCAATGACGCTTTAGCTCACTGTGCTTTTTACAGAGGAGACATTTCCATATGCATATCCGTCTTTCTCCCACCCAAAGGCAGTCCAGCACCGAAATGCTAGACAAATCTCCTCTGAACAAGAGTACCAACAGCAACCCCAGACACGTGTTTTGGCCTAGTCGGGCCTCATCAGTGGTAAGTATAGTGGACATGTCATATGCACCGTGGTAAAAATTGCCCTTTTGCAAAAATATGTTCAAAATGTATCTTTTTTGCACAAGGGCAATTTTTGCATTGGTGATTATAACATACCAAACTGCACTTGTCACTGTCAAAAGGTTTTCTAATGTGTTGCAGTATTTGTAAAAATAGGGCTAACTTTGCCCTAGTGCTAATACCGTGCAAACTTGCACATGCACCGGTGCAACATTTCTGTAATTTGACCCCAGTTGATATGTGAAAACTACTAAATTGTATAAAGCAAAACTTTTGAAGATGTTAGCTATCACTGAAAGAGAGCCATTAGGACAGTCCTGAAAGATGAGGATATCTAGAATTCTAAAGAGAATCAGAGGTGTAGCCAGGATTGTCTAACAAGTGGGCCCTGAAGCTAATCTAGTTCAGCCCACCACAGTGACATGAACACCTGTAAATGCCAACACAGCACTGCTGAGTAGGCAGTTACATATTTTGGGTGTGCCTTGCCTGCTCAGGTGCTACCCTGTCTACGCCTCTGAAGAGAATGCTGGCAATAAGGAGTCAAGGGTGTTGTGCATTTTACAGAACAAAGACAAGGGGCCTCATTACGACCCTGGCGGAAATGGAAAAATGATGGCGGAAATGCAATACCGCCATCGAACACCGCTCGTTGCGATTATGACCCGTCACCGTAAAGTACGATGCCATTAGCGACACCGCAGTGAACGGCAACGCTAACTGCACCAAGTACGCGCACGCGCGCCTTGCAAAACCGGAATCACCGCCATGGCGCAACGGTACGCGAATTCTGACCCTAGCGGACATGTACTGAACGCCATCAAGCACGTCGTAAAGTACCATTCCGCCATGGCGAGAAATACGGCATCGTGAACCAACCGTAAATGGCCCACTGAGTGCCTGTACTCCACTCCCTGGCCACATTGCACAACTCCTGGCAGGCGCAATGTACTCACACTATGCAACCAGTGAAATCTACAATTCACCCATGCATGCCAACGTAGAAATGCATGCAGGGGCTCAAAGCGCCCCGTGAGTGGGCATCCATGTACGGCATGTCACCATAGCCGTACTGATGCAGCACAGGCATGTGAAGGTACAATACATCAAAATGAAAATCAAGAACACATGACACAAAACAACAGTAGTCCCCCATCGCTTGCCACCAGCGCAAGGCAACATCCAAAACAGCATCCTGAGGGGGATTGCACCAGCCCTGTACTCTTGCCAGTAAACAAACCAACCATCAGCAGAAGCATGTACCACACAAGTTGGCAGAGTGACTGAGCAGCCAGGCTCATCCCAAGAGGGGCCGATGGGAGCTGCAGGGCACAGATGGCATGAATACAGAAGCTATTCCAATGGACATGACCCCAGTCCCCCTCCAACAAACGCACGCAAACACAGGCACCTGTGACCAGCCACATTCTGAACATCCCATCATTCCACCAATCGACCTGGCTGACAGGCACCAGTCGGCCAAAAGCCAATCCCCCGCCCCTGAACAGCACATCATGTAAACAGTCACAATGGCAGCCCCTATCCGTGACCATACTGTGCTACGTAGGCAAACGCGGCCAGTACTGTACCACACAACTCAACTCAGAAGGCGGAACACAATGCAGATCATCTCGCAATACATACCGCCACAAATCGAAAATCGCCACATCACCTGCAAAGAATAACGCAACACGACAAATATCGGAATACAATTTAAATGCACATCCAAATGACAAAGGCCCCACAGCAATTTGCAAAATAACACCAAAACATCCATCATCACCGAGGGCTGCATCTGCAATAATTGACCAGCTTCCACTTGTGTGACGCCCTGTACCATCATGGCACACAGGGCCTACATCAACGTTCCAAAAGGCAACATGGAAGCGGCAAGAACCGCAGGTCCGTCCCATGAGGCAGGCACTAGTCGAGCTGAAAGGCCGAAATGTTGCACCTAGCCACCAGTACAGCGTAAGGGCATGTGGCCCATTGGCGATCGTCCCATAAGATCGAAATGCCATCTGGAGGAGTGGCGTAGAGATGGCATCTGCAATAGGGCAGGAGATACCTGTCACCCAAATGAAACACAAATTAACCGATTGCATTACGGGACTCATGATGCATTACAATCTTCATTCAACACACCAAATCCACACCCATATGCATGCTAGCCCACTCCAAAGGAATATACAGACCCCTAAATCAGTATCGACTCATAACGAAATCAATCGAGGTAAATACACCATTGGCAACGTCGGTTACTGTGCATGCGTCCGTCAAGATAGAACCCATGACATGGGATTAGTAACGTGCCTAGACACAAGTGTATGAAGGCGCGTCGAGACAGGGAGGATCCGACAAGGGCAGATAGACGTAAGTCCCACTATGGCAGCCTTGCATCACATAGCGCAGGGGAAGGGGAGTGATTCAAAAAACCCATGTACATGGCAGACCCTAAACGGAATCATCTGTCCATGCATCCATTCATCATTCCCTCATCCCGCAATGAAAACGCATGAATATTCACTCACATAATATGTGAAACTTCCATCGCGTCTGTGCGTAATGCAGTCTGCAAAAACCACTGTGCTCCTGGCCGGATCTGTAGTGTTGTGAAGCAAGATGGATTTGGGAACGTCCTGCCTTATCGTCCACTACGCTATTGCGCATCCCATTCAATTCATATCATTCATTGCTTGCTCGTTATGGGCCATGTCCCAAGGACATTCTACAATAGAACGTTACATTTCCAGCCAGACCTGTGGGCGTATCCTCGCCGCTACTTCAAAACCAAAAATGCTGGCCTTCGAATTCCTCACTTGCAACATTACGTCGAAAAGGCTTCTGTGAACGCTTGCATTCACAATTACATCAATGTAGTGCGGCTGTGTGTCATAATGCTAACTGGCTGCAATCACAAATGGGACGCCACGCCCGTCGGTGAAGTACGTTACTGTGCTGCATGAGGGTCGGCCATCGATCGAGCCCTACATACCACTGACTCTTCACAGGTATGTAAGCGGCTGCAATCATAGCATGTGTAACAATGGGAGCATAGCATGAAAATCAGTCAAAGTACATCACACTGCCATCGGGATTTGATACATGATTCCAATCCCAAGATGCCATGCGGCCAAATGCAGCCTTACGTGCGGGACGTGCTCGGCCAGAAGGGATTGCATCTGCCACAGATTCATTCAATCAGCACAGGTGGAGGCCATACAGGCCGACAGCACATATATAGCAGACCCAAACCCCTCCCACAACCACTCCCACTCCAAAATGCTACCGGCAGGACTAGCGATGTTGGGCCTGGGGGACCAGATAGCACTGCAAGTGCTACAACTACAAGAAGACGACGAACAACAACAGGTACAACAACCGGGCGCACAGGGGAGACGGAGGAGAAGGAGGAGGAGGAGGGCAAGGCAGGGTCAGCAAGGCCCACAAGCACTGCCACTACCACCACGCAGGCGGCCCGCAATCCCACGCCTCCGAGCTGATCCGTTCAACCTCACTGCTGAGCAGATCCACACCCTCTACCGTTTGGACCGGGACACCATAATCGCCATTGTGGACATGACACATGCTGACCTCGTGAGCATGATAGATAGCCCAACCGCCATCCCACCCCTACTGAAGGTGGTGTCTGTACTCCACTTCCTGGCCACAGGCACCTACCAGCACACAGTGGGACAGTTGCATGGCATTTCACAGCCACTGTTCTCACGGACACTCTTCCAAGTGCACGATGCCCTCCTGAAGCACGCCGACGACCACATCACACTACCACGCACGTACCAGGAGATTACCAACGCAAAAGTGGGATTCCATGCACTTGGCGGCATCCCGGGTTGCATTGGTGCCATCGACTGCACCCATGTTGAATTGGTTGTCCCACATGCCATGGAGGTCCAGTACCGCAACCGGAAACAATTTCATTCAATCAATGTGCAAATGGTGTGTGACTCCAACAAGATCTTTACGCATTGTTGTGCCAGATTTCCAGGATCTACCCATGATTCTATGGTCCTGAGGAACACAAGAATACCACGCTACATGGAGCGACACGCAGGGCACAGATCCTGGCTACTCGGTGAGTCTCATTCCATGCATGACATCGTGGCCCATTTGATGCGTCAATGACCTTGCAGGAGGGGGGGGGGGGCTACTTAGCACTATCATTCCACTGACACCCTTTATTCGTCTCATACAGGTGATGCCGGGTATCCACTGAAGAGATGGCTCCTTACACCAATCCGGAACCCACAGAACGAGCATGAGGAGGACTACAACCATGCCCACTCACGTACCCGTGTGGTCATTGAACAGGCATTCGGCCTACTGAAGGCTCGTTTCCGCAGCCTCAGCAGGTCTGGCGGGGCACTCATGTACAGCCATGAGAAGGTTTCTAAGATGGTCATGGCATGTGTCATGCTGCACAACATGTGCATACGTAGGAATGTGCCCATGCCCCCTGACGCTGTACTGCATGCACCTGAAGATGATGATGATGATGAGGGTGGGGATGTGGAGGCACCTCAAGGAGTCCATGAGGCACAGGATGCACGTGCAATCCGACAGAGCATCATAGATGCATGCTTCTAGCAACCACGCATGGTGCCTATTACACGGAAAGGGGACCTGTGGCACTGTGTGTGTGTAGTACAGGCACATTGTGGACTGTACGCCTATGAAGGCCTCGTACGCAAATATCAATGTCCACACATGTCATTGGATGATAATGAGGTGCTGTATTGTTAATGTGATTTGATTTATACACCCTATGGACCCGCCACCCAGTGAAGCCCAACACACCCCCTCCACCCTACTACCTCCCCCCCCAACACCAGTGTCCAAATATGCATGCTGTCCGTGGGTAGACGCTATTGCAAGCCCCCTCTACGGGTATCAGGGGCACCCCTGCCCGTGGAGCGCAGGTTCCTGCCAGATCTGCGTTGGGGGCTGCCCTGGACGGAACTTGCCACGGATGATGTCTCTGCCTGCTCGCGTCCATGCATGTCTCTGAGGGTTTGTGAGAGCTCCGAGAGCACACGGCGCACAGCAGCAAGTTCAGCACAAACGTCTTTGGACGTCGCATGCAGTTCCCCCCTCAGGCTCTCGGTGCTTTTCTCCATTTGTGCTCTCAGGCTCTCGGTGCTTTTCTCCATTTGTGCTCTCAGGCTCTCGGTGCTTCTCTCCATTTCTCCCCTGAGGCTCTCACTACTTTTCTCTATTTGTGCCCTGAGTGTCTCGGTGGATGTTTCCATGGCTGCCCTGGAACCCCCGCATTCATTTGCATGGTCCTTGAGTAGCGTGGACACTTCCTGCTGTTGCTCGATCAGCAGGTCGAGGGACTGTTGCCTCTGCTGGGCCATGGACATTTGCGGTGGTGTGACAGGGGGGCTGCTCAACACATGTTGCCTTGGCACAGGACTTGTGGGGGTTGGCCAGTCGTCGTCTTCAGGGTGCCCCTGCGTGGTTTCGTCATGGTGTAGGGGATGGAACATGCAGGGGGATTGGGAAAGGTCATGGATGGTACCTACGTCGCCAGCACTGTTTTCCGTGTCGGAGCATGCTGGCATGACAGCTGTGTCACCTATGGTGCTGCTACCACCAGAGGCAGTGCCATCAGATACGTTCTTTGGGGGGACCTGTGGTGCTGGGGTTGTGGACTTGCTGGCTGCTGGGGTGCCTGTTGCAGTCCCCTCCAGTGTGCTGCCACTTGATTCCTGCTGCTGCCGTGTCTTGATCCTTGCACCTGAGGTGGAGGCTCTTGGGACGTTGGTCCTGGCCCTCTTTGCAGGCGTGCTGGTAGGGGTGTCCTGCAGCTCGTCGTTGGTATCGGACCCTGTGGTGGAGTAAAGAGGGGCGAGCGTTAGTTATGGGTCTGTCGGATTTGGAATGGCAACGTATCAAATGCATTGGGGTGGTACATGAGGCTGATTTGGGACTGGGCCTTGGAGGTGGTCTCATTTTCGTGTGGATTGAGGATGCATTCATTTGGCTGCCTGCAGTTAGGGGGTGCATGCTGCACATGTAGGGGTTGTTTATGGCATCTTGATTGATTTGTTTATTCATTCTGACTTTTAGAGGGCGCTGTCAGGGCAAAGTATGTATTGCACTATGGGGTCACATGGTACTGCACATGTTCGTGTTTTGTGGATTTCGCATTGTTTCTCTTGGCCAACCTACCTGATTCTCCGGATGTCGGCACTCCTTTCTCCATCCCTCCGACTCCCTCTATGCTCTCCATTCCTATGGTGGAGGCGCAGATATCCTCCCAGGGGGTCAACTTGATGGGCGACTCTGAACCCCCCCCGGTAGCTGTGGCGATGTTCCTGTTCGCAGAAAGTATGCTGCGTACGCGGATCCGCAGGTCGTCCCACCGCTTGCGACATTGCTGTGGCGTGCGGGGTGTTGTCCCCACCGCACTTACGCGCTGTGCCACCAGGGCCCATATGGCCTTCTTGTTGGCAAGGGCCGTCCTGGTCATTTGACTGGAGAAGACGACGGCGGCATTTTCCTGGAGGGTCTCGGTGAGCACGGTCAGTTCCTCTCGGGAGAAGTGTACCTGCCGCTTGCGATCACACGCTTTCTTGGCTACCTTTCCCATATTTATTTTTTTAACTGGGGTTGCTAACGGGTTGGGATGTGTGTCAGGGTCGGATTTTTAATGGTTGTGTTGGGATTCGGATTTTATAGTTGTGCGGCGTGCTGTTTCCCGTTCCGGCCACATGCTTTTACTTCCGTTTCCGTATATTTACGGTGCCCGTAATTTGCGGTGCCCGCTCGTTACGGTGACCGCTCATTACGGTGACCGCTAAGATGGGTGGCGGTATTGCACCTGGTGCAGCGTACGGCGGCGGTAAGGGCCGTTTTGGGGTCATTTCCGCCATCGCAGCCTTTCGGATTCCGCCATGGCGTAATGCTCGTGCCCGATGGGTCGTAATTAGCCGCACTTTGCTCCTTCGTGCAATGGCGGAAACGCTATTTACGCTGTTGCGGTCCGGTCAGTCACTTTCCGCCAGGGCCGTAATGAGGCCCAAGGCCTAAAATGAATAACAAGACAATGGTCTTCCTGGTGACTTTGACCCTTATTAAGGATTTCTGCATTTTGCCTGCTGTCATGTTAACATTGTGGTGTGCACCAAGATAATGGAAAATAAACAGTGGAAATAATGTATTTTCAAAGTCAGAACTCATAATTCAAATATACAAACTATGCCACTTCCCCATTGTAAGAAACACAACGGCTGAAGCAAGGAGCTCAACAAGAACATTGTAACATTAACATTTTAAAGTGTATTTACTTCCAAAGTAATGCAATAATCCATAGAAAGTGTCTCAGAAATGCATTTCCATCAGCGCCCATATTAATGTATTGTAGTGCACACAGGACTACTTGGCAAAACACATCTCTTCCGTGTGCGAATTCATGAGCCCAAAACATCAATCACAGAGTACTTATAGAGTACAGTTTTAAGCAGAGAAAAATACAATTGATTTAAGTGATTGTCTTTATTTGATTCAAACACACGTTTATGAGAATATGGTAGATCAGTTATTGTGTGATTGCACCGATTAAACTTGAAGAAAGGGGCTGAAATAAAGGAACAGAATGGAAATTGTAAGTTTCAATTGTCACAGAATTGTCTGCTGAGGAACTCACAAGGTCTATTTTCTGTTTGTATCTTTTTTGAAAATGATTGTAGGTCATAATCAGCCAGATGGCTTTTTAAGGCATTCTGTGAATGTTCGTCTAATGCATTTCAAAGAGATAAGCATGTTAAATTATCTTCCGGCATGTACTCATAGACCTTGCTTTCAAAGAGCTGTCACATGCTTTACTTCACATAAACTCATAAACCAAATCCATTAGCCTATGGAAGGTAAACAGATCAAGTTATTGCTACCTGCTTTGTATTCGTCAAGGTTTAAGGTATTTGAATGGAATGCAGAGCTAACGAAAAGTTGCTTTGGATATGATAACATGGAAAGGGAATATGTAGGCTTTATGCTGTCTATGCCCTCTTGCGGGGAACTGCTAGAACAGACCACCAAAGAATTCCCAATGCATTTACATGAACAAAAATCTATCATAACATGAGTAAAAACGAAATTAATCCTGGCATTGCCACGCAAGCTCTGATTGATCTGAACTTTGAATATATTGTAGATAAAAGGGAGCTCTCTTAAAATCTTGTAGTAAGAATGCAGAATATGTGGAAAATCATCAGACATTCGAAGACTGTCATCATATAAGATATCAAAATGTTTGGCTCGATGTGCGTAAACTAAAAATATAGGATTATCAAGGTAGCATAGATGAGTCAGAAATTAGAGCATACAAACTAAATGAGGTCCTGTGGTATATAACCCAAATCTCTGTGACAAAGCAGGTGTGTGATTAGAGGGAAAAGAGATGGGATGCCCACAGGCCAGAAGGATGGTATATGAAATATTGAGTGAGGAGGAACAGGCGGTAAACCAACTGGACATTTCAGAGCAAGATAACTGACTCATAGCATATGCCAGACAAAAATATGAGGCCTGTCCATTGAGAGAAGAAAGACAGATCAGCCAGTTGAGGGATGACCAGCCGGCGCTTAGTGATTGATTCCAAAGAGGCCCCTTAAATTAAGGGTTTTCTGACAGGATAATGATAATGATTTGCTATCTATATAGCGCTTATGCCAAGATGATGCCTTACTGACTGGGTTCCTAACTGGTTTACACAAAAAACAGAATTTACATCTAAGAAGGTAAATCAGTTCTGATCCGACATTGTCAAATTTGAAAACTGGGTAAAATCTAGGAACCAAATCCAACACCATACTTATCTTGATATCAGAGGAAAGCAAATGTTTTAACCATACTTGCCTTATGTGAAATGTTCCATTAAAATGTTAATAATGTTTAAAGAGAACCCCATGCTAAATTGAATGTTGCTATGTTTAATGTTTATTAGAATATAGCAGTGTCATGGAGTTTGTTGTGATTGTAAGTGGATACCTTTGTGGTCTTTGGTTAAAATAATTGTTTTATATACATACCACATTGCATTGATCTCCAGGGTAATGCGGGAAACCCAGTTTGAAAATACCTATTATTTTTAATATATTTTGATTTGGTCTTTCTTTTTTTGCCCTCAATTATGGGGTAGAATTGTATAAATGGGGGTGTTAGATTGGAGTGTCACATCTGAGAAAAAACACCTGCCAAAAATGATATAGAATGCACTACAATAGCCACACTACTTAGTCCCTCATGCTAGCTAAAAATAAGAAGATCATGTTCTATTCCCAATAATACACTACATCAGATCACTAATATAAAGCCTTAATTAGATCGTTAAACCTGGGATCAAAGCCATGCCATCTTCACTACTTCACTTCACTGATGAGGCCGAACAAGGCTGAAACACGTGTATGGGGTTGCTTTTGGTACTCTTGTTCAGAGAGGAATTGCCATAGCATTTCGGTGCTGGACTGCCCATGTGGGCGGGACAAAGACTGATATGCAAATGGGTATTTCCCATCTGTGAAAGGTACAGTGAGCAAAAAGCGTGTGCTGCAAACTCTCATCTCAGAACAGGTTATCATGCCATGTTCTTTCTGGAGAGGAGTGCCTGCTACCTTTTTGAAACATCTTCACTACTTGACTAGAAAATACCACTCAAACATGACAAAGGATTTCCCTTGAACAAAACATAACACTTCCCATGCATTGTCATTCCATTTGGTTATTGTGTCATCCAATTCTATAAGGCAGAACATTGATTCTCAGCTCACATACTCACATCTATTTTTTGTGACATACTGATGTGGCTACCTCTGACTTATCTATCTCGCCTTCATTCACATTTAATCCAGTCTCTTCTAAGGCAATTGAGGCATTGATTTTAAAACTAAAGCCTACTAACCTCAAATATGACCCAATACTGGCTTGTCTTGCAGAGCAGCATGCTTTGTTTTTAAGTGATTGTATTACTGCTTTTGTCAATGCCTCACTGGAAAAACACTGCATGCCTTCTGATCTGAAAAAAGTCTTATTTGGGCCCCCCTTCATAAAAAAAATCACTAGGCCATAACCTTTTCTCCAACGATCGACCTTTTGCAGGCCTGATTTGGGCTGCTATGTTTCTCAAGAAATTAGTGATGGTGCAACTCCAGAAATTCACAGAATCCTTCATAATTATGATTCTGTATTTATGTCCTTAGGGCTGCAGATGTGGGGGATATGAGCATGTTAGTCATGCTTGATATATCAGCAACATTAGACACTGTAGACGTTGATATCCTCATCACCAGACTGTCTAAGGTGGCGATGGTATCTGAGAATGCCAACCCCTTTTAAAAATTTAGGCTGCAAATGGTAGGCCATCTTAAACTGCAACTTACATGTCACTTAAGTTGTCAAACAATGTACTATAAATAAATTCCTCAGCACGGCTGGCGACCTCCGCGCTCCGCGGTTCTCACATTTCTCCTCTGTTATGGAAACTCCATTGGATCCCGGTAGCATTCCAAAACCTGCTGTCTAGTGCATCAGGCTTTCCATGGTCAGGGACTGTATATCTACAGGCCAAATTTGGCATTATGTCCCGGGCCGAGCTCTGTAGTCCACAGGTGCTTGTTTGGTGTCTGTTCCCAAAATCAAGTACAATAGGATTGTGTGTCACACTTTTTCAGTGGCAGCTGCTGGACTGTGGCACTCTCTGCCTCACACTCTCTAGGCCATGGTTGATCATCTTTCTTTCTGTCATACCCTGAAAACATTACTTTCAAAACTTAAATTCTTACCTCTCAGGCTGAGGAGCGCCAAGATGCATTTCTGTGAATGTCATGGTTAACAAGTAATGGTAACACTGACATGCATTTTCTATGTCTGCCCATATTAGCCATGCTTCATATGGCCTGTGATCCGAATCGAAGACCAGGCCTTCTACACTGTGCAATGAAAACAGTTTAACATTGAGTGAAACCAAGGCCACGTTGCTACAATGCAAAGCACAATGAAAACACGTTTATATTTAGTGAAATGCAAGCGGCAAAATTAGCTTTTCCATTTTGTGATGAAGTAAACTCGAGTATTTTCTAAAAGTCCAGGCTGTGAGCCAATGACCTTGAGTCTGGCACAGCACCTTCTGATTGTGTAAACAATGTCTGTTAGCCGCTATAAAGACCCTCTCTGTGAAGGAAGCCAATGTACTTGCAAAACACAAAACATTGATAGCAGCGAACACTGCGAACTATACAATGCAGGCCTTCTGTAGTTTTATTATGAATGACAGAGCCATGTCTTTAGTCGAGCTGTGCACAAGAAAGGTGCTTTCAGCTAAATATACAATTGTTGGCAAAATCCCTCATGGCCTCTGAGGGACAGTGCCATGTCTTTGACCATTCAGTGCATGAGTAAAATGATGTCAACTAAAATACAGTCATTGGCCCACGTCCTAGCAGCCAATGAAGGACAGGGTCATGTCCTTGGCTAGTCTTTGCAAGAGAAAGATGCTGTCAGCTGAAATATAACTGTTGACAAAATCAAGAACAGACAGTAGGTGTGGAAGTCTTGCTTGAGAATCGGGACAGCACAAAGGGTATATAACAAGCTCACCACCTGCCATTGATGTTTGGGTTACAGAGCTGAGAGGAAGACAGAGGCAGACTCAGATGGCTGGAAGGAGAGGAAAAGCAGTAAGGCTTCCCAAGATGGGGGGATCATCCCACTCCTAATTCTTTTTCTGGATTTCTGAAGCCCCAAGCTTTATTCTGGCTATTTTGAAACATGTTTGAGCAAAACTTGTTTCATTTTGATCTGATTTTTTTGATCTAATTGGGGAAAGCTCTTTTGCTTTTTCCCCCATGGAACTTCAGCTCATAGTCTAAGGGCCCAAGAGCAGACACCTTATTCTGGATTGACTACATGCAGCACCCGTAAGTCCAATGGACATTTCATTCTTTATAATGCATTTTATGCTACTTTTGTGCATTTTTGATGAAAAGCTCATGGTGAATTAAAATATTTGTTCCAATTATTCCTTTTTTTTCCATGTTTCCATTTTGTTTTGATTTGTGGGATTTTTACAGGCATCCAGTCTTTTTTCTAGCCTCTTCTACTGCCTGCCTTTTTCTACAGTAAGTGAGTATTATGAGGTCTTGATTACCCTGCATTTGAAATCACATTGCGAAAGGTATTGATGTATTGACTATTGATTGAGGCAGATGCCTCTGAGAGATTGCCTATCATGATTTGGTGAGGCAGATGCTAGATTGCCTAGCATGTTCCGTGGGGTTGTGTTAATATGTAAATGACCACGCTTCACGCTGATGCTTGTCTTTATAGAGAGGCTTTATTTCTTTAGTTCATCCAAGAGAAAGGCCCCCAGCTGTGGCTGTCCTCCTGCTCTCAATCCTCTCTCTCTCTGCTGCTAGAATGTGGAACCTTTGCTTAATCATAACAACAAAGGTTCCTTGGTAACTAGGTTACATGGCAGCAGCTGAATTGATGTGATTGTAAACTCAATGAAGTAAATGTAACCACCTCCTAACACCTCCCTTCCTTTTACCAAAATATAAGTATTTGCCTAAACTAGATAATAGATTTCATTGAACATAAGTAGTTCATTATTCACATAGTATCTGATAGACCGCTATATGAAGAAATAATTAAATTGCTTTAAATACCTTGCAGTGCAGTTACAAGTTGTTTACTTTTTTGCAAATTGCTATCCTCTCCTTGTTCCAGACCCCACCCCCTTTAACAAGCACCGAAGATCCCAAGTCTTTAACAACTTGTTTGGGCTGTGAAAATATGGATGCACCTTTGCGCACCTTGGTGGGAAGTTTGATCTTGATCCAATCACCTTCCTCAAGACTGAATTCTCTACAAGCATTCTTCCTGTCATATTGCTCCTTGGATCTGACCCCAGATTCAAATATCTTCTCTCTCACTCCCTCCAGATCTATTCCTACGAATTTTGACCTTCCCATCCAGCCTGGACACATGTGTGAGTTAGGTTTCCTCCCTCTTAATAGTTCAAATGGGGATACACCCGTAACACTGTGTGGTGCTAGTCTATATTGGAATGTTCTCTCCATTATGGTCCTGATCCAGTCACCTCCTGTTGCTACCGCAATTCTAATTGCATCCATGAGAGTGCGGTTGAAGCGTTCTACACACCCATTGGTCTGGGGATGATATAATGAAGTGGTTACTTGTTCTATTCCATGGTTACTCAAGAACTCTCTAAATTCCTTGGAAACCAATTGGGTCCCATTATCTGATAAACACTTTCTGGGGAATCCCTCTCTCCAAAATAATTGCTCCAAACATTTAATGATGCTACTGCTGGATATGGCCCTCATTACGACCCTGGCGGTAAGGGGTTTGCGCCAGCGTTAGCTGCGCCGACCCCTTACCGCCAACTACGAGTTCCCATAGCGCCATGGTCACTTTTCCGCCCGCTTTTTGCGGGCGTAAAAATCCATGGCGCTATGGGACCTTGGTGTTAATTACGCCACCGTAATGTACGGTGGCGTAATTAACGCCTTCCCCACTCCCATTGAGCCCTATGGGGCCGAAATGGGAATGGGGAAGGGTAAATGGGTCAATGGGGACTTACCGCCCCGCCGACCTCGGAATGGGGCGGTAAGTCCGCCATCCGCCATGGCGTAAACGGACTTTACGCCATGGCGGAAAAGTCCGCCGATGGCGGAAAAAATCCGCCAGGGTCGTAATGAGGGCCTATGTCTCTTAGTGTAAATATTTCGGGCCACTTGGATAATAAATCTATGACAACCAGTACATAGGTGTCTCTCCCACCCTTGATATTGAAAGGCCCTAGTAAGTCTAAAGCAACCTCATCCCATGGAACTGTGGATGGCTTTCTAACAGTCATGGGTACTTTTTGAATCCTGAGACCCTTATTACCTTCAATGCAATCACAACAATTGATGACCACTTCTTCAGTGTCTTTGTCAAGATTAGGCCACCAAAATTCTGCTCTAACCAAGCCTTTGGTTCTAGGCAGTCCCAAATGCCCAACATGAGCTAGCTCAATTATTAATTTTCTCATTTTAATAGGTACAACCATCTGATGTCCTCTATGTAAGTATCCTTTATCAATCCAGAGTTCTTCCTTAACTTTGGCAAACCCGCCTAAATCACCAATATAGTTTCTTATTCTGTTCTGCGTCACCAATGTTAAAACTCTCTGGTACAATTCATCCTCTGAACATGCATTGTCCCACTCCTCTGTCTTTACTGACTCATGAACCTGAAATATTTCAACACCTTTCTCACGAGTCAGAGATAACTCCTCAGACACTGTTTCTCTCACTACTGATCTGGATAAGGCATCAGCAACTACGTTGGTTTCACCACTAATGTGAAGCATATCATATTGCAGGCCTTGTAGGGATGTCACCCACTTCATGATGCGTCTGGAGACTCCCTCCAGACCACCTTTGGTAAATATTCCTATTAGGGGTTTATGGTCTGTACATACTGTGAATTCTCTGCCCCACAAATATCTTTTGAACTTTTCCACTCCCCAGACACAAGCCAATGCTTCCTTTTCTACCACTGAATATCTGTTCTCAGGTCCTTTGAGAGATCTAGAGGCAAATGCTATGGTGTGTAAGCCCTCCTGATCTTCCTGCATTAGGACTGCCCCAATACCATAGTCACTTGCATCCACAAATAGTAATGAATGTCTACTTTCTTCAAACGTTTTCAAGATGGGTGCATTGACTATAGCATCTTTAATCTTACCAAACTCTTCCTCACAAGATTCATTCCACTTGAACGTAACACCTTTACGAGTCAACATCCTCATGTTCCTTGACAAATTTGCCAACCCTCTAACAAACTTGCCATAAAATTCAACCAGACCTAGAAAAGATAGTATATCTGCTTTGGATTTTGGTGCTTCCATCTTGCGAATAGCTTCTATGGCCTTTTCTTTGGGTTTGATCCCTTCACCTGTAATTTCATGACCTAGATATTCAACTTTGTCAGTTTTGAATATGCATTTCTCTAACGATACTGTAAGGCCAGCCTCTTTGAATATGTTCAACACTCTCTCTAACCTTTTATCATGTTCTGCTTCATTTTTCCCACATACTAGCACATCATCCTGGTAACACATGACACCTCTCTCTCCTCCCAGTAATCTGTACATGACGTTCTGAAATACACTAGCTGCTGAAATCAATCCAAATGGCATTCTTATACATCTGAAAAGGCCAATAGGGGTAATGAAAGCTGTGAGATCTCTCGAATCAGGGTGTAATTCTACTTGGTGATATGCAGATTTGAGGTCAATAAGAGAAAATACTTTGGAATCAGAAACCCCTGCCAATAAATCATCTATTCTGGGTAAAGGAAATTTGTCAGCCACTACATTTTTATTCAGGTGTCTAAGGTCTATGCATATCCGCAGAGATCCACTGCTCTTTCTCACTATTACAATAGGACTAACCCACTCTGAGGAATCAATTCTCTCTATCACCCCTTCACTTTCCATTTTATTCAATTCACTCTCTACATCTTTTCTCAGGGCCAAGGGAATGGTCCGTAATTTGGCAACTTTGGGAATGGCATCCCTTTTCAAACGAATTTTGTGCACAAATCCCTTCAAGCACCCTAACTTAGTGCCACTCATATGCCCTCTGGCCCCTTCCATAACAATGCTCGAGACCGATTTTCCACCGGATTTTCCACCTTCAACAGTCAAAACCTGTTCTGGGTGGCTTGCTTCAAGTCTTATCTTGAGCTCTGCCTGATCGCTCCAGGACAACAGCTCTCCACCTCTGTTGGCTACATGGATAGTCCCTAACGCCTTCCTGTCTTTGAATTGGAGCTCAGCTTCAAAGCACCCTAAAATTTCTATGGGCACATCTCCATAAGCATTTGCTCTGACTACATTCTCCCACAATGTACAACATCCAAATTTCTCCTTCCACACTTGCACACTTATCAAAGTATAATCTGCTCCACTGTCCATGAGCATTGATACTGGCACCCCTCCAACTAACACAGTTGCATATGGTTTCTTTTTCTTGACCTTCCCATCAATGGCATTGACTGAAAATATAACTTCTCTACCAGCATCATCAATTGATATAAATTCTTGATCTGCATTGACTTCATGTATTTGACTTGGGGCGGTATAAAAATTCCTACAGCATCTAGCCATGTGTCCTCTGACCCCACATTCATTACATATAATGTTTGATGCATAACATTCTTTGTCAGATGCTTTGTGATATAGACTCCCACATCTGAAACACCTCCTAATTGATGCACCTCTAGGATAACCAGAGTCCCTGCCACCCCTGAATGTAACATTCTCACTGGGCGACCCTCTGGTAGATGATCCTTGTCCCCATGCTCTGGTAAAGGGACCTTGGCGACCCTCAGGTCTCCTACCCATTTGCCAAGTGCGACGCGCAGTTGCCGCACCTCTCTGCATCACTCTCGAAACCTTATGTATGGCAGCTTCATTGTCATCAGTTTTGGGCTTATCTTGAGATGTATTATCCACTTGAAGCATTTGTATACATTTGTCAGTGTGTTCTATCATTTTCGCTATCTCAATTGCTCTATCAAGAGAAGGATTTCTTTCCTTACATAACTCCTTCCTGATGTTATCATTAGAACACTTAATCATGAGTTGGTCCCTGACATGCTCATCTCGACAATGGTCAAATCTACATTTGATGGCTAAACCTCTAAGAGCGGTTACAAATTCCTCAATACTCTCTCCAGTTTTTTGAGTTCTCGTGGCAAATTTGTACCTTTCAAGAATTATATTTTCTTCAACACAGTAGTGTTTGTCTAATTTTGCTAATGTTTTCTCATATGGACCCCCATCAGGAATGTCTGGAGGTTCTGGTAGTTTTTTGACCACTTCCTGTCCTGCGGCACCTAAACAGTGAAATAGGAGCGCCTCTTTGCGCTCATTGGAGAAATTGGGTCCAAATGCTGCCAGTGCATATTTTTGAAAACCCTCTTTCCAGTCTATCCAACGCACTCTGGGCTCACCTGGTGTAGGCAGGAAGAAAATTGGGGCTGGGACGTTTGCCATGTTGTGAATTAATTAATGTCACCCCCAGGTAGGAAACCTTACACAGCCACACTGTCACTTACTTGTACTTAAATTTTATAAGGTGTGATTTCAGGTGGAGCCTGTGCTGATATTGTCAGCGCTGTCTGTGGTAGTTGCAATTTGTGATCCACAGGTCAGCCTCCTCCGTAATCCACAGGTGATCCAATTTGTGATCCACAGGTCATCCAACCTCCTCAATATTCGTGCTCAGCTCCAGTATGCTTTTATGGTTCTCTCCACTGCCAAGCACTGACTTCTTTCTTGGTGCTCCGCTCCAAAATGCGCTTTGCTGGTTTACTCCGATCCAGGAGGATGGCCGTGTTTCTCGCCTGCTATTACACAACACATCTAGTGTAACACTCCGTCCATTTGCATTCAAACTGTAATCAATATTGCTGCAGTGTTGCTGCTGCTGGGGGCCTTTTCTCCTTGGCCCAATCCTCGTCGCCAATGTTAATATGTAAATGACCACGCTTCACGCTGATGCTTGTCTTTATAGAGAGGCTTTATTTCTTTAGTTCATCCAAGAGAAAGGCCCCCAGCTGTGGCTGTCCTCCTGCTCTCAATCCTCTCTCTCTCTCTGCTGCTAGAATGTGGAACCTTTGCTTAATCATAACAACAAAGGTTCCTTGGTAACTAGGTTACATGGCAGCAGCTGAATTGATGTGATTGTAAACTCAATGAAGTAAATGTAACCACCTCCTAACAGGTTGCCTATCACGACCTGGTGAGAGAGGTATTTGGTTTTTAAGGTTAATCTTGATTTTAGATAGAGGCAAATGATGATGGTTCAGCTTTTCCATTAATGATTTATTGCATTTTAAGTGTGTTGTGCATGGTGATGATAATAATGAGTATGTTTCTCTATTACATATTTCTCATAATTAAAAAGATGTATTTTGTATATGAGTGTGTAAGACACATTCATTGAGTGCTCATTACTGAGTGATATCAGATGTCTTTGGACATGATTATTACGTTTGGGGTACCTATTTAAACTACTGTGTATCAATGTTTTATACAAGGTACATTTCAAGCGATAATGGATGGTGTGGGCAATGGACTATCAATGGACTAGCAATAGAAATATATGTGATATTGTTAAACATCTCCTGTGTTGGCAATTGAGAGCAGCCACCTACTGCAGGGGTTGTTACCTGCTCTCATCTCTGTTGCACATTGACATGTACATGCATTTCCCTACACCCTGGTCTCCATGTTGATAGTACCCTGTCAACATACTTACCTTGAATTCTAGACTATCTACCTTCTTTCCTAAACTCTTTGTACCATGTATATATTTAATGTATGTATTGTAATAACCATATGCTGTAACTAAGCTTTAAATATTCTTGTAACTGTTGCGCCCTGCTACCTGAGGGTTTGGTGTCCATTATTAAATAAACAAACAAACAAACAAACCTACCACAGTGTATTGCTCTCCCCAAAAAGTGCACGGAACAACCATAAATCATCAATGCAATTATAGAGCAAATACTTTGAACGTAGACAGACACAATAACTCTCAGCCACGCACTCTTAGAAGATAATCAGCACTTATACGGCTATTTATTCAAATCTTAGAAGTACATAGAAATAACTCACAAAAATAATATGGACATAGATCACAGAAGAAGTAAAGAAGTCAAAATGAAATACATCACCGTGAGCGTAACAGGATTCCTCATCTTGTCCAGAAGCGGCTGGAAGACCCCGGGAACAGCCAGGCCGAGAGCACCACAGCTCACAGGAGGGCCGAACGTAAGCTTCCTTCTCCGCCTGAAGTCTCACCTGACCACCTCCGGGCTTCCGTATATATACACACTCCACAAAGGGGAGTCAATTCTCGAACCTTCTGGAAATTGCACTTGCGCAGTTGAGGAACAGCCGTTGGTTGCCAGCTGGGTCAATCGAGAGCTCCCCCCAAGAAGCGCAGGGCCTCCCTTCTCTAAAAACACGCTCCACGGAGAACAGTAGCAAATCATAACAAAGTTAGCTTTCCCAGCAGAAATGTCCTTGACCGCATACCAGGTTTGGAAAGCATGTTTTTCTTGACACCGCGAATCTAACACTTAGAAAAATGTGTGCAGCTTTTCACTCCGGCATGAAGTAAATATCCATCATGACTGCGAGCGCTCCCAGAATGCATTGCACACCAGCGCCATTTTAGATCAAGCATAACACACAGCTCCTTCTGGGGCGGTCATGGACACTCCCCTGTGCATGAAGGCAAGGCTCTCAAGTTAGGAGTAATAAAAATCACATCAACATAACATCAACTTAAATGTTTGAGACATGTCCTGCCTCTGATTGCAGAATCTGACCGACCGCTGTTGTTGGAACCCTGGTGTACTCTAGATTGGGCTATTTTAATGCACTGTTACTGGGCACTCCAACCAAACAGATACAATGCCTCCAGGTAGCACAGAATGCAGCAGTTAGACACCTCTACAGTCTACCTAGGTATGCCCCAATGTCACTGTTTCGTAGAAATCTTCACTTGATCCCAGTTCAGCAGAGGTTTCTTTTTATAATCCTCTGTCTGATACATAAGTGCATTCATGGTACCTTGCATACAAGAATGCTCTCCATTGCCCGCTCGCTCACTTCGGTATGTCAATCAATACCTTTAGACTGTTCCATCTTCACGTTTCGTGCACAGTGGAGATTCCTTGCCTGCTGAGCTCCAGAAATTAGATTCTCTGTCCTTGTTTAGGAAGAAGTTGTAGACCTATTTGTTTCAAGAGCACATTTACCTCTACTGTTTCTCTTTCATTTTTGGGATTGCTTTAAACCATCTGCGCCCAGATGCAGTTCCTGCTTGCTTCCTTAGGGATATGCACAATACAAATCACAAAATCAATCAATCAATTGATCAATCACCTTAACACAGTTCAAAGTGATTAGATGAAAATATATCTCCACTTGGTTTGGACATAGAAACGTTCATTGAATCCGCGAAAGGTTTGACTCACTTGTTCCTGCCCCTTGTTTCTGCCCCCTAGAATAAATACAACATTAAAACATTCTCAAAAGAAAATAATCACTAAATCATCTTATTGTTTAGTTCATATACACCTTGGTCTCGCCCCCTCACCCTCGTTCAAGGGGAATAGAGTGCACTTGAGTTCTTGCAATGCAATTGGACCCTCCAGCAAACTAGGTATATTGAGAATCTAATAATATCACACTACCTTTATTTGCGCTGTATACACCTTCCTCTGAATAAAATATGTTAGCATAACATTTATCAAAATATTCAAAGATGTTCAGTCTTTCTTGTCTCATTATATACTTGACCGGGCATAACATTGTTGTTTCTCAAGTAATCGTAAAATAATCTGCCCTCCTTCTCGTCCTTTCCTCTTTTCTCCACTGATGATGTGGCTAGACAAGTCCAATCTATGAAAGCCTAGTCAAAACACGTTCATCCCTCTTCCTCTAAAACCATCAAGGACCACATTGACACCCTCACTCTGGCCATTGCTGATTTTTGCAACCACTCCTTTGCCTCAGGATCCTTCCCCACCCTCTGAAGTACTCCCTTGTGCTTCCTCTTCTCAAGAAACCCACAGCTGATCCTTCCTGTCCTGCTAACTATCGCCCAATTTCCATTACTCCCTTTCTGGGCAAACTCCTGGAATTCTGGCCATCTCTCAGGTTAACCCTCATTCCGATTCTGTTGGCTGTCTCCATGGCCATCAGTCTGGTTTCAGAGTTGCCGGAAGCACGGAAACTGCTCTCCTGAACATCTGTGAAGATCTGCTCTCCAACCTTGACTCTAACGTTCCCTCTGTCCTCATCCTACTCGATCTCTCTTCTGCCTTCGACACAGTCAACCATACCATCGTGCTAAACCGTCTCCGTGATAACCTGGGTATCACTGATCAGGTTGTGGCCTGGCTAACCTCTTCTCTCTCTGATTGACCCTCCCAAATCCAACTTGGGTCCCCACTGCATTGCCATTTTCTGCTCAAATTTCCAGTGCTATGCTGATGACACTCAACTCATGTTCAGGCTGTCCTCGGCCACCTCGTCTCCGTCTCTCATCTTTGATTGCCTTACTGCCATTCAAGATTGGTGTGCTGCCAATGATCTTTGTCTGTATGCCAGCAAGACAGAGATCCTTCTCATCGGCACACCTTCACCATCCTTTCCCCTCACTCTCTGGCCAGCCTCCCTTGGCCCTCCTCCTACCCCCACCTGTGAGACTAAGAACCTCAGGGTCATCTTTGACACCACACTTTCCTTCTCTGCCCACATCTCTGAGGTCTCTAAAAAGTCAAACTTCCTACTGCAGCTCCTCAGAGGTACGCTGCCTTTCCTCTCCTTCCCCCAGAAGCTCACTGTCTCCCAATGGTTCTCTCTAGGTTGGACTATTGTAACAGCCTCTTTTCTAAATCTACCTGCCTCTACTCTCCGCCCTCTACAACTAAACGAGAACAGGACTGCGAGACTTGTCCTTGGCCTCAAGCCGTGGGATTGTATCTCTCCAGCTCTGAAATCTCCCCATTGTTTCCCAGTGCATGCAATGATTACATTCAAAACCCTCTGCATTGTCCACAAGGCTTACTGGGGCCTGGGTCCAAAATATCTTCAACTATCCCTCCGCAAATACCTCCCCTCGCGACCTCTTCGCTCCTCTACCTCTAACTCCCTCAGGGTCAGTCGTTTTTCAAAGAAAAGAGCAGAGGGTAGATCCCTGTCCTTGGCTGGGTCCTCCCTCTGGAATAGCCACCCTGCCAATTCAAGGAGAACCATCTCCGGTTCTGGAAGCACCTCAAGACTCTCCTCTTTGCTTCTGCCGACACGCCCTTTTTCCCCTGCTGATCTGGTCTCTTGGCACTGTGCACCAGGCTACCCTCTCTCCCCTGGGCCCAGGTACCTGCTCACCCTGCCACCCTCCTGCACTGCCTCCTGGCCACCTCTCGCACTGGGGTCTGTATCTGTACCCATACAGTTCCCCACCCCCAATTTCTTCTTTTTCTGCACTTATCCGACTTACCCAGTCTGCTGCCAGAAACACAGCACTTGCCGCCACCTGCTGGCTGCACTACCACTGTGTATTGCCTCAATGATCTATCTATTTTTATTTATTATTATTTATCTGTTTCTCCTCTGCCCCGCACTCTCCACTCTCCCCCTTCCATGCACTTTTCCCCTTCCCCTTTCCCATGCACTTGCACGTTCTCAATGTCACTGGGCCTAGTAAAATCATTGTTGTTTTCTCCACTGTTCCCCTCACTTGCCTTGTCGCGCTCTGAAACACATGTGTATTAGCGTGATACAAATAACATATCATATCATATATCATATCATAGCATTCAGGAAGACACATTGCGTCTATCACAAAACATTGAGATGGCTACAAATTCCATTTGTTTTTAGGACATACTGTAAGATTGATTTGTATGATTTCCTCCATATTCTTTATTTCTTTTTACCACACATGGAATACGTTTTCATTACCTTTTTTCTACAAAATCACACTCTTCAATGTAGATTTAACGCAAATAATGTATTATATAATCCTTTAACCTATAAGCATTAAAATGTGATGACGAGAGACTTGACCAATCAGTGCCAGAATCAAAGGTAATTAAATGTGCATCCTCAGACAATAATGCATGGCACCATTGCATGCCTGATGTCATTAACCATTTCATGGCAAGATTTTCAAAAACTAAAGTCAAATATAGAATTGGTTCCATGGGGGTGGGAGCAGATTTTAAAGTATTTCATCTGTCCAGAATATTTGTAGGTACCTTGAAAAGTACCACCAAAGATGAGTGCATGTTTCAGTGACAGAATTATTGTATAGATCGTCCTCAACAAGTAGCATCAACACTCATTGGACTTAGATATGTGTTATGTTAAACTCCAGGCCATGTTTCAGTACATGTTCCATCACTCCTCTGCCTGCCTCATTTGCTCCACTAGACAGAATCAAAAGATCTACCCTCTTTACAAACAGAAGGGCTTCATTTTTATTATTTGACTAGCTAAAACAGCTTCTTCAAGCAAACACATCTAACTTTCTCCAACTCAACTTAACTCCATTGCGTTACTTGTGATATAGCTATAACACAATCCAGGTACTGCAGCTTGTCTAGAATGTTCTTCCTCTTTGTGATTATGGACACCTTTGACATTTAAGGTCATATTTCTAAAGGTCATGCTCACAGATAAACCATTTCTACAATTTAAAAAACAACATTTATCATAAGAGAGGCCACAGACCTGCAGCAGTCAAGGTATATGTAGAAGGCAAAATCCCTCCATTTATCTTTTCATGTAAAGTTTTTCTGTGAATAACCTCCCTTTTACTTCCTATGTGTCCCAAAAGGCAATCGAGGTCTGTGGAAATGAAGGAATACTACAGTAACATTGAAAACAACACACTAATCTCACCAAGTACCAAAACCCCAATAAGAATATAGGCAGTTGGTATGACAGTGCACTGAATGAGATGCTGTCAACTGCGCTTTAGGCGAGTGGAGCTCTTTAATTCGAATGCAATGCAATTCAAGCCATCCATTTCTTCATGTATTACTTCCGGATGATGAAGCAGAACGAATAACTTACACTTCATGCCTTAAATAAATACCTGGCAACTACAAATTAGAAGAATGGTTGAAAAACCGTTCAGCAAATCTGACATTTTTGCAAATGCACTCAGCACAAATGTTGCTGCTTAGGTTATATGGAATGGACCAAACAGATTGGATCCCAATCCATATTTTCAAAAATGTGAATCAGACTACTTTTGTAGTGGAACAAGGGGGGGGGTCTGGACATATCTCTACCAGCACAAACACCTCCTAATGATCTGTTCTTGGGTGAATGACCCCTGGGAGAGACTCTACCAAGTCTTTAGCTCACTGACCTTTTCACAGAAAAGAAATGTCCCTGCATATCAGTCTTTGTCCTGCCCGGGGAAGTCCAGCACCGGAATGCTAGGCAATTCTCCTCTGAACAAGAGTACCAACAGCAACCCCATACACATGTTTCAGCCATGTTGGGCATCATCAGTGAGGTGAAGATGTGCTTTTCTAAGAACAGTGAGCAAGGGGTCCACAACTGGATCGCCCTGGTAACTTAGGGTAAGACCCAAAGTTTATTTATGCAAAACAAAGGGGGGGTCTGGGAATCTCTCTACCTGCACAAACACAGCCTAACGACCTGTTCTTGGTTGAATAACCCCTGGGAGAGAGTCTACCAAGTATTTAGCTCACTGTCCCTTTCACACAGAAGAAATGTCCCTGCATATCAGTCTTTCCCCTGCCCGGGGCAATCCAGCACCGAAATGCTAGGCAATTCTCCTCTGAACAAGAATCCCAACAGCAACCCATAAAAGTGTTTCAGCCTTGTTGGGCATTATCAGTGAGGTGAAGCTGTGCCTCTCTAAGAACAGTGAGCAAGGCGTCCACGTCTGCATTGCCCGGTAACTTAGGGTAAGACCCAAAGTTAATGTAAGCAAAACAAACGGCGGGTCAGTGAGGTGAAGCTGTGCCTCTCTAAGAACAGTGAGCAAGAGATTCCCAGACCCCCCCTTGTTTTACTTTTGTAGTAGGATTGTTCAACAACATGTTAGGAAGCAAATATAGTTTAAAAAAGTCTGTTTCAATTGTCATCTTAACGACAACATTTCTATATAACATAATCAAAGCATGTTTTCTCCATTCTGTATATATAAATGTTACTAAATGTATTTCCTCCATTGTTTTGCATCAGAGAACAGTTTAGATAATATGGCCCAAGATTAATGTTGCTTTGCATGCATGAGCAATCAAAATAGGCAGGACTCTAATGGAACCAATACTCTGTTACATAAGAGAAATATATACACCTCTAAATTCATAAATAAACTGTTGGGACTAACGGTCCACAACAGTGTCAATGCCTAGACTCTCAGTAAGTAAAAGTAGTAATCCTGAAAAATAAATAAAAAACATCACAGAGGCACTATGACAGGCACTATAATAAGACCTTATTCTGAACACTTATGCTATTATTATTATTATTATTCTGCTAAACATCACAGAGAGCTGATGAATAACACATGAAAAAGAATCTGTCAGTCAAAGAAGCTGTGTTACTGTATCCGAATAAAGCCTCTTGGCCACGCTGTGTCCACTGATCTAGGATGATCTAGGCCAAGATAACTCACATTGAAGGAAAAAATTCAAGGCAGGAGGGCCATATAAGCGTAGTTGCTTTGGAGGAGTCTTCCCGTGAGTTGCTGGGGTTGATGATGAACTGCTGGACCTTAACCTTTCAGGGACTGATAAAATAATCACTGCCACCAGTGAAGCTCCAAACAATCACAGTTGCCATAATCGGAGCAGAAGCAAGGAGTTGCAAGAGACTGAGATATAAACAAAGATAACAGCTGCAGTCCTACACTTGTCCCCATTTCTTGGAGCTAACATGGGTATCTTTTTCTCAGAGGTATAACTGAATATTTTCTGAGGAGTGGATCTGAGATAAATAATGGAGGGGATTTCCTCCACAAAGAGGGGGCACCATGGACACCTAACAATAGAAAAAGAACCTTCAGACTTAGGTATGAATGGTAATGAAACCACAGAGAATTGGGTTAAGACAAAAGAAAGTTTAAGAATTTTCTATGACCCTGACTCCAGAACACTTTGGAATGACGTTGAAGTTGATCAATACTTATTTATATAACATTTGGATTTTTAAGAGGATGGAGAAGTCGACATGATGTCCACAAAGAAAAGTGTCACAAATTGGTCTAATGCGATAGAGAAAAAAATCATAATTAAGTGATACCACCCGATTGGGTGCTAACAGCTTGGGGCCCAAGGTATAGGCCTTAGCGCAGCAAGGCTGGATCGGTGCGGGCAGCAGTTGTGCATCACCGCAGATGAAAGAAATCAGGTAAGTGGGGGTGGGAGGGGAATGGAGACTCAAGGGGAAGAGAGGGGAGGGAAGGGTGTGAGAAGCAGACATGAGATTGCATGGAGTGCATGCTTGTATCGTGGGATTCATCCCGTGATCTGAGCAACCTCATTTGTTGGCTCCTCCACCCCAGGGGCTAATGTTCAATATGATTTAATAAGCTGAAACATCATCAAACCTTTTCCTGTGATTGAATATGCAGACAAACTCAGTGCTTCATTTAATACGCAGGAGAATGGCTCCTTTATGCACTTTCACTTAAGTGGGATTTTGAACAAAATGAATGAAATGAGAACTTGACTCACCTTTAAACCAGTCCTGTTATTGAAATGAAAAGACTGGAAGAAGTCATGGATCGGTCAATAGTGCAAAAGCATTATCTCCTTCGAATTTACACACCCTTTATTTAGTCTTCATTTTGCATTACAGTCGGTAATCAAATCATATGAACACTTGACATGGGAAGCAGAGCTGCAAGCAATAACATTTGCAAATATGTAATCAACTTTGTATGAGAAAAACATGGTAGCAATGCAAGAAGATGAGCTAGCAAAGGATAATGATAAGATTCCTAAAAAGCCATTGAGTGCCAATTGTCAAGACCAGAGAGATCTCACATCATTATTAATATCTAAAGCGAGGCTGCAAAACATTATATAATCAGTTCTTTATATAAAAAGGCTGCTCTGAGAAAGAGATTACTAAAAGGTTATATCAGAGAAAACCAATTATTCAGAAGAGGAGAGGGGAACTTAAGACCATCAGAGCAATTATGAAAATAAATTGTTGAAGAAAAATTAACAAAAGATCTTGGCTTGACAATTGCAAAACGACAGAAAAGGAAGGGAGATTGGAGTGGATGGAGCTATCATGGATCAGGATTTGCTAAGAGCCATGCAGAAAGATATAATATATTATACTTGTTATTTTGTATAGTGCATATTCTAGTTTCTAAGCACTGTATGTGTTTGTGTGCCAATGATTAATACTGAACGAAGGTGAACACAGTGTAGAGATGCAACTTGTACCAGTGTTGCCAAAGACCCAAATGCTTGCACAATATGTTTTGATTTCTCAGAATAAACAAGTGATTTATGTTCCCAGCACAGTACATGTACAGTAGAAAATGGGGCGTGGCTTGTTAGTGATCAGCTGACTTAGCTGCCTTAGCTAGAGAGCTTACTTCACAATTTCCCTTGGGACATGTTGAACTTGAGCCAACACATGCAAAATAAAACTGTGTTTTTAATTTATTATCTCTGTGTCTCTTGTGATCTTATAACATATTCATAGTATATATTTTGGGACTTACAAATGGCACCCAAGTAGGAATCCTTCGAGGGTGACCGAGGACAGCGTTTGGACCAGAGTACCATGGATCCTTGCCAAGTAGAACAAAGTTCCTTGCAGTTGCTACTCCTGAACCACGTGTCGGCCAAGCGATCATCTCCAGCGAGGGTTTTGAACCGTTGAAGCTGTGATGCTGTTTTGCATCTTTTGAAGATCAGAAAGCACAGAAATTGTGTTTCCGTTTGATGGGAGGTAGTGTTTGCTCTCTTTGATATTAGGTGAGCTTGCTCCAAGTTGTTTTCTTGACAAAATATTTTCATATATTTTGCCAGGCTAGAATAGTTTTTTTTTTTTTTAAAGATGCCTAATGTTAGACAAATTCATACATTGTTGTGCAGAATTTTGTAATGCTAAGAAAAAACCCACTGGGTTAGACAATGATATAATAATGACCCCCTATCCCAGTGACCTAAGAGCAATACAGGAGAGAATTCGGAGTGCGTTGGACAATTGGGATGTGGTCCAAAGTCAGTAAACCAGTCAATTGAAAAGAATAAGAAGATAGGGGTCGCCGAAGACCAACAGTTACAAAGGGCAGACCCATTTTTGATAGATACCGGGTCACAAAAATGCTCATTGGTTCCAGATATTGGCCTGTCAGGGCGACAGAACATGTCTATAGTGTTTGCAGGTAGACCAGTAATATGCCCGGTGTCTCAGCCAGTACCCTTTACTGTTGGTCCCTTTACAGATGCCACTTCTTGCTAACGTCCAATTGTGGAGAGAACCTATTGAGATTAAATATGTTGAAAAAATTGTACACAATGACTCATTTCAGCACTGATGGTGTATACTTAACAATGTCCTCGCAGAATAAAATGTCCTCACAGTATTTAGCATTGCCATCTGATCTGGTGAGAAAAGGTGTAATTAAGGAAATATCAGGGAGTACCTTTAACAGCACCATTTTGCCAGTTTATAAAAAGAGTGACAACATTTTGCCCTACCGTTTTGCAATTTGTTTGAGAGCAATTGACATAATAGTTGTGTCACAATTTCCAAAAGTCTCGACATTAACACTAAATTGATCATGATGTCTGCTCCAGGAACATACCTTTCTGGAATTGAATTTTTACCTTTACTAGAGTACCACAAAGATACACTACGAGTACTAGCATTTCCAGTAGGACTATTAAGGAACAGGTAGATACATTACAGTTGCCACAATACTGCATATTGTTACGAGTTGCAGTTGCAGCAGACTCCTGTGAAGATTGACAGAAGGGCACTATTGGTTTACTAAAGGATCTTGCAAATACAGGTCACAAAGTTTCTTTGAAAAAGTACCAAAATTGTCAACATGAGATAGCATATGTAGGGTACCTCTTGTTGAAAAAGGGTAGAAGCTTTGCTCTCGAGAAAGTACATTTGCAATGGGATGTACACTGTCAGAACACTTTGTCACACTAAAAACTGTTTTGTGTTGCGCTCCAGTATTGGGCACTTCTAATTATGTTAAAAATGTTTTCTTGCTTGTATATGTAAAACATGGATGTGCTTTGACAGTACTAACTCAGGAACATGGTGGGAAAAATAGACCATGGGGATATTTGTCCTTCACATTGGGTCCTGTTGCTTATGCGCTACCTTAATGTTTTAGAGCAGTAGCAACAGTCGCTGCATCATGCAAACAAATGGAAGGCATGGTTTTTGGTCACTCCTTAACCATGCTGCCTCACTCATTTGATGTGTTACTAAACAGAAGACTACCCAAAAATGTCACACCAGCTTGAATTGCAGGATACAAACTTACTCTGTTCAAAGCACACATTACTATCACAAGATGTAACATATTGAACACAGCTGAGTTGGTACCTCTTCCTGATCAAAATGATGGAAATGAGAACGACCATGATTTTGTGTACATCACTGAACAAGAGAGCAAAGAAAGAATTGATTTGTTTGACACACCTTTGTCACTTTCTGAACTACCACATACGAGGTATGCGGTAGAGGGATAATGGGGCCGGTAGAGATGCCGGCCCTGTTATCCCTCTACCGCCCCATTACAAGTCTCCTTGCGGGACATGCTAAGGACGTCTGGTAAAACCAGGCGTCCTTAGCAGGTCCCGCGGGCAGACCAGGATGCAAACAACGGGCCATCATTTAACGGCCCCCTGTTTTCATCCTCCCCATTTCGATTGAGCCCTATGGGGGCTCGAATGGGAATGGGGATGTACCGGGTTCCTGGGAAGGGGAATAACTGGGCCCTCCAATGTCAGAATGGCCCGGTAATTCCCATTCAGGGAACCCAGACCCGGTACCCTGGATATGGGAAAACCATGCCGCTAATAGCAGCATAGCTACCTCCATACTTGTAATGAGGCCCAGTAAATTGGAATGACCTGACACCCAGTTCCTAGCATTGCTGTCTCTGATACAGACTAGAACAGGTCCCACCCTGTATAAAAGTGTGAAGAGGAGTGTTTATGCAGTATAATGCAGGAATTAATGGCTTTGCCTTGTTTGAATACAGTTTAACCATACCTGCCATAACTGATACCTGATACAGCACTTTTCATTAGTTTCGTGAAATACATTTGATGCATACAGACTGGCCTACAGCTGAACACCCAAGCAATGCAATCGCAATCGCAGAGCTGTGGAATACATAATGCCTCAGAGTGCCGGGCATGATAATAGCTCTGCCTGAGAATGTACACAGCAAAGATGTAGCTGGCTCGAATCCCAAAGTGCAAGACACTCGTGCCTGCATTTAAGAGATGTACTTCCCTACTGTTCTTCAAAATAGACATGTTAATCATACGTATATTATACAAGCTGTTCGCATGGACGGCAAGAAGAAGAGAAATTGGATCCACGCTGCACATCTGAAATAATTGCCTTTGCCTCTGCCCTATGACAACTGGATAAAGGAGGGGGTAGGGGATAGAGAAATACGTACCAACTACGTACCCCGGTGTGCCTTTCAGTGAAAGAAAAAAAATACCGACCTGAGCAACCTGAGGGTCTGTTGAGATTTGAATGTACCTGAATTGTTCAAAGATCACTCTGTGCCAAAGTGACATGATACAATCTGTACCAAGGAAAGAATAGGGAAAAACATTTTTCCTTAACAGACACTGATAAACTATACCCATTTTTGGGTTTGCACAGAAGTGAGGGTATGGACACTTTTGCCACAGAAATGATCAGACCCAAGAGACCATGGTCAGTGAGAAAATTATATGCAATACTTCGTCTAATAATAACTGGTAATGATAATAACTGTTTTTTGGGTACTAGGGAATGCACACCATCTCAGAAAACAGGTGCCCACGTCCATCACACCTACTATGCTATCATATGCTATGCTGTGCTTTCTTTCTTTTTAAGCACATACACACACACACGTGATCCTCTTCATCTTGAGCACCAGGTTGATAAACACATATCCTGCTTTTGTCCACAGCTTGCTTTGCATAGTGTTTTCAGATAAATAGAATGACAGCACACACATTTCTGTCTCCATTGCAGTGCTTGACGGCATTATCCTAGGATGCTGCCTCTGTATACTGCTCCCATGTTTTAGTTTCCATGCTATGTTCATGTTCCAGAGATTTGCCACACTTACCTTCTCTCACCAAGACACTACTAATAAAGTTTCACAATGCTTTTTTCCATTGTGTTAGAGTCCCAGTATCACTAGTCCCCTGTCTATGTTACTACATGAGTTTCCAGCTAAAGCAGAGCAGACCACTGCAGGCAGCATCAACACGCTATTGGAAGCATTATAAAGGTTAGGAAGTAACCAAGGAGAAAGCATTGTTTTTCCGAATATACAAATGGGATTAAATGCAAGGTTGTATGTTAGCTGCTGGACATAATTCAATTATTTAGTTAGACAATATAAACAGAAGAAAGGTGCTACATTGCCCCTGAAGAAGACCTGTGTTTGGTAAGGTTGAAACACATGTTGGCAGGAGCATATTAATCACCAATTGAAATTAAATTTGAACGTGAAGAATCTGTTGAAAACTCTAACTCTGCAAAAAATTGGAAGGAATACTAACTGTATATTAGGGAGAGGATTGAACAATGGTCTATGGGCAGTCGTTGAACCAATACCTTGTCTGTTGGCTATTGACATCTTTTTTCACACTCGCTTCGGGATTGGATCTTTTCTGGGGGGGGCATTCACATCATGAATTGGTCTGGCTAATGGGAAAAGGCCATTGTAGCAACAGTAATGTCATTAATGCTGTCCAATCAAAATGGAGTATGTTTTGCTGACTACAAAATTAGGTCATTTGTAGGGGTGACATTTAAATGATCATGGGTAGAACCAATGGGGTTGAGTTGTATATGTTGTGTTAAGATTTTTGTATAGGGGTTAGTTAATGGTGAATATGGGATAAACAGACATCTGATATTTGTAACAAATGTTGTTTTGTGATTTCCCAATTATCCAACTGATATTGGTGTGTCAAGAGTGTTTTCAGTTTTTTCAGTTCTACGGAGCTGATTGACTAACCCGGCTATATTTGCATGTAATAAAACTTGTTGTTCTTGCAAATCGTTCTCTCCTTATTGATTCCTTGGATTGTTTTAATCGATCAGGTTGTGGGCCTACTGTACAATATGTAATTGGCTGACCTGAAACTCACTTATGGTACAGCTTATCCTCCAAAACTAGGTAAAATACATATTGCATGGCCATACTATGAAGACTATCTTGTCCTTTTTGATCATACTAAGAGCGAATAGTAGTTATTGCTGGACACATTTTTTGAATACTCCAATATTCATCATCTAAAAAAAACATTGCTAAAAGCAAACACAAAATGTAATAATCAAAGGAGCAGGAAGTGTCATATGGAAATTGGGAATTATTTCTTTAAAATGGTATCTGAATTTAAATATCTAGGCTTGGAATGAAATACAAGATGTGACTCAGAGACTACTTCTAAGAGACCAGAAAAGAGGGACTATCTAAGCAAAACCTTTGGAAAGGAGATATCATTCCTTATTCGTATTACCTATTATTGCCTTGTAAAAAGAAAGATGTATCTGAACAACCAGTTTAACTACTAAAATGAGATTCCCGCTAAGTAAATTAGAAGGGACATTTTAGCATTTGTGTCAAAATACTCCTCATGAATTACTAAGATGTGAACTACGCTTATTGTCACTTGACACTAGTATTAACATTAGAAGAGAGGCACATGGTACTTGAAATGAATAAATGCAGAAAAGGGCTTGTTTAATCATATCTTAAACATCTCAATGAGACTACATAATAATGTGTAATTGAATATGTTTATAAAAGTCAATGAGCACTGTCTCCAAGAGGAAGAAGAACTGACAGCCAACAAGGAGCTCTCACTGTTTGTGATAATGAAGGAGCTTAAAACAGAGGCTTGACTATGGGATTGTAAAAAGAACAAGGGTAGGTTATCCCTAAAAGAAAATGTCTTCTGAATATTTAACTCATTTGCCATCTTACTTACACACCACCCTACACAGAAAGTATTTTCCTGATAGAGAAACAACCCACTTTTTTATGAAAGCTACATTGAATTTACTGTAAACAATGGAAGCTAAGGGTCCAAGATTAAAAATCGATAGAGGTAAATGCAGATTCAGTGAAGAGGAGTCTTACATAGAGACATTAAAGCACATACCTATTTACTCTTGAACTCTAACATCTAGGAGAAATACATTTGTGGAAAATGTGCATATTGTCAATCTACACTTAACTCAGAACTTTTTTTGATCAGATGTATGCACATGCATGGTAGTTTGATTGTTGTTGTGGCAAAATTGTGATTTTGGTTGTGCATTGAGGAATGCATATGCACTTTGGAACTGTGGCATTTTTAGGATAATAGATTTAATGAAGAATGAATGTGTTTTTGGTCTAAACTAAATGAGCTTTAAATAACTATAGCCCTGTATTTCCTTTTAAATGTGTATAATAGATGAAAATCATTTTGACCAAATGTATACCTATGTTGTATATATATATATATATATATATATATATATATATATATATTTTACACAGCCACAATAGTGGCTGTAGTTATGGTTAAGTAGCTGTTTCCATAGGAAGAGCACTTTTTGGGCGGCCTGTAACTCCGCTCCGCCTGGACGAATCCTCACCAAACTTTGCAGGAAATTTATATGGATCACTCTGAATTTCTTCGCAAAGTTTGGTGAGGTTTGGTCCAGGGGGGAAAGGTTATAGGGGGTCCCAAAAAGTCTTTTTTCCCATAGACTGAGTGGGGGAAAAACTTTGTGCACGGCTACAGGTCAAACCGCTGGACGAATTTTCACCAAATTTGCAGCAGGTACAGGGGCTTTGTCCAGAAAGCATGCTTTTGAAAATTTGGTGACCTTCCTTGCAGTACTTTTCATAAAAATGACCAAAAAGTAGGTCTGAAAAAATTAGTGATATCTATGTCTGCTTTGCAGTCACACTTCCCTGTTCGGTCCACAGACAAGATACCGATTGGCTAAGGGGCTGGCCTCATGACCGCAGACACGTTACGTCTCTGCCGATTGGCTTCCGCGAGACATGTCCTGCGTCAGATTGTTTGGATGCCCCCGACATCTTGGATCCGCTGATAGCGGAGCGACAACTAGTGCAAACATGCTATATTTATAAAACTCTTTTGCTGTGTCATAGAGGGTTGGGAAAGGTTCAGACAGTAAGACATGGGTGATCAATGCATTTGTTCTGGCAGTCGGTCTTCATGATGTATTTTCTAAGGCCACTTTGTACGCACAGAAAATGAGGGGTCCAATAATGGTAGTATTTTAGTCCATTCAGTGCACAGGCAACTTGTAACTGTTGTAAGGACACATGTGATGTTAGTGACCATTGAAATTGACAACATGCCGTAATTGCATTACTTTTCCTATGGGTACTATATTCATTAGTACGCCGCCATGGGTGTGACATGCTACGGTGGTTGTGGCCAGGCCCTAGAGTCTTGGATGCATGGCTGTCGGCCATACACACAAGAAGAAACTTCTAAGCACTGGAGTTATAAGCCACTTCACATCCATATATTGAAATGTATGGACATACACCTAAGATTTTAGGCCCTGCCCACGACCACTGCAGCATTTCACAGCTGCAGAGACACCCCTAGTATTGAACATCACTCTGGTGGCTGTGGGGGGGTTCTGTAGTCATGCGTGCATGGCCGCAGGTCATGCACCCAACAGCACAGTTATATGTAGTGTACTTACAAGGCACAATGGGTGTGATATGGTGTGGTAGTGCATCACTCAGGTGGCTGTGGGGAGGGGCTGCAGTTATGGGTGCATGGCCAAAGGCCATGCCCCCAAAAGCACATTTGTATGTAGTGTTGTTATATGCCCCAATGGATGTCATATGGTGTGGTAGTAGTGGCCAGGATGTAGAGTATTTGAACAAAGTAATACACACTGCAGTTGTAAGCACCTATGGATTGTATATACTGTATACCCATTCATTGATAAATCTATGGCCTCACACTCATGTCTGTAGCCTGTGGCTCCAAACTAATGCAGCATATCACAGCTGTAGGTGCACGTGTACTATGCAACATCATTAAGATGGTTATGGGGAGGGTGTAGCATTTTGGGAGCATGGCCAAAGGCCATGCTCCGAAAACCAACTTTGTACGTAGTGAAATTACAAGGCACAATGGTTCCGATATGCGATGGTGTTTCTGCCCCGGACCCAGAGTGTTGCCTACAAGCCCAAAGGCCATGCACCCAAGACTGAAGTCATAAGCAGTGGGGTTATAAGTGAATATGGGTGTGGTGTAATGCAGTAGTTGTGTACACGTCCTAGCGTCTTGGCTGCATGGCTACAGACGATGGTCCCAAAAGTTAACTTAAAAGTAGTTAATTTACAAGGACCATGGTTTTGATATGCAGCAATGGTTGTGGGTAGGAACTATACTCTTTGTACCTTGGTCGCGTAGGTGGTAGGTTACACAACCAAGATGGAAGGGCCAGCCTACAGCCACATCAGCATATTGCTACCATAGATTTGACGTGTAGGTTCGCATGTGTACAAAATGACTGCTAATATACTTACGCCTTACTTTGTTCAGAATCCATATATGTTTAAAATGCCTTTAGTTCTTGGCAGAAGTATGCTTTCTTAATTTCTGTGATAAAAGAAAAAGGTATGTTAGTCTTTGCATTTTATGAAAACTTACGTAATAGACAGTTAACTTTTTTTTTTACCCTCATATATAGTTTACAAACCAGTGTACTGTGCATTCCGCTCAGTTTCTGTGTTTGATTTTCTAATCCTTGGGTCTGGGGAAAAAATGTCCTTGTCGGATTAAATAAAAAAACCTTTATTCGTTATGGTACTAACTACTTCCTTGTTTCCTTTGAGTGCTTCCTTCTTCTTTCTGATTAATGTTATGTTTGTTGCCTTGCTGCCAATTTTTAACAGCAGTTAGATACCTGTAGGTGTATTCTAACTGTGCTTTTGTTCTTACGGGTCTGTGATATTCGTTTATTTGTGTTGTTGTTATATCCTCTTGGGCAGTTAGATACCTGAAGGCGTATTCTAACTGTTTGTAGTCTTTCACATAATTTTTTGGTAATCTTGAAGTACACATTATTAATTAAACTTTGGCTTTAAGAAGATTAAATACGCATTTGTAAGATTAGCTGGCAATCTCTGCTTTAGAGTAATGGTGCTATCATTACATTCGAACCATCCACATTTCTTTTTAATGTATGCAGTGTAGTGACCTGCATTGGTTGTAGCTCCTGCATGGTAGATAATACCTATTGTTGTAAATATTTTCTTTCCAAGTGACACTTGACCATGTGTGAATCCAGTCAGTTTGCAGTTGTTTTTAGTACCATCTGCATTATAACATAGAAGCATAAGTATTATGTAGGCACTATGTGATTGTATCAGTAAGGTGGAGCAATTGTCTGAATTGCAAATAGTACATAATCTGCCATGGTTTGCATTCTGTACAAGTTGCTGAAATGGAAAAGATTCACAATTAGGTATGTAAATATACACAATTCGCTCATTTGGGATTTGTTCCTGCATCACACTGCTACAGAGAGTACATGTATGTTTCCACATGTACGAAATCTGGAAGATTTCATTTACAGGTATGCTTTTGTTTTCCCGTACTAGTAGTAAGTACAATAGAAATTCTTGTGTATCTTCTTGTGAGTTTATAGTGAATCTCACCATTCTAGCACAGTGGTCCAATTCTTGCCTTATTCCATGCACACTGTACGTGTTGTCAGGATTGTTTGTTGCGTTTCTATGAAACACTAACATTTGAAAACACAATTGGTCTGTACTGTGTAAGTAAATATTGTTAACAAATGGTGGCAGTTGAAATAGAATATTCATTGCTACATTTGCATAGCAACTTACCCCAGTTTCATTTGCAAATTTGAATGGACCAGCTAGTTTTGCATCTGAGTGCATTTTTCGGAGTTTCTGTTCCTTCTTTGAAGACATACCTGGTTCACATTCCCTAATAGGTTCTTCTTTGTTTGTGGTAATTGATGAAGCTTTACCTTCTTTTGTTTTCTTTGAGGGATTGTCTGTTGGATTATGTTGCATTTCTGTTTGATTTAGTTTTCTTTTACCACGTTTTACTTTATCTGGAACAGGATATTGTTTCAGATGGGGGGTGTACAGTGAACGCAGTCTATTGTATTCTAGAATGCAAGGAATATCAGCTTTGACTTTACTTGCATCAAAGTTCATTAGCAATAGACCGTCAAGTGTACATAAGCGTGATAATGCTACGTAGCTCATGCCTTCTTTAAAGACTGTGTTTCCTATATCTATCAATGCTTTGTCTAGGGTAAGACCTTGGCATTTATGAATGGTAACTGCATATGCAAGAGTTACAGAAAATTGCTCTCTACCTACATACATGTCTTTGAAGAGAAGGAATCGAGCAATTGAGAGCCCTATCCTTTTCACTTCTGAAAGTTTATCAAAGTGAATATTGAAAAACTGAATATTGCTATCACGTGGGTATGACTGAAAGCCAACAACTGTACCCAGTGCTCCATTAACTAGCCCTTGCTTGACGTCAAGGTTACGTTTAAGCATTACTCTACAATTTAAGGATAATTTTTATATTTTTTCCAACCCAGCTGTGTTGGAGATTGAATTTTCTAAACTATTTAGTCTTGTTGTGGCTTGCTCACACATGCGTACTGTCATACCATGTATGTCTAGTTTGTCTGTAGCCCTAATTTCCATTATTGGTTGCATTTCTTTATTTAACATTGTTTCATTGAATTTGAAACAGCTTGTAAGAGTTGGCATTAAGGCCATACAATTGACATTTTTGTGCGCTAATTGTTCCATAACATCAGTTGCACATGCATTATCCACCAGTTGTTGCCAATTTATTTTGTCTTTTGTTGGTATACCATTTACCAAGACTATTAAAGAATGCTCTATTGAACGTTGCACTCCTAGAGTGTGTACATTTTTGGTTAGATCTAATGGCAAAAAACTACTTTGCCACAAATGCCTTTCACCAATTCAGAGGGAGGTAATTTTGCTGTTTTTGGATGAAGGCGTATAATTGCTTGAAATGGGTGAACTGTTTGAATTATGATGCTCTCATACAAATTGAGTTGTTGCAGGATTTTTGGTAGTGGGAACAATTCCAATTTATTTGTAATAGCATGTGAAGGAGTGTGGTTGTTGTCCAATTTTGTAGTGCAGTAACTGCAACATATTAGGCGTTCAGTTAGTTCATATTTGTTTTCTGCTAAAAGGTAGACAGCTAATTCAAACCATTTAGAATCTTCATTGTTTTCTATTTTGTATGCTATGTCTATATTATTTGTATTCCTTTTGTAAAACGTTCTGCGGCAACACACACACGCATGGTTTGGTACTTCAGCCGATGACCTTTTAAATTTTAGTATTTCTTTTCTGTATGTGTGTAATAGAAGGTTGCTATGTGTGGAATTGTTGCTACTATGTTCTGAAACTATTGCATTTTGTAAGTGGCTTTCACTTCCAAAATATTTTCTCTGAATACGGTCAATTTCTTCTTGTAAGTATTTGGGTATACCATGCAGAAGAGTATTATTTAAATTGCCTAATTCTCAAGCTGGACTTTTTGCACAGTATATTTTATACACTAAATTTCTTACATTTGAATGACGTACTGATATCCTTTTGATATCATGGAAGGTGCCTTTGCAAATTGGTCCAGAAATGCAGGCTAATGAATGTCCTTGTAGTCCTGTGTATTTGCGCACTGGACAAATATCCATATTTTGCACCACTTTTATTTTACTTTTACATACTGATTGAGGAACTGATGTAAAGATTTGAAAGATTTGTTTGGAATGGCACACATTGATGTGCACGGCCATTTGTATACTGGATGCTGTGGTTCTGTCGAATCGAAAGGTAATTCTGAGTTTTCAGGGGATACTTTTGTAAGCAGTGTTTCTTGCTCCATGATGGTATTATTGATTTTGTCATACCCTCGTCCACTGCTATGGATGGCAATTGTGTTTGTTTGATTTTGTTTGTATGCTTCTTCATTAAAATATGGCTCTGTGGTTGTCATGCAACTCCATTCACCTCCACAAACATTTAAGAAATTATTTTTGTTCACATTTTGTTTATTGCTGAGTTTCTTTTGTAGTATGGTACTTAGTTTTGTTAGTGCTTTCATCCTACTTAACACTAATATAAACAACTTCCTTTTGAGAAGGATTGCACTGTCCACGAGAGCTTCTAGGATTAATTTTCTACAGTAGGTTTTAAGGGTTGAGGATGATTTCGGACCTCTTCTTATTAGATTCTGAAGGACTCTGTGGTGAAACATCTTGCACTTAAAATGGGAAGCGTTGGTATGTATTGCCTATGCAGATTTAGCGGCATTAATTTGTTTAAATGAAATCATAAGGGTTGCAGATCTTCTCTAATTAAAATATGCATACCTGTATTCTATACTCATGCATGTGCGCATGCATGGAAGTGTACGTAGAAATCCGCGACACTTGCACAGTCGTTTGTGTGGTGGGTGATTTGCAACGATATGCGACTTCCATTCACAGTCATCGATAGTAAATTTAAAGTGTGCAATGTTGCTGACGGAGTTAGATTTAGCGATGTTTAATGTGATTGGTGGATGGTTGTGTGACTGCTTAGTTGTGTCCAATGAGGCCCTGGATTTGCGACTGATGTGGAAAGGGTATAAGGACTTGGTAATAGTTACGTGCCGCACATAGACAATGCTTGTCCGCGGGTAGGGTGTGTCACATACGGGTTTCTACAGCAAATCCAGCATGGAAAGGGGACTGTAGGCATTAGACGGTGCGTATACTGAAGATGGCAGAGGTGGAGAGGGTCAGGCTTTTGGTGCTTTGAGATATTTTTGTCTATGGCTTACAGCACTATGCCGGGAGTAGGCATGTCGCACACCATTTCGATGTGAGAGGAGTGGAGGTGGTGTGGTGAGGCTGATGGCGATGTTGAGCCAATTCTGCAAGTTTGCAGACAAATGCGTACGATTACCTATCCTCATGTAGTACTTTTGCACTACGGTGCTTGCCATTTGGGGTACGTGAGTTCACATACTTTGTTGGAAGATTTAAGAGAGTTGGTTCAAGCACTCATGAATATCTTTCCAACTGCGAAAGTAATTTTTCCAGTTTACTCCCTAGAGTAAAATGGGACAACAGTTCTGTTTTCGGTCCAGATCAAAGTATTGGGAGGTGTAACATCAATCGTGGCACGCGTGCTTTCATGTTACGAGCTGGTATGTTTTTCTGCAGCCATGACAACATTGATCCCAGTAATGCAGATTATTTTGCAGCAGATGGTGCTGCACTGTCTTCTTTGGGAAATGCCATGTTCTTTTGGAATGTACGGCTTGCTTTAAAAAATAAACTGCTCTTTTCAGAGCCCACCTTCAAGGGGAGAAGGGGATTATTACTGAACTGTACAGTCTTTACGCTCTGATCCTGTACTTGTCCGCGGACATGGTGGTAGTTTGCAGGCAGCGCATATTACCAACAGGGATTCTGGGGTGGAGACGCATGCAAATGAGAATGAGCGCAGCTAGGGATTGGTCAATAAAGTTCAGTAGGTGTGTTCTGAACGGAGAGATTGAGACCGTCCTCTCCCTGACAGGAGACCACTCAGCTATGGCTCTGTGTGCTCGAAAACAGATTATCTGGATTTTGCGAGACTCATGGATACATTGGTTGAAGGTGCATGCAGAAAGTTGCCGTCTATGTACAGATCTTGGATTGCCTCATGCGGAAGTGCACTGGCATGGCGTGTGTGGAATGAGATGGCTGGACTTGGTACCTATCTGTGTTACTTTACTGACAGTTCGTCATCCTGATATACTTATCATTCATAGCGGAGGAAACAGTTTAGGCCACATATCTGGAATTTCTTTGCAATTTGCAATGAAGGAAGGACTTGTGCAGATCATTGACATGTTCCCCAATTGCCACATAGTTTTTTCCCGTATTGCACAAAGACAAATATGGCTGGGTTCTTCTGCATTTGGTCCACAAATGGAGAAAGCGAGACACAATGTGAATAAGGCTGTTTGTGCTTTTCTAAGAGATGTTGGCTTGTCCTCATTCCACAATGAAAACATTTTGTTTCTGAGCTCTTTCATTTTTTGCAGAGATGGCGTCCATCTCACATATGCTGGCAACCAAATTTTTCTTCACAATGTACAAAATGCATTGCACCCTTTTTGGGAATCATACTAACCTATTTGCCATTCCGTTTTTCCCAATGTACAGTTTTTGAAGCAGACACAACACCACCAAAGGCTCTTTTCAGAGCCACCACTTACTCGCAGCGTAAAGTCCATTGGTTTTACTCCATGTGCACTCTCCATTTCTGTGTCCTACGACTGTCCGCTGACCTTTTCAAAAATGCGCTGGGACTTACAACGGTCACTTGCTAGTTCTACTGTTAAACAGAGAAAGGTGGCTCTGAAAAGAGCCATTTTTTAAATTTTTTTTATTGTTTTCCACTTTCCTGCTTTTGGGCACACAACACACTAGGAGAGGAGGGCAAAGGAGGATAAGGAAGGGAAACCAACCACAGGATTAGAAGGGGCAGATGGAGAGAGAAAGCTATAGGGTGATCTTTACTTGGGTAGGAAGCAGTTATTCTGATGCTCTGTGACCGTAGCCTCAAAAGCACTTTGAAAACTCTGCCCCCTGCAGAGTACTGCGTCACAATACATACACACTATTGTCACCTTTGAAAGAAAAGGGTCAATATCATTTCAAATGGCTTGTGAGGCAGCTGGAGGGAGGTGCTCTCCCACAGGAGTGTCTCTTGTGGTGAAAGGATCGGACACAGAGGATGCTGTGGAGGAACTTAATCTACTACGTTCTTCACAGCACACCAACTTTCGAACATCTGCACTGTGGAACGAAGTTAGGTGGATCTTCATGGTTGTAGTACCAAAGCTGTACACACCAGGTCTCCCGCGACTCAGCACCAACTGGCACTGGTTACACCTGACCCGGTTTGCACTTGCTTTTGGTACTTTCCCACAAACGGAAAACAACCGCCACACCCACGACTCCCGGCGAGAGCTTGTAGTGCGCAGTTCCTCCACCTCATTCTCTTCTTCCGCCTCTTCCTCGATCCCTACATCCTCACCCGTATATTCCCCTGCAGGACCTTGGGGAGGTGGTGGTGGTGAAGGGTTTAGGGGTGTTGCTGAGGCTAATGAAGCAACAGTAGCCATGGATGCCATAACAATTAGTTTTCCTATTGGTCACTACAGCAGTAAAGGCAGCACAACACAATCTGCAATAGCCAGAAGCACAATGAAGATGCGCTCGGGGGTGTGGCCATTTATAGGGGTGGAGGGATGCGCCTCATCACCATCTTCATCACTGAAAAGCATTGCAAAAATGTTACAGACCATGTCCACAGGTAAGCTATTGTCTGCGATATGTGAAATGATATTTTTATACTATACAATAATTTGCCTTGTGTGTATAAGTTCTTTTGTACTGTTGCGGAAGCACACAAACTGCGCAAATTAGTCCACACGCTCAGCGTGGGTGCGGTCACATGATGACATCCTGAACACATGCGCGACAGAAATGGGTTTCCGCTGGACAGCAAATGGACAGCAAATGCAGACTAACAAACGTGCACATGCGCCTAAGTGTCATACGGACAGTGTTCGGGTTCTCGAACTAATTCAAAGTGTGACACAAGTGAGACGGACAGTTAGGGACAGGTGCGATGTTCGCTGTACTTATAGTTGTACTGTGCATTTGCGTACAAGATATGCTCACTGTACGGACAGGTCCAGTGTCCTTAGGACAACTCCATTTTGTTTGACTACGAACATGCCGGCCACCGCACCTGTTCTACGGACGGTAACATTTTGGCTGCGGATGATATGGACAGGTATAGTGTCCTTAACACGCTCCCATTTTGCTCATTTACAGACATCCCGGACACCTGGTGTGTTCTACGAACATGTTTTATGCCGTTTGTAAGCGGTACGGTGAGGTATAATGTCCTTAGGACGCCGCTTTCTGTTTCTTTATGCACAAATTGCACAGATGGTGCGGTCAAATATCAATTCCATCTTAGTTGACATTAGTACGGGTAGGTGTACTGCCATTACAACATCCACATTCCATTCCGAACGGATAGGTCGAACAGGTGTGCTGTTCGCGAACATTTTAAGTCTTTTTTAAAAAAAAATGTACTCAAACTCTTTAACTACAACGACTATACAAAAACATTCCAAACATGCACACACACTTCATTGCAAAGAAATACCGGGGGAAGCAGATACTGACACAAATATAGGGGAATTAGGATTCAACACAGGCTGGTTATGAGGGGAAGATTTGTGAGGGGAAGAAGGGATGGATGTTTCATCAAAACGTCTATTTTCTTCTTGAAGGTTTGGGAATGGTTAACTAGGGAATGGAGAAGGGTGGCAGGTGCAGGTGGGACAGTGGTAACTTACTTTTCCTCTCACACAGTCCTCCACAAATTCCCTTAAACTTTTAAAATTCTCATTCAGTGTCTCCATTTCCAATTCAATCCTTTTCAGCCTGTCTTCTTCTGTGTCGTATGTTGCCCTTTCTTCTTTTCTTTCCTGGTCTGTAAAAAATAACTATGTATCTATTAAATGGCCATAAAATACTGGCATTACTTTGCATACGCAGAGTGCTGTGTACCATTGTTATCGCTTCCGACATTTCCCCATGCGGAAAGTACTCTTCCAACCACTCCAAAGTACTTGTCATTTCTGTGTCAAAAAAACAGAAAGGCATTATTTCTGCACAACATGCCAAAAAAAGTACACACCCACATATAAAAAAATGACCTTCACTTACTATTTTGAAGTTATTTCCCTTCATCCTACTGCGTGCGTCCACTGTCGGTCAAGGCTGCAGAGTTTCTGTGAAGTAATTACGATGGAGGCATCCTTTTTTTTAATGGTACCATCCATTTCATTCTACGTGGTTATTAAATGTGTCGTTTCCATCTCACATGTTTAGGTTTCCATATGTATTTATAATACTTATAATGTCTTTGTGTCCTTTTTCTACGTTGAACATTTTTTGTGTAAGAGAATAGTACATTTTCAGATAACCCCTGCCTCTTTGGGTACTGTTCACCTCGTCCGCCCCCATCCGCAAACAGGCGCTAAGTCCGTCCCTTTCTAATATCAATAGGAAGGGGGTTCTGTATGTTGTATATTACATGTATATCAAGTATGTCCATTATACTACATATCTCCCAAAATCACATGATGAGAGTGTATATTCAGCACATCAACTTCATTAGCACAATGGTATGATAAAGTTCCCCTTCCAAAAACCTGTACAATTCACTACAAAAAAAAACTTTGTTAAGGGGATGTTATGGTTAAGTTGGCCTCCCAAAAACCTGTAAAATGCACTCCAAAACAAAAACTTTGTTAAGGAGATGTTATGGTTGAGTTACCCTACCAACAACCTGTGCACTTCATTAAAAAAACTTTTCCACCTCCCCATTATAGTTCAAATTAAAACTGAAAAACCCCTGAAATTCGCCACTAATGGTAAACTAAGCCACCATACCTGCCATTACCACTGTGCACTGCTAACACTAACACCCAGAACATGAAAGATGGCATCACAAATGTCATTGATGACATCACTGACGACATCACATGTTTAGCCCCTTTTTTTTCGTTCACTGCCATACATATATATGTCCATTCAGTAAAAAAACTTTGTTAAGGGGATGTTACACTTCACATTGAAACCAAAATACACTGCACATTCCCCAATTATGGTAAGCTAAGCAACCATAACTCGCACCACCAACGTGCATTGCTAAGCCTAACACCCAGGACATCAAAGATGACATCACAAATGTCATTGATAAAATCACTAATACAATGTTATGATAAAGTTCCCCTTACAAAAACCTGTTCAATTCACTACAAAAAAAACTTTGTTAAGGGGACATTATGGTTAAGTTGCCCGACACAGATCCTGAAAATGAACATACAATGACGTACAACATGGCATGTTGCATTTTGAAATAATACACTGGTTTTTAAAATAAAACATTAACATTTTTGTCAAACTGTCTGAGACCATTGAACTGTGCCCATTTTCAATTAAATTGTAACATTGTTTCTATGTGCGTCAGCAAAAATGTTAATGGTGAGTCACACGTTGTTCTTTTCGCATACACAAAGTGTAAGTTTTTAATAAAGCAACTGCTTTGTTCGCACAGTGATTTCCAAGACATCGTTTTAAGAACCACCTTTCACAGTTTAGACATATATTTTTTTTTAAAATGGCATACAAGCCATCTACTTTATATGTCTCAGTAAAGGACATAGATGTAATAACATTTGCCATTAACAATGTAGATTTGCAAAGCACTAACGTGTACTACTACAAAATAGGATTTCTGGTTATAATTCGACCCGCCTGGGGTGAGCCGGATTACAAAACAAAATCCTTTTTCAAGATGGCCACCTAGAAAGGGAAGGCGGTTGTTCCATACATGGGCCCTGTTTGCTTTCCATGGCAGCCTGCAAAAAGCAAAACTATGTGCCGTGACGCAGAACCTGAAAATGAACATACAGCAACGTACAACGTAGCACGTCGCATTTTGAAATAATACACTGGTTTTTAAAATAGAACATTACTGTTTTAGAGTTTGTAAAGCAGTTTTATTTCACAAGAAACTGTCAGAGACCATTGGACTATGCCCATTTTCAATGAAATTGTAACATTGTTTCTAATTGCGTCAGCGAAAATGTTAATGGTGAGTCACACGTTGTTCTTTTTCTATACACAAAGTATGCATTTTCAATAAAGCAACTGCTTTGTTCGCACAGTGATTTCCAAGACATCGCCATGACCTTTGGCCTACACCACCATAAAACATGTAATGTTACTCCGTATGGCCACTTCAGCGTACGGACAAAAGGGTCCGGGGCTATCATCTCATAAAATTGTGACCGACAGGTAGCCGGTGACAATCAGTTGCATCTGGCGTCCAAAGAAACCACAACTCGGCTCTGGAATCCATGACACGCACAGTGAGGCAGGATGTAGCTGGTTGGAAAACGTAAGAGAAAGTACGTATCAATACACAGCCTTCAGCAAACAATTTCAAAACAGAAAAAAATAACGTGGAAACTAATACACAAATCGAAGTGCTCATACAGGACATTTTAAGGAAATACTAGCGTTGAACATGGCTAAATCTAGTGACAGGCTACAAACGCTGAAAATCTGCACTCTCCATAAGTCTAAAAAAAATGACACCAACACAGAAAGATGTTACTTCAGTTAAAAAGCCAAAAGCAATGTCCAAGTAACAAAAAATTACATCTCATCATTACAAAAAAGACCAAAAGAATGTGCAGAGTGCTATACAAAGCGATGAGGTCAAACATAACATTTTAAAGCAGAAATAGTAGCGTTGAACATGTGTAAGTCTAGTCATAGCCTGCAAACGCAGACAATCTGCATTCTTCGTAAGTGAAAAAAAATGAGAACTACACTGTGAGATAATATTTCAGTTATATTGTCAAAAATATTGTTCTGATAATAAGAAATTTAAAGTCAGTCCGTTGTAGAGTTGTCAAAATTAAATTTACATGATATTTACCGCCTCCATTGGTTTTAGATAAAGCCAAAACAAAGAGGTGATGGCTGGAAGGTTTAGACTGAATCTTAACCACTGGCGTTGCTCTGGGCAACCTTCCAGACCATCGTTCTTCGCCTGCAAACCAATTACAGAAGAGGAAAAACCATATGCAAATCAGGCTTGGTCCCACACCAAAAAGGGCAGTCCAGCACAAACTGCTAGGTTGCATCCCGTCTGCACGAGACCACAAGCATCCACAAACAGATTTCGGCCTTGTTGGGCCTCGTCAGTGAGGAGTAGCTTGGGTCTCTAGGCCCAGCAGGCACAGGACCCACGTCTGGGCATACCCGTCCCACTCGGGATGTAAAGCAAAAACAAAGAGGTGATGTCTGGAAGGTTTAGACTGAATCTTAACCACTGGCGTTGCTCTGGGCAACCTTCCAGACCATCGTTCTTTGCCTGCCAAGCCATTACAGAAGAGGAAAAACCATATGCAAATCAGGCTTGGTCCCACCCCAAAAGGGGCAGTCCAGCCCGAACTGCTAGGTCACATCCCTTCTGCACGAGACCACAAGAATCCCTAAACATGGTTCGGCCTTGTTGAGCCTCATCAGTGAGGAGTAGCTTGGGTCTCTAGGTCCAGCAGGCACGGGACCCACGTCTGGGCATACCCGTCCCACTCAGGGTGACAAAGCAAAAACAAAGAGGTGATGGCTGGAAGGTTTAGACTGAATCGTAACCACTGGCGTCGTTAAAAGCCAGACAGCAATGTATTTGCACCAAAGATTCTGTGTGAACTGATATTTCATATGCCTTACAAACATTTTTAAATCATAACCTTATCAAATGGTAGTTTTTTGCAAACTTTCACTCCCTTCAATGTTGCTTATTTTTCCCTTTTGCTCAAGGTCAACAAACAATTGACCCTTATGGGTTTAGTGGAATGTGTGGCCCTACCGAGCTCACAATGAAAAAAGCACATCAGGACGGCCATCAGGGGGCGCGCAGGCAATGGCTGCCTGAATGTGTCGCTCCCGCCGTAGCTGGGCCGTATCAGGGAATTGAGCCCCCCCGGAGCCCCCCAGGCGGACGAGACAGGACGGAAAGGTGTGGTGAACCCCCCGGGCGTCTAGCGAGCGAAAGAGCGACGCTCGGAGCTCCCGGGATCGAGGAGAACGAGACCCGTGGTTTCGGGCAGATACGGGGCGGTGCTAGGCCTCGGCGGCCTCACGCCGGACAAGCGCGGGGACCGGAGGAACCTCCAGGGCAGAGCCGCGTCCCCCCCCCCTCGGATTCCGCGCCCCCAAGGTCCGGGAACCAGCAGGATAGCCTGCCCTGCACCAAGACGGGCGGAGCTCGGACAAGGCTTGGCCCGGAGCAGGAGGACAGGCGCTCCACACGTGTGGAATTCGGAACTACGCCACCCTCCCGTGAGTTACTTCGGCGACGACGGGCAGTCCCCGGGTGCGAGGCCCCCGCCGGTCCTCGGTGGGGCGAGTGCCCACCCGGGAAGACAGAGTTACCCCCCCTCGTTGGGGGCCGCGGAGGCCCGAGGGGGGCGGCCCAGGCATTCTGGCCCACAAAGATCGACGGACGGACGGGGGGAAAGGCCCAACGGACTGGCGGCTGACCCTACAGGGATTTCGCTTTAAGGAAATGGCGTCCAGCAGTAGAAGCCAGAGTCCCCTCCAGAGACCTGAACAGGCAGAACAGGCCTCAGGTCCCCCTGTATCTGCCATGGAGAGAGGCTTTGCCTCTGTATTACAGGAGATCAGGGATATGCGCTCGGACATCGCCCAAAAATTTGAAAAAATAGACCAGAGGGTGGACAAGGTAGAGGACAGATTATTGCAAGTGGAGGCCAACCAAACATCAGCGACGACCCTGGAGATGGACCTGGGAATGAGAATAACGGCCCTGGAAAAGAGAGAAGAGGAACGGTCCAGGCAAATGGATGACTTTGAAAATAGGGAGAGGAGGAACAATCTTAGATTCTTCTGGATTCCAGAACAGGAAGGGGAAACGGAGAGAGACATCACGCACACGGTGAGGGACATCATCACCCTCCTCTTCGCCGGTGAGATGACCACGGAACCCACATTCGATAGAGTGCACAGAGCGGGGGGCAGGGTGGGGGGCCCCCGCTCTGTATTGGTCCGGTTCCACTACTACACTGAAAAAACCAAGGTACTGGAAGAAGCCAGGAAGGCCCGGGAGATCACTTATAACAATGCCCAGATCACGATTTACCAGGATCTCTCGGCCTATACCCTGGCCAAACGCAGGATGTGTCGCCCACTAACGATCCTGTTGAAAGATAAGGGGGTCCGCTACCGCTGGGGATACCCCTTCTCATTGTCCTTTGAATATATGTGCCAGCGGTCGATCCTGACCACGGAGGACGACATACGGATGGCCATCCAGGACTATGTGGGGGACCCGGACCCCAGGAGGGCCCCTTCGGGGCCCGGGAGAGAAGCCTCGGGGAGCCCGGGCCCATCCAGGGACAGGAGACGCAAAACCGGAGCGAGAAAATTCAGAAAAATGAATACCCCCTCGCCGTCCAAGGAGGGAGAGCGGAACGATCCTGAAAGCTGAGACCCAGGGGAGGCCTGCAGAGTCACGGGGGACGTTGGGAATAACCAGCGGACTCACCATACGAACAGCAAGTATGATGGAACCAGGGAGGGGGACAGCAAAGCAGGGGGAAGAGGGGGCTCATAGGGACAAGCTTCAGAATGTATGCCCGGCTACGGCGGGTAAGCTGGTGGTTCGGCCAGTAGCCAGGGATGGCGGATCTACTTGGCCGGACGCCGGGGAAGGGGGAGGGGGATCACGCAGTTGGGGTTGTTCAGTTTGGGGAAGGGGGGCAGTTAGGGTTTTGTTTTTGGCTCGCCCGGGGGGAAGGGGAGGGGGGAAACGGGGGACAAAATACTGATTTAAGAGAGCACGCCAGGAAGAACGAGATAGGTGCGTTGGCCGAGAGTGAGGAGGTACTAGATCATGGCTGACAGTCTGCCCTCTCTGGGCGTGGGTTCCCTAAATGTACGGGGCTTAAACACCCCCACGAAGAGGTCCCTGGTCTGCAGGGAGTTCAGGAGGTCCAAACTTGACTTCCTCCTTGTGCAGGAGACGCACTGGCCGCGGGGTAAGGAGCCCAAAATGCGGGGGGGAGGAATAGGGGAGGTCTTCAGTGCCTCTCACAGAGGCAAAAAGAGGGGAGTTGCCATCCTGGTATCGAGGAATATAGGGTTTGAGAACGAGGCCATGTTGAAGGACCCGGAGGGTCGCTACCTGATGTTACGGGGGTCCCTTCAGGGGGCCCCAATTACCCTAGTGGTGATTTATGCTCCAAATGAAGGCCAGTCCCTATTCTGGGCAAAGGTAGGGGACAAACTCAAACAATTCTCCCATGGCTCTGTGGTGGTGGGCGGGGACTTTAATATGGTCTTAGACCCTAACCGGGATAGAAAACGAATAGGCCCGCAGCACGCTAGGGCGGCGGACGAGATCATGGCACGCAACTTCCAGGGGGTCAACCACGACCTGGGACTGTTGGACACAATCCCGACCCCCAGAACGGACACCCCCCACTTCACCTTCTAACGGCCACTCATGCATCGTTCTCTAGGATCGATTACATTTTGGTGGACGAGATCCTGCACCCTTTCACCTCGGGCCATAGGGTTGACCCTGTTCCCTGGTCTGACCACGACCTGGTCCGTATTACGATTGCGAGGGGAGGTCTAAACGAACGAAGGGGGAGGTGGAAATGTAACAACTCTTTGTTGAAGGACGAGGTACGTGCCCAGGAAATACTCGAGGCCATTAAAGAGTTCTTTGACATGAACGACAATGGGGAGGTGGGGGTGCACACCTTGTGGGATGCCTTTAAAGCCACCTTACGAGGAGTCCTGATTAAAATGGGTGCCCAGAAAAAGAGGGAAAGGGAGGTTCACGAGAGACGACTGAGGGACAAAATAGCCCGGCTTCAACCAGGGGGGCTCCCCTCAGCCCCCTTGGAGCGTGGCCAGATAACCGCCTTGGAGGACTGTAGGCTCCAGCTGAGGGACCTCCTCCTCCACCAGACAGAGAGGAACCTCCAATTAGTAAAGCAAAAGTATTATGAAAAAGGGGATAAGGCAGACAGGATTTTAGCCTGGAAGCGGAGGGAGGAACAGAGGAGCAGACTGGTGAAAGCGGTCAGGAGTGAAGAGGGGGTGATAGGGTATGACTCAACCCACATTGGAGAGGCCTTCCGCCAATACTACGAGAAATTATACTCGTCCGAATTCAAGGGGAGGGAGGCGGAGATAGAGGGGTTCTTGGACTCAATGCGGGTTCCGGCCTTGTCAGAAGAAATGGCGGAAGGGTTGGAGGGTCCAGTCACGCAGGAGGAGGTGGAGCGGGCGATTAGGGGTATGAAAGGGGGCACATCACCCGGGGAGGATGGTTACACAACCTATTTCTATAAGAGGTTCTGCTCCGCTCTGTCCCCATATTTGGCCAGGCTATTCAACGCAGTGCTGGAAGGAGGTACCCTCCCGGACTCCATGATGGAGGCGATAATAGTGGTGCTTCCTAAGGACGGTAGAGACCCCTTGGAGTGCTCCTCCTACCGCCCAATTTCCTTATTGAACACTGATGTAAAGATCTTAGCGAAGGTGATCGGGGGACGAGTGGAAGGGGTCCTCCCGAAGCTGGTTCACGGAGATCAGGTGGGGTTCATCAGGGGGAGACAGGGCTCGGACAACATCCGAAAAACTATAGACCTGTTCCATTACGCCCAGGAGTCAGATCTCGACACGTGCGTATTATCACTTGACTCGGAAAAGGCGTTTGGAGTGGAGGTTTATGGACCTCACCCTCAGGAAAATGGGCTTTGGGGCACACATAATGAGCTGGATATCGGCCCTGTATAGGGCCCCGAGGGCTATGGTCCAGGTGAACGGCAGGCTGACGGAGTCCTTCCCCCTTACGCGGGGAACACGGCAGGGTTGCCCGCTCTCCCCCCTCATCTATGTCCTTGCAATGGAACCCCTGGCCATAGCGGTCAGAACACACCGAGATATCAGGGGGATCCAGAGAGGGGAGGTAGAATTTAAACTCTCCCTGTTCGCCGATGATATTCTGGCCTATCTGGTGGACCCGAGACCCTCGCTCCCCCCCCTTATGTCCTTGATGGCGGTATATGGGCGCCTCTCGGGGCTTAAGATAAACACCTCAAAATCAGTCCTGCTCCCCATGAGAACGGTAGACTCGGTCTTGGATCCTATGTCCAGCTTGGATGGGATTAGGGTGGGCAAATCCTCCATCCGGTACCTGGGCGTCCTCATCACTCGGAACCTGTCCAACCTCGCCCCAGTGAACTACGATCCTGTCATGGCAAGGGTCACCGCGGACTTGAGGAGATGGGGGACGATGATCCTGTCCTGGTACGGCCGAATGACGGCCGTGAAGATGAACGTACTCCCACGCTTACTATACCTCTTCACCGCCCTCCCAACTAACGTACCCGAACACACTTTCAGGGTCCTCCAGAACGCAGTGAGGGAGTTCATATGGCAAGGTAGGACCCCGAGGACAGCGAGAGCGGTCCTGACACTTCCGAGGGATGAGGGAGGGTTCGGGCTACCGGACTTTCGACTTTATTTTCGTGCGGCCCAGCTGCGAGTGTTTCTTGAACACATGAAGGAGGGGCTAGGCACGTACTGGACGTACCTGGAGGATATGGACGCTCACCCACTCAAAGTTAGGGACCTCCTATGGGCCCCTAGCAAATTCATTCCCAATAGACTAAGATCACACCCAACGCTGGGTGTCCTCTGGGCGATCTGGCGGGAAGGTCCTCAGACAGCACACCTAACGACTTGGCCGTCCCCGTTATCATCACTATGGGGACACCCCTTCAGACTGGGAAGCAGGGGGTTCCGTAACGCACAGGCCTGGTCGGACTCGGGGATGGAATGGGCGGGGCAAATGTTCAAGGAGGGGGAAATTCGCCCATACGAGGAAGTGAAAGAAGCCCTGGGTCGGGGATCCCTCTCCATCTTTGATTATCTCCGCTTGAAGGGGATCTTGTGTGACCAAGCCTGGGGACAGAACCTGAATAGGCAGCTGACTCCCTTCGAAAAATTTGTGGACGCAGCAACCTCTAGGAAGGGGGCGGTATCAGGGATGTATAAAATACTAAACACTGCCAACCTAGGGGAGAGGAGGAGGTTTCGTATTTTCTGGGACGATCTGGCGGGGGAGGAGATTTCGGAGGACGCTTGGGCAAGGATATTTAAGATTGCCTTCCATGGGAATTTGTTCACGGCAGACATGGAGCATAACTTTAAGATCCTGCAGGGATGGCATAGAGACCCTGCGAAATTAGCGAAAATGTTCACGGGAGTGTCCCCCGCGTGCCCGAGAGGGTGTGATCAGGTTGGCACGAGAGCTCACATGTGGTGGCACTGCCCGAAAGTTCAGGCATATTGGGCGGAGGTACGGGGCTGGATCGCTGAAATCACTGAAGACATGCTCCCCCAGAACCCTCTGACAATGCTGCTAGGCCTCCCCCCGGAAAATACAGAGATACTTAGATACCCAAGGATGTGGGAAACCATGCTGAGGGCGGGGAGGGTGGCCCTGGCACAAAAGTGGAAGAGCCCAGAGACCCCAACGAAGGAGGTCTGGTTGAAAAAGGTCAAACACATGTTCCTAATGGACAAACTGACTGCAATGATGAACAATAAACTGGGTAAATTGGTTTGGTGTACAGCAGTCCTGGGGATGGGATGTGCATTGAGCAAAGAGGAGAGAAAGGATGGGACCGGGAGCCCACGGCCCGGGAACAGGCGGATGAGTTGCAGCCACAAAGACAGCCAACGTACCACTTTTCTTGCGTGTTATAGACAAATAAAATGGCGGCAGTGTCCCCCCAACGAAGGGGATCTATCCGGGCGAAGCTACGGGGGGGTGGGGGGGCTGGGGGGGGTGCGGGAGGGGGGTCGGGTCGTTGGGCCAGCAATCTGTATTTCCTTTTGATTCAGTTTTGTTTGAGCCTGTTTGTTGTATTATTAAAAATGCCAATAAAACAAAGTTTTAAAAAAAAGAAAAAAGCACATCAAGTGACCTTCAATCAGAATGCAAATACATTCTCACTTCGCAACACCATATGAGAATCCATTCATGAGAACCGCGACTCCCATACACGTGCAGAACCCCTTTTTCCATCAAACAGTGCAGGTGGTTGGCTCAGATTTCAAACTGTAGGGCGCCAGTATGACTGCAATAGTATTCTAAATACATTTTAACATAGACGCAGTAATTCCTGGCCATATATTGAGCATGAACTTCCAATTTACTGTATGGCTTTGGTGACACTAAAACACCACTGTTTGACTTCCTGCTTCCGCATCCCATCTCACCCTCATTAACGCTCACCTTCCGAAACAGTATTTTATAAGTGAAAGAATTGCAATAGTGTCTTGTTTTATATATGTTACCGCCGTCGGCGTACAACAAAACACGAACAAAAAATGGCAGATGCAGCGAAAGAATCTGACGCACTTCATGCTGTTCCACAACCAATCAATGAATGCGTCACATGCCCACAGACATGACGCTACAGATTAGCCAATTCATTTCTTGTCCACGGAGCGATCAGGGAAGTGTGACCGCAGAGCGGACATAGACATGACTAATTTTTTCAGACATACTTTTTGGTCGTTTTAAAGGAAACTACTGGATAGATTGTCACCAAATTTACAAAAGCACGCTTTCGGGACCAAGCTGCTGCCCCTGCCGCAAATTCAGTCTATGGGAAAAAAAGACGTTTTGGGACCCCCTTATAACTTTTCCCCCCTGGACCAAACATCAACTTAACCATAACTACATGGCCATATTACATGGCCACACTAGTGGCCATGTAGTTATGGTTAAGTTGGTGTTTCCATAGGAAGAGCACTTTTTGGGTGGCTTATAACTTCGCTCTCCCTGGACGAATCCTCACCAAACTTTACAAACAAAGTATTTGGGTCACTCTGAATTTTTAAGTTTGGTGAGGATTCGTCCAGGGGGGGGCAAAGTTATAGGGGGGTCCCAAAACTTTTTTTTTCCCATAGACTGAATGGGAACATTTTTTTGCTTGCGTCTACAGCCCAAACCGCTGGACGGATTTTCACCAAATTTGGACCGCGGACAGTGTCCTGATTGGCCAATCGGCGTGCGTGATGTTCGCAGACATGCAACGTGTTCGCTGATTGGACAGCGTGGAGCATGAAGTGTGTCAGATTTTCAGTAGCGCTCGCCATCTTGGATTCGCGGTCGTCCGCGGACAGCGCAGTGAAACTTTGTTCAAAATTTGTATTTAGTAGAGTGTGTTGGTGTGTAGGAGTGTTTGGGGAGGGTAGGAGTGTATGAGATAGGATGAAAGTTGTGTTTTTTTATGTGTTAGATGTTCTTTTTGTGTTCGATTTGTCTGCGGACAACACAGGTGTTCTGAAATGTTCTAAATAAACTGAATGGGGGGTGTTCTGAGGACTGAATATGTGTCCGTTTTGTTCGCAAGCAAACTGAAACTGTTCTAAAAACACTTGCAGTGTCCTGAAATGTTCCCAAATAAACAAAATGGGGGTGTCCTGAGGACGCTGTCCGTATTGTTCGTTGTCAAGTTGAATTTGTTCTAAGAACACTCGCGGTGTCCTGAAATGTTCGCAAATACACAAAATGGGGGTGTTCTGAAGACCTTGTCGAACACTTGCTGTGTCCTGAAATCTTCGCAAATATGAATGGGGGTTGTGGCTGACAAGTTGAATGTGTTCTAAGAACACTTGCGGTGTCCTGAAATGTTCGCAAATAAACAAAATGGGGGTGTCCTGAGGACGCTGTCCGTATTGTTCTCTGTCAAGTTGAATGTGTTCTAAGAACACTTGCGGTGTCCTGAAATGTTCGCAAATAAACAAGATGGTGGTGTTCTGAAGACGCTTCTAAGAACACTCGCGGTGTCCGAGGAATGTTCGTAGGGGGTGTCCTGAGGACGCTGTCCGTATTGTTCTCTGTCAAGTTGAATGTGTTCTAAGAACACTTGCGGTGTCCTGCAATGTTCGCAAATAAACAAAATGGGGGTGTTCTGAAGACGTTTCTAAGAACACTTGCGGTGTCCTGGAATGTTCGTAGGGGGTGTCCTGAAGGCGTAGTCCATATTGTTCGCTGGCAAGTTGAATGTGTTCTAAGAACACTCGCAGTGTCCTGAAATGTTCACAAATAAACAAAATGGGGGTGTCCTGAGGATACTGTGCGTATTGTAAGTTGTCAAGTTGAAAGTGTTCTAAGAACTATTGCGTTGTTCGGAAATGTTCATAGAGGGTGTCCTGAATACGCTGTCCGTATTGTTCGCTGGCAAGTTGAAAGTCTTCTTAGAACACTCATAACGTCCGCGGACATTAAAAGTTTTCCATAGACCATAGTTGAAATGTTTGACTCTATGGATGTGATATGCTGCAGTGGTTGTTGCCAGGGCATAGAGTCTTGGGTGCATGGCCATTTGGCCATGCACCCAAGACTCTATGCCCTGGCAACAACCACTGCAGCATATCACATTCATATTTGCTTATAACTTTGGGTGAAAAACAAATGTATAAGGAACAATGGTATTAGATACTACGGATGTGATATGCTGCTTATTATTGTATACTTACTGTTTGGTCTAGTAACCGAAGTACATGTATTTCTTGTAAATTTCTGTGATAAAAGAAAATAGCATGTTAGTATTAGTATTTTGTAATGACTTATTACATTGTATAATCAATATACTTTTTTTTTTTGGACCCTCATATTTAGTAGATTACAAATCTTTACAGTTTCTGTATGTTGCTAAAATCATTGGGTCTGTGGGAGAAAAAAAATCAATTTTGGATTAAAAAAAACCTTTTTCTGTTATGCTACAGTTTATTTGTTTGTTTTCAGTGTTCACTTGTTGTTTCTGGCTAATGCTTTATACTTTGGCTTGTTGTATTTTTTGGGAGCAGTAACATATTATTTATTTGTTTTGATATTATAAAATTTTGGAGCAGTTAGATACCAATTGGCGTATTCTAACTGTCTATTTTTTTATATATTTTAGTGGCATTGATTTATCTATTTGGATATTGTTACATTTTGGGACAGTTAGATACCAATTGGCATATTCTAACTGTGTATTTTTTGGTCTAATTTAGTGGTGTTCATTTATCTGATTAGTTGTTGTACAATCTTTGAGCAGTTAGATAGCTTTTGGAGTATTCTAACAGTTTATATTTTTTTAACACAAGTTTGTGATGTCATCTTTGATGTCGTGGGTGTTAGTCTTAGCAGTGCATGGTGGTGGCGCGAGTTATGGTTGCTTAGCTCACCATAACTGGCGAATTTCAAGGGTTTTTCGGTTTTACTTGGAACCATAACGTCCCTTTAACAAAGTTTTTTCACTGAAAAAAAAAATATATATATATATGTATATATATATATATATTTAATTAAAGAACTTTGTTAAAGGGAAGTTATGGTTACAAGTAAAACCAAAAAAAACAGACATTCTGAAGTTATGGTAAGCTAAGCAACCATAACTCATGCCACCACTGTGCACTGTTAAGACACACACCAAGTACATGAAAGATGACATAACAAATGTCATTGATGAAATCACTGAGGGCATCATATATCTGCGCCACTTGTTTTTGTTCACTGACATGTGTAGGCTAGTTTTTTTTTTACTGCTAATGAGAATTTTTAAAATTGAGAAGGTGCTAGACATAAACATTGACCTTCTTATATCGTCTTTAAGTACTTTCTATACAGTTTGATTAGACCTCATAATGTACATACATGGGGCCATAAGCAAGCCTCAAACACAGAATTAATTTGTGTACATGATGATCAGCTGTAATTTCATTGTCATTTTTGAGTGCTGTTGTTTCTATCTTCCTTACTTTAGTTTCCCTTTATGGGGCTCTAATTTGTATGCATTCTGGGTTTTTATTCCATGGTTAATATTATGCAAAACTTGATAAGGTAGCATTTATTATTTTACTATTGGAAATTACCAGATTAAAAATGTTTGACTTCTTTGGTACTTGCTGCAACCATTGCTTATGTGTATATATGATTAGGTTACGGTAGTAATAACATTACTCAAATATGTTTTATTTAGATGAGAACATTCTTTAATAGATTAAGTTGTTTATGATAGATCGCCCGATCACCCTTGACATCTTGTTACCAACATTATAAACACTACCGCTTATCTGGACTGTTCAGTAATATTATTTTAATATGTGATGTCATCAGTGATGTCATCAATGCCATTCGTGATGGCATTTTCAAGTACTGGTGTTTGTCTTAGCAGTGAATGGTGGTGACACGGGTTATGGTTGCTTTGCTTACCAAAACGGGCAAATTTCTGGGGGATTCGGTTTTACTTGTAACCTTAAAGTCCTCTAACAAAGTTGTTCATCGAATTTCATAGGTTTTTATTAGTGCAACTTAACGATAACATCCATTTAACATTGTTTGTTCTTTGAATTTCATGGGTTTTTATTTGCGCAACTTACCCATAACATCCCATCAACAAAGATTTTCCAGTGAATTTCATGGGTTTTTACCAGTACTCCCTAATGTGCTACAACTTACTCCACTAAAGAAAATGTTTTGTCCAATTTCGAATGTTTCACCTTAAATCTTTGCCATTCCCCACCTTCTAGCATCACTTTGAACCCTTTACACTTTTTGCAACTTTTTACACCTCTTTTGCATTCGCCGATTTTCACAAACCTGTGACATGATAGTGGACTATCTGGACAGTGTCACATGGCCACGTGCTCGCGCATGACATGATGAGGTGTTCACGAACGTGTCCGCACTTCGCAAATGGGTCCGTGCTTCAGAAACAGTTTGAAACTGCATTTTTCAGCTCATATAGAAACTTAAAAACTCAAAATGTACCCTTGCACAGCTCCTACACCTATTCTAACTCATTATCCATTAACAATCTAGCACACAGCACATACTTGGAAGAATATTATGAAAACTGCTATTTATCGTAAAAATGGGATCAGCTTTTGCCATCCCTCCTCCCCAAGTGCTACCGCCACCAGCTGGAGGACCTATACAACGAAAGAAGCACAGTACTGCAAAAGACAATCAAGAAGACCTGGAAGATGAGGGAGAAGAGGTGCCTATCTCTAGCACTCAGAGAGAATCATGGGTGTGGCTGTTCGTTACCACTGCTGGAAACGTAGCAAAGGCTAAAGGCATTCAGAAGGCGCTATTAGATAAAATAACTCTGCTACAATCTAAAATTAACGCAAAAAAAGGTTCGCTATTCTATGACCCTGAATACAAACAATATCCTAATAAGACCTCCACCTATGAGCCTACCTGTAAACCATTTAGTTTCTCACCCCTGTCAAACTGGGAAGTGGAAAACATCATCAGGAAACTCAAACCCTCGAATTGCCATGGTGACGCCTGCCCTGCTACGATCATCAAAGCAGCAGCACATGAACTCGCCCTATTTATTACTAACCTTATCAATGCCCCCTTCAAAACTGGAGTAGTGCCTGATAACATAAAAGACACTTGGGTCATTCCTCTAATAAAAAAAACGACTCTTGACCCAGCCAATCCGTCTAACTATAGGCTGATAACAACGGTACCCTTTTTACTAAAAATATTGGATAGAGCAGCCTACCTGCAAATACAGGCATATCTAGAATCTAACAATCTATTGGGACTAAGGCAATCTGGTTTCCGACCAAGACACGGCACAGAAACTGCCTTGATAGATCTCACCACTCAAATTCAAGTATTAAAAGACAATGTTAAACTAGCACTCCTCTTACTGCTTGACTTGTTAGCAGCTTTTGATTTGGTCCACCACCAAACGCTATGACACCATCTGAAATCTGCAGCACATTTCTCCAACTCAGCCACATCTTGGATCAGCTCCTTCTTGGCGAAAAGAACTATGAGGGTCTTCTCTCCTACTGACTCTGCAGAACCTTCCCCGGTACTTTGTGGGGTTCCGCAAGGTTCTTGTGTGTCCCCCACGCTCTATAATGTCTTTACGAAGCCCCTATTTGATATCCTTAACTATCTGGGTATCACGTATACTAACTATGCAGACGACACCCATATACTCATTCCCATCTCTGGAGACTATGCAACTGACAGCAAAACCCTTAACGAAATCTACTCAGTAATACAAGCATGGATGGCACAGCATGGTCTTTGTCTAAACAATGAAAAAACTGAGCTGCTTATCCTTGGTACACACGCTAAACTGAAAAAACTAAACACTGCCTTCAAATCATTTCCTATAGATGGCAGCTCCATTACCATCCCAAACAACACTAAAACTCTTGGCATTTACCTTGATGCCACCTTATCCTTCTCCAAACAAATTAATGCGGTAGCAACATCATCCACATATACTTGTAAACTAATCACCGCTTGCACGCCGTTCATTTCCACACCTAATTGCATCACACTTGCTATAACTGTCCAAAATTGATTATTGTAAAGCCCTCTATTTAGGTACTAGCCACAAAAACATTAACAAGTTACAAGTAATTCAGAATAATGCCATCAGGGTAGCCCTCAACATCCCAAAGAAGTCGCATATTTCTGAGACTTGACGCAACCTGCACTGGCTCCCGGTAGAGCATAGAATATCTCTCAAAACTCTTGCCCTAACACACAAAGCCAGAGCAAACCTCTCTCCAGCCTACCTTACTAACCAACTTACTTCACATACGTCCTCAAGACAACTTAGAGTGTCTCAAGCAAACACAATGGCCCTCATTACGACCCTGGCGGATTTTTTCCGCCATCGACGGACTTTCCGGCCATGGCGTAAAGTCCGTTTACGCCATGGCGGATGGTGGACTTACCGCCCCATTCCGAGGTCGGCGGGGCGGTAAGTCCCCATTGACCCATTTACCCTTCCCCATTCCCATTTCGGCCCCATAGGGTATAATGGGAGTGGGGAAGGAGTTAATTACGCCACCGTAAATTACGGTGGCGTAATTAACACCAAGGTCCCATAGCGCCATGGATTTTTACGCCCGCAAAAAGCGGGCGGAAAAATGACCATGGCGCTATGGGAACTCGTAGTTGGCGGTAAGGGGTCGGCGCAGCTAACTCTGGCGTAGACCCCTTACCGCCAGGGTCCTAATGAGGCCCAATGTCCATACCCAGATTCAAACTCCATAAATCAGGAGGTGCTAGCTTCCCTGTATGGACAGCTAAGCTATGGAACACACTCCCTGCTTCCCTTAGATCAGAACCCTCCTTACACTTATTCAGTTTAACTTCCTGATCTTAGGCTTGTCGTCTGCCCTCCTGTATTTATTGTAAATACTATACTGTATTATTTAACTGCATCTTCCTTTATTTACTGTATGTAACTGTAACATGTATGTCTCTGTAACACGTATGTATCTTCCTTATCTACTCTATGTAACTGTAACATTCTGCAACCTGTTTTTTAAATTGCCTGGCTGCGCTTTATAAATAAAATAAATACAAATAAAGCTACCAAAGTGAAATGCACTCAGTGCAATGTTGTACTCAGTTGCAGACAACCTGGGCAGTACTCCTATGGGACCACTGCCGTGCACCGCCACATCAAATCCAACCACCACAATGCTCTCAGAAAGGTTGTTCCTTTCTTAGAAAGTAGTAGACTGTCTTCCTCTACCAATGCTGGAACCGCACAGTCTACTTCTGTGGGAAACAAAACCCCACCAGCTACCTTGCAAGTGATAAAAGAGGCTGTTGATCCATATCTTTCGAAAAACAAAAGAACTCTGTACTGTAACACACCACTCTGCAGGTGGGAGAAATGTTGAAGTGCTTTTGAGCTGTAATCAAGTAGCATGGCAACACTGCCTTCTATCTTAGATTCAACACATGTGCAACATCTTCCTCTGTCCAGCTGTCCCTCCAAAACTGTGGTTGGTGCCCCTTCCCTCATTTCCCTCCCTCCCTAAGTGGCTACTCCGGCAAAAAAAATATAAGCTAATAGCCTCCATCTACTTTGCAGTTTTCAGTAAAGTAGTTAGATTCAATAAGATTCACCAACATTCCCATTAGCATGTTCTACTATGATAATGGAAATAATGGGCAATTGTATACTAGAAAAAAGAAAAAAACCCAGAAACACATTTATGTCAGAAATTCTTCTCTCTAGCATACAATACACACCACAATCCGTTGCCGTTTATAACTATCAACAGTCTCTGCCTTCCCCTGTCTAGCCCATACCTTATTAGAAGACCTGTAATGCACATGCACACCATCACACAAAACATCCCTTTTACTCTTTTTACTGTTATGTTTGTAAAACTCCCTCATTGCCTGCTTTACACCATCCACACATATATCCACCAATAACTTAAGAAAACTGTACATATAGCCTATCAACATATTAAACTTCCACCCACCAACTGCCACTTAACAATGTTCAACAAATCTTTTGCATCTACATTTCCATACTTATACCATACTTATACCAACTGTATATGCATTGTGCAATGACACGTGCATAAATAAAAGGGGTATTACGGATGTGCAAATGCTCATGGGAGCACAGGCGGGAAGTGCAAGGGATGCCAGGGTGGGAGGCCACTAGCTAACTGCTGGGGCAGAGGGGTCCCAAGGGTGGGGTACATCTTAACCATAACGTCCCTTTAACAACATTTTTTCTGTCAATTGAATATGTATTCATAAGTGAAAATGTTTCCTAATGTTACATCACTGCTGCATGCCCCAATAATCAAATCAGAGTACATGATTATCAAATAATTGCAGGGCAGTAGAATAGGTAGATCACTGCGCTTCATCAATTTCTTTAAACAGATTATGCTGCTGCTGGTAATACGGTTCTTTTGTGAAGGTGCCATTCCTTCTTCAAGTGTTAGGTTTCAAATTGGAGAGTCTACCCTGTACACCTGGGATATTCAATAAGTAACATGTCGTAATGAAGCCATCTTCAAAACCATTAATGATGCTAAATGTTTTGTTAGAAGTCAGACAACACATGATTCGACTCTCTAGGGTCTTTCTCAAGGCATGTGTATTGTGGGCCAGTCATTGCTGCGAGGTTGTGGAAATGAGTCCGGCGTCCAATTCCAAAATCTTATCCCAATATGGTCGCATATAAGGGTGGTTCATGATGTAAAGGGATGGCCTGGTGACCAAGTGGGCACCTGATTCAGCGTACTTGGTAATTATCTGCTAATTAGCATTGTCTCAGAGTGTAGGCAGCGATAGTCACAGTGATCTCTTGATACAATCCTGTGCAGCACTTTGGGTTTAGCCACGGACAGAGTTTAACCACAGGCAGAATTTTTTCCCCATTCAACTCTATCCCAATTTTTAAAAACCTCACCACATAGCCTGTCCATGGTGGCCATGGCCAATTTAACCCCATTGCCAGTCACTCATTGTCATGGCCAGTAGACATATTATCTGAGTCATGGCCTTTGGCCTTGACTCAGACAATCTTGCCTCTGCCCATGGCCTTTGGCTGTGACTCTGACAATTTGGCCACTGCCCATGGCCACCGTCTATACCTCAGTCACCAAAGGTATATCACTATTTTTTGTACCTATGACAAATAAAACACTGACACATTTGCAAAATCATACTTTCAAGTCCTTGCCAATGCTCCTTTCACAACTTTCCTGCAAATCCATTTATTTTTTGAAAAGTGTCAAAATATATGTATATAACGTATTCATATAACTTAGCTCCCAGTTGACAAAATACATTCAGACTTTTGTATGGGAGGAAAGGTCTCTAGAACCCCCACCCCCCTATATTTCTCACCAATGTGAGGCCTATGACTCGCCATCAGCCATCTATGAACCTGGGCCCGGGATGCGGGATGGCTGTAGGTCAACGCATGGGGCTGCACGGCTCCCCCTGTAGCATCATACAGACTCCATGTTGTGATACCACTGGACTCCATTTTGAACATAATAATCTAGGCCTCAGTAGCACAAGCGGCCTGCAGGGCTGCAGCTCTCCCCACCTGACCACGCACAGCTAGCCAGCACTTCCCTCACCCTCCTCCCATGGCGTCTCAGCTGAAGGCCTGTTCAGAAAATATGTATCAATACCCGACCTTTATTACACTTTATTACAATATATGTATTATTTTCTTAATTCAGCATGGAGTTTAAACTAACGATTAGCACACGCATCAAACAATCTCAAAAAAGACAAAAGAACATAGAAACTGATACACAATTCCATATAGTCATACATGACATTTTAAAGAAATATTAGCTTTGAACCTGGGTGTATCTAGTTATAGTGGACATACACCTACATTCTGCACTCCCCATAACCACATAAAAAAGACAACCACCCAGAAAAATAGTACTTGAGTTACATTGCCAAAATTAATCTTCAGATAATAATAGGTTAAAGTTTGTTCCGGTATACAGTCGTCAAAAGCAAACTTACATAATATTCACTGTCTCCATTTTCTTTGCGAATATCAGTCCGTAATGCTTAATCCGCTTGCATCAAAGAATCTTCATGAACTGAATTCACATGTTCCGTACACACTTTTGGAATGCATAACCTTATCAAATGTTCATTATTACAAATCTCCTCTCACTGACTCTTCACGAAAAAATCCCTTTCTCTCAAGGTCAAAAAACAATTGCCCCTTCTACTTTCTGTCCCATGCGTGGGCTGCCTTAGCTCACAACCAAAAAATCAAAGCTGCTGACCTTCACTCAGAATCTAAATACATTCTCACTTTGCAACAACACGGCTCAACGCACCCATGAGAACTCGTATTGTCATACACGTGTACGGCCGCTGTTTCCATCAAACAGTGCAGCTGGCTGCCTCAGATGCCAAACTCTAGGGGGCACCAATATTATTTTAAATACATTGTAACACAGACACATTACTCCTTCACTGGTATTTTACGCACAATATATTGAGGAATACCTCCAAATAGGGTGGCCAACTTCGTCACATCCATTTGCGGGACAAAAGGTGGTGATGACGTCACGGCGTCATTCACCTGGCAGAATCAATGCATTGCACCTGAAGCTACTGACATGACCGGCCTGCAAGCCTGTCATGTCAGTAGCTGTGGTTGCAATGCAATACAATAGGACTCTTATTTACAGATTAGCTGCCACTTGCCAGCGATTGTTATTCCCATTCGTGGAAATGTATGTATATGACCCCTCCCTGCTTCGCCCCAACCCCCAGCATGACTAATTGTGACTCGTAACTTACTCTGTTAGATCACAAATTGTTGCCTACCCTACCTCCAAATATACTGTATGACTTCCGTGACAAAAAAAAACCGCCCCATCCTCATCAACCCTCACCTACCCAGACAGTATTTGATAAGTTTAACAAGTGCAATTTTGTGTTTTTTTATATGTTTTAGCAGCAATGTCCGCGGACACAAAACACGGATCAAAGATGGCGGGCGTATCGGAACAATCTGACGCACTTCATGCCCTTCACCATCCAATGAGCGAACGCGTCACATGTCCGCGGACATGACGCGCCCGATTACCCAATCAGTCTCCTGCCTGTGGAGCGAACAGGGAAGTGTGTCCGCGGAGTGGACATAGATATCACTAATTTTTTTAGACCTACTTTTTGATCATTTAAAAAAAAAATACAAAAGCACGCTTTTGGGACCAAACCGCTGCTCCTGCCACAAATTTGGTGAAAATCCGTCCAGCGGTTTGATCTGTAGCCATGCGCAAAGTTTTTCCCCCATTCAGTCTATGGGAACAAAAAGAAGATTTGGGACCCCTCTATAACTTTGCCCCACCTGGACCAAACCTCACCAAACATTGCAAAAAAATCAGAGTGGCCAATATACTTTTTTTGCAAAGTTTGGTGAGGATTCGTCCAGGGGGAGCAGAGCTATAAGCCACCCAAAAAGTGCTCTTCTTATGGAAACAGCAACTTAACCATAACTACACGCCCACTAGCGTGGCCCTGTCATATCATAGTTATATGAGATTAATCTACAAGGTCGCTACCGCAGGCCCTGTAATAAATATATATATCATAGTTAATTGAGGTTAATCTTAAAAAAACATACATATCGAAATAAGAATCTACCATAATTACATATCTTTGGTCTGAAAATTATCAATTTATTAAATACTGCCCTATCTGTTTTAATGACCTATACAAACATTATATAGTACAGTTGGTCCAGGATTTATAAACTTAACTATCTAGAAACAAGCTTTCAGCAACAAATCTCTGAACAAGAAAATGTAATCAGTCTTGCCTAGAAGTCATATCTTAAGTAAGTGCTTTGGCACAGGACAGAACAATCAGTGTCAGCTCCAGCATACTACTGCTCGAGCAAGTGGGACAGAGAAAAAGAAAACATTGCCGGTACACAATGGGACCCTCACAAGAGTTGCTACTATATCAATGTGGCACCCACTTCCTGTTTCATAGAGCTAGTGAATGAAGGCCCAATCTCATGTTGGAAAAGAACACCTTTGAGGGAAATGGCTCAGTGTGCCTGACACACATTTAATATCAAGCTACCGAGATAAAATAGTTCTTGTATCACTGAGGTATACACGTTTTGAAATGGTCCAATCATGAGATTCTTCTTAGAGAATTGAAAAGAAACATCTAGCACACGTGATATTTTCTTTTTATAGATCCGCCATGGCAAATCCCTGGCATAAGGCAGTGACAGAAAGTCAATTAAAGCACCTTGATTAGGGTTGAAAGATAATGAACATAGTAACATAAGCTAATATAAACTAATATAAGCACAGTCACAATGTAGCCTCGTACTTACCTCCCTTAATGACTCTCTCTAGCTTCAGAGGTATAGTAGGTGTACATAAGCACATAGGTATCCTCCAAACTTGAGTGTCTGCTCACACCAATCTAATTAGCTCTTCATGTCCCCAGATGGCCAGGCCATACAACAACGCACTCAGTGCGGATGCTACTGGAGTGCCAGATTTATTGCACATCCTCCATGGCATCGGTCAGCACTTGGGGTGGGCATGACAGCTTGTCAGGTTTCACCAAACCTGGGCAGAAACAAAAGATTCTAGTCCGGGCTCAGAGCAAGGTGTGCACTGCCGAGCACTCTCCCTACCCACTCATCACTGATCCCTGTTCCCTCGGCACCTCCCGTCTGCTCCCTGCTTCCCACAGGCTTACCTGTCAGTTTCCTGGCACTTCCGCACTGCTCTTCATCAGCTTTCGCACCACCATGGAAATGGAAGAGGGATTCCATATGAAGCTTTGCCTTCCAATGTTGGATGAGTATTTGCTTCAATTAATTGGTTGTGCAATAGTGTAGACCCCTGTTTTTAAGAAAACAAACATTGCTATTAGATTCCCAATTAATTAATAAATAGCGGGTGTTGATAGCAACTGTCACCTATCTTCCAATTCTCACAGGCACCTGGTACGGGAAGGGGCCTGGCATCCATACCTGAGGGCCTGATGATTATTCGTATAGAAAAACTACAAACCGTCCTTGCCTGTCTCATAAAGGTAAGAACACTCTTCTAGATCTGAGAAGACCAATTGCCTGAGCTACAGAAGGGAACACCAACATAGTGTAAGTGTTACACCCTTGCAAGTATTTTTAGAGGCAATTAAGATATTCAATTTTGGTTCTCTTTTAAATGTCTCGCACAACAGACCATACATTGAGCCTTACTGCTGTGGTCGGTCAGCCCGTTAAGGTAACGTGGCTTATGGAAATGTTACATTGTTATTGAAGACATGTCGTGTTCTTGGAAGCACATATTGCATTGTATGTGAACATAAGGAATTCCACCTTTTCATGCAACAGTGTGGTAGCATTATCCATGTGCTTATTGTTTCCCCAAAGTAAGGACTTAATGTACAAAGAAAACACTAGATTAGTGTCAGTCATCACAACTGGAAAACCTGGTCCAGTATATGCACCCTAAATCAGAACCTTGATTGTAAATCAGAGAGAATGGCGTTATTGTGGACCTATTTGTCAAGACTTTTCGGAAGAACCTTGGCATACATTTTGGCAGAGCTATCCAACAGAGGGATTGAGTGATCATTTGATGTCTCTTTCTGGTTCCCCTTCCTATGGAGGGTGATTGTCTATGCGTCCTGCTAATTATTTGGAAACTCTTAATATTTAACTACAGAAGATCTATACTGGAATTATGTTGAGCCCTTGTGCTTTGCAAACATTTTGCATATTTGATGGTGCATAAGGCAAAAACTAGTAAAAGTGGAACCTGGTTATCAATTGGATTTGGATGAAATGATTGTGAGACTTATCCTTGGCCTCAAACCCAGGGACCACATCTCTCCAGCCCTAAAATCTCTCCACTGCCTCCCATTTGCTGCTTGGATCAAGTTCAAGACCCTCTGCATCATCCACAAGGCTTTCTGCGACCTGGGCCCCGACTACATCCAAATCTCTCTCCCTACATACCTCCCTGCTAGAGCCCTTTGGTCTTCTAGCTACAACTCTCTGCAGATCAGAAGCTTTTCTAAGCAGAGAGTGGGGGTAGATCTCTCTCCTCGGCAGGAGCCTACCTCTCGAAAGGTCCCTCAGCCTTTCTCGGGCTTGAGCCGTATCTCCTTAAGTTATGGAAGCTCCTCAAGACCCTCCTTTTCTCTTCTTCCTTCCCTTTTGCCCTTCCCTGCTAACTTCCCCTTCTGCCACAATGACTGTCTGCCTCGTTCCCTCTGAGTTCTACAGGGCACCAGGCCACTCCGCCCAGTCCACCCCCCTCCTCACTCTTAGCATGTTGACCCTCACTCCCTGCACCCCATGCAATCCCTAGAACTTGCCCTCCTGTCCTCCCTTTAGTCCCTGCCTAGCCCCAGTGCCCCCCTTCCCCCATTCCTCCACCCCCCCTTTCACTTGCACTCTCTCCTCTTTACCCTGCACTTCCCTTCCCACCCTAGCCCTTCGCATTTCGCACAGACCAGCACCTCTCCTCGCACTTCTTGTTACTGCACTTGCCCGATCCGAATGTCACAAGGCCTAGTAGGACTGTTATTGTTATCTTTCTCCCTTGTCCCCGCCCCCCTTTTTTTCTTGTGGCACCTTGAAACATCATATCTTGTATAGGTGCCTTACACATATACAATAAATCAAATGAAATAATTGATCAAATAGAGGTGCATGGTTTATAAATGGGTCACAGATTCTCATATGATGAAGGGCAAGGATACACAACGCATACCCATATTGATCATTAGTAGCAGCAGTCCTTTTAACAAATCATGTGCCTTTCTCAGATTCTTAGTTCTTGAGAATATGTATGCCACCAGAGTGACCAGTGCATTTTTAGTGCTGTCCACTGAATTGATGGCCACCATAATAAATACATTAGAATTAGAGCACAATTCACTTCCACATGCCTTAATGGGCCAGTCGTAAAAGGCATCAAAGAAAACATGTCCATCCCAGACAAAAAAGTAGACATAATATTAGGACTGCGATGATGACTAGTTGCTGTACGTACACCACTACCCACCGTCTACAACAAACCTTTGCCGAGATAGCCAAGGCAGTTCACAAAGGTGGCCAGCATGTGTGCGTGTCTTTTGTGCATATTTGGATTTCTAGGTGCATTAACCTATTGGTAAAATGTGACTTTAAAAAAAAAGATTTGACCGTTGCATTTGACCATGTGAATTTAATATGTTTTTAATTTGATTGTAAGTACACCCAATCGTAAACAATGTTCCCCAAAACGAGTAATTTCAATAGGACGAATTAGAAAATGCACTTGCATTTCAGAATAATACCTACTTCTCAATTCCCTGGCCCTGTTACACAGGCTGCAGTATGGAAGCTCCAGTTTCATACATTCCTGACACCTGCCATCCACAAAGTATGTATAATCTCCACATTCTTTCTTTAAAAATCTGGTATGTAAGCTTTTAGCACGAACCAAATGCACTTGCAATTCTTTTCATGTCAGAATGTTTCTGTTCCCTGCTATCATGTCCAATGATTATGGTATCACACTCACTTCAATACGAAAACTAGAAATGTAGGACGTTTAACATTCAGACCCCAATGTATTAACAAATCATTTTGCTATCTGTCCAAATCATTTACAGCACGCCAAGGTTTTCAGAGGGGTGTCGGCATACATGATACCAGAGTTCCTTTCAAACAAATCTGGATTAAAGTAGGCGTAAAACATGTCTGTTTATACAGAAGGAGAAATAATAATTTACAAGTATAACTGTTAAACAAAAGACTCCCTTTAAATACCTTAGAAGGCACTTCTCGTGGCTATCAAAGAGTTAAACTAAACAACATTGCAAACTACCGTTCAAACAGCAATGTACTATTAATTCTGATATATATATTTTAAAGTCTAGCTGGTATGGTATACATGACACGTTTGCATAATTGCAAAAGCGATTAGCATTAGTGTAAATAATAGATTTTTGCGCAAAAAGAAATGTCTTTTGCAGCATATAGCCCTTTGTAATGTTCCAAAAAGGCATTTAAAGAAGTAAGCTTGAGTCTGACACATCAGGCAAACTACCAAACATACCCACCAAAGTGCAAAGGCAATCTAATTCACAAAAAAAGATACCGCTGCTGCACAAAAATCAAACCTCCTGAAAAGTTCCATCTATCAGTAGCAGGGGCACAAATGTGCCATGCAAGCATAGTCAAACCTCCCAACAATGGCTGATCATTGCAGTCAGGCTAGCTCACAATGCTAGAAGGAGGACAAGGAGGAGGCGTCTCAGGGTCTCCCAAAACCCACACCCTATATTTGTCATGGCAGATGAGGAGATCTATGATATCTACAGATTCCCGACACATGTCATCCTGAACATAGTTAGGTAGTGTGAGACCATGCATTATGCGCTTGCATGTTGCACCCCCATAATCAAATGTGTTAGTATCCCGTCACTTCCTTGCTATACGGGCATATCGCAGTCCACCCATTCCCGGTGCCTGCATCAGGTGCATCAGTGCATTATCGTTTAAATGCACAACCACATCAACATGCTCCACGCTGTGCAGGCAAGTAGATAACCAGGTTTTCAGTGATGTAATACATTTACCCATGTGTTGTAGCCACTGAGTGGATATATGTCACACTGAAACCTCTAAAACACAGAGCACATGTACAGGAACCGCATATGTTGTCATTCCATCAATGTGAAGGCCATCTGCAATGTAAATGGCCACATCATGCATGTGAATGCCAATTACCCGGGATGCACCCATGATAGCTACATCCTCCATCGTTCACCTCTCCATTAGGTCCAGCCATCAGTAAGCTTTGGCGACATGTGGCTGTTTGGTGAGTTTGACTGCTCACACACATCTTACCACACACTCAAACGAGCAGATGAAAAACATGCACTTACCACTGGAAGAAAGCTAACCAATTTTGTAATATGTCAGCATTTGCAAGGGACTCTGCATACCCCCTCCCACCATTTCTCCTAACTACTTTACATAATCCATTTGCCCCAGGTGAGTACAGGTACATTGCGGAACACAATGCCACATGATGCATAATTGTGTGCACATTTGGTGTGCTAAAATCACGGTTGTACAGCATAGATGACTGGGGCCATGTCTTCTATACACACCGCCAGCGGTATGCAAGATCATACGGGTGTGTTATGATGCACAACATTACAACACATTGGGCCTCATTAGAAGGTTGGAGGTAACCATGACGCTTTTAGCGGCATGATTGCCTCCATACCGCAATCCGGACCAGGTTCCTCAAATGAGGAATTACCAGGCCATCGCAACCTTGGCGGGACCCGGTAATTCCCCGTCCGAGGAACCCAGACCCGGTCCATCCCCATTCGAGCCCCCATAGGGCTCAATGGGAATGGGGATGGAGCTAACAACGGGCCCGTTAATGACGTGCCCGTTGTTAGCTCCCTGGTCCCCTCGCGGGACCCGGTAAGGACGCCTGGTTTTTCCAGGCGCCCATTGCGGGTCCCGCGAGGAGACCTCGTAATAGGGCGAAACGGGGAAACCCATTCCGCCAACCTTATAGTGAGGGCCATTGTGCCTATCTGTGGAGATTTTGCATGGATTGCTCCCAAATCCATCTGCTCCACCCGGGCAAAGGAAGCATGGCAAGGACCCAAACATCCTTGTGGTCCATACATGTGTTCACAAACACACACTCCAAAACCCCCTTCCATGATTGCTTTCAATGATGAGAAAGGGTAATACATGTGTGCCTAACAAGCACCCTGAGAAAGCCCCTCCAGGAGGAACAATGAGTGTGTGCACAATGGCAGGAAACACACTGCAATTTCCTCTGCCTTCACATACCACAAGCATACACAAACAACCACAAGACTCACATATCAAACACTGATCCCATTACATCACTACCCATGTATAACATAGAGACCACATGTAATGTCATCATCACATCATCAAACGTTCCAGGAACACATTACAAGAACCATCTATACGCACATATATTAAGAAGCCACACTGCAACCAACACTTAAAGGACTGAGCCACCAATTGTCCATGCCACTATGGCTCTGCAACAGGAATATATGCTACATAACCACACCTTACCCTTACACAACGGTTTATTCTTCTTGGTGAGAGGCCTGTAACCCAGACAGATGCTGAAAAATTACATCATGTGCACCCCAAAGTCTGACCTTGCAGTACACTCTCTGTGACTGAATGTGAACACCTATGGCTGTAGGTGAATGATCATATTAAATCCTGTGCCAAGGAACATACCATTTCTATGGAGCTTCATATGTGCATGATTGATATATGTAAATGGAAGCCATGCAATAACATACACATCTACAGAAATCAAACAGCAGGGTGGAAATAACACCAAACCCCCGGAACCATGCCATCAAGGTCAACACAACAACAGGACAGGAAACAACAGATTATTTCCACATGTAAGAGAATGACGAAGAGCCATTATGTATCCAGTCACTGGTCCACATCATCCTGTACAACAGGCTTTGCTGAGAGTTCAATCAAAGTACTCAGTGCCAAAGCCTGATCTTCCATTGCCACAGACATGCATGACAGAGAGGTGTGCAAAATAGCCACTAATGGCAATAATATCCTGGTGCATGTCCACCCTCAATTCATCCATGTTGGGTGCATGTCCTACCTCAGAGCACAAAGTGCCCTAATGGGCTGTACCACCACATTACCTACCTGAGTGATATTCCCAGATACTTCACCATGATCTGTTGTTGTCTGCCGCTTCATTGCAGGAACTCCTCCCAGTCAGATTGGCTACCAAGCAAGCCATCTCCACATACGCATGGCATATGCAGGAGTGATTACAGAGGCCTGCATGGTTGTATTGTACCCACAGTTTATGGATGATGCCCTGTACCTCATCTTATGATGTCTCCCAACATTAAAGACTCTAGTGATGGAGCTACCAATGGTGCTGACCATGGTGCAAACACTGCAGCAGTGGACACATCAGAGCAAGGAACATGCTTGTCTTTCCTCACATGTACCTCAGTGTTCCAGGTTACAGGTATCACCAGCAGCTGTTGTGATATGGTGCAATCAGCTGAGGGCAACCTGCCCTGGATCTGTCCTTTTCACCCTGCCTCAGACATGCACTGAAGATTCTCCCCCTCCTCCTAGGTAGTGAGTTCACCAAATATGTCCCCCACATATGTCATCCTCATCAGTATCAACTTTCTCAGAGGAAGACGAGCCATCTGTCTTGCTCACTATTACCTGCAAACATTGGGGATGTTCACTGGACACTGCTTGCCAGCCTGTGTAGTAAATGGTACAACCTGCTCCTCCTCTGGGTAATCCTCACCTTTAAAAGATCACACAACACATATCATCAAACGATCCATTTAGGCACATGGGGTGCAATTATTCTTTCGGTTTTTAAGTTGAATCTGATAAACACTGGAAAAACACCACTCAGAGAAAAAAAGCCTCCTCGATTTAAACTGAAAAACACCATTTGTGTTGCCCGTTAGTGGTGCCTTAGTGTGAGCATGGATCAGAGGAACTTTGGGTGGTGTAGAGGTGGCTGGAGAGGGGGCTTGGCATTCAACAGGAGAAGAGCTCTACTCCAACACCCCATTATGCCTAAATGTTTTCTCCCAATGCACTCTCTCCTGTGCCCTGACCTTATTCAAAAACATTGCACATTATATGGTACATTATTCTCTTTGTGAAAATATATATTTGTCAGTGGTCAGGGGCTATATTTGAGGAATTGTAGACACATTAGGGCCATTTTTGTGGCTGACGGTTCACATCTGAAAATTGGCAAACATTCCTCAAAATAGAAAAGGAGTGGGTCAAATACCCTGTTCTATGCAATTCCTTCCACTCAGGGGAGTCAACAACCACGTTTCAGCTCACTGCTCCCTTCACAAAGGAGAAATAACCATTTGCATATTAGTTTTTGTCCCACCCACAAGGGCAGTCCAGCACCGAAATGCATGGCAAATCTCCTCTGAACAAGAGTTCTCTCAGCACCCCCAGACACGTGTTTTGGCCTTGTTAGGCCTCCTCAGTGAGGCAGAGCTAAGCCTCTCTGAGTTACAGTAAGTAAGGGGTCCACATTTGGATTACCATTGGTAATTTACGGTGAAACCCTAACTTATATAACTAACACTTAGATTTGCCTTACCTTTGGCTCTTTCTAAGGGTGGTAATGACCTCATTCAATTATTTGTGTGAGTGTGTGTGTATATATATAATGCAGGGCCTGTGGCAATGGCCCTGTAGTTATGGTTAAGTTGCTCAACTCATAGAAAATGCACTTTACCCCTGGATGAATCCTCACAAAACTTTGAAAAACAAAAGTATATGGGCCCCTTTGATTGATTCTGTGAAGATTGGTGTGGTTTTATAAAGAGGGGGTATAGGGGATCCCAAGATGTGTGTAAATCTTTGTAGATGCAATGGAAGAAAGATTTTGCTCACATCTACAGCCCAAATCACTGGACGAATCTTCATCAAATTTATGCCAGGAGCAGCGGCTTGGTCCCGAAAGCGTGCTTTTGTAAATTTGGTGTAAATCCATCCAGTATTTTTTTTTAAATGGCCAAAAATTAGATACCCACAATAGTAATATCAGGGCCCAGTGCGCAGACTCACTTCCCTATTCACGGTCCGAACACACATCTGTGCAAATCAAGGGGCGGTGTGATGTCTGCAGACATCGTATGCGCCTGTTGATGGGATGCTCAAAGCACGAGGTGCGTCATATTTCTTGAAACCGTCTCCATGTTGGATCTGCGGACAGACACTGGTGTCTGCGCGTAGTGCTGTGGGGAAAAAGTCTGGAAAACAAATTTGGGGTTATTTGGTGGGCGAAAGAGGGGCTGAAAGGGTGTGGGGTGGAATAAAGATGATATGCATTAAAAAATGCATGCAGGTGCTGCCATGTCAGCCACCAATTTTGGTGTCCGCTGACAGCATTTCAATTGCAGTGGGTTCAGGGTGAGTTTTGTTTATTGAAGGTGTATTGTACAGATATGGCTTAATTCTATTGTGGTGGTTGTGGCCACTTGCCACACACACTATAGTAATATGTGTATAGTAATTATAAGTAATGTAGCGGGAGTATACAGTATTTGTAATGTGGTGGTTATATCATTGAAGGGTATATAGCTTTTTTGATTGTAGTACTATTGATGATAGTGCTTATGGAATATGTAGTTGTTTAAACTTGGTATGGTTACTAATGTTTGCAGTCAGTAATAAAGCATCTCTGGTTCTTTTTTCTGTGAAAAAAACAGTATAAATTGTTAGACAGGATAGTTTAAAAGCTTAATTGCATACAATTTTATGTATACATTTCCTTTTTTCGATCCTCATAAACAGTACATTTTATGTCCTGTGTTTGGTACAACCTTAGTGTGTGCTACACTGTGTGCTACACTGTTGTTGTATTGACATGAAATACTTATAAAAACCTCATAAACGTTTAAAGAAAGCTATTATAATTATGGGAGTGTAAGTGTGATATATTTGTTTGAAATGTGTTGTAATTAAGCAAATGTTTAAAGAAGTTAGATACATGTTGGCGTATTCTAACTATTTTAGACTTTACAAGACGATTTGAAGTTTATTGTGATGAAGGGTATTTTTCAAGTAGTTAAGTACCTCTTGGCGTATTCTAACTATCTTGGATTTTAGAAAGTACTGTTGTAATATTATGGATGTAGTTAGATACCTGTTGGCATATTCTAACATTTTAGTGAGTACTCAGTATAGTGGCCTTAGGTGGTTGTGGCACCAGTGTGATATAATGTGCCTACTGTTGTGAAGGTTTTCTTGCCAAGAGATACTTGGCCATGTTTAAAGCTACTGAGCGTACAGTTATTGTTGGTACCATCTGTATTATACCTTAGATGCATTAGTATGACATATTGGCTATTTGAGTTTATTTGTATGCTGGAATGATTGTCTGAATTGCAAAAAGGCCATACTATGCCATGATTTGCAACCTGCAGAAGCTGGTGAAATGGAATGGATTCACGATTTGGTATGGATACATATACAAATCGTTCATTAGAGATGTACTCATGTTTTGATCCTATGAACAGCACTGCCCCCTCCCCTTTCCCCAGGGACTTTTCTCCTCCCCTGTCCACTGCACTTGCATGATCTCAATGTCACATGTCCTCGTAAGATCGTTATCTCTGTCCTCCCTTTGCTCCCCCTTCCTTGCCTCGTCGCACCTTACAACATTTATGTATAGGCGTGTTACAAATGCATATCATATCAGGAACAGCCTTTCTGAGAGCATTGTGTTGGTTGGATTTGATGTGGCGGCGCATGGACGTGGTGCGATCGGAGTACTGCCCAGGTAGTCTGTGATTGTCTAGAATGTTGCACTCAGTGCATTTCAGTTGGTAGCTTCAGCCTTTGGGACATTCCCAGCACTGGTAAAGAACAGCCACACCCATGATTCGCTCTGGGTGCTTGAGGTAAGCACTTCCTCTACCTCATTTTCATGGTCCTTTTCATTGCCTTTTGAAGTATTGTGCTTCTTTCATTGTGTAGGTTGTCCAGCTGGTGGTGGTGGTGGCTCTTGGGGAGGAGGTATGGCAATAGCTGATGTCTTTTTTAAGATAAATAACAGTTTTCCTAATATTCTTCAAAGTATGTGCTGTTTGCTTGATTGTTAATGGATAATGAGTAAAAATAGGGGTAGGGGCAGTGCAAGGGTAGATATGGAGCTTCAAAGTTCTTAGATGAGCTGGTAAATGCAGTTCTGAACTGTTTATGAAGCACGGACCCGTTTGTGAAGTGCAGACACATTTGCAAACACGTCAGCATGGCGCACGCATGCAAAGTCACGTGGCACTGTCCAGGATGGTCAGCTGGGATGTCGGACGTCCACGAACATCGGCGTACAGAAAAACAGTGGAAAAAATTGCAAAAAGTGTATGGAATTGTTAAAAATGATGCTAGAAGGTGGTAATGGAATTTTAGGTGTGTATTTTGCCACTTCTGTCTGTGCTGGTGCCTATACTGAAGCCTCCTTAGCTATGCTAGCTAATTTGTTTTTGACCAGTTTCACTTCCTCTGCCTGTTCTTTCTAACGCTCGTTGATTCTTCGACGATCATGCACTATTATGCTCTGACATAGGCCACCCCTTCGGCTTGACGCCCACAATGGTGTCTAGTGTTTTTTATTCTTCTTTGGGTAGGCCTTGTTTGACAATAAAATAGAAAAAGGGTATTGACTTGTCCCATGCATTACCCGTTTCTGCCCTCCACATCTCTTGCACCTTAAGAATAAACTGAGCGGCACCCTCAAAATCACCCATGGTAGACTGCATAAAGGACTGCAAATCGAGTGTGAGGAAGCTCGCCGCAGCGCATCCCACACTTTTGCTCTGATTTTATTGAGGAATGCTCCAGCATGTGCATCATTGTTCAGCGTTATTCCCGGGTACCCCAACTTCACCAATACGTTGGCATCCTGATCTACAATAGCAGCCACCAATAAGCTTTTCATGTCTCCTATCACTAAGGGCACTCCTGCTGTTCGCTTTTTGAATGCATATATCCATTTCCGTGTGTCAACCATAAGAAATGGAAGTGACTCCAGTCAGTTGTTTTTGTCCATCTGTGCCCAGGGCACATACTGTGGTCTCCCCATACCCTTGCCCCTGCCATCCGGCCAAACCTCTCAACAATCTGCCATCCCATAGGCTCTCTACTCTAGGGGTGTGTTGAGTCGCTTGCTCTGCCTCATCAACCTCAACCTCAACCTCATTGAACATGCTCCACTCATCTTAGTCTCCTTTACAGGAGCCAATATTCTAGTAACCCAAGCTGTCTGTTTCACCGTCGTGCTCTACATGTACAGTTCTTGTGGGTGTGTTGTCTATCCTGAATAAGAAATCTCCTGACTTCCATTCATCCACCCCCTGCAGTGCAGGTGTGTCTGCCTTAGTCACATTACATGCTTCCCGTAGTCTGACAAGTTCAGTCTGCGTCTCTCAGATTAACGTCTGCATGCGCTGTGACATGTGAGGCATATGGAGGCAGTGGGGCTGTCAAGGGTATTGCTACATAAGCTGGTAGAGGGTACATTCCCCTGTGTCCTGCTGACGTCCTCCCATCTTCGCTTGTGCCTGAACCCTTGCTATTGTTGTGCACCCCCCCTTCCCCTTTACACTACTCTGTGTCCTCAAACATTTTCCAGACAGTCAATATTTCCCTTCTGTTCTGTATTTGTTTACCTTTGTACTTTGCTGTCAAAAAGATGGACATGTGTTACAGAATACTTTTGCCATAGGAGCCCTGCTCTGGCCATGAGCAGTGTATCCCCCCCTTGTCTCAGTCACCCACTGGTTGTGATATTTCTTGATCCTGTCTCAGTACAACGGCAGGGCCATACACATGTACTCTATGGGCATTTCTCCCCTCACAACAACATTGGTCGCGCCCTTGCTGGTGCTATGCCTGTGCTAATGCACACCTTCTATAAGGTAAACTCCCAATTTTTTGTTATAGGGGGATCAATTTCTCAGAGTGGGAGTGGCATAACAGTGAATTGCGAAGGTTGAGAAAGAGATTACCCCTCTCTAAACTGGTATGCGTCAGAGTGGTTGCACTTTTACACAGGTCAGAAACACAATTTCTAAATCAGAAGTGTGTCAAACAACAATCATAGAACCACATTAATGTAGAACCCAAAACACACATCGAAGTATATTCTCACAAAACATATTCAATTTATTTTTTCTTTAAAAAGCCTTTTAGAAAACACATTGCAAATATTTAACAAAAAATTCACCAAAGGGTAAAGTGCATTCACAATATTTAGAACGATATTAAAATAACACAAAAAATAGACCACAGTCAAAAAATAACTGCAACATATAAATTGACACTGTTAATTTCCAAAAAGGGGGTCTATGTGAACAATTGGATGCAGACTTAAGACAAATAAAAGTCTCTCAGATTGTCGACATGTTTCGGCCTACACAAGTACATTAAACACTATCTCTAGTGGCACTTCATATTTTGATATTTCAGGCCTTCTTCAGGACGTGTACATTTCTTCAATTCAGTAATAATACTGTCTTGTAACCCCAGTCCATTACACAGAATTTTTATGATAGCAGATCTCTGTCAATGCTGGAATTTGTATGATTAACATCAGGGAGGGAATTCTTCTGTTGGACCTTTGGTGGTGCCTGTCGCTTTATTGTGACACACTGTTATCTACAGTGCCTTGACTTGCAACGGATCAATGGTGTTGGATCATCATTACTTGTTGCCTGTTGATTGTTTGCTGAACGGGAATAATTGTAAAAGTTCTCCAATCCCTGTTTACATCAGGGTATGGTGAGCAGTCAATTGAATTGTTAATGAGCCTTGATGAGAAATCGCCTGTGTGTCTTTCAACCGTTGTCGTCCAGGACAGCAAAAGTACAGCAGAACAGTGAGGTAGAAAACCTGCTAGCGTCAGAGTCTCTGCATGAACGGACTTGACTGGATCACACCTGCATCCTCCATCCTCAATCAAACTAAAATAACAAGCTTGCAAAGCTATACTCACGTGTGCGTGTTCACCCAAACTCCTCTGTCACAGGGTTCCAACAACATCAGCCTGCACTTCTCCTTGGGGCTGCACCCCGCTCCAAAGTACAGGCAGGATTCTGCAAAGATGGCTCATGTACGATCACTGGGAATTATGCATTTTGGGGCTGGTCACTGTAGGTTGGCACAGCCCTTCCAGAGAGACTGCGTGGATATATCTGCAGGGATCACATCAGGGTCACCAAATGAAGTCACGCCCCTGTACGCTCACGCCAGAAAAAATACAACACACTAAGGAAAAAAGGCCATGAGATTTCTTGCAAGGATAATACGTTTTAATAGCACAAAAATAAGGATGCAAGCAAAGAACTCTGTTGCTTTAGAACATTCTGCCGACAAATGGTACAAGCAGAAGGGTATAAGGCAACACATCATCATAGCCATGTCACACATACAGTAGAAACCCACGTGGCTGGTTGGTGGGACCCTATACATGGGCCTGCTCCATAGAGGATGCCAGGCTGCGATTGACCCCACCAGATCCGTCCGTCTTCCATCATGTGGGGTCAGCTGGGCTCATCTCTCCAGGGACTGAAGATAAAGTCCCTCATTAGTTACAATTGTGAGACAATGCTACTCTATCACCATAGCGTGCACCTGTAAACCTCGGGGACTGGCACAGGGGGAGGCTCATGATCATGTTGACCCACACATTCTTCGCTCAGTTCATATCACAAACTTTGCACCCAAGGCTTCCACCCTCACTTTGGACTATGATTTATTCCTCCCGGTGCCTCGTAGTACAATGTGTGTTATTATTATTTATTATTTGTTTATTTGTTTATGGTTATAGCCATAACTTTACAAAAGATAAAAACATAATACAAAAAGAAAACCAGATTTTAAAAAAATCATAAAATAAATTAGATGAATAACTTATACATAGTGTCCAAATCTAAACAAACACAGACGAGACCCAGAAGGCAATAAAACACAAAATACAGTGAACATACAATTTAACATGCTTATTCACTTATCTCATATTCATTACTCAGTATACAGTTTACATGTGTTTTCAAAGAATCTAACTACCTACCACAAGCTGTAATGATTTACTTTTCCCGTGAAGCATTTTCCACGAAAGTAAGTCTAAGTTGACGACCCATGTATCGTTAACAAATTTCCCAAAATACTGTATTCTTGCAATCCTAAGAGTGACGCAGTCAACCATTAGATGTTCAAGATTTTCAATTGCATCGGATAATTACAAAATCTACAAATCAGTGGAAACTCATCCCCCACATGACGCATTTGCACAATGGAGAACTTTCCGTATTTACTGTCCACTTTTTTTAGTTGTATAATCATAGGCGCTACATTAATCTCAGAGAAGTCCCTATATTTAGATTTCTGAAGACACCCAAAAATTGGGTAACCCAGGCATATCAAACAATGACGCACCACTAGCTTTATGTGATTCGGAAACCACAAAAACTGTTTAATATAAGGTCTAGGATGCAGCCGTATGATTACTGTCTTTTTTTCATTTATAGCAAGACTGTTGGCCACAGTGCAATCCCTGAATCTACAGAGTAAGCGCTGTAAGCCAATTGGGGTGTGGTCCAGAGTAAAAAGTCATCCACATAGGCAGTCCAGCTAATTTTAACTCCTTCCACAGTGGGAGGAACAATAGATTGTTCTTCCAATTTATTTTTGGCATCAGAAACATAGAGGTTGAAAATGATGGGATCAAAAACGCACCCTTGCCGGAGGCCGTTGGAGGCAATTATACAGGAGGTTAAGTGACCCAGATTGTTCAGCCAGACCTGGAGCTTTGATCCCTCATGGATACGTATAAACATAGAAAGGAGATCCAAAGGCATCCCTAATCGATGTAATGTGTGTTATTAATGAGTATGGTGAAATGGTTGTGTTCTTTTAGATCTTTTATGAGCACTGGTTCTATGGTTGGTGGTATGAGGTCACTTACTATCGCGGAATTCAGGGGTCTTGGACTGGGTCAGTTGTGGGTGTCTTAACTCCTGGTGGGCTGGGTGGGGATTGGGGAACAGCTTTTGGCCTGGTGAATGAATGTGCACAGTGAGGCACATGGTGCTGTCTCGCAGCCTTGCAGGGTGCATTTCTTCTTGGGATAACAAGTATTTGCAACAGTTTAAGGAACAAGGGGAAGTTTCTATGGGAATAGGCAGCAAAGATCCTTCTACCATCTGTGATTGGGCCTGTTCAGGATTCTTCGTCGGACCTGTGTTTACTGCGCGGCCATGCAGGACTGAATGTATCTACTATTACTACAAAAAATGGCATCTCTTTATAGGCACGTACTAAGTCTATACATCTGTATTTAATGCAATATTGTGTTTGTGCAGGGGTTCTCAGCATGGCCCTCTCCCACCTGGTATATTGCACATCTATCTATGGGACTCGACTCACTCTAAAGTGCCTAGGGGCGCGGGAAAGGTTCATTTCCATCCCAACATAGGTCTGGTCAATTAATGCTCCTCAGCAGGGCCTTTGCAGGGATAACATTGTCGTGCCTCATCTACTCTCAGAGAGGCAGTTCAAGTGCAGGTGTTTAGTACAATTCCTGCAGGGAATGCTAGTTATTGTTTTTTTTCAACAGACTTCAAGACACCGTGGCGACACACCCTCAGTGAGGAGGGCCACACTATCCCCAACCCCAGTGTGTTTGTTACACTACTTGAAGGGGTTCCTGGCTGCCTGTGATTGACTGTTGCTATCAGAATGCCATGCAGCAACAATGTCGGATTTAACCAGAAACTCCTGAGTTGAACTTCCTCCCTGATGAGTGTGGGAGGCACACAAAGCTTGGATCTGTACATCACCTGGACTCTAAGGTAACCCAAGTGCACCACTCAATCTCACCACCCATCATCCATGCGTAATGCAAATATTGTAAGGGCACAAGGGATTCAAGATGGGCAGCATGGAGGTGATACATGCCACACTGTGGAGTGCCAGATTAGGGGTGCCCCCACACATTAGGTGTTACCTATATAGGGCAAACGTTGGTTCCTGGCTGCCTATGATTGAGAATAGCTACCAGATTTCCATGCAGCAACAATCTTTGCTTCAACCAGAGACACCTGGTTTGAACTGCATCGCTAATGAGTGAGAGAGAAAACGCAGTTATATATATATATATTTATATATTGGGAGTGCTATTCTTCATAACTGATTGTCTAATTGTATGACTGCAAGTTTAGAAAAGCATAATGATATATTAAACAAGATGCAGTTTCTGAAATAGTGTTCACTGAAATGGATTATGATGTGAAATTCATGAAGCATAACATTTCAACAGGCTGATGATGGAAATCAAAGCCTTGATGTTGTTGCAAACTTAACTCTGCAAGCAAATGCATTTAAATGGCATATGGATACAATTTTATGTCATGCCATTTGAAATAGCAAAACCGTTCAGAAAGCCCGACTCTGTGTCTACTCTGCACTCTAAACATGCATATCAAACAGTTCACGCTACTTCTGTGTTCCATGTGCCTAATGCTCATGGCTCCAGTATAGGCCGGGTTGTCTGGATCCATAATCTTTAATGTGAACGTTGTTCTTATTTAATGAGACTCTACACTGCTTTGCTTGCTATATGTTCCTTTGTTTCTCCAGTGACCTTTGGACTTTTGTGGTGTTTTCATCTGGAATACTGTATGCAGTATTTACCATTACTCCATGTCATATCCGGAGGATCACCAAGCCATTGCGATCACCACAAGGGCGATACGGTATGGTGATTATGTAATATTTAAAAAATACTGCATGTGTTGAAAAACGATGTCTCATGCACTGTTTCTGGAATATCCCATGTGAGGCTTGTGTCAAATGCATGTTTTCACTGTTGGAGGGATGCACTTTTCTAGTGCAAGTGAATGCTATGTGCAAACACAATCCTTCACTTATGAGAGAGATTTGTATAAATGTGCTTGAGAATTAGTTTTACCTACACCTATTCTCTGGAGGGAAAATCCTGATTTGATATCTGTAAATGTACTTGTGGTAGTGAACGCCTATTTCTGAAATATTTAGAACTCTTGGTACTTTGAACATATTACATCAGGTATATATATACCCCATATCGCATGAACGTGGTTGGTAATTAATATATTGCCGGATATAGGAATACTGAACCACACATGATGATGATCTTCTTACCTACAAAATTTGATTAAGTCTACAACCTGATAATTCTGTCAAATAATTGCCATATTGACATTTTCACTGTTACAGTACAGGCCCCACCAGTAATGGACAAAAGCTTGATTTGATCATGTCTCAGTAATGTTATAAATGTTCTTCATTTCACATGCTCAACATTCTTCCAGTAAACCAGGATGTGATTTAAGAAGACAGAGTGGATATCCAATGTTAGGGGTTGGTTGGTCCCCTGAAAGTACATTTCTTTAGAACTCTTTCATTCTGCAGGGAATTATTGAACAGTTGGCTGACGTTATTGAAGTAAAACGAGAATGAAGTAAATGACTGCCATATGAGTTGGTTTCTTGTAGTATCAGATTGAATGTACGGATTTTGTAATTCACAAATATCCCTCAGATCGTATTTATCTAAAGCCCTGAACCTAATAAAGTACAGACATTGACAAAATAATGTTTCTGCGCCACTACAAACAGCCACTATTGAAATTCAATGCATCGAAAATATTATCAACTCACAATGCAAAAAGGAGGCACCACACCCCATTCAAGAGTACAGCAAAAAATGTCAACATTCGGATTAAATAGTGTGTGGTAAACATATTTGGAGATTTGCTGAATCACGTGCATTTTGAGTGTCTGTTGTTCAATCAACCAAGCAATTAATCAATCAATGAATGTATGCGTTTTCGAAAACTAGTTCATGAACAGCATATCAAATACATATAATACAAATTATGTATACAAGCACCTTGTACAAAACGTTATTAAATTGCACTGTACATATCACTTGTCATCCTATTAAAGTAATACCACATAATAATCAAAAAAGGAAGTATACATGCAAAATACATTCAAAAGATGAAGCTATTGCATACATATCAGCTTCGTAGTTCTCTTTAGCTGCATCAGGATAAAAAATTGGAGTGACCACTGTGATCAACTTTCAAATTAGAACCGGTCTGAAAAGCACCATATTCTATTTTCATATTAGACCAGACCCTTGGAGATTAGCTAGGAAATCTGCTTAAACGACAAACAACACAAGACCCCAGATTGAATTAAGTTCTCAGTGACTACTCTCTTTTTCGGTAGTTCACTACCACGAAACACACACAATATATTCAGCCTCATCACGAGTTGGCCGGTAACCCTCAAATCCAGTGGTAACGGTATTAGCACCCCCAAACCGCTACACCGGATCACAAGTACAAATACCTCTGGCGCAATTACAGCCGGCTTAAATACAACTGGCTGTAATAGCGCTGGCTGTAATAGCGCCGACACCCATTTGCGCTATTACAGAGCCATCATGAGTCCGGCGTAGGTGCAATTAGCGCCAGAAAACCAGCATAAAATCTGCCAAAAATACCCCTAGCCAAATGCTGAAGGTAAAAGAACACAGGAGACAGCAAAAAGTGCCCAGTTGAAAGCAATACAAATCAGAGGCATACAAAGGACCACCTATGCACAACACACCCTCACCAACACCATTACACCAGCAGGAGCAGGGAGGAGACAGCAAAAAGTGCCCAGGTGAAATCAATGCAAATCAGAGGCTTACACAGGACCCACCCATGAACAATACACCCTCCCCAACACCATTACACCAGCAGGAGCAGGAAGGAGATGGCAAAAAGTGTCCAGGTGAAACCAATGCAAATCAGTGGCCTACAAAGGACCCACCCATGCACAACACACCATCCCCAACAGCATGTTGCCATTTGGAGCCGGGATCCATGATGATAAGATCTACTTGCTGCGCCCGGAGCTGCAGAGGCCTAACAACCAGTGCAGGGCCCTGGGAGAACTGGGGGAATTGGGGAAGGAGGAGGAGACCAGCACCAGCAAGGCAGCCAGCCATCACCATGCTCAGGCCACCCTGGGCCCTGACTGAAGGGCAGCTGGTGACCGAGTACAGGCTGAACAGGACAACCATCACGCAGTTGCTGGACACAATCCAGGCTGACATAAGCAGCCGTATCTCCATCAGCACGGGCATGGTTTAAATAGCCAGCAGGTATCCCAGGTGCCTTCCGGGCGGGCCCCGCCCTGGATTCTAGACCGCTAGTTGCAGTTCCCCATTAGTCCTTATGGGGACGGCCATTCTTGTCCTTTGCCCATGGAAGCTCCGTCCTAGTGTGTGCCTCCAATGCCAACAGCGCCAGGACTGGCTCCAAGGGATCCAAAGGGGGGGCCAAATAGGGTCCTTAGGGACCCGTTACCATACAGTGGGGATAGGGTTGTGACAGGTGAGTACAAATCTAGCCTCAAATGCATGCCAAATTACATCTGCTGGGCAGGGGACAAACACAGAGGAATCCCTACATGCCAGCATGAGACACAGGCAGCACTAGCACTACTAGCACTGAAACATTCCCATGCCCCTGCCTCGCATATGAAACCTTGCACACATTCAACACAGCAGAACACAATCTGAATGTCACACACCTGTGAGAGCACATTCACATATGGAAGCACAACTACCACTAAGCATCTTGTGTATGTCACAGTACTGCACCTCACCCTGACACAGAAGGGACATCCCACTCTGGCCACCAGACAATCATGCCAATAGTGTCCTGATGCAGGCACATTCCCAAAGCCACCTACACAAGTAGCTGGAGACATGACATCCCTGAGATACTGACCCCTGGTTGGGCAATCGCGTGCCTGGCCAAATGTACATGACAGTGCCAAGTATCAAACACAACACCAGCCATAGCGAATGCCATGACACATGATCTAACAACGTGTCACCTGAACATGCAGACATAAGGCAGCCCCCATCCTGTGATAATGGACAGAGTACTGTTGTATTTCGACACTGGGATTGTGCATACAGTAAATGGTCCATTAATTGAATGTTGCACCTTGCCCAACACACACCACAATAAAAGTAACCAAATAGGAATGAGCGTGCGTGTACAACATGAGACTGACACACAAAGGAATCGACATATCAATTGATTCACTGCTGTATGTAAACCTCAGGCCATGCATGTCTCAGAAGGTGAAAGATGTATGTCAACATGTCACTGGGATAGCGAGAACCTTCACAATGCATACATGATTGTGCTGCCAATGTCACTGATGACCGAGCCTTGTACACGCACTGAACCAATATAGCCCTGATGTACACATTTTCTCCTGTGCAGACGATTCTGGATACCCGCAGTACACATGGCTTATGACTCCTGTGCGTCATCCACACACTGCAGCTGAGCTGGCATACAACATTGCCCATAGGCGTACATGCATCTGTGTGGAAAGGACATTTGGACTGCTGAAGGCATGATTCCGGTGCCTAGACCGTACGGGAGGGGCATTGATATATGCACCTGATAAAGTTGGCAAAATCATACTTACCTGTGCCATGCTGCTCAACATTTGCTGTCGCCAGCATGTGCCGCTGCCCCCTGATGCTGATGGCCAGACATCTGGGGATTGGAGTGATGATGATAATGTGGCCGAATCCATGCCACATGCACACAGGGATGCAGTGAAGGTGTCGAGGTTGGCCAGGCAGGCCTTGATTGACAATTATTTTTGTTCCTCTGCATTGAAACACTTGACAAATACGACTTGTACAATAAAGGGCAGTTCAACTCAATCATGAATGTCCATGCTTTGCATGAATTTTCGAACAGGATTTATTGTAATTTTTAACAAATCCCCCAACCCCCTGTAAACTCCCAATCGCACGATCCCCCCTGTAAACTCCCCATCACACAATCCCTCCACCCCCTGTAAACTCCCCATTACACAATCCCCTATCCCCCTGTAAACTCCCCATCACACAATCCCACCACCCGATCAGCACACCCCTACATAGTGCTAGTGTGTCTCTCCAGTGAACTGTGGGTGAGATTTTACAGTGAACGTCGCCTGAGCGATGCCTCAAGGGATCCCTCAGTGGGCGTGGATGAGGCTAATGGAATTGCTCCGGTAACCTACAGCTGCTGGCAGAGCAGATTGTTCGCCTCCCGCATCTACTCGGCATGTGCGGATTGGACCTCGCACAGCTCCTTTATCCTCTGACCAAAACCTGTCAGGGCTACGGGTCTGTGCATTGCCTCGTGCCATGGTCTTTGTAGCATCCCGTATTGCACTGCTGATAGCCTTAATGTAGTGTGTGGGTTCCGTTGACATTTCCTCAATGCGCCGACTGTCGGGCCGCCATCAGATCCAGCCGCCCCATCACTGCTTCTCAACTGACGTAGGGTTTTTGAGGTGTGCTGGGGATTGGACTGACGGCACAGAGTGGGTTCGGAGGGGGGCTGTTTGGGGACATGGTACCACATCCGATGAGGCTGCTGCGGTTTGAGTGACTTTCCCTATGGGAGCCATATGATGGTGTGTCCACATCTGGTTGAGGTGTGTGGGCCCAACACACATGTATATGTGGCGTGGGTGCATCCTCTGGCACCTGGTCTGGGCTACCCTGGGGTGTGGCCAACTCTTGTGTGACACTTTGGCCAGGTGACAACAGCAGTGCAGTGTGTCGTGCTGCTGTGGGTGTGTGGCCCTCATCAGAGTCAGACCCACTCGTGGCACCCTCCACACCCTGGGTGCCCGTGGTGGCTTCCAGGGGAATGAGGCGCTGTTGCCCTGTGGTCCTGTGGACAATGCACCCATCTGGTTGGGCTCCGGTGGGGTGACCTGTGTTGCATTTTTTTCTGCCTGGCCCCTTTGCAGGGTGGTGGTGCTGGTGGAAGCGTGCCGGGTCAGGTGGATGGATGTTGTTGCTTCCTCATCATCATCATCGGCCTGTGAGGAGCGCTGCATGCCTGTGGGGTACATAGGGTGTTGTATGAATTGAAGGCAGCTTCGATTTGTATCATGAATATCATGCCTTGCAGTGGATTTGGACACAGTTTGAATCATGCTTTGCCATTGCATTTTGATGACTCCCCATGTTGTGATAGATGGGACGTGGTACTGGATAGGGACACTGCTTGGACATGTTGGCATGACATCTTCAGATGTCTGCTGGGAATGCACGGCACCCTAATTGCTTGGGGGGTTTTCATGCCCACTCACACATCAGGTTGCTGTGCAATGGCCATGGATGTCTTTCCCCTGGGCCTTGTGTTGATGCAGTGTACGTACTCATGGGACTAAGGTGCGCTACGGTATGCTGGTTCGAGGGGTCAGTTGGGTTGCTGCGGTGCCTCACGCACATTGCATGCACGTGATCTGGTCCACGCCTCCACAGTGTTTAATGTGTTGGGGGACTTTCTAGCAGGCATAAGGGCTGTGGTATTCATGGGGCTTCCTGAATGTAGTGAAAGATGCTCAGAAATTACACAGTGAATAGGTTAATGGGGGCAGGTGAAGGAGAGGTAATTCTAAATGTTCGATTGGTTAGACTGATTCCTCTGAGTCAGTAAAGATGGTGATATTTCAGACATCACTTTGGTTGAAGTGAGGAATATCGAATATGCAGTAAATGTAACGTTCTCAATGTGTTCCTCTCCTATATTTTGAGATGTATGTTATTTTTGACACCCCCAGCTGCTTTCTACTAATAACAAACACTCAATTTAATTGCAAGATTCTGCCATGCAGCCATAGTCCAAACCTTAATGTCAGTGTATGCTGTTTCCAAAACATGAACACTAAGAAATGTAGGTGGTAATTCATAGATTATTTGCGCCGAAAAAAAACGGGATTTGTGCGCCATTCTGCCCGCAAATCCCTGTTTAACAAATGGGGATTTGCGGCCATAATGGCGCACAAATCCTGTTTTTTTCGGCGCAAATAATCCATGAATTACCCCCCAAATGTCTGCAAAGGGGATAGCTATAGAGCAAACCTGGCCGGGTATCAGTGGAAAACTGTAGGAGTAAGGAGGATAACGCCCTGCTCCCTAAGTGAGGGGTTTTGAGGAACGCCAAGCTGCCCGTGCTGCCCCGAGCACTGGACTTAAAACAGAATGTGTTCTTGTTTTTCTCATTGTGCAATCCTTTCAAGACTTTCAAAGATTGATCTGTTTCTGTTCAAGCAGTGACAGCGTTTGGGTCTGGGATGATGTAGGAAGAATGCAATGCTCTTGCGGGTAATCAAGTCCACTTGTGTTGTAAAGGGCCACTTAGTGTTGCTCCTCCAATGGCCCGCTTCCTCAGCGTGTGTTCAATGTAAAAAGTAATTCACTGTAACAGGAGAAAGAGTGAAACTTTAAAGGAGTGGCGTAACATAAATCCTGCAGATATGCCACTGCTTCCTACCCCTTACAGCCCTACGATGCAACACACATAAGTCAGCTTTATCCTGAAGGAAGCATCAGGTTTTGAACAATGTAAAATAGCAATTGTAACGGTTTGCCTGTTAAAAAACGAAATGCAGTACATTTCATGGATAGTATGCAAACAAGGCACTTTTGAACTCAGAAACACAGCAACACCTTGAGAGAAACCTGTATATTGATACATGACCCATACAGATTAAAATAATAATAATAATAATAATAATAATAATAATAATAATAATAATAATAATAATAATAATAATAGGGACATCTTTTTTAGGCCATTTAATTTTTGTGCTTTTGTGATGTGAAAAAGGAATGGCTGGGATATCTGTGAGAGAATAGTACAGTCCTTGCCGAGCCCACTGACTGTTTGGATCTGGAGAAATGCAACTACGTGCATCATTTTGCATCAGGCAGTGAGGAAAATGCAGGTGTAATAGCAAGTCAGGGTGCTTTTACACTTCCATATACTGCCCCGCCTCATTTTAGTGTCGCCACAAGGTAAATGTGGGCCTTGGAGTGGATTTAAGAGCTCTGCCATGATTTCCTTCCCCGTTTTGCATGAGCCCTGCGTTTTACACCTGCATGAGATTTTCATGGCATCGTTAAAGAAAAGGATTCCTGTGGACTATGGAACACTTTAGCACATGTCACCTGCAAACAGTAGCAGAGGTAGCATTTGGTGCTGGGGTGGTGGATAATAGGGCACCAGCAGGAGGCTGTGGGGTGCACTGGGTATGTACTGCGCACCAGGGGACATGCAGGAGTGGGGGGCAGCCTTACCCCCTTGCTCCCACCCTGGATCCAGCACTGCCTGCAAATAGTAAACTGCAGGCAGTGTTCACTTCTTTGCAAAACGGCGATTTTGGCTTCTTGTACTCTTCACACTCCGCCTTGAAAATGTTTAAACATGCATGTTGGGGAGTGCTAATGTGGCAAGTCCCCATCACACAATTTGCACTTTTATAACAAATATCACCACATGGGCAACGGTGCACTGTATGGACCACCATTAAGTAGCATGAGGATGGCAATTTAATCATAAAGTAACCCTCAAGCAACCGGGGAAGCTTATTGAGATGGAGTAGTGATGTCATATTCTACCTCTTGACATAGTGATAGTGATCAGACTTTCTGCCCATCCTTGGGCCCCTCCATCTCCTCTGCTGGGTGTACCTCAAGCCTGTACCCCACCCTGTAAGTCTTTCAAATGTGGCAACCCTGTCCACATCGCTTCTCTTAACTCTTGCTCTGCTGTCAGACACGGACATGCCTATCTCTGTCATCTGCCACTTCCTCGAAGAACTTGACCTGGATGTCCTCACTCTCACCGAAACATGGTTCATGGCCAGCTCGGTCACAAGATTTGACACTCTCCTCCCTGATGGCTGCAAGATCCTCTCCAAACCCGAAGCAGCCGACCCAGGGGTGGAGTAGCCTTGATCTTTCCGGAGTGGGACCATGCTCCTGTCATTCCGACGCAGACATAATCCTCCTTTGTCCCTTCATGTATCTACTCTCTTCAACATTTGGGTCCGATTTACACAATCTTTTTTCAATGGGAAAATCTCATTGTAAAGCGTTTTGTAAATCAGGCCCTTTTTTATTCTTCACTCTATTTAAATTTTTCTGCACAATGGTGGCATCTTTATTATTCGCGCGTGATGTTCATTCTAAAGAGGTTTTAAGTTGACATGTTGTATTACATTATTTGTATGTGTTGTGCAATATATAAAAACCTCATATATAAGGTTTTCAATTGATTTCATGCTCATGTTCATGATTTAGAGGTGTGTTTATATGTATGGGTGCCTATGGGCTTTTTTATGTATTTTGTAATGTGTTGTGTTGTTTGTGACAGTTTCCAAACACATTGCTACATCGATGCAGTCAAGTAGCAATGGTGTACAGTAAAATATGCACATGCAATTACATTGAACTGATCACAATAAAATATCTTGGTATTTTGCCTTTAAAAGCGCACACATAAATGACAACTCTTTTACTATGGATATCACCAAGTGGCCAACGTGTTGTGTTTACAAAAAAAAAAGGATTTTTTCCCTCCTTCTAGGAAAGTCGAATCTGTGTGTCGACCCAGAGGTGGAGTAGCCCTGATCTGTCCGGGTCCCTGCTTCTGTCATTCTGACGCAGGTCTAATCCTCCTTTGAATGCCTGGTCTGCAGGCTCTCTATCTCTCCTGGCCTCTCTTGGACTGTGGCCACCATCTACTGGCAACCTGGCCAGGTTGCTCTCTTCCTCATAGAGTGGGCTGGCCACTCCTCTTCTCTCCTTGCCTCTACCACGCAACTTCTCCTCCTCTGAGACATTAACATCCCCCTGGATGCTTTGAATCCCTCCTCTGGACACTACCACAACCTCTGAGACACTCTCTCTCTCTTTCCATTCTACCCTCTGGTCCAACACTCTGTGCAGGTCACACCCTGGATGTTCTCATCTCTTCAGATATCCCCTTTTTCTAACTCTCTCACCACTCCTCTCTCTCTTGGACTGATCACCGGTCTCGCCACCCAGAAACTCCAGTGCAGGGTTGCTGAGAGGAAGTTGAGGGCTTCGGATGCATCTTCTGACAAACTGGCCTGCTGTCTGCTCCAAAGGCAATACAGACTGTCTGGCCTGTCCAAGAAGAGAATCCACATCCAAGTTCATGTCTCTGCAGCCTCTACCTCTCCTGTTCTCTCCCAGGCCCTCTGTACGGCCATGGCTTCTCACTTCACCAGTAAAATGAAAAACATCCTGTCCTCCCTCTCCTCTTCATATCCCTGTACCTCTCTCGCCCCCCCCTCTGGCCTCCTCTCCCTCACACCCTCCTTTCTACTCTTTCTCTCCAACAACACCTGACAATGTTTCTAGACAAGTCCTATCTATGAAAGTGTCATCCAAACTGGTGCTTCCCTGCTCCTCCAGAACCATCAAGGAGCATAATGACAACCTTGCTCCAGCCTTGATGATTTCTGCAATCACTCTTTCACCACTGGATCCTTCCCCTCTCTCCTCAAGCCCTCCCTTGTGCACCCCCTCCTTAAAAAGCCTTCTGCCGATCCTACCTGTCTGGCTAACTATCGCCCGATCTCTATCACTGCTTTCCTGGGCCAAATCTTGGAAAATCTGGCCATCTCTCAGTTTACACTTCACACTGAATCTGTTGGTTATCTCCATGTCCATCAGTTTGGCTTGCAACCAGAGGCACGGAAACTGCTCTTCTGAACACCTGTGAAGATCTGTTCACTAATCTTGACTCTAGCCTTCCTTTTGTCCTCATGCTCTATCACCTTTCCTCTGCCTTTGAAACAGTAAATCACGCTATCCTGATCAAACAACTCTGTGAAAACCTGGGCATCACAGATCAGGCCCTAAAGTGGGTGACCTCCTTCCTCCTGTACCGACCCTCCCAGGTCCAACTTGGATCCTTTCTCTCCTTCACCTCTCTCTCCACATGTGGTGTTCCCCAGGGCTCTAAACTCTCACCATGGCTCTTCAATGACTATTTGTACCCTCTGGCCCACCTGGCCTCTATCTTCTGCTCTAACTCAGTGTTATGCTGATGACACTCAGCTCTCTTTCAGGCTCCCATCAGCCACCCCTTCTCTCTCTCTCATTCCTGACTGTCTATCCGCGATTCAGGATTGGTGCACCTCCAATGATCTCTAACTTAATGCCAGTAAGACAGAGATCCTTCTCATTGGGACCCCTGCTCTTGCTTTCCCACTCTCACTCTCCCCACCCATCTTGGGCCTCCTTCTTTTGCCTTCCTGTAAGGCTAAATCCTCAGTTTCATCTTCGCCTCCACTCTCTCCTTCTCTCTGCACATCAATGATCTTGCCAGGAAGGCACACTACCAGCTGCACCTCCTCAGAGGTATTCTTTCTTTTCTCACTTTCCCCCCAAAAGCTCATTGTCTCCAGTGCTGTGCAAAGCAGGAAATGGAAGGAGATAAAACCTGCCCCCTCAGTGAAGCAGTGCGAAGTGGAGGAAAGCAGTGTTTGCTGTTCTTCGCGGGTGAACAGAGTTAACAGAGAAATCCCTAGCCCAGCAGAGCCATCTACAAATCTATTGTCGGGAGAGTGGCGGTGCACATCAAAAGCCCGGCAGGGGCCATAACCCGGCAACAGGTAAGATGGCATGTCCTTCCTAATGGCCGCCCTGAGCCAGTCGCAACCCAAGTCATAAACCTGGTGAGCACAGCCCATATGAATAACAGAATTAAAAAGGGGACTGGCTGCTGATGCCTCAGTGAATCTTCCAGTGATATTCTGAAAGACTCAGAGGAACAGGCTCCAAAGTTGCTTAAAAGAGAAGACTTCACCAGCTACCTCATAGGAGGAAGTGACAGCTGGAAAACCCATGATTGTGGGTGGAACTCTGAAAATGAAAAAATAAAATCCCTGGCAAACACAGAATTATAACCCGGGACCATGGAGGGCAAAAGGGAGTCTGCCCCGATGTCAAGCCACCCGGAAATGCCCCTAATAGTGGCACTGGCTGAAATAAGAGTGAGCCTCAATAAAAGACAAGGGAGTGTGTTACCCCTGCAGATCGGGGTTGAGGGATGAATGGCCCAGGATCTCGCTAACTAAAAGCCCACAAGTAGAAGCAGAAACACAAACTGCCAGATAACAGTGTGAGCCGGAGCACCAAAAAGGAACTAATGAAAGGCAAGATCTAAAAAATTCAGATTTAGCAGCGCAGCTAGCAAAGGACCTTACAAACCTAACACAAAATAAATCACCCTGCAAAAACGAAAAAGCCTATCCACTATTAAGGCTCTAAATTATGATATACCAAATGCAAATAAGAGCAATGTTAATATTGTGCATGCCAGAAATCCGGTCAAGCTTGAGGAAAGGGTGCCTATAATGTTGGGGTCAGTTTGTAATCAAACTGGCTCATTGACTATTTCAGTAAACTCAAAAACAACGAGAGAAAAGAGGCCAGAGAATGAAGCTGATCAGAGAGGTATAAATGAGGGAAATATGCTAAATATCTGTAGATATTACATCTCCTCATGATCAGAAGGGGATGATTCCTTATTTGAAAATTGATTAGCGGGCAGCAGTAGTTCCTCCTTCTATGTGAGGAGCCCCCATAATTTGCTCAGCTTCAAAAGGGAGTGCTGGAAAAGGGAAGGGATTTCCCACTGTTTACCAAATGATACAAATCAATCAATAACTCACTTCAAGATCAGGCCACTTTAATTGCGAGGGTCCATGCAAAAATGACTGGCCTGGAAGGCTTTGTAGATAAAGTCAAAGAAAGATTGAATAATGAAGCGGACACCTCAATCCAATGTCAGAACAGGCAAGATGAGAATCCACGAATCAAGCTCTATTAATGGAAGCTATCTTGGAAGACTGCAAATGGATGAGGAATCAATGGAAACAGGATAAGGCGATGAGTATAGACAGAAATATACCAAAGCCTCAAAAATCAACACTGATAACTTCAACTGACCCAAGTGCGGAATTGGTAATAGAGGAGGTGCCGGTAACGAGAGCACTAAGATCGCAAGGTCTAACTAACGAAGTGAACATCTTCTCAATATTCCAGCCAGCTAAAACTCTAGAGTGCCCAGAGTGGAATGCCCAAAAGCCCCGAAATAGGGAGACAAAAACCCAAAATATAAAAACAGGGCAAAGGAGAAAAATCAAATGGTTCTAGGGCCTTTGTAAGGAATGTAAGATCACTGACGCTGCCGTCAAACTTCCAACCTTCCAAACGACCTAGAAGAGAACTGGTAATAGCCAGGATCCATTAACAAAGGTATCCGAACCAGCATCCTTTTGCTCGTGAACAGCTAGAGAGAAAGAGGAAAGTGATCCCTCTTCAGAGACCTGTTTAAGTGACCTGATAATGGAAAGGGAGGAAGACGATGAGGATTGGAACAACTTAAGCTGATCCAATTGGGTAGAAATCGAAAGACAAGTTAATGAAATCAAAATAGAACTAAGGACTTACACAAGGACAGAAATTAGTAGAAGAATGGCGTTAACACTTAGAGATCATGGACAGGATGCACAGAGGATTCTGACAGTTTTAAGGACTTTTGCTAAGGTAGTTATGGTATTTCTATGGGATTTGACCTAATTCAATGTAATAGAGCAAAGGATGCAGTTTGTGGTTGTTGGGGAAGGGAAATACTCAAAACAAGCACTTGAATGGGGTATTTTGGACGTGGAACTGAGTTTCTTGACAGCGAGGCAATATCTGGTCACTGGTCACAGCGGTGTGCTGTCCTAGAAGAAAACAGCTGGGCAAACGTCTGGTCATGGCACAGAGGCACCTCAGCTGGATAGAACAGTTAGCAGGGCAAGCAGGTAGTACTGGATATCCCAATGAGGATTCAGCCACCTTTCACCTTTCTCCATGAGTTATTGGGATTTTTAGTGGAGTTCTTCTGGATCAGTGGTCCTGCCTGGATAGGGTCAGCTATGCTCTGGTCTGGCAGTGGAATCTGGAGTCTTGCAGGATGAATATCGAATATCTGGACATGCAGGAGCTGGAAAATTCAGAAGAGAGTGTCTCTGGGAGCTTCTACCTTTTATAAGGCTGGTGACATCACAGGATTTACCATGGGGGGCAGACCTTTGGCTTGACATGCCTCTAACAACTGGATTGGTCAGGGGTTACTGTTACCACCTTCCTGTCAACTGGTTGGACTCCAGGGACATGACATCCATTTTATGGGGTGTGCTTCCAAGGTCCATGGCCCTCCCACAGTTCTTCTCATTGGGACCCCTGCTCCTGCTTTCCCTCTCTCACTCTCCCCACCCATCTTGGGCCTCCTTCTTTTGCCTTCCTGTAAGGCTAAATCCTCAGTTTCATCTTCGCCTCCACTCTCTCCTTCTCTCTGCACATCAATGATCTTGCCAGGAAGGCACACTACCAGCTGCACCTCCTCAGAGGTATTCTTTCTTTTCTCACTTTCCCCCCAAAAGCTCATTGTCTCCAGTGCTGTGCAAAGCAGGAAATGGAAGGAGATAAAACCTGCCCCCTCAGTGAAGCAGTGCGAAGTGGAGGAAAGCAGTGTTTGCTGTTCTTCGCGGGTGAACAGAGTTAACAGAGAAATCCCTAGCCCAGCAGAGCCATCTACAAATCTATTGTCGGGAGAGTGGCGGTGCACATCAAAAGCCCGGCAGGGGCCATAACCCGGCAACAGGTAAGATGGCATGTCCTTCCTAATGGCCGCCCTGAGCCAGTCGCAACCCAAGTCATAAACCTGGTGAGCACAGCCCATAGGAATAACAGAATTAAAAAGGGGACTGGCTGCTGATGCCTCAGTGAATCTTCCAGTGATATTCTGAAAGACTCAGAGGAACAGGCTCCAAAGTTGCTTAAAAGAGAAGACTTCACCAGCTACCTCATAGGAGGAAGTGACAGCTGGAAAACCCATGATTGTGGGTGGAACTCTGAAAATGAAAAAATAAAATCCCTGGCAAACACAGAATTATAACCCGGGACCATGGAGGGCAAAAGGGAGTCTGCCCCGATGTCAAGCCACCCGGAAATGCCCCTAATAGTGGCACTGGCTGAAATAAGAGTGAGCCTCAATAAAAGACAAGGGAGTGTGTTACCCCTGCAGATCGGGGTTGAGGGATGAATGGCCCAGGATCTCGCTAACTAAAAGCCCACAAGTAGAAGCAGAAACACAAACTGCCAGATAACAGTGTGAGCCGGAGCACCAAAAAGGAACTAATGAAAGGCAAGATCTAAAAAATTCAGATTTAGCAGCGCAGCTAGCAAAGGACCTTACAAACCTAACACAAAAAAAATCACCCTGCAAAAACGAAAAAGCCTATCCACTATTAAGGCTCTAAATTATGATATACCAAATGCAAATAAGAGCAATGTTAATATTGTGCATGCCAGAAATCCGGTCAAGCTTGAGGAAAGGGTGCCTATAATGTTGGGGTCAGTTTGTAATCAAACTGGCTCATTGACTATTTCAGTAAACTCAAAAACAACGAGAGAAAAGAGGCCAGAGAATGAAGCTGATCAGAGAGGTATAAATGAGGGAAATATGCTAAATATCTGTAGATATTACATCTCCTCATGATCAGAAGGGGATGATTCCTTATTTGAAAATTGATTAGCGGGCAGCAGTAGTTCCTCCTTCTATGTGAGGAGCCCCCATAATTTGCTCAGCTTCAAAAGGGAGTGCTGGAAAAGGGAAGGGATTTCCCACTGTTTACCAAATGATACAAATCAATCAATAACTCACTTCAAGATCAGGCCACTTTAATTGCGAGGGTCCATGCAAAAATGACTGGCCTGGAAGGCTTTGTAGATAAAGTCAAAGAAAGATTGAATAATGAAGCGGACACCTCAATCCAATGTCAGAACAGGCAAGATGAGAATCCACGAATCAAGCTCTATTAATGGAAGCTATCTTGGAAGACTGCAAATGGATGAGGAATCAATGGAAACAGGATAAGGCGATGAGTATAGACAGAAATATACCAAAGCCTCAAAAATCAACACTGATAACTTCAACTGACCCAAGTGCGGAATTGGTAATAGAGGAGGTGCCGGTAACGAGAGCACTAAGATCGCAAGGTCTAACTAACGAAGTGAACATCTTCTCAATATTCCAGCCAGCTAAAACTCTAGAGTGCCCAGAGTGGAATGCCCAAAAGCCCCGAAAAAGGGAGACAAAAACCCAAAATATAAAAACAGGGCAAAGGAGCGAAATCAAATGGTTCTAGGGCCGTTGTAAGGAATGTAAGATCACTGACGCTGCCGTCAAACTTCCAACCTTCCAAACGACCTAGAAGAGAACTGGTAATAGCCAGGATCCATTAACAAAGGTATCCGAACCAGCATCCTTTTGCTCGTGAACAGCTAGAGAGAAAGAGGAAAGTGATCCCTCTTCAGAGACCTGTTTAAGTGACCTGATAATGGAAAGGGAGGAAGACGATGAGGATTGGAACAACTTAAGCTGATCCAATTGGGTAGAAATCGAAAGACAAGTTAATGAAATCAAAATAGAACTAAGGACTTACACAAGGACAGAAATTAGTAGAAGAATGGCGTTAACACTTAGAGATCATGGACAGGATGCACAGAGGATTCTGACAGTTTTAAGGACTTTTGCTAAGGTAGTTATGGTATTTCTATGGGATTGGACCTAATTCAATGTAATAGAGCAAAGGATGCAGTTTGTGGTTGTTGGGGAAGGGAAATACTCAAAACAAGCACTTGAATGGGGTATTTTGGACGTGGAACTGAGTTTCTTGACAGCGAGGCAATATCTGGTCACTGGTCACAGCGGTGTGCTGTCCTAGAAGAAAACAGCTGGGCAAACGTCTGGTCATGGCACAGAGGCACCTCAGCTGGATAGAACAGTTAGCAGGGCAAGCAGGTAGTACTGGATATCCCAATGAGGATTCAGCCACCTTTCACCTTTCTCCATGAGTTATTGGGATTTTTAGTGGAGTTCTTCTGGATCAGTGGTCCTGCCTGGATAGGGTCAGCTATGCTCTGGTCTGGCAGTGGAATCTGGAGTCTTGCAGGATGAATATCGAATATCTGGACATGCAGGAGCTGGAAAATTCAGAAGAGAGTGTCTCTGGGAGCTTCTACCTTTTATAAGGCTGGTGACATCACAGGATTTACCATGGGGGGCAGACCTTTGGCTTGACATGCCTCTAACAACTGGATTGGTCAGGGGTTACTGTTACCACCTTCCTGTCAACTGGTTGGACTCCAGGGACATGACATCCATTTTATGGGGTGTGCTTCCAAGGTCCATGGCCCTCCCACAGTTCTTTTAGCCAAAATCAGTTATGACATAAATTGCACAATTTTACAGTTGTGACGCTTTTGAAAATCGCATAGACACATTCCATATTTTACACTGATCATGGCACTTCAACTCACAAGTTTGTACGAGGTGGTTTAGACCTTCTAATAATAATCTTTCACACTTTTTGGTGGGAAATATTTCACTTAAAATTCTACAATGTTATATATGTGAACCTATCATCACAGAGCATGTTTGCATTAAGTTTCAAAGTTATACCATATACACTATTCCCATGAATTACATGTTTCTGCCATTTGCGTCCCATACATGCAAGAGAAAGCCACAATATATTGTTTTAATGCCACAAAAATTACATTTAAGCTGTTAAGCTTTAGCATTCCTGTGTTTTCCGGTTGCAGAAATAAAAGTCTTAAAGTTTATTAAATAAGAACAGTCTTTTGCCCCAAATGGACCAGCATTGTCTTCCAAATAAGGGAATGTTTTGTCAACCCACAGCCAAATGTCAGGCACTAACTCTGTGTGGCCATGGATTTGTCTTTGAAGCTCCTCGGTTTGAGTGGGGGGAGGTGCTGCTATAAAGTCACACCTATGTGTCACAGAAATCCATTGTACCCAGCTGGAGCACTGTCACAGAGTCTAATGAGGGTGTGAGATGCTTCACCCATGCCTATTCATATGCCCCAGATGCTGGTACACTTGGGGGTAGGTAGGAGCTGTAGTCAGTCTTTTGAAGCCAGGTCAGGAAACAACCTGTTTTGTGGCTTCAGAAAATGTATTTATTTATTTCTTTTCTGAAACAGAATGTAAGTCTGTTGGAATAAAATATCCTATATATGTTTTAAAACAAACCCCCATCACATTTATATGCAAGGACAGGGCATTAATTCAACATTTGCACTTTCAAACCAACATTGGGTGTCATTACGACCCTGCCGGTGTGGAAAGAACGTTCTTTCCGGACGAGCTGATTCAGAGTCCTGCAGGCCAGGGTAGTCACTCCCGCCAGGTTTAACCTGGCAGGAGCAATGCCAGCCGCCTGCAGGCGCACATGGAAACACCAGCTCCGTCATAGACGGAACTGGTGTTTCCGTTGTCCCCATCCCCATGGAGTCCTATAGGACTCCATGGGAATGGGGATTTACCGAATTCCACCTCCGGAATTCCTGGGTAACCGTGGTCGTAATGCGGGTCTGGCAGTAGCCTGCCAGTTATTCCAGCACGGTTACTGCCAGACTCGTAATGAGGCACATTGTCTTGTTTGTTAAAAGCACAATTTTACACATGGTTAATTTTCATTAAATTTCCCTTTCAAATGCGGTTTTCTTTCGCATCTGTGTTCTGAGCATTTCCATGGCCCTAGTCATTTCTACCATAGAGAAGTCTGTCCAAAGCAAGGGTCCAATGAAACTGATATAAGTACAGAGAGTGAGGGCTTCTTGTGAAGGGCTTGTCAGTGATATTTTGTTGCAAAAAGTAAAGCATTTTGCGTACAGCTTGAAGTGAAATTCTTTGCTATTTCACAGATCTTGCCTGACACAGCCTGTCATTCAGTGAGAAATGCCCCTTTTTTGCTGGATCACAACCTGAATATGGATGGACCTAGCTGGGTCTCACTGGATCAGAACTGTGTACTGTTCAACAGATGAAAAAGAGCATCAGGGCACAGTCATTTTAAAAGGCATAATATTTTCTTTCTCAGTGAAATCGTTTTGAGCTGGCACCATAGCAGTGCTGCCTTTGAATTATTTTCTTTGGTGCAATTGAAGAAAATACTGGCAGCAATTATCGGGGTGTTCTGTGTTTCATCATGCCCCATGTGTGGCTGGTAAAATGGCACAGACATAATTTTGGAGACAGCAAAGCGCAGTTTTAATGCACAGCGATAGTGCTCAACAGAGCCAGCACAGCCATTCTGCTGGTGAATGCTGAGATGTGGTTTGGTTGTGATAGGGGAGTTCTGCTGAGCTGGTCAATATACCCCACAATGTGAAGGGTACGAGTCCCACTTAAATCCAGCCTGCAAAGGCATCTTGGGTAGGCCCTTTTCAAGACTATTAACGATGATTAAGGTGGACGCAGGGCTAAACAGCCAAGCCAATCCAAACTCATATGTTCAAATTTTAAGACTGAGCCTATCCGCTGGTAACTTAACTCCTACAAATAAATGTGTACTGGAGTGTCAGCATGTGGTGACAGGAGGACTTCATTAAATCAATAACAAGCTATGTGGACGAGGCTTTGATCGAATGGGAAGATCTTCATATGATTATATGTGGCAACCTGAACATCTGATTATTGAATACGGAAGGTTGGCCATTAAAAGAGCTAGATAGATAGAGAGCCTGCAGACAAGCTTGGACTACTGTTTTGTTTCAAGAAACATTGTTGAAATTGTGGAAAAATGTGAAATAGTGAAACAGTCCCTAAGTGATCATGATCTCTTAGCCATCTCCTTAGCCTTATACTGGCAATATACAGGATAGGAAGAAAATGAGTCCAGTGGAGTTAACCTGGGTGAAAAATAGGCTAAGGATAAAACAAAATGCGGTCATGAAAATTTTGCGCAACAAACCATAGCAGAGAATCCAAATACATCTTAGAACATGCCTGAATTCTGAAAGAGTTCAGAGAAGTTAGAGATAAAGGAGGCAAAACAAGTATACTACGCAAACACACCTATGACCACATTTTAGTGATGGCAAGAAGAGCCCTGTGAGCAGACGTTAGAAGGATACGGAGGGAGAGAGGACCTGTGATGAAGGAGAAGATAAGGTCCCAAAAACAGAAATATCAAAATTGGATATGGGCGTCCAGGGCAGGAAGAAAGCAAAAGGAAGCTGAAAAAATGCTGCAAGTCTGCTCTAAAAACACACGAAATCTGTGGAAGCTTATTAATAATAGGAGATATTTTAGACCTGCACACATGATGGGACAAGTAACTGAAGGAAGATGGGTAGCCCATTGCTCAACATTATTTTCCAGCAGAGTGGAAATAAATCAAATTGGAGGATGGAGGGGGGACAAGAGATGGTCCTTGGAATTTGACACGGAAGACGCAAGACTCATGATTAGCAAACTCAGCTCCTCTAGGAAAGCAGGCCCAGATGGCCTCTCAAATCATGTCCTAACAGGGAACATAGGTGTCTGGGGGTGGGATTTGGTAGTATACCTCTTCAGACAGATTATGCAGGCCAAACAAGTTCCATCCTCCTGGCGAGAAGGAATCGCAGTCCCCATCTTCAAGAAGGGCGATCGAGGTGACCCGAAGAACTATCATCTGTCTGCCCTTATGGATTCTTTGGGGAAACTATTTGCATCTGTTTTATTGAGAGACTTAAATGCATGGGCAATGAAAGCAGATATATTAGATCCCAGACAAACAGGATATGTCAAGGGAGTAGGGACCTCATTGAATTTGTTCATCCTCAATTTTTTAAAGCAGAGGGCACTGCAGTCAAAGACCTGTGTTTATATGGCCTTCATGGACCTGGAACAGGCATTCTATGGGGTAAATAGGCAACATCTATGGTCCAAGCTTACTAAATGGAATTGCCTGGTAGATCTAATAGAGGCCATAAAGGCCCTATACACCAATACATCGATCAAAGTAAGATTATCTGCAAAGGGTTGTTTATCGAGGAAAATCCACATGTATTGTGGGCTAACGCAGGGATGTACCTTGGCACCCTTACTTTTTAGTCTTTATATGTCAGACTTTAAGAAATCACAAAAAGTGATCAGAGCCTTTCCACCTAAAATACACTCCACCAAAGTACCTTGGATACTGTACGTTGATGATCTGATCTTTGTTGACCAAACCCCCATTGGTCTACAATGAAGGATTGAGGGATTTAAAAACTACCTTAAAGAAAACGGTATGAGGCTCAATGTAGGGAAATCTAAAGTCCTAGTCATGTCACTGGCATACAGAAAACAGAAGGAGAAGTTTGTATGAAGGGTTGAAGAGCAAGGTCTTGAGGTCAAAGACTCCATGATCTACTTCGTAGTGATAAATACAAATGTAGACGACAAGGCCTGTACATGTCAGTGAGGGAGAAAGTGAAAAAGCTCAAAATACAGGGTGCAGCACTACATAGGAGATATGGCAGATACTCACTCCTCCCACTTATTATATTCTACAAACAGAAGCTAATACAGATTCTCACCTATGGTGCTGAATCCCTACTAAATCGATCATGGAAAGTGCAGAGCATATTGGAGGGATTCTTTTGTTGGAATATCTTGAAACAGCCAAATTCACTCCCAATGACCGCCATAAGATACGAGCTGAGGCTACAATCCCTGGCTTCTATAGCGCTGTGGAAAATGATAGCATTATACAGGAAATGTATGACTGTGCATACTTTGGCCCCTTTCTCGATCCAAAAGGCACAAGAGAATGGGCAAGATATGGGGCTGAATGGTGGAAGCTCAAAGTAGAGGCGCTTCTGGTAAGCCGGATCATCAAAATGGATGTACTAATCTCCAATCCAACTAAAGTGAAAAAATGCTGACTGGATAAAAACTATAGAGAATAGGGCAAAGATGACTTCTATTAAGATGCCGACTAAACATCTTGGCCACTAGAGAAGTTCAACTGGCTAGAAAACAAATTCTATGACAAGACTGGAGGCGAGCATTATGCTTCAACTTCTTTATTATACTACTCCTCAGCAGTTTCAACAAACTAATAAAATTCCACAACAATACTGAAAATGTGTCCCAACAGACTTTTCTTTGATTGAAACTACAATCACCATAGTCTCTGTAGTCCATATCACTCCCAGCTCAGCTATGACCACATCCTGTCCCTGAGCTCCTCCTCTTCTTTTACTGCTCTTCAAGCAGATAAGTAGTATTTTGTTCATCTCCCTATGTAATGAGGTCCTTAGCACAGCATTGCGTAGGGATAGATTGCGCATTTAGATTTGTGAAGAGTGCCGCAGATGCAAGCAGTGTAAGCGTTATTGTTATAGGCTGAGCGTTGTCTCAGAACGCAACATTTATAGTTGCAGAGCAGCGTTAGGAAACCGCATATGGGCTCACTTGTGGTTTTTCGTTCTTTTAATATTGTTGTTTTGGCGAGCGCTTCTCATGGCGCGGCCACCCCGTTTCATATGACCGGCACTCCCATGGTGGCCGGCCGGCGTTTTGAGAGCCTGCAGCAACTCGAGGAGTCGCATTCCCAAGGAGCCTCTGGCCCCTCCTTCGGGGAAGTGGAGGCTCCAGCGTAGTGGAGCAGCCAGCGCTGCCGCGGAGCCAGCCGCAGCCCCCTCCTTCATGGTGGCGGAGCCTGCCGCTCACGGGGACAGCGAAGTTCCACGGGCCCCTCCTTTGCAAAGGAGGGGCCTCACCGCCGTTCGCTTCCACATCGCATGTTTGTCCCAGCAGAGCGGAGGGTTTAATGAAAGCCGGGCCCGGCGGTGACTGTCAAGAGCTACGTTTGTAGCAAATTTAAAGCATTTCTGCTCAGTATAGCAAAGCGGAGAGCTCGATACCACATGCCCGCCTCAAGGAAGCAGGCTGCAGCACACGAGGTGCGGTAAGCAGCCAAAAGCAGAAGCAGGCACACTGCTTGCCCAATACACGGTGGCCATCACAGAGGGGCCCACCAAAGGAGACACGCCTATCCCAGGCACCCATAAGAAGTGAAATAGTCCGGTGCAGACACAAAGAACAAAAAAAATAAAAACATTATAATTATTAATTAAATAAAGAAAGAAGAGAGAGGTAATACTATCTCTCTTCCGTCAGTAGCATCTATAGTGAAAGGGGCTTACTGCGACACCTTTGCAGGTATTCAAGGCACACAGCATCCTCTCAAGATGTCAGAGTTTGAGTGGAGTGAAGAGGAGCAGCCGTCGGACCTAGCTGCCAGCTTCAAAGAGGTGCTGGGTAACTCACTGATAGATGCAGTGGCTCAAGGGGTTAAACTCCTGCAAGACAGGCTGGAGTCCTTAGAGGTGATGTTACATCAGCCAGTAGACAGCACCAAATGGACTGATTGCGCGCCCACAGAACCCTCGGAAACAGGGTCAATGGGGAGTACCAATGCTCAAAAGACGAAAGCTCCTCTCGACCCCCAGGGCCCTTTGGAAGGGACAAAGGAGAAGGCCCGGAGGTCATCGACGCCTTCGAAAGCTCCACGAAGCATATTTGCGGCGTCAGACAGTGCCAGGCCTCACGACCCCCACTCCAGGGGAAGATTATGATGGAGAAGAGAACCCGGGCTCAGAAGAGGAGCCGGAGAATGGAGAACCTCCCTCTCAAGATGAGGATGAATTGAGAGAGGAGGAAGAAAGCAAACCCAGTGGAGGGAAAAGAATCCGCAAGGAGAAACACCTCGAAGAGGGTGAGGAGGATATGTTTGATTTGGACAGCATCCAGAATCCGAGATCAACCGATTAGCAGCCCTCACCTAGAGTGGCGCAGTATATGAACAAATGGTTGAGAAATGCATTGGTCAAGGAAGTGCTACAACGCCTTCGGGCAAGAATGCCTCAGAATGTATCTGCCAGGCAAGGTGGCCAAGACTCCGGAGCTAGACCCCAAGATGCTGACATTTGTGTCAAAAACGACCAAGGTTCCCTGTAAAGGTATCAATAGATCTTGGAGAAGTTGTCAAGTGCTTGACCTAGCCGGTCCGCTAGCAAAAATCATGGACTTAGTGGAAAGGGCCAGAGATACAGAGGAGGAAGTAGACCCCGACGCCCTAGCAGGCTGGGTGCAGAGAGCTGTATGCCTCCTAGGGAATGCTAACTGCGCCATTGCCTCGGAACGCCGGAGAGGATTGCGATTGAAGATCGACGCAAAACTCAGTGATCTCGTCTCCTCCGAGGCCGGAGAAGTGGCGCAAAGGGCTCTTATTCGGAGAGACCTTCGGCAAGGAAATGGGTCACTTTGTCGGCACCTATACGTCACTGGAAAAGGCACAGGCCTCAATCTGCAATATCTTCCTGAACTGAGATTTTGGCGGGAACCGTCACCACAGGGGTCGCTCGACTGGTCGTAACCAAGGAGGAAGAAGATCCCCGAATCCCAGAGCTCAGTACTGGGAGAACAGACAGCAGGACTCCTTCTTCCCGACTAGGGGGCGCTTCCACAGAGGGCGCAGAGGAAGAGGCTGAGGCCGTGGACAAGGGTTCACCCAAGGTGAGAGTTGTACTTTACCCACCAGTAAGGGGGAGGACATATAGGTTTTGGAGAAACTGGCGCGAGCTTTCCAGCAATGCCTGCGTACTGCAGTCAGTTTGGGGTATGCATCTAGAGTTCGTGGGACCCCCACACAAGAGAACAGACTTCACCAACAGCATTTAGCGCGCACAGAGTAGAGACTCCTAGATCAGGAGCTATCCCTTCTAGCAAAGAAGAATGCCATAGAGAGGTGCCCGAGGGACCCCGACTTCATAAGCAATATGTTCCTGGTGCACCGGAAGGAGAAAGTGCGGCCAGTTATAAACTTGAAGGAGCTGAACAGTTGGGTAGTCTACCATCACTTCAACATGGAGGGCATTCATCAGCTGAGAGACTCCCTCAGAGAAGGAGATTGGCTGACGAGGTTAGACTTGAAGGATGCCTACCTAACAATACCAATAGCGGAAGAATTCAGAACCTTCCTAGCTTTTCACTGGAAGGGACAGCTATGGCAATTCAAGACCATGCCCTTCGGGCTTGCTTACGCTCCCTGGGCCTTTACCAAGTTGATGAAGCCCATAGCAGCAGCTATAAGGGAGAAAGGAATAAGATTGATCATCTACCTAGACGATCTGCTTCTATTGGCCGAGGACCGAGAGGCTCTTATATACCAGACAAGATGGGTACAAGACCGGCTAACATCGCTAGGCTTCCTAGTGAATGTAGAGAAGTCAGATACCGATCCAGCACAAAGGCTGGACTTTCTGGGCTTCGTGCTAGATACCAGGAAAGCGACCCTCGAATTGCCAACACAAAAAATTTGCAACATCAAGAGAGAACTGAGAGGGCGTATACAGAGAGAAGTAGTGTCCCTCAGAAGTTTGGAGAGAATAGTAGGGCTTCTAGCAGCTTCCAGTCAAGCCATATTTCCCGGTCCCTTACATTACCGAGCGCTGCAGAGACTGAAGATCAGGCACCTGCAGCAGGGATTGAGGTATCATCAGTCAGTGCCGCTGGATCAAGAATCCAGGACAGAACTGGAATGGTGGTTGAAGAATATGGACGCCTGGAATGGGTGTGCCATTTTCGGAGACAAGCCGGATTTGATCATAGAATCAGATGCCAGCCGGCTAGGCTGGGGATCAAGGTGCAAAGACCTGCAGACAGGAGGGAAATGGAGCGAAGAGGAACTCTGCCTCCACATAAACTGCCTAGAGCTCCTAGCAGGATCTTTGGCGATCAGAACATTCACGAAGGGGAGGATGAGATTGTGCGTCCTACTGAAGATGGACACCATATCAGCTGCGCGATATATAAACCATCTGGGCGGCACCAAATCCAAGATGCTAGTCGAGCTAGCAAAAGATTTTTGGTATTTTTGCCTGCAATCAGAGACATCAGTCATAGTGGAGTACCTCCCCGGAACGCTGAACGTGTTAGCGGACTGGAACTTGCGCTACCTCACAGACTCCAGCGACTGGAGACTGGAACCTACAGTTTTCCAGAGGATGAACGAGAGATGGGGTCCACTACACATAGATCTCTTCGCGTCCCAGTTGAACGCCCAAACAGCAGTGTAGTTCAGCTGGAGGCTGGACCAGGGTGCTCTAGGGACAGATGTGTTCCTACAAGAATGGAACAGCGGTCCACACTACGCTTTTCCCCCATTCATGATGCCGAGCAGAGTTCTAGCGAAGTGTCAGAGGGAGAAGGCAGAGCTGCTGTTAGTAGTACCGCTCTGGAAGTCTTAGGTGTGGTTTCCAACCCTGATGGAACTGACAGTGGATCTTCCGAGGATGCTCCCAGAAGGAGAGCACCTGCTCACGGACCCAGTTGGGTCATTTCATCCTCTGAGAGTGAGAGGAACACTCCAGCTCATCACGTGCAGGATATCAGGAGACCCTGGGCGCTGCCAGGCATTTTGACACAGGCTGCTCAGCTCATCGCAGACTCCTGGGCTCCATCCACGAGAAGGAGCTACGACGCGGCTTGGGCCAAATGGACTAGCTGATGCAAAGGGAGAGGTGTTCATTCCATTTCTGCACCTGTAGTGATGATTCTAAACTTTTTGGCTCAGTTATTACGAGACGGAAGAGCGTTCCGCACTATAGGAGTATACAGGTCCGCGAATTCCACAGGTCACCTGCCTATTGAGGGAGTACCAGCGGGTGAGCACCCAGCAGTAGTAGACTCATTCGAGGGGTTAGATTTAGAGTGCCTCCAGAGCCTCGATATATGACAGTCTGGGACATCCTATTCATCCTTAAGCTATTGGAGAGCCGGCCCGGGAACAGATATTTGTCTCTCAAACAGTTGTCGGGGAAATTAGCAATGCTTTTGTGCCTAGTTTCTTGTAAACGCGTGTCAGACGTGAGGGCGCTGGAAATAAATAGAAGGTCTTTCGGACCAGAAGGGGTGACGTTTACAATAGTTAAGAGCATGAAGACAGGTACCCCTTCAGTACACTACCCATATTTCCTGGATAGGCCTAAATGGTGCGTTGCAAGTTGCATCAGAGAGTATGAATTCAGGACAGCAGAGAACAGAGCTGTGTATGCAATTGCTCATAGCGCGTCGAAAGCCTTTTCAGGGAGTATACACAGCCACTATTGCCAGATGGGTGAAAGAGATTATGCAAGCAGCTGGGATAGATGTGGGGAAGTACGGAGCTCATTCTGTACGTGGAGCCATGGCATCCAAAGCGTTTAAGACAGGGGTATCCCTTAGAGATATTATGCTAACGGCAGACGGGTCGAATGATCGAACTTTCAAAGAGTTTTATTTCAAGCCGACCAAGAATTTAGCGGTCGCTGTGTTGGAAAGCTTTGAACAAGCATAATGCTCGCCTCCAGTCTTGTCATAGAATGAAGATTACCCTTGCTAACTGCGCAGGGAGTATTCATTCTATTAAAGACTAGGAGGCGAGCATTATATTCCCACCCAAGTTATGTATTGCAAAGAATATTTGATTATTGCTTGTGATAAGAATATTATGATATCGGCAATACATGGATACCACCGTGATTATTCTGCTTTCTGTTATCCCTAGGGGAGGAGCAGAAGAACAATTGAAGGAGAAAGTTGGCAAGCGTAATCGGCCGGAGCTAGACCCCAAAATGCTGACATTTGTGTCAAAAACGACCAAGGTTCCCTGTAAAGGTATCAATAGATCTTGGAGAAGTTGTCAAGTGCTTGACCTAGCCGGTCCGCTAGCAAAAATCATGGACCTAGTGGAAAGGGCCAGAGATACAGAGGAGGAAGTAGACCCCGACGCCCTAGCAGGCTGGGTGCAGAGAGCTGTATGCCTCCTAGGGAATGCTAACTGCCCCATTGCCTCGGAACGCCGGAGAGGATTGCTATTGAAGATCGACTCAAAACTCAGTGATCTCGTCTCCTACGAGGCCGGAGAAGCGGCACAAAGGGCTCTTATTCGGAGAGACCTTCGGCAAGGAAATGGGTCACTTTGTCGGCACCTATACATCACTGGAAAAGGCACAGGCCTCAATCAGCAATATCTTCCCGAACTGAGATTTTGGCGGGACCCGTCACCACAGGGGTCGCTCGACTGGTCGTAACCAAGGAGGAAGAAGACCCCCGAATCCCAGAGCTCAGTACTGGGAGAACAGACAGCAGGACTCCTTCTTCCCGACTAGGGGGCGCTTCCACAGAGGGCGCAGAGGAAGAGGCTGAGGCCGTGGACAAGGGTTCACCCAAGGTGAGAGTTGTACTTTACCCACCAGTAGGGGGGAGGACATATATGTTTTGGAGAAACTGGCGCGAGCTTTCCAGCAATGCCTGCGTACTGCAGTCAGTTTGGGGTATGCATCTAGAGTTCGTGGGACCCCCCACACAAGAGAACAGACTTCACCAACAGCATTTAGCGCGCACAGAGTAGAGACTCCTAGATCAGGAGCTATCCCTTCTAGCAAAGAAGAATGCCATAGAGAGGTGCCCGAGGGACCCCGACTTCATAAGCAATATATTCCTGGTGCACCGGAAGGAGAAAGTGCGGCCAGTTATAAACTTGAAGGAGCTGAACAGTTGGGTACTCTACCATCACTTCAAGATGGAGGGCATTCATCAGCTGAGAGACTCCCTCAGAGAAGGAGATTGGCTGACGAGGTTAGACTTGAAGGATGCCTACCTAACAATACCAATAGCGGAAGAATTCAGAACCTTCCTAGCTTTTCACTGGAAGGGACAGCTATGGCAATTCAAGACCATGCCCTTCGGGCTTGCTTATGCTCCCTGGGCCTTTACCAAGTTGATGAAGCCCATAGCAGCAGCTATAAGGGAGAAAGGAATAAGATTGATCATCTACCTAGACGATCTGCTTCTATTGGCCGAGGACCGAGAGGCTCTTATATACCAGACAAGATGGGTACAAGACCGGCTAACATCGCTAGGCTTCCTAGTGAATGTAGAGAAGTCAGATACCGATCCAGCACAAAGGCTGGACTTTCTGGGCTTCGTGCTAGATACAGTTGGAAAGAGTTCAAGTCTTCACAAGTTGCAGGACTTTGTATCGAGTTAAAGAGTTTAGTTTCAGAGCGAGTAAAAGAGAGGAGGAGCTCAGGGACAGGATGTGGTCATAGCTGAGCTGGGAGTGATATGGACTACAGAGACTGTGGGGATTGTAGTTTCAATCAAAGAAAAGTCGGTTGGAACACATTTTCAGTGTTGTGGAATTTTGTTAGTTTGTTGAAACTGCTGAGGAGTAGTATAATAAAGAAGTTGAAGCTTAATGCTCGCCTCCTAGTCTTTAATAGAATTAATACTCCCTGCGCAGTTAGCAGGGGTAATTTTCATCGATGTGTATAATTCGTACTGTAGATACTGTGGGATCACTGGGAATGTGGAAACACTTTTCCATTGAGTGACCTCATGTAAGGTCCTAACAAAAGTAAGATCAAGATTGTTGGAGGGTCAAGTAAAACAAATCTGCACAGTGACGGCAGAAAAATGGTGGGAGTGGGTTTTACTTGGGGAAACGACCAGGCTCGTATTAGCTGTGATGAAACTTGTGGAACATGTTTTGAAAGAAAACGAATAATGGAGAGAGGAAATGAGAAGTTGTAGCATTTTACTAAAACAGTATTGTGAAAGGGATGGCTGAGACTGCTATGTACGGGGACTTCAATAGGTTACCTTTTTTTTTTTTTTAGGTGGAAAGATTTTAGGTGTAAAATGTAATTTGGACTTGTTAAACTAATTTTATTGTGATAAATGGATACTATATGTTAAATGTGAGATAAATGAATGAAGATGTAAAAGGTTTCATTTGTGAGAAACCAATAAACATAAAAAATAAAGTAATATGTTTGAGCAACCATAAGATGGTCACTGTTTGTTTACCTTACACTGAGCATTAGCAAGCAAGGTTTTGGAAATGAGCACATGCCTAACATTACAGTGAGAATATTGTGAAAATTCCAGTCTCAGATGGTACTGTTTTAGGAGCTTCCAGCTCACTATCTGCTTAAAAGGAAACTCTTTTGGTCGCATTTCCTTGTAAAGTAGAACAGTCCAATGTGTTCTTAGAAGGGCCCTTGTGAACTCTGTGATGCCATTGTGCAACATTACTTTACAAAATCATTGTAGCATGGAGACAGGCCGTTGATAATGAATGCAGCTTGTGGGGTTTAATTGCCAGCCAATCATCAACAATGCCCATTGAGATAACATAGATACAGGCCAACTCACGTACTGTGCCATGGATACCATTCTGTAATGTCTGCAAACTGAACCACCAAAAATAGGTTAGGGATAAGATGGTCTTAAAATGTTGACAGTTTCGTGATCGAGGAATAATAGACAAGTCAAAAAACTCCAGAGCGTGTGGGCTGGATGGTATGAGTAATGGACTACTAAAAAATAACGGAGCATTGTAATTGACATTCTGTTTAGATTGTTCACTAAAGTTGTAAGAACAGGCATCATTCAAGCTCATGGAAGGAGGCAATTAGTGTTATCATGTTTAAAAAGTGCAATAGAGAAGACCCGGACAGCTATCGACCCATATCTCTAATTGATTTAGTCCACATAAAAATGGGAACAGAAAATTGATTAGCACAGTGATTAGTGGCCTGACCCTGGCAGGCTATATGTCACAAGCAAGAGGTGGCTGTAGAAATGCAGCCGACACCGGTTGACAATAGAAAACTTGTTTATTCAATTAAATTAGACCGCAGGCAGCAGACGCCCCTCCAGCTTTGGATGCCGGAGCAAACTGCCTAGAATTCAAACATCGCCCAGTGCGTACACATTCTGAGAGAATCCTGGGATGCAGGAGTTCTCAGAATGTTTGTGCAAGACTGGGGCTTGGTGATACCATTTATTTAACATCAATAACACACACTGAATGAATAATTAATCAAACCTAACAGTGGCTCCGGAAGAACTTTGTACATGGGTGCCTGTTATGAAAAAAGAGTGAGGCACATGTAAACCAATATTAGTTTATTGGCGAAGCCCCCTGAGTCTAACACTGCCGGGCAATCTTCATTACAAGGACTGGTTCTGGAATTACTCCATTCCAGAACCTTACTACGCACAAAGAATAACTCATCCTAACAGTGCCCTGGATATAGCTACATCATTGAGTAAACTGAGTAGGTGGGGACTAGATCCAGGAATATTGAGTATATGACAACTGCTGTATTTGAATCAAACAGCTAGGGTCAGGCTGAACACTGATGGCGATTTGTCTGGTGTAATATCAATGGAAAGGGGTGTTTGTCAAAGATGTGTGATTGCCCTCGCACTGTTTAATCTGTACATGGCTGACCTATGGGAAGCAAGTATGAATTGGGGTGGTTTTTTGCTGTGATGTGGGGGTTTAAGAATCAACTGCATTGTATGTGCTGACCTAATCCTTTTAGATTTGACTCCTGCAGGTTTACAGCAATCTTTGACCCACCCATATACAAAATCAGTATACACAATGCAAAACTGCCTTGAAGGTGACTTATCTAACAAACAAGAACACATCTATTTGCAGTAGGTGGCTTTTGTGTGCTCCATGTGCACAGTGGTCATAGATTTCTGATTAAAACAGAGGTCAGCCAAACCAAATGCACCTGAACCCTTTTTTTATCGCCAATATATTGGCCCTGCACTTTCCAGGGACAAGACATTTGTAAGAGCTATTATGCATACATCTCTCTACACCCAGTTCCCAACCAGTAGAGTAGAGGCCCCAATAAAATTGTGTTCACTACTGGGTCATCCCGAACATGGACGCCCATCAGAATGATGTGGGTAGTATTGGGAACAGCAAGCTGTTGAAATAAGGGTATTTTCAGGATTCGTAATCCTGGGTAAGGAGTCAACTTGGATAATTCTGCTCCACTCATTGTACTCATTGCTGCATTGCAATACAGACTATGGATGTTTTCTTGATGGATAACCCTCTAAATCACATTGTAATGTGAGCAACCCACTGGATGCCCAGCATGGAATAGTTGCAGTGTTGTCTTTGTACTCTTAAAATTATAGGACCGTAATGATCAGAAATCAGAATCTAACTAGCGTTAATAACATACTAATGAACATTCCCCTAGGTTTACATCCCCAAAATGTGTTGTCCCTTTTTCAACCTTGACTCTGAGAGAAGGCATATTCATCATATTACAATAAGCTAGGGCCACTCCATTAGGGAAAATGAACGATTATCAAACATTCATCGACACTATAAACATAAGAGGGTGACGCTCTAGAAGAATGTACATAAAGGTGGCTCTGTAGAAATGCAGAAATATAAGGATCTGAACATTGCGGGATAATAATGCACTTCAAGATAAAAGATGGCTGAATTTTAAGACTCTAAGGGGCCGATTCATGGAACAAATGTGCGCCAAAAATCTTGGCGCAAGTGTGAAAAAGCAAGCGCACGTGCACATGAGTGATTCATGGAAGTGCCTGCGAGTGTTTACTGCGGGATGTGCGCCAAATCCTTGCGTGGCGCACATGGGCGCACACGTCATTCCAACATCCCGAACGCCGTGCACGATGCGCACAGCGATAGCGCACACATCAAAAAGGGGATGGGACAAGGGGCGTAACACGCGTGAAAAAGAGGCGTAACTGGGGAAGTACTGCAGGGAAATACACGGACCCACCTCCCCAAGGCCTATCGTGTGTGAAACATCCCGCGTTCCCCACAATACACGTACCACGCTCGCCCAAGGCTTATCGCATGTGAAACTTCCCACGTAACCCAGAAATACATGTACCATGCTCGCCTAAGGCCTATTGTGTGTGAAACTTCTTGCGTACCCGACAAATACACGTTCCACGCTCGCCCAAGGGCTATTGCGTGTGAAACTTCCCGCGCACCCCTGAAATTCACACAGGCTGCCCATCCACCTTCCCCATGACCCACAGGCAGCCCACACCACAGGGGGGACTTTTTCCATGCAATTTACCTGGCACGAGAGGGGTACGTGTATTCTGAGGGGTGCGCTGGGAGTTTTACACGAGACTTCGCTAGCGCGAGAGGGGTACTTGTAATCTGAGGGGTGCGTGGGGAGTTTTACATGTGTTTTTGTGTTTGAGGGGCTGTATGCTGGTCCACTGGCCTTTGCGCCATGTACTGGAGGTGTGCGCTGTTCATGGCGCACGGGGTGGGGTTTGGGTAACTGGCGCTGCTGCAGTGTTGCTGCGCCACTCTGCGCCACATCTGTTTACGGATGTTAAAATCCATGAAGACGCTGTGCGCTGAAATGGGTTTTGGCGCACGCGGCTGGTGCAGACTGCCGCACGCGCACACTGTGCGCCAGCCGCAGGCGCCACTTGTGCGCCGATTTCTATGAAATACCCCCACAAATGTCTACACACACAGACTTAAAATTATGTTATGATGGAAAGATATACAGAAGCTTTGCGCTGACATTCCATCTGCGAACACAGCGAGGTTGTGCGGGGACTTCAAAGAATTACCGGCCTTGTTAAGATACGTGCTAAGTGAGGACCAGATAAAATGCTGTATGTCTGACTAAGGTTTATTGCAGTGCAGGGAAGTTAGGAAATCATTGCATGTTTATTTGTCTCTATTTTCAAAATGTGGAAACATTAATCCATGTTTACAAAATACCTGCTTGTTCTGTTTGTTCTTTTATATTGCAAATGATGCTGTAAATAACATGGTAAGATTTGGTGACTTGTAGTTGAGATGCAATACAAAACGCATATATACAAAACAATTCGGATCTGTGAATTATTTACATAAGTGAAGTACAAAGGGGAGGTTTATATCAGTGCAGTAGTGCATTTACTAATTCATCACTGTAATTGAAATAGCAAATACGAGAAAGTCAGTACTAAATATCTACAAGGTAAAGGATGTGTGTGTTATGTCATGAGTGAGCCCTTCATTGCATGCTGATGGGAAGGTGTCTAATCTGAGACATAGATTACTGGATGTACATAAACCAGTAATGCCTAATGGCACATAGATTACTGGTTGTACATAAGTCAGTAATGCCAGCCACAAACTATAGGTGGCACATTGAATACACTCATTGGGTTCACTGAAGTGCATAAGTCTGGGGCTCTCTACAGACAACTAGAAGGTATTCTAATAGAAAGGAAAGGTTTGTTTTATGATGGGGTTATAGTATAAAAAGAAACCATGCTCACCACTATACCACAGGAATAAAATACCACAAAACAAGATACCACTAAAATTAATACCAATACAAGCAAACAAGGTATGGTCACTAAAATACTGTGATACCAAACCCGCTCTAAATGTAAGACTAAATTATCGCCAAGTTACCACCAATATTATTATGATAAGAAAATACTGCCTAATTCCAAATTTACCCCAATAAAACAAAGTTCTCCCACAACTACATATGCAGTCGATTTGGGGAGCATTCACCCCAACCAACATCTTCTACTCATTAGAGTCATTAATGAAGAGGGAAAAACAAGCACAACAACTGCCTCACTCGTTCAAAGGCAAAGATATCATTAGACTTCCCTCCAAGCCATAATCTAACCCACTACCCAATTAATTTACACCAGGCCTTCTATAGACATATGTGGTTTATCAGAGCCGCACAAGATTGAACAAATGCAATGCACCTTTTAAGTCAACAGACAACAGGAATACCCTTACCTTACCCTTCCAAAACTACACACATTCCATATGCCCCAGGATAACCACTGGCACTGCTCTATGATGCCCCATGAACATGACCAATTTTCATTTGCATGGCCACCCAATTCTGGAGTCTTGCAAGGAGGATTTTACCAAAAACTGATTATGTTTAATGGTTGCATCTTTTACACTTTTTCAAACATTTTGAAACTTTTGCTTTCAACGTTTTCATTTCAGGTTGTAATCTTTCACACTTGAGTTTTGAAGTTAACACAAGATATGCTTAGTACAGCTAGCAGCCATGTTTCTGGGATGTTACTTTATAATGTGTGACACTGAACTATTTCCTTAGTAATGGACCCATAGTTATAAGGTAGACTGATCCACTAGAGTCTTGTAGTTATAGAGGGTCTCTGCTTTTTGGGGTTTGATGGCTGAGTTCACCTTCTGAAGAGAGAAGGTCCAGATATCAAACCCTACAAAATCCTCAATCTGTGTGGACCCTGTTTCTTCCATAAGCACATAACTTGCAGCATGATACACACTGCTAAAATGTGATAGTATTTGCTTGAAATGGGACATAGATTAATGGGAGATTAGCAGTATCATATGATTCATGGAATCTTTTACTGCAATTGATGTAGCCAGGACTGTATAAGGATGGTGTTCTGCGTCATATTTTTCTTTATTAATACAGCATTATAGATCAGACACTGAGTTTGTATAGTGGTGTCACTTTATATTGAGACCACTCTTCACCTGAGGAGTTTCTTCCCAGCCCCAATCGAGGAGTCACACAAATATCCCCCTAAACCACCCGCCACTGTGCCACCAGTGAGCCAAGAACCAGGCCAGGTATAGAAAGTATATTTGTATTTATGTGGAAGATAGATAAAAGAGATCACACTAAAACGACAAATGCCACCTTCTTTGTGGCTCACAATTAGGCTTAGATCACGCAAGTTGGTTGGGAAAAACACAAATCACAATACTTTATATAGATTCACTAGATAATTATAGATAATCAAACTGGTAATGGAACAAAAGCAATTCACATATGTAGTGCTGTGCAAATTCGATTTTCCTGCGCACTTAAAAGGCTAACAGTTTGGTCTATAAATTGGCACAAATGCATATGGCAATTATGATTTCACCCACACTATTGATTTAAAATAAACACAGGGTGATTTAGAAGTTTGTTTTCAGACCCCCCGCCCCTCATTGAAAGGTCTGTGTTGGGGAAGATGGACATTCAAAACTGGGATGATTTGAGAATTGTGCAATTTCAGACCCCTCCTTCACTTGAAGACCTGTGTTGGGGAACCTAAACAGAACCAATTGGGGAGATTTGAGAATTTTGGATTTCAGAACCATCTCCGCGTAAATGCCTGTGTTGGGGAAGCTTGACAGAAACACTTGGAGATGATTTGAGAATTTTGAATTTCAGACACCCTTCCACATAAAGGCCTGTGTTGGGGAAGCTGGGCAAATTTCCCAAATAATTATAATCTATAGTTGTCAGCGCACACTGGGAATGAGTTTTTTTAATTTTGAATTTGAACAAAGATAAACCTGTCGTGTTTTGCCAAATGGGGAATTAATGAAATCAATATTTTTTGTTAAATAGGCTAAGGATCTACACAGTTCCCACCCGCCCCCCTGTCCACTATGAGGGGAAAGGATTTAAAGCAAGCAGATTCCCACACCTTTGGTTTCAATTGGCACTTCTGCTCACATTAAAAACATGTGTTTAATGTTCAGGAAAGCAGCTGCATTTCAGGACCCTCTGCAAGGACAGGGCAGGGGCCTGATCACTCCACTCTCAAGGCTGGCCCTCAGCGCTTCATCATAGGACCTAGTCAGCTTTTTGGCCTTCACAAATGGACCGCTCCACCCAGATTCAATTTCAGCAACATCTCCTTTTGGTGTTTCCTTGCGGCTGTCAAATGGTACATTACAACAGTTCTGTCCTTACCTCATAGTGTGATCACTCTATATAACAGTGATGACACCATCAAGATTTCAATACCTGATGATGACCTGCAAGAATTCTCACAACCAGGATTAGACATTGTCCCTTCTCTCTACCTCCAAGCCCAGCATCTCACTATGGATTGGTTTATGTGTCTGGAGCAGACATATGGTAATTCCCATTTGCAATCCCCTTTTGTTTTCATGTCAACAATCTAGTAATGTATCAAAACTTTGTGATTTACTAGTAACTGCCATAAAGTATATATTTTCTGATTCAGCTAATCATGGGGATTTAAATAAAACAGCTGGATAAGCACCATATTGCACAAGTGTTTGGCCATTTTCCTACATTTTTTTGCAAAAAGCATAATAGATATGCATATACAACTTACTCCCCATGTTCCTAATGTGACCCTCTATCAGTCACCAACTCTCAAATTCTGAACATGTTCAGAGCACCCAGGAACACCTTTTAGCTGGTCAGAATTCCATAAGTCTCAGGTGGATGAATTTTATTTAAAATCACCCTAAAATTGTTATCATCCATTTAAACAAAGGGAATTTTCATATGTTTCAACTCGGGTGATTTCCTTTTTCACCCTATCCCGGAAAGTAATGTTGCAATCTTCGCTCTTTGACTTTTCTTGCCCTGTTAAGAATCTCTAGATGTATTTATCCTCTCTAAATTATCCACCCATGTTTGATCCATAATACAGTGCCAGTGTGAGGGATTCCACGAGTAGAATCAGTCAACACATGCCCAATATGTGCACACTGAGGGATAACCATACACAAATGTTATTTTAACATACCTTGCAGATCATGTATGGTAGAAACCAAGAGTCATGTTCATGGTGAACATTTGTAAACATTAGATTACTATTTCATTTGACTAATGTCGAATCTTGACAAGAAAGCCTTTGAAGATCATGTTTAATTTGATGCATTTTGTATATATTTTGTAATGATTTGACTGTAATACTTAAATTTTATTTTTTCAATAGTCCGTATTGGCCATTGAAGAAGGGGAGAAATCCTCAAAACGCATCGCCTATGAAAAACGGACTTGCATTCGCATTACTTCTCTGCATATTCATTAATACTGGATTGTTTGCTCGTTTGCAAATGTATTTTCCTCTAAATTAATTATATATACGCTTTAAAAAAAAATCTTTGGGTGTGTTTTAATCATTACTCCATGTACAGGATGTACATGAATATATTGAATTTCTAAAGATGATCTAGTAATTGGCTTATGTCCAACAATTGATAGTGTGCAGGGGACGGGAGGATTCCTAGGTTGAATCTTCATCACTTTTTTGTCTCGTGTAGGGGTTTTGTGCCATGATCCCAGTTCCTCCCCCACACCTAAAAAAACACAAACATAATATCTAAATGAATACTTTAATTATTCATTACCTAAAGGTGTGCACCAGTGCCTCAACCCAATCTTCATATGTGCACATATGAGCTTCCCTTCCTCCAGGCCATGTCCAGAATTTTCATCTCGTCTCTGAGGCTCTGAGATAAATTGAGGTAAACCTTCCTCTAAGTTCAAACTTGTCCAATTTTATTATTGACCACTTTGCAAGGACACTTCATGTTTTATCCATTTTATTCCACTGAATTTAATATAGCTAGCATGCCTAAATTGAACTTGAAAATCCAGGGATGGCAATCCTTGAGAAGATTCCCACGTCAACGTGTTGACATTTGTAACAAAGGGAAAATAATGAAACTAGCCATGAGACCAATCTCCTGACTCTTGGTAGAGCCAACAATGAAATATTTGACCTTCTTTCTCATAAAGAGTCTATTGGGTCCAAGGCCCGGGATGCTGCAAAAGAATAACCCTCCTTTATCAAGTGAGGTTGATGGGAGTCTATTACGACCATCTTTGGAGTTCCCAGAATACACAATTGTGGCCTGAATTGAACTGTCTTCATCTCAGGAATCTCTAAAACAACTTTGCTATTTAAATTGACCATGATTTATTTGGATTTCAAGTATACCATCAACAAGGTAGGATAAAATATAATCCAATCCTTGAGGTCCAGAAGGGGAAATTCAAAAGGCAACAGAATTTTAATTAACATAGTCCCCGACCCCCGGATATACATGAACCGTGGCCTAGCAGAACGGCAGCTATAATGCACTAATAGAAACTTGAGAAGAATGTATCGGTTGGCACAAGCACATGAACCCACAATGCCTTGAGGACTTGACCTTAGTCTTTTCCCAAGATATTCGCCCAAGACATCGGTATGCCCAGTGATGCATGAGACATCACCAATCAAGACAAGGGGCCTCATTACGAGGTAGGTGGTAAGGGATTACCGGCACCGGTAAGGATACCAGTGCCGGTAATTCCTTACCACCCTATTCCGATGTCCCTTAGCGGCTCCCTTCCTTAACGCCTGGTCTGACCAGGTGTTAAGGATGGGACCCGTTAAGAGACTTCAGAGCTAATAACGGTACTGCAAATTGCGGTACCGTTATTAGCTCCATCCCCATTCCCATTGAGCCCTATGGGGGCTCGAATGGAAATGGGAAATGGTTCTCGGAGTGGGGACTTACCGGGTCTTCCAAGGTTGGAATGACCCGGTAAGTCCCTATTTCGGGAACCCGGACCCAGAATGCGTTAAGGGGTAGCCATGGTGCTAATAGCTAGGGCAAATTAGTAAATAGCACCATGGCTACCTCCTACCTCGTAATGAGGCCCAAGGTTTCCTTGCCTCAGATTTAAAACAAGGGTCCAATGGGTGCTATTCACCAGATTAGTGGAATGATCTGCTAAAGTCAGGAGTTCTTCTACGTGTGTCGACAGAGAAGAATTGTACCGGTTTCACATGCCAGTGTGAAGTCATGCCCCCCCATGCAAATGGATGTTTTGTTAGGAAGTTCACTGTTATATTAGCTGTCTAAGGCGATCTTGTTGACTTTAATATATGAGCCCATTGTGTAAAACTCTGAGGTTTGTGAGATCAGGGCTATAATGTAGGACAGGGATACACTGCCAAGTTTGCTGCCCATTTCTGCACAGCTGTATGGAACTAAAATGTGAACTCTACCTCTGCTGCCTGGTTTGCTCATTGGTGTTAATTGTGGGTGTCTCCAGGAATTACCACACCTCACAGTTAGTTAGAACTGTAGTACATGGCTCATGAGCAAGCCTAGTTTGCGTGAGCACCAACTGCATTTAAGCATGAGCAATTGATTAAGCAACAGCCCAAGTGGACTTTCACTACATTTACGCCTGTGCTAATTGAATTGTACAAATGCAGTTTGCACTTGCACATTATTCTACAATGCTGCCACTGCCATTCGCTGTTCTGTGGTCATTTGTATGGTTCCCAGATGGTATTTAAGTGACCAAATGGGGATATGTTGGAGCTATTAAACTCCACATACAAATAAAGAAAGAAAACACAATAGTAGGCTTTGCGATGATTGCTGATCTATTGAGTTACCCTGACATGTTTATGAGTGGATGTCTTGTCTGACCAGCTGATGGCTACCGAACAGCATCCTTTTTTCAGTGACCCGCCTATAAACCGGAGAGCAACAGCTTCACTCAAGACTTCTCTCATGTCTGAAGTGATAGAGCCCAGCAAAAGAGCAGCATGACTTGTATCTTTAATACCACATCCATTGCACTGCCATCTGTAATGCACTTCTCTATCAACTCCCTGCAAGCGCAGTTAATCCAACTGCGTTTCCTCCAGAGATTGATAAATGCAGATTGTCTGCTGGATCGTCCAATCTTCTCAAGCGAACACAGAGTGCTTTTACTTTCAAGCTCTAAGCAGAGTAGCTTATCTTCAAACTGCAAGTCTTTTTAATAGATTTCCAAGGCTGACTATCTGCCAAACGTCGGAGTGCACCGTCTCCTTAAACTAAGCAACTCTACGGCACTGCTTTGTGAGCTGACATCTCCATTAATCCTTCCCCACACTCACTTGCTCACATCACCATTGTCCTCTCTCCTGCTATGTAAAAACATTTGTTTTTCTTTCTTTTTATTTCTTTTTACAGGCCACACTCATCTCAGAGAGACAAGTATGTGTTTCTTTGCTTTGTGAAAACTCAATGAATGCTTAAGTAGAATTTCGAATTATGGTTTCATCTTGTGACATACTTGCACGCTATATTTTAGTGAGCTGTCCAATTAAACTATAGAGTGCATATCGATGAAGCTGCTGGGAACTGCAGAATAAGTTACATTAAATCCAATATAGACACTCTGAGAAATATAGGAATGGAGTGTGATAATCTTAACAGTTGACAACACAATCGCATCAGCCAATTAGGGCCTCATTACACGGTAGGCGGTAACCATGGTGCTATTAGCGCCATGGTTGCCGCCGGTATTTTGCCGTGTCCGCCTTGGTGGATGGCGGAATTACCGCCCTACTCCAAGGTGAGTGTGGGCGGTCATTCCCCATTCACCAAGGCACTTCCCCATTCCCATTTTTGCCCCATAGGGCTCAATGGGAATGGGGAAGGCGCTAATTACGGTACCGCAAATTGTGGTACCGTAATTAGCATCAAGGTCCCTTTGCGGCACCCTACTTTAACGGCTGGTAAAACCAGCCGTTAAGGTCGGGTCCCGCAAAGGGAACTCGTAGTAAGGCGGTAAGGGTTTACCGGTACCGGTGCCCTTACCGGTACCGCTAAACCCTTACCGCCTTCCGTGTAATGAGGCCCTTAGTGTCTGATTCGCAATTTCCTCCCTCTGACTATTTATGCAAAGGTTCCATGACTGGTGTCCAACTACAACTTAACCTATCACTTCTCGAGCTTTTAACAGGATAAAATGCAATTGAAGAAAATGTGTAGTTATATAATGTAATTAGATGAATGAATTACAAGAAGCATTAGCGTCTCTAGCATCTGTTGTTTAACGTGTACAGGTAACATGTTCAAAGGAGCTCATGTTTGTATATATCGTAAAACCTTCCTTTCACGCCACGCCACACCATATATTGGATCATTTGTATGGCAGAGTTGAGGGGCATAACCCAACTTGCATTAAATGCTACAGCAAATGATGAACATCCCTAGGGATTCTGTTTGCTTAATGCACCAGCAGAAAGCAGGTGGAACCCACAGGGATCCATTCTGCATGCTGCCTGCCATGCTTGCATGGCAGACAATGTGTCCAATTACAATTATTCACTGCCCAACATGCTCCCATGTCTTCAAGGTAAGCAGTGTTCACAATGAAAATGAAATGCTGCCCTGAACGTGAGCATGTCAGGAAGCATTTACTTGTAATTGTGAGCGTGACGGGCCGTGTTTACTCATTTTGCACGCAGTGGAAAAGTGCTGGGCAAAAGGTGATGTACACACGTGTACACGCCTGGAACCCATTTACGGTGCAGTGATTACCTAATCGCTCCCCTCCGTCAAATTATTTTTTTGAGCATAATTTGCTCTACAGTGTTTTAATATTTTAATGAAATGAGGGGCTGATTCATGGAATTTGTGCGCTAAAAAACAGGGATTTGTGCGCCATTCTGCACACAAATCCCCATTTGTAAACAGGGATTTGCGGGCAGAATGGCACTATAACAATACAGCATGTATTCAAAGCATTACCATACAAATAACATTGTTAATTTGGTTTAACAGAAAAGTACTGCTGTTGTACTCTGAAAATGTAGAGGCTTGCCCGATGAGTTTGTGGCCTACAAGGGTTAAACAGACTGGTATCCCCCTTTGTTTCACCCAGAAAACCTTGTGTTCACTGACTTCATCTACATTCACTTCACCAGTCATTTACTTTGTCGTGCATTTACTTCTTACTTTCACTTCGTCTGCATCATCTTATTGTGAAGGTGGCAATGCACGGGGTTACGGTACGCTTAAAATCAGGGTGGGCATCTAGGGAGAGTAGCGACAATAATATGGGTTATGAAAGAAGCAGTTTTTGAACCCCCCCCCCTTGTAATGGCAATGTGAACACTAGGAAAAAATGATGGACAGGAGAAAAAACGGTATGAACAAGTAAAGGGAAAAAGTGCATATATGGTGAATGCAGGCAAAGCAAAGACATACATCAACCAGACCTGGGTCTGTGACAGAATAGACAAGAGCAGCAGAGGAGAGGAAGGGTAAAGTGAGAGAAAGAATAAACACAGATGAAAGACTTGAACATCTGAGGAAGGGAAGCAGGTGTAGGGAAGGAGTTTATTATAATTGCCATGCCTCTGGACTCAATATAAAACAATGACAGCCTATTAGTGAACATGCTATTCATGATCATGCCAACACGTGCATAACCACGTGGGCATCTTCTAGTACTTGCAGGACAATACTGAAAGTATTCTGTTAGTGGTTGCAATGCAAGGAGGTCTTGGGATTATCCCAAGCATACCGTTTAGGTAAGGAGGTTTGTTTTCTATTATGCTTTTCCATAACAGGAGAGACCGAAGAGAGGTAAATATGTGTAACATGTTCAAACGCCCCAACGAGGTCTGCATGGCACACAGAGCCAATCGTTTTATTTCCATCAAATTATTGTGAAACACATTTATGGTCGCAAAGAATAATTAACTTTGTTTTTGTTTATTTTTCCACGGCAATAGTGCTGGCGCCCTACGCCAGTCACGCGCTACCTGCCATGCTCCAATAGGGCAATGGGCCATGTCATAAAGCTCTGTGGAGGATGGCAGTAGCCTTCCTCCCTTGCATGGCCCTCATTTTTCTATCCCGATGTTGCCTCAAACATTTCCAAATGAATCTTTAGAAAAGCCCAAAAGGTTCAGAGGAACTGACTTCGGCCAACATTTCGGTGAACAGAGCTTTGCTAGAACTAATTTGCCCACCCAAAATATAGGATTTCATAGATAACTGGCAGGATAATTAACTACCGACACTGGTATGATAAGATTTGTAACGCCAAAAGATCTCTTAGGTGAGACTTTCCTGCTCTCTAGAACAAAACATTAGAAGTAAGTGAACTAACATCAGCAGTATGGAAAAGGAAGGCAGAGTACCAAGGATGACTCAGAGATCATAGGTAGCAACTTAAAATAGAACTGTGGCATGCCTTAGCTACCTGGCACAGCACACAGCATCCTCTCACACTCTGGAGAATAGTACATTGTACCAAACAGACTAATTGTTTAGTAAAGGAGGCATCACTTGATGATTTAGTCACTTTCATGGCTAATACCATTGGGGAGATGCCACCAAGCCATACTAATAACATCCTTGGTAATCCCAGAAGGCACTATTCAATCTAGGTTCCTGACATTGTCAAAATTATAAACAATATTTAGCAATCCTGTGCCCCTGGGCCAGATGGTCAGTTTAACATATTACATTTAAACAAATTCAAAATGATGGACTTATGTGTTATGCAAACTATTTCTTGTTTTTCATCAAAACTGGTCTCTTACACTATCCATCCTAGCCAAATAGGATTTCATTAAAAAAAACTCTAGCAGAGAGGACAATGTCCTTACTCTGATTACCCTTATACACCTGCTTGGGGAACACGTAATCAACCCATGTTTGCCTCCTTTGTTGATTTCACTTCTGCTTTTGATATTGTGAGGGGAGAGTCCCTATGGTTAAACTACTTAGCAGGACTGTGTCCCTAGGTTTGCCAGAGATGATATATCACTACATGTTATCACTAGATTCAAACTGAGATTAAATATCCTAGGTTCATAGACCGATTAGATTCCGACACACATCAGTCTTAAACAATGGTGCATATTGTCGCTGACTTATTTAACCTCTACCTAGCTGACTTACTTGTGCCTGTGGTTGGGTTATGCATTTGCCCTTGTCCTGATGGACTACACATCTAGGGAGCTACAAGAGCAGCCACCCCTTCTTAACACAGACTCAGATCAGAACAGTTTTAGGATTAACACTGACAAATCCAAGAGTATGACTTTCTACCTGAACAAATAACATACTGTCAAAGAATACCGGTGGAGCCTTAATGGGAAAATGGTGAAATAGTATATCAATCCCAATATGTTGGTGTTATCATAGACAATAAACTAGATTGGATACCCCTCTTAAATAAGACCAAAATCGTTGTTAACAACAACTTGGTGTGCTTAGAGCTTTTGCCTCTAAACACGGGGGCTAGTCTATGAATTCAATTATCAAGGCAAAAATCATCATTACAATGACATATGGTGCTGAGATCTGGGCACATACATAAACTTACCAAAACTATAGATCTTGCGGAAAGTCAATTCATTAAAACCATTAGTAGATTACCCCTTAACATGAACATGCAACTGAGTATCTGTGTATGTAATTTGAAATCTGTAGGGTCAGCCACATAGTAATAACTCATAGTCTGAACTAAAAAAAGCTACTTACGAAATCTTTGGAGACTACTTAGATACACAAAGTTGTACATGGGTGTACTACTCGATCCTCATTTCTAAAGGGCAGTGCTATTGACCATTTATTCCACTGTTATTGACCATATATTCCACATATCGATTACCTGCCAGCCACGACTAGCCTCAGATAGATCTAGCTCGAAACACTTTAACTTTGAAAATATGTTAAGAAAAGTGATTTTTGACTACAACAGAGAACAAATATTGATTGACTTTAAATAGTGACAAATACTTAGAACAAATTTACCCAGGTCTCACCTAGCATGTAACGCACCAATGAAATACTTATTTATTGTGTTTATAGGTTCAATATTCTGAGTGATATGCCACTCATATCACACCCTTCTCAAAATACCCTCCAGGTCACAGTGGACCAGGAAACAAACTGGTTGGTAAAGGTAAATATGTATTTATTTATGTAAATTCAAAGCAAACTCAAATTAATATATGGGGCAGCAATCACCAATGTGGTGACAAATCAATTCAGAAAGTAAGTAAGGCAATTGAATTCACTCATTGCAACACAGAAGATGAAACACAGGGAAAAGAACAGTTTTGGTTTGTTGAAAAATAGTGCTTAGGTTAAGATTTCCCCCTGTTCATAATTCACAAATTAGAAATTCTACACAGATGTGCAAAAACAGCAGGTATTCAGGAATAAAAGGACAGCATATAGAGTTTGAATGCAATCTTCCCTCCTCCAACAAGAGAGAAAACGTTTTTAGAACTTTTACACTTTTAACAAACATAAGCTACCATATGAGCAACAATACACACTTTAAATCAGAAAAGAAGTTTAGGAAATACTTTAAATGAGAAAGCACATGTGTACAACTTTTGCAAGATTGTGAATTCCCGCCTAAATTTCACTATGCGATTTTTAATAAAAACGGGTCAAATACACAGGGCACTTCTGGCGGGATGGTCAGCTGCGCAGTTCTGGTCAATTGGACTGCACCTCAGATTGGATTGGATTGGATTGGCCCTTCTGGTCACTGGACACTGAAGATTAATGGGATGGCAAGTTTCAGCAGGAAAGCATGACTAGTAGCAAGCCAAACTGGATCATAATTATTTCCCTGAAGTGGGATGGTTCCGGATTTAGGCCTAGCTGAAAAAGAGTTCAGCAAATGCTGAGGCCTGGGTTTTGTAAAGTAGTCTGGAATCAGGACAAGAGGAAACGTTCTGGAACAGGATGAAGAAGTCAGGGCCAGAGTGTCACGCGGAAATCAGGATGTAGTCAGGGTTCAGTCTCTGTGTGTTGTGAGGTTCCCTTATTTATCATGCCAAGTATCATCACTCAGTTTATGGTAGGGGTAGAATTACAATCCACACCCACACGGCTGTGATTGGTCAAAGGCACTTGCCTTCTTCTGGTTGGAAGCCAGAAAGAGCTCTCATATTTTATGATGTGACTTGGGAACTCCCACAGTGATTTGAACCATAATTTAACTTTGCCACAAATACACATTTCTATAATTATGCCCTCTAACAAAATCGGACACATGCATTACATATTTTTTGGGTTATATTTAGATCCAACCCCTACATCAGTAAGAGCTGGCTTTATCTTTCTGTGGAATTTTGTCAATTTTAATCATAAAGATTTGCCCTAAAAATTCCTAATTTGGTACATATGTGTGTTATCACCCCTAGAACACGGGTATACAATATTAGATATGCAGCATTAATAGTCTTGGTGCAATTAGTGTTTCTTTATAACTTTTTTGTCTTATACAGTATCAGGTTCAATCATTTTATTTTGAGGTAACAGAGTATTCCAGCCCATTTCTCCATTGGTGGGCTGATGTTACTTGCCTCTCTATATTCCAAGCCCTCCTCTGTGCAAGCTTTGGCTCAAATCTTCAGCGTGGATATGGGACCGGGTCATCTCATTTGCGTCAGATGTAACAGGCATTTTACTTGATGCTGCATTCATAGCACCGTATGGTGTTGCTTGCTCTGAGTATGAACCATCCAATTCCGGTGCTCTTATGGAGTCTTTGAGTCATTCTATTCAATCCCCTCATGCTCACCCAAAACTGTAGCAGGGCTAAAGATAGGAAACCCCCTGCTCTGCACCAGTCCAAAGGTTTCTTCCTCAGATGTTATTTCCACACCACATGACTTAATTGTCCGGCCACTAAGATGAATTTCCCCACCAAAGGACTCAGACACGGCTTAAAGAGTTTTAATAGCCCAGATGTCAAAATCTGCTGAACCTGTTACTGCCTTGCCTTAGCGGATTAAGAGCAACAATAGCACTGCTATTACTCAGAATGTGAGTATGCTAACACATGCTAACAAAAAAATAAAGGGAAGTTGCTCCACTTACTCCAAAGGCTCGACACGATTTTGCTGGTCAGTCCACAGCCGCTCTCAATCGACAACAAGAGAGCAAGGGGAGCAGGCTTCTCTACGGCTCTGCGTCCATCCGAGATTTCGGTCCGTCGTGAAGAGCTCCTGGGCTCCTGGGCTCCTGGGGATGTGGGGCCTGTGGGCGTAACTGTAGCTCCTGGCTCCCAGCTTCCAGCTCCCAGCTCCGGCACCTCTGTCAACTTTCCCCTAGACTTCCTCTTGAAAGATTAGAGGAAGGGACCTGGCGACCTGAGTCAAGCCGCGCTGTATATCAGGAACAAGGAAATGCTTCTCACACAGCCACTTCCGACTCAGTTCAGACAACAATCTTACTAAGCCAAATGACATTAAGATCACTCAAGTGCAGGGGAGGGCGGAGGGGAAAAGTGCCAGAGGAAAGGGGAGGGGGGCACTGCTGTACATGGGATCAAAACAATAACAAGAAGTAAGGCCAACAGGTGGCAGGTGCAAGGGTAAGTGCAGACAGTAGATGTCCAAACGTGCAGGTAGAGGGACTGTAGGGTTACAGACACAGGCCCAAGTGCAAGAGTTGCCGGGAGGCAGTGCAAGTGTTCAACTGGGCAGGCATGGTCCTTGGTCCAAAATCAGAGGGTAGCCAGGTGACCAGTGCAGTATCAGACAGGAAATCAGCAGGGGAGATGAAGAGAGAAGTCAGAAGAAAAGAGGAAGATCTTGAGGTGCCTCCGAAACCGGAGATGGTTCTGAGAGGCAGGGAAGCTGTTCTAGAGGGAGACCCCAGCTTAAGAAAGAGATCTACCACCAACTCGTTGCTTGGAGAAGTGACTGACTCTGAGGGAGTTGGAGGTGGAGGAGCGAAGAGCTCAAGTAGGAAGGTATTTGCGAAGATACTATAAGAACACATGTCCATGGTTGTTCTGCCAATATATGGCAGTATCACCACATAATAACATACTCCATTTGGCTTTTCAATGCAAAATGTAATACTGCAACAATAAGTGGCTAGACTAAGTGCATAATAGCGACAGTCTTGCTTCACAATAGCACTTATCATGCCTGCTTTACCAACGATGCCCAATACAAAATGCCATACCACAATATGAAATGACTGAACTGGCTGCATTGAAATGCCAGTCTTGCTACATAATAACATGTATGCTTGTTTTACCAAAAGTGCCTAATACAAAATGTCATGCCACAGTAAGAATAATACCACTGATCCTGCTTGCTTTATCAAATATGCTCAATACAAAATGTCATGCCTCAGTAAGAAATGACTAGACTGGTTGCATAAAAATGCAAATCTAGCTACATAATAACACTTATCATGCTTGGTTTATCAACCATGCGCAGTAAAAATGACCATGCCTGATCCATAGTGTGCCAGCTCCTTGTAGTCACACATAATCACAATAATCATCAATGTAATTATGTCTCATTGCTAGGCTCTGGTCGTCACTGGGGTAAGGCATGTTTTTTTTTACCGGCCACCTATCATAGATGCCCAGTAAAAAAATGACACGCCTGTCCCGTGGGTCCCGAGCTCCTCAAACATGTACAGAATCAATTTGGTTATGTGTGTATGCCAGGCACTGAGGGACCAGGGGGACAGGATGGTATTTTTTACTGGATATCTAACCAAGGCTGCATTGAATTTTCAGAACAGCTTTGTACACATGTATGTGCACCCAAGCTTGAACTGGCTTATAGGGCAATAGGGCAATGCCCAAACCAAAAACACCAAATGCTATTGTGGCCCATTGTTTTTGGGGAAAGTGGCCACCTTTGTTGGCATGCATACTGTATATTTTAAAACACTACCTTTCTTTTCTGCTCACTAGCAGTGTTGCCCCAATAGCTTACTTCTGGTCCCACTAGCCATTGTCTTTGTCCGTTCCCACTGCCCATGGCCTTCGGCTGTGGCAACTCTGCATATTGCTTCAATAGATTTCCTAAACAGGCCCACTAGCCTGCGGCCATGGCTAATAAAACACTTGAAATTCAGTGAAAAAACCTTAGTTAAGGTGCAGTTAAATTGCACAGATTTAGCGTAACAAAACCCTTGAAATTCAGCTGATGTGGGAAGTCATAAGCGGCTTAGCTTGGCACGCTCCCGTTGCAAAGTTCATGAGCACATGCAGATTATAAGAGACGGATTCACAATGACATGCACAATGTGTGTTGTTTTGTTGCGTAAATCTGCACAACTTAACTGCACTAAGGTTTTTCAGTGAATACATACACACACACATATATTTATATATTTACTTTTGTTATGCAGTTGGAATATAAAAGTGAAATAAACAAGACTTGAGTGTGGTTTGATTTCTTCCTTAAGGCCAATACTTGAGTAAACAGGTGCAGAACAGATTTAGTGAACTAACGGACTATGAAATGTACAACTGCCTGTGCATGAAGCAGTCATGCTGTTGCGGCTTGCCAAAGGGATGAGTTACTTATAAACGAAACATTCATTACAAACCATGAACTGTCCAGGAATGCAAGACCCAGAGGAACGCACACAACAGAAACGACCTTGTTTCTGTGTGAAAGTTTCTGGTCTGTGCTGTTGTGTTTCAGAATCAAGTTTGACTCATTAACCACAAAACACAAGGCAAAACCAGTTTGTGTAAAAATTCCTCAAGCAGTTAGCCAAGTGTCAAAAGGCCAGTGACTCACAAGAGCACTGCATTTAATAAGAACTGCTCCCTTTCGTTTGAAGCAGTGGTGAGCATCCAATGAGCACATCCCCCTCGGGGATGAACTCATATTAATGTTCCTACATTTTGGCAGCAAGAATTGAATCCATGTGTTAGTCAGAAACTGCACTATACTAATAATTATTATTATTTATCGATATAGAGCTATCACCAAAGCGCTGGACAAAGAGAATTTGTAAATACAATTATTTTTCACCCAATCGAAGTTCACACTGATTTATCAACATCAGGAGGATGAAAGGTTGATTTGGTATTGTTCTTATTTGAACCTGTGACCTAAAGATCACAGAAAGATCTCTGCAGCAAGCACTTAACCCAGTTAGCTATCTCATACATGATCATTATGTCTGAGTGGTTTGCAACAGAGCTGACCAAAAAAAGAAAGGGGCATTTTCACAAACCATTCTATTAGTAGCGAGAGAGAGTCGGAAGCGGCTGCGTCTCGGTTTGAGGCAGTACGACAGTGCGGCTTGACTCTGTGGTTGGAAGGTCCTTTTTTCTAACCCGCCATCACAGCGACGGCGGCTGCGGTTGCGGCGGCGGGCGGCTACGGGCTGTTGTGTGCTGTGTGCTGCGGGTCGGTGACGGCGCTGTTGTGTGCTGTGGGTCAGTGACGGCGCTGTTGTGTGCTGTGTGCTGCGGGTCGGTGACGGCGCTGGCAGTGCGGGAAGCACAGGAGGCACGGGCTCAGAAGCAGGACGGAGGCAGCCCACACAAGAGCCTGCTGTGTACCGAGACGTGGCGACACCTCACAAGTAGGTGGTAGAGTACTGGGTGAGTACTGGGTGACGGGAACGGTTTTGCTTGTACAGCCGGTTACCTGACCTGACCCGAGTACCCCCAGTGCGCTGGCATACGTGATTGTCCCCCACGGGAGCGGCAGTGGTGTGGCCTGTGCTTTGGTGGGGGAGATTGGGGTTGGAGTAGGGGAATACAGTTAGACCTGGACGACTGCTAAGGTGTGGTGTGCCTTGTGTAGGCCCCAGATTAACGGGCCCACTGGGAACTTTGCAGTATACACACACACACACACCTTTGTCCCCCCTCTCTCCCCCCCCCTCCCCTTTCTCCCTGCCTTCATTATTTATATTCCTCCGTGAGCTACCCACTAACCACTAGGTTGCCTGGGGCACATGACTTATTGAAGTGGCTGGTCTTCTCAGGCCCAGAATTGTGGTGACTATTATAGAATAAAATAAATAGTGGGATTCCAATTCAGTATTTTCCCACGGATTGAAGTGTCACGCTGAGGAAATGCAGCGAGGGGAAAAAGCACCACAGTCAAACTACAATCTGCGGAAAGGCAAGACTATGCCATTGAATGATGGCAAGGAAAATAGAAAGAAAGGCAGTAAAAGTAAAAAGAAACTTAACACAACGCCTGTGGCACAAGGAGCCATTACAGACTTTTTTGGAGTAAACCCTCCTCCAGAGATTAACTCAACAATAAATGAGGCAATGGCTGAGCCAGGGAATAAGGAGAGTATCTTGCTAAATTCCTCAAATTATGAGGATATTGATAACAACTCACTACTTGACCTCTGCTTGAGTATCCATAGAGGGATGGTAACGCAGAATTCAGCAAAGCTATCTAATAATGCTATTCACCATAAAGAAAGTAACAATATAACACTAGAGGAAGCCAATCCTGTGTCTAGCTGTGGACGTCTCTCGGCATCTCCTAATTTAGTGATGGCTTCCATTGAAGATGATCCGGAGAAGGAGGATAACGAAGATTCAAATCTGCACATTAACAACACGGCCATTATGGAGCTCCAATCATCTGTAGCGTCAGTACAATTTGCACTCAAAATACTGTTGCAAATGACGGGGAGTATACTGACAAACATGAATAATATTACGAGGGCACTAGAACAGAAGGACTACCAGCAAGTTGGGATAGAAGCGAACCTCTCGGATGTTATTCATACCATGGAGGAGATGAAAGCAGCAGAGGAGAGAATGGAAGAAGGGGCGGAAGAGACGATCCTGGATAAGGACTTGGAGGGCAATCCCCCTGCAGAAGATCTTTCGAAAATAACTGTAGAAGATCTAGAAATCGTGCACAGCCCTGGGATTTTTCTTACGAGGAAACAACGAAGATTGGCCAAAAGGGCTTTGAAAAGTAAGAAAGTAGCAACGAATCCTATATCCCCCAGTGTGAGATCTAAAGCAGCCATGGAAACACGTTCCAAAAAAGCTAGAAAAAGAAAGGCGAGAGCAGTAGCTCGAGCCGCAGAAGCTAAGGGGTCATTGGCCGATTGGTTAGTACCAGGAGAAAAATTTAAGGAGGCAGATCTAGATGGCCTCTCTGATGAAGACAATGTCCAAGATGAGAGTGTCACAGTCGAACTGGAGGTCCGAATCAGCTCATCTGGTACAGATGAAACACCAGAGCCGGTACGGCCCGTGCAAATTAGCACGGATGAGGAATGTAATGTGAGTCGTATTTGCTACATTAAGAACCTCTACCCTAATGGTAAAAATCCCTGGCTGGCAAGATCAGAATTTCTAACCCGACTACATTATATTCCGGAGTTGAGGGTCATGAAATCTGACGACTTCTTTTTCATCGAACCCTTGCAGGTCCCTAATCCACATGTTTCCACCATCCATTGTACCTTCCTAGCCTCAGCGCAGCTGATCAGAAAATTTAAAAAAGAACTAATAACAGTAGATATTGCTATTGATGTAGATCCACAGGAGAGAGATCTTACTGATGAAACAAAGGATTATATGATCAAGGAGCTACAAACTTCATCGGACAAGCGAGTGGTGCCAGATAATGTGGTCAATCAAGAGGCATCAGAAAATATGGCGATGTCTGAAATACAACAAGCCCTTAAAACATTGTTGGAAGCTCTACCGCGAATGATACAGAACCGCTGAAGCTTTTCCTTCATTTCTTGGAACTGTCGGGGTTTTGCCCATCTCCTGAGATCAGAAGGGTCTGTGGATTTATTGCTGAAGCATAGTTGTATATGTCTCCAGGAAACATGGGCATTGAACTCTCTATTATTGGACGGTTTTGTAGTACATCAGACATTTGCCAAAAGAGGGGATAAGGGTCGCCCATACGGGGGACTTATTATAGGGGTGGTTAATACGGTCAACTCGCGGAAGATCCTGGACAACGCCACTGATTACCATCTGGCAGTTGAGGTTGACTATCCCAAGGATAATGGGCACAGTAGATTCTTACTGATTAACCTCTATAATCCCCCGGGAGCATTAATAAGGGAATCGCTACAAGAAGCCATTCATGAGATATTGACGTTATGGACTCAAAGATCTGGCAATTTAGCGGTGGTGGTGATGGGTGATTTTAATTGCCATATGAAGGATGATCAATTGGTTGCCAAATACCTTGCCCTGAGTGAAAAATGTCTTATGATTCATGACAAAAGAGAGAGTGAAGGGTTGGGATGGCTGCAATTCTTTGAGACATGGGATTTATATATGATTAACGGTAGAACAATGGGTGACAGGCCAGGGAAACAGACATGGTCCAATGGCACATCATACAGCACCCTAGATTATATATTTATGTGTCCTGAAATGTTGCCTATAGTAAATGATATGAGAATCATACCCAATGAATGGAGTGACCATGCGGCTCTCGAGTGCTCCCTTCAACTTTCTCTCTCTCCTGTAACTAAGTGTAATATAGGCAATATACAAACCAATTGCACAGGCACTAGAATTATCTGGTCAGAGAGAAATATTAAAAAGGCTACGGAAGCACTCTCATCTCAGGCCCAGGTTCCCCTACCCCATTTTGAACAGCTGACCGTAAATGAAATCGAGGAATGGATCCTGGAATTCTCAGGACTACATGCGACCTCAAGGAAAAACGTTATGACAAATCCCGGAGGTACTATTCAGCCGTATAATAAGGATATTCGTGATGCTAAGAGAAGGTTAAGAGCAGAATTGCGGGGGTATAGGAGACTGAATATAGCGGGTTCTTTTTACTATGACAAAGTTAGAAAAGCTAAAAACAAATATAGAGCCAGTATAAGAACCATCAGAAATACAGAGAGGAATATTAGAAATCAGAGGTTGGTTTACACTATCTGCGCTGGAAATTCGCGTAATATATGGCAGCTACTGAAAGATAACAGAGAGAAGGCCAAGGGTCAGCTGGATAATCCCATAGGAGAGGAAACTTGGGTAAGATTTCTTCTGGACCGTAACTCTGGAGAGGCAGATGTACCCATAATATCTAGAGGGAAGAATTCCTTCCCTCCACCTTTTGAGGCCTCGGAAGAGGCCATACTGAATAAAGTAGCATCCTTGAAAGCCTCTAGAGCTCCTGGCCCGAATGGACTAGCCAATATAGTCATTAAGAACCACCCAGCGTTTTGGGCTTCTCTCCTGTCAACACTTTTTAAAAAGGTATTAGCTCAGGGGATGATTCCCCTTTCATGGCAAAAGGCGATATTGGTGCCGGTGTTTAAGAAGGGATGCCGTATGGATCCAAATAATTACAGGCTTCTTTCCATGCTGGACACCACGGGAAAACTTTTTGCGGCTTTATTGCTCACGGAATTACAGAATTGGGCTGAACAGACTAATATTCTTAGTAGGTTCCAATGTGGATTCCGGCGTGGATTCTCTACCAAGCATAATCTGTGGGTGATGGACACATTACGAACTCGGGCACTTACCAAAGGACAGCCCCCGTTATACGCCCTATACATTGACTTTAAGGCAGCATTCGATTCTATACCTAGAGCCAGGCTGTGGAAAAAGCTGGAAGTTATGGGCTGCCCGCCTAGTCTGCTGTACTACTTAAGACAGCTGCACTATAACACCATGGTGTGCCTCAGACTAAATCAAGAAGGATCCTTGACTAGACAAGTGAGACAAGATAGGGGGGTAAAACAGGGATGTGTAACTGCTCCACTGGTATACAATCTGTACGTATACGATATCCCAATAGTGTTGGCCGAAGTGAATAACTGCCCACCTAAAGTAGGAGATACAACTTGTGCAGTACTGGCATATGCAGATGATCTGGTCATTTTCGACAACACTATTGCTGGTATTAGGCGCTCAGCGGTAGCACTATGGGAGTATGCAAAGATCAATGGGTTAACTGTTAACTTAGACAAGACCAAAGTGATTAGATTCACGAAGAAAAAAGTCTCTCGTGTTGAGCTTTGGGTGCAGAATAATAATATACTCTATTCCCCTTCCTATCGATATTTAGGAGTTGAAATTGAACCATGGGGTGATTACTCTCTCTGTAGACAAAATAGGAGAACTAGGGCGCAGCAAGTTACAGCTTTAATTGCGTCATTTACCAGGAGGCAAGCTGGTTTTACATTATGGGGGATGAGACACCTGTATATACAGGTGTTTGCGCCTATGATTACGTATGGCCTGGAAGCACTAACCTCTTCTGATTTAGCCTGGCTGCAAGTGGTGGAGGGAAAATTTTGGCGACGCATTCTGGGGTTATCCCCTAGTGTCCCTATGGCCCTCATAAGGCTGGAGTTGGGTTTACCCTCACTTAAAGCAATGGTACTGAAAAAGAGGGCGGGCCTTTATCTCAAGATGAAGAATAGTTATCTGAACCCTATATTGGTTACCATGCAGATAGAAATAAGTAAAAAAGATACTACCTCTCTCTTCAGAAAAGTATGACTCAATTTCTGAGAGATATTGGCTGGACAGACAGAGGGACATCTATTTCCCAAGAGGTCATGACAGCACTGGGGAAAAAGATAGATCTCTGGGATTGGTTAGAGAACTTTTCTCATCTAGGGTGTCTAACGTCTTGTGCCTTTGTAAAGTATCGACTCTACAACTTTATGAAACCTCAGGCATATTTGTACCTATGCCCTTCCACAAGGCTAAGACGGTTTATTATTCTCTTCCGTCTGGAGCAACTTCCGACCCTGTGTAATGTGGGACCTAGGGAAAAGATCTCAATTGTTGAACGAATATGTCGTATATGTAACCTACCTGAAAGTCTGGAGACAGCCAAGCATCTATTAACTGAATGCACTATAATGAGACCCACAATTGTTAAATACTTAGGAGAATTTGCCCATAATCTGGGATCCATACCGGAAAATCAATTTTGGTTATACTGTACCAATACAGCAAACCTGCATCTTTTTATTGCATTATATAATGTATGGCTCCAGATTGAAAAAGTGATGGGCATCCTGATTTAAATGACTGAAATGATTTAGAATGTTTTTATTTTTATTATTATGAAGTTCCCTTTTGTATATACCTGATTTTTCTTATCTTTTTTATACTTATATAATTGTATAAATTGTATAATTTAATTTTTGTATTTTGATTATGTAAAAGTAATATGTGTAAAGTTTGAATTTTCAATCTATATCACATTAAAGTATTATTATTATTAGTAACTCTAACTTGGCCTTCACTTACAGAGCTTTTGATGAACAAAATGACATATTATGAGTAATTCGACTTACTCCAGAGTTACTCTTCTTTACTTTTAGTAGGTTACTGTGGAGAAAGTCAACAATACACATTTTTGCGAACTGGTGGTGATTTAAAATGTTTTAAAAAAAAGAATTACATAATTGCTGACTTGTTTCAGAAATCGCATGACAAAGCAGATTTGCACTGGTGGTACTAGTAGTACACGTTCGGCAAAATGCATTGTGCTTCATGTGCAGATGATGTGCATTACAGAAGAGGCTTTGTACTTAGTGTGCCAGTCTATATCCTCCTAGGGTATTCCCTGGGCAATGAAGGAAACCCTGGTACTCAGTGTGCCAGTCTGTATCCTCATAGGGTGTTCCCCAGGCAATGAAGGAATCCCTGGTACTCAGTGCGCCAGTCTGTATCCTCCTAGGGTGTTCCCCAGGCAATGAAGGACCACCTGGTACTCAGCGAGCCAGTCTGTATCCTCCTTGGGTGTTCCCCAGGCAATGAAGGAAACCCTGGTACTCAGTGCGCCAGTCTGTATCCTCCTAGGGTGTTCCCCAGGCAATGAAGGACCACCTGGTACACAGTGCGACAGTCTATATCCTCCTTGGGTGTTCCCCAGGCAATGAAGGAAACCCTGGTACTGTGCCAGTCTATATCCTCCTAGGGTATTCCCCAGGCAATGAAGGAAATCCTTGTACTCAGTGTACCAGTCTGTATCCTCTTTGTGTTCCCCAGGCATTGAAGGAAACCCTGGTACTCAGTGTGCCAGTCTATATCCTCCTGGGGTGTTCTCCGGAAAAGATGTGACAGGCCATTACATCGCTTGGGGAAGATATAACATGTAGCCTACCATGGAAGTTACCGTTCTTCTGCACCCAAATGAGCTTTTTAGGACAGTGCAAGTACTCTATGCATTGCCCACGAATGCAACTATAGACTGTTACCCCATTGTAGTGGGATTCCTGTTGCAGAACTATGAAATCCATGTCAGAGCACTCAGCCAACGTGTCTGTATGTGTGTGTGTTGGTTGTTTGTGTGTTTGTGGGGAATTTCCTCAGAGAAGGGCAGTTAAGAAGGCCACTCAATGAGGGTTCACCTGTCGTGTAAACATTACTGCCTAAGTGTGTGACCTTACTTCAGGCTAGATCCTGTTTTTGGAGTTCCTGTGAAGATACATTGTTAACTGTTTCTTTGCTACAAGCTTTAAAAATAGGTCACAGTTTGCTTTCTCTGTGCACAGTGTTTTCTTTGTAGAGCCGTTTCTTTGGGGTTCGAGGATTTGCATCAGTCTCTAAGCTTCCTCAGGCAGCAAGTAGTGTTGGTGTTTCCAATGTGCCTGCATTCAGGAAAGATAGAAGGAGGACGGCTATGTAGCGCTCACCACTTGGTTTCTAGACTCTCAAACTTACTGGTGGACCTGGAACAAAACTAGGTACGCCAGTTTCCTGCAAGCTGAATAACAGCATAGATGCATCACATCCTTCTACATAAATAATTGGACTTTCCTTTGCAGAAGTTTATGGGACTATCATTCTTGAATTATGAATACTTGCACATGTTGGGATGCAAGTGCAGCATCCCACTCGTGGTAGGAAGTTCAGACTGTGTAAACTTTATCAATAGAGAGATCTGGTTATTTAGTGTCAGCATGTTCGCCATTTGATTTAGCATTTTGTACATGTGCTGTTTATAGCCAGCTTTAACAGACTTTAGAGAACATTGTACGATGAACAGAGGAGTACCAACAATATTTCCGATTGTATTTAGAGTTTAGGCCCAGGATATTTTAAGGGCTTTGTAACCACACATTAGTGAATAAAGGTGTGTTTTGTTCATAGTTAGGAGAACCTAGTGAACCCGTAGGACCTTAAAAAAAATGAGGTAGCACTCTATGGATGGATGGGGATGCAGGTCTTACTCTCGCACCAATAATTAGACTGACTCAGGAAGTTGGCAAAACTGTTGCAGTTTTAACAATTATCTAAAACAGGGAGTACAGCGGACATCAACGGATGCCGCACAAGCATTCTCTTAATGAAACACATAAAAAAACACAGCTTTATAACAAAAATGTGTCATGTGTAATGTTATACTATGTGGCAAAATAAGGAAACTTACGACAGATTGTGGTTGGTCTACGGGGAACATCTAAGTATACTTTCTATATAGGGACGGGTTGTGATTGGGTCTCTATAGTATTGTGGACAGCTAAGGCCACCCCTAGTGCAAGTCATCTTCTGTTTCATACTAATACATGACATTTCATTGGCGTTCAACCTATAGGGCTATTTGTTATGTGGCCCTCTACAAATGGTTGGCACGCTTGGCCCTTCTGGAATATTCCACTTGCTAGCAGCGTGGAAGCTGGTAGCCCAGGTGCTGGAGGGTTGGGCTTCACCATACCTCCCCACCCAATTAGCCCAACATCTGCCATCACTCCAACTACCTTACATTCAATTAGGTCTTTAAACGCGGCCTTGCAAAGATCACTGTGCCTGAGAATCAAAGGTAGTGTAAGCATGGCTTTATCTTCTGGTCTCGGTGTAACTTGCCCAAAGTCTATTTTCATCTCACCATGTGACAGGAGACCATGTTTTGAGCTCCTTCGTTGTATTTAATACTATTAAATGATTACAACCTTGCACTTCTAGTGTTTTTCCATTACACCTCAGCAGGAGCCTGTCTTACTTCTCACATTCATTGTATCGCCTTTAATAGATAACCAGTTTCTTGGTTGCCCCAACCCTCGATACTGGGCCAGACAAGCCTTCTCGAATCTTCCTACATCGTCAGCTGTTTTCTTCACCTATGGCACACTTTCAGTCCTTCTATTCATGAGGTCCAAGTTTGCTATAATGTGTTGTGGAACATCCAAATTCTATACACACCCACACATATATATATAATTGCACAGCCATGGTAGTGGCTGTGTAGTTATGGTTAAGTTGCTGTTTTCATAGGAAGAACCCTTTTTGGGTGGCTTATAACTTCGCTCCCCCTGGACGAATCCTCACCAAACTTTGCAAAAAAGTATATGGGTCACTTTTAATGTCTTTACAAAGTTTGATGAGGTTTGGTCCAGGGGGGTCAAAGTTATAGGGGGGTCCCAAAACCATAGACTGAATGGGGAAAAAACTTTGCTCACGCCTACAGCCCAAACCGCTTGACGGATTTTCACCAAATTTGGACCAGGAGCAGCGGGTTGGTCCTGAAAGCATGATTTTGCAAATTAGTTGAAAATCGGTCTAGTCGTTTTTTTTAAATGACCAAAAAGTAGGTCACACAAAATTAGTGATATCTATGTTCGGTCCGCAGACACACTTCCCTGTTCGGACAGGACGCAAGCTGATTGGCCAATCAGGACATCGTCCGCGGACATGCAACGTGTTCATTGATTGGACGGTGAAGAACGTGAAACGCGTCTGATTTTCGGGAACACCCGCCATCTTGGATTCACGGACGTCCGCGGACAGCGTGGTGTAACTTTGTTGAAAAATACTATTTAGTACAGTGTGTTGTTGTGTGAAAGTGTTTGGGGAGGGTGTGGAATAAGAAATGGGTTAAATGTTTTATTTATTTAGGTGGTAGACCCCCATGTTGTGTTCGCTTTGTCCGTGGACAACGCAGATGTTCTAAAATGTTCTTAATAAACGAAATGGGAGTTCTGAGGACACTACTCCTGTCCGTATTGTTCACAAGCAAGCTGAAAGTGCTCTAAGAACAAATCGTGTGTCCTGGGATGTTCGTCAATAAATAAAATGGGGGTGTCCTGAGGACGGTATGCCTGTCTGTACTGTTCGCAAGCAATTTCAAATTGTTCTAAGAACACATGTTCGCAAGTATGTTCAAAGTGTTCTTAGAACACATTATGTGTCGGGGGCGCTGTTGCGTGCAACTAAGATGGCCGCCTGATCGGAGTGCTCCGATCCCACGAACATGCTATGTATAAATAAATCCTTTTTGGAGCCGCAGAGAGAAGAAACTACTACACCATCTGTTTCCCGTACTCCTGCTGCACATTGTGTGCAAATCCTGCTCGAAACCGCGGAAGCGCGGGGGAGTTTGCAGCTCCCTTTGGGCTAATGTCTTGTCCAGTGGACCGCAAGCCGCCCCTGGGCTCCAGGAGAATCCTACGCCGGACCAAGGCTCCATCATCAGCACAGGGCTGCGTGGGGGAAGAGCACTGATCACCACGGTGCAGCCCCACAGCGCGGGCCCGGGGGCAGATCGTGTGGATGCGGGATGGTCTGTGGTTCCGGCCCACCCCCCGGATAACGGCTGGGTCGGCGCACCGTCTCTCACGCAGGGCCCCAGATGACTCAGGCTGCGAGTCTGCCGCCGAACAAGCCTTCGTCCGACGCTGCAAGAGCAGGTGAGAGATGTAAAAGTGTGCGGACCCAGTGACATTGACTGTGTCACAGAGTGAAGTTTAAAAAAATCCTTTGCATACTGGCTGCCACTCAGAGACAGTGTTAACGTGGGAGGACACAATACATCCGTGAAGTGAACTGGGCAATATACTATACCTGCAAGCTTCGGTGTGGGTTCTCCAAAGGGCTCCGCCCCTCTGCTGGTCACCGCTGGAGCGGCCCATACAAGACTCTATTGACACCTTAACACAGCCCACACTGCTGGAGGACGTTTGAGATCCGTAGCAGGGAGCCCCCCGACGCCACTGGCTTGATTGCGCCGCGTTCTGTTCGCGCCAGGGAGCTGGGCGTCCAGCGCCACGAACACCGGGGCACAGTGTACGGGCACGGGAGGTGGCATGACATAACGTCAGTGGACCGCTGTGTGGCTGTGTAGGGACGGGTTGATGGTGACGACGGTGAAGGTCTAATATGAGGACTTGTGACATCAAAGATACAGGAACGTGGTCACCACTTGCTGAACCAGTATGTGCTTCGACCCGAGCTCAGCCTCAATTCAGTTTAAGGCTCAGGTTACCTGCTCCTAGCCTGTAGCTACCACCCATAGGAATCCAAAACACACTGCCAAGTGGGACCAGTACAAGAACACTGCCACCACTAGCTGCACAATACCTGAACCAGTGTATGCAGTGGCCTGAGCTCAGCCTCAATCCAATTTAATACTCTGGTTAACCGCTCTTACAATGGACGCGGCCCTCGCCTGCAGCTAACACTGATAAGAATCCGATATACAGTGTGGGGCAGGACCGTGGGGAGCATTCCCTCTCTGCAGAACAACCCAGGACCCGTATGGCAACATCTTATACGAGACATACGATTTGATACACTGGTACCCAACAGGTTGCACAATATAGGCATTAACGTTGGTCCGTAGAGACTATACTAATCCAGTGTGGGCGACTGAACTAACCCGCGTCATCGACCCTTGTTCTGCACAGGCGACTCATGGGCCACAACGAGAAAAAAACCACAGGCGTGAAAAAAACTAAAAAGCCCAATGGACTCCTTTGCCAGCTCCCAACCGCAGGGGACGCCGGCCGCCACAACCATGGGGATGACAATCCTGCTGGGATTGAGCATGAAGACAGAGAAGACCGCCTAATGACCATGGTACAGAATGGCTTCCTGGCAGTGAACGTCATGCTGGACGATATTGTTATTGTTATTGTTATTTTGCATTTATATAGCGCCTTATATACCATTGGTATGGTCTGAAGGCGCTGGTAGGTTGAACGCCCTTGGGAACCGAAGTTCATATCAGTAGAGAGAGTAGAGAGAGTCAAAAGGTGCGTGTGAGCACCAGGTATGTGTACAGCTCGTGCAGTATCAGTGTAATAGCTGCTTTCTAGCGGTAGGTGTGGTGGTTGAGAGGTCAGGAGTATGTGTTCGTTCTGGCAGGATTAATCCAGATTGGATGTGGCTGCGTTAGGCCTGAGGAGAACGCCTTGCTGGGGGGGGTGTAGCCAGCAGTGATTATTTAGAATGATGTGGAGTGAGCAGCGAATGTTGATATGAGAACAGTTATACCGAATGGTGTCATAGTATCTCTGTGTTCTAGTTGAGTGGTGATGTAAGGAGAGAGTAAGCGTGTTGGTGAGATATGATGGATTTCATGCACTTTCAGAGACTTCTAATTCACAGGGAGGCTATTGAGGACACTTCTAAAATCAACTTTTACGGAGAGGCTATTGGGCACATTTCTAAATTTGACTTTTCACAGAGAGGCTATTGAGCACAATTTTGGACAATATTGGACGATATTGTTTCAACTATCAGCTCAATTAAGGCTAGAGTGGAGAAGGAGAGCACTCGCGTTACAGAAGCCGAGAATAGAATCAGCACAAATTAAGTTATGATAACACAGCATGGTCGAGACATAGCACAGCTGAAAGGGGAACTGCGTAAGACTCACACAAAATGCGATGACCTGGAATTGCGATCTAGAAGAAATAATATCCGCATTGTCGGCATTCCAGAATCCTTCTGCAGGGGCCCGATGAAGCGATAAGTAGACGTCCTTCTGAAAACTCTTCTGGGCACGGAATCCTTTTCTGAACACTTTCTTGTTGAGAGGGCTCACCGCACCCTCGCGCCGCCTCCCAAGCCTGGGGTGCCACCGCGCACGATTATTGTGCGCCTCCTGAACTATAGGGACAGGGATACGTTCCTAAAACTTTCAAGAGAAAAAGAGTCCACATTTATCAGGATTTTTCGACCAACGTCCAAATGCAACGCAGATCCTACGAACAAGCCAAAAAGCTTCTGACATTGTGACATGTCCCATACGCTCTCATCTGCCTGGCGAAACTACGGATTCAACATGGAGGGAGGTCGCATTTCTTTGAGACCCCGGCGGAAGCCATATCGTACATTGAGGCGTCCATCCCCATTCCTGCCAAAGAACCTCCACGGGATCAGAACAGGCCACCACGACCGGGAGATGACATCCGGGACTCAGCCGACTGAAATGGTTTTACGGAGACATCCTTACTCAAGCTGTGAAGACGTCTCTCCCGAGATCAACGGCTCCAATTGATATTGTTTGAAAAGGTTGGGATCGTGAGCCTCTACTGATGGAGGTCTTGCGACTGTAACTAGCGACCCTCAGGAAAGTTCCACACGTTATGGGGAAAGGGTTACCTCATCGGGTTGGGGTTCATGGTGCGGGTGGGGGTGGGGGTAGGGTACAAAGTTTTGCCACGGTTGGCAAGAGTTCTAAAATGCAGAGATGGGTTGCAACGGGTTCAACTGTTAAGGTTGGTGGGATAAGCGAATCACTTCACACATTGATAATAACAGAATACTATGGTACTGGGTGACAGGGGGGTAACTGTTAAACTTCTTTCATGGAACATCCGGGGCCTAAACAACCCGATTAAGGCCAGGAAAATCGCAGCATACATAACCAGACGTAACCCCCAGATCGTGTTTCTGCAAGAAACTCATGCACTGGGGCAGGTCTGTTCCAATTTCCTCCCTAGATGGAGCACATTGCAATATTATACGGAATACTCCTCCCAATCCAGAGGGGTCCTTACCCTAATACATCCGAATCTGGGCTTCCGTATCCATGACGCTAAAACCGATGCACAAGGAAGATATGTTGTAATCTGGGGCGAGCTGGCGGGACGGAAGATGGTTATAGTTAACACGTATGGCCCCAACATAGATGACCCTGAATTCTAAAATGCTATATATTATATGTTAGTGGAGGCTGAGGATGCGGTGGTTATTTGTGGGGGAGATTTTAATATGATCCTTGACACGACCCTCAACAGGACTACGACTTCTCATAGAACCTTAATCAAAACCGCATTAGCTATACGGCAAATAATGCAACAGATGACCATGGTAGACATTTGGCGAGAACTACATCCCCAAGAACAGCGCTTTACTTTCTATTCATCAGTGCATGACTCTGAATCTCGAATTGACTACTGGCTTATCAGCTCAACACTCACAAACATGGTCCAGCACTGCGGGATGCACCCCCGTACCCTCTCGGATCACTCCCCTGTGTCAATCACTTTGGGTATCAGCAAAGCTGCCCCGAGGGCCAGACGTTGGATAATGCCCCCTGTTCTACTTAGAGACCCTAACATTTGTGAATCACTGCGCACTGAAATAGAGGAATATTTTCAACTAAATGAGGGGTCGGTAGACCGGTGCAACACAGTGTGGGAAACATTTAAAGTATGGGTACGGGGTGCAATTGTGGCCAAAACTACGGGACTGCTGAAGGCAGTTAGGCAAGAGTTGGACACCATGGAGGCCAAAGTGGAGCTTCTGGAGTTTGAATACCCCTGTACCCATAGTAAAGAGGCCCTTCTGGATATTCACACTACATTGGCAGAATTTAATAAACTTTCTGCAAGGGAGGTACAATACATGGCTGCCCCGGTCCGAGCTCATAGATACGGGGAAAGCAATAAAGCAGGGAGATTCCTAGCCAGATGCTCAGGGTCGAACACGGCCATCCCCCTTTAGCAGCCATCCAGACGCCTAGTGGCGACATAGTCAATGATGACCAAGAAATTAATGATATGTTTGCCGCATTCAATAAATCACTATATTCCAAAAGGGACACCAAAACAAAAGAAGAAATAATGGAGTATCGGAACGTGATTGATCTCCCAACCCTGACTCCGGAGACACACATGATATTAGACACCCCCATATCACTCGAGGAAATTACAGAGGCAACGAAAGCATTAACATCGGGTAAAGCCCCCGGTTCCGACGGTCTAGGCGCCAAATTATACAAAGAATTCCATGACATACTAGCCCCTGTCTTACTGAAAGTGTGGGAAGAGGCGATGGAGTGTGGCATACTGCCAGACACCATGCGAGAGGCAGTGATAACGGTTCTCCTTAAACCCTGTATACCCCATCAGGACATGGGGTCGTACCGACCCCTCTCACTTATTAATACCGATGCGAAGATTTTCGCAAAGGTCCTAGCTACCAGGTTCCTGCCCTATATGCCTATATTGGTAAATACCTACCAGGCTGGCTTTATACCAACAAGGTCAATCTGCGAAGACTCTTTGGAGTGATGGCACAGATAGACCCAGTGGCGGATGCGGTGGTGGAGTCCCTTGATGCCGAGAAAGCTTTTGTCTCTGTCTCCTGGGTCTATCTGTTTCTGGTCCTCGAGAGATTTGGGTTGGGAAGATACTTTGTTAACTGTGTCAGGTTACTGTATACTTGCCCAGGAACGAAAGTACTAACCAATCAAACCTCTCATCCCTGTTTCGTCTGGGTAGAGGCACTAGACAGGGCTGTCCCTTCTCCCCAATCCTTTTTGCACTTACAATAGAACCCATGGCTGAATATGTCTGACAAAATCATGCATGTAGAGGTCTTTGTATGACTGGGAGACCACAAATCATTTCCTTATATATGGATGACACCCTACTATATATTAGGAACCCAGAGGTTGAGAGGTCCTCTGAATACTAGAGGTACAGGGTCAATGTTTCTAAGTCAGAACTGTTTCCGCTCACACCTAAAACTTGAGATATGTCAGATACGCAGGGATTCAAATGGTCACCAACATTCATCCGTTACCTGGAGATCAGGGTATCGAGAGACGGGAGTACATTGCTCGCAGAAAATCACAGTGAACTCCTACAATCCCTAAACTACAATTCTGGAACAAGCTCCCACCATCCCTGTATGGGCGAATATTGTTACTTAAGATGATAGTGTTACCCAAACTCCTATATCTTTTTTGCAACATACCGATTTGGCCGGGCAGAACATTCTTCACCAAACTCAATACGCTAACCACTACATTTGTATGGGGTGGGAAGATGCCCAGGTTGAAGTGGTCCAAAATGACAGAACCCTTTGCAAAAGGTGGGATTGCAGCACCAGACTTTGAACTTTATTACCTAACGTCACAGGCACACTTCGCGAGACACTGGTTCGACCCAGAGGATACGGCACCACACATTCCCTTGGAAAGATTTGCGGCATCCCCCTCAGACCTGCGAGCAGTTATGTGTGACCTTAATCGAAAAGACACATGCAAATATGATCCTGTAAGCGCCACTGCGCGTGCATGGTCCAGAGTATATAAGAGACTTGCCATTACAACCCCGTATGACCCGGAGGTGCCATTGTGGAACTTCCCGGGCATAAGCCCCACATTTGATAAGGCACTTCAGGGTACCTGGGACCCACATAAGCAATTTAGAATGCGAGACATGTTCCCAGAAGGGAGATACTGTGCATTGGACGATTTTGTCGGGGCGGTGGGTGGAGATCACCTTAAGCGATTTCAGTTTCACAGGATGAAATCTGCCTTTGCCGCTAAATGGCCCTCTTTCCCAGAAGAGCCACCCACACATGAATGTATTGCAGCCATGACGGAACCAGGGGGGCAATGGAAAAGTCTGTCTGCACTATACAGCCTTGTTCAGATGCACTCCAAGCCATGCAATAACATTAAAGGGACCTCGGAACGAGATCTGGGTGTGGAGCTGTGTGAAGCCACATGGTTGAGATATTGCCAGTTGACTAAATGTGTATCCATGAACTCAGGGCTACATCTTATTCAGTTTACAGTTCTAAACCAGTTGCACTATACCCCGGCCAAGTTAGCTAAGTTTGTGCAGGGCCACACAGGAAAATGGCCTAAATGTGATGCCCCTAACGCAGACTCCTATCACATGTATTGGGCTTTCTCGCTGATAACTAAATTCTGGGGGGAGGTGGCGGAGATTCTGGAACACATTACGGCAATACCTGCTACACCTTCCCCACGGAAATACCTTTTTAGGGATATTGGTAAGGCTGCAACTACCACTAGACGATTGTTTAATTTAGCGTGTGTGGTGGCGAAACGAAATATACTGAAATGTTGGAAGTCCATAGATCCTACCAGGTGACTGGACTTTTTGAAGGACATGTCGATGGTCAATGAACTTGAAGAACAATTTATTATAACATTGCCATCGAGATGCCACCCCAAAGACATTTGGACGCTGTTCAGACTCTATTTATGTAATATGTTATCTGATGAAGAGGACAATCCATTGTCACCGCTCTAGTACTGTCAAACAATGTGCAAATGTGTAGTATCTACTGTAAATTTTCATCTATGTTGTTGTATCATGCTGGGATTCGCTAGTCGCTGGCCAGTTTGGTCTTGTTGTAACTTTCTCTAAACAAAAATAAAAATTAAAAAAAAGAACACATTATGTGTCCTGGGATGTTCGTAAATAAACAAAATGAGGGTGTCCTGAGGATGCTATGTCTGTCCGTACTGTTCGTAGGCAAGTTGAAACTGTTCTAAGGACACTCATGATGTCCGCGTACATTAAAAGTGTCCATATGGCATAGTTGAAATGTTTGATTCGATGGGTGTAATATGCTGCGATGGTGCATAGCCATATGGCCATGCACCCAAGACTCTTTGCCCTGGCCACAACTACTGCTGCATATCACACCCATAGTGGTTTATAACTTTGGGATCGAAGAACACATTTATAAGCAACAAAGTTATAAGCCACTATGGGTGTGATATGCTGTGGTGGTTGTGGGCAGGGCCTGTTGTCTTGGGTGCATGGACAAGATCAAATTTATAGGCAGCAAAGTTGAAACTGTTCTAAGAACACTCATGATGTCCGCAGACATTAAAAATGTCCATATGGTATAGTTAAAATGTTTGACTCTATGGGTGTGATATGCTGCGGTGGTTGTGGCCAGGGCATAGAGTCTTGGGAGCATGGCCATATGGCCATGCAGCCAAGACTCTATGCCCTGGCCACAACCACCGCAGCATATCACACCCATAGTGGCTTATAACTTTTGGATCCAAGAACAAATTTATAAGCAGCAAAGTTACAAACCACTATGGGTGTGATATGCTGTGGCAGTTGTGGGCAGGGTCTATAGACTTGGGTGCATGGACAAGATTACATTTATAGGCAGCAAAGTTATAAGTCACTATGGGTGTGATTTGCTGTGATAGTTGTACTTAATATAAAATACTTACTGTTTGGTTTCATAACTGTAGTACATGTATTTCTTGTTTATTTCTGTGACAAAAGAAAGATCATGTTAGTATTGGTATTGTGTAACAACTTATAACATTGAATAATCAATAATCATTTTTTGACCCTCATATTTAGTAGATTACAAACCAGTGTATTGTGCAATTCACTCAGTTTCTCTGTTTGTTGCTAAAATCATTGGGTCTGTGGGAGAAAAAATAATTCATGTTGGATTAAAAAAAACTTTTTTTGTTATGTTACAGTCTATTTGTTTGTTTATTTTCAGCGTTCACTTGTTGTTTCTGTCTAATGATTTATATATTGGCCTGTTGCAGATTTTTGGAGCAGTTAGATACCTGTTCACATATTCTAACAGTCTATTTTTTGTTATAATTAAGTGGTATTGATTTATCTATTTGGATATTGTAATATTTTGGGTTAGTTAGATACCATTTGGCGTATTCTAACTGTCTATGTTTTGTTATAATGTAGTGGTATTGATTTATCTGTTTGGTTATTGAAAATCTTGGGGTAGTTAGATACCAGTTGGCGTATTCTAACTGTATATTTTTTTATATAATTTAGTGGTATTCATTTATCCGTTTAGTTGTTGTAGAATCTTGGGGCAGTTATATAGCTGTTGGCATATTGTAACAGTTTATAGTTTTCTAATAGAAGTTTACTTAATGTTTAAGTACAGTTTAGTTAATACATTTTGTTTTTAAGAAATTATAATGAAGTGGTATTGATTTATCTGTTTGGATATTGTAAAATATTGGGGTAGTTAGATACCATTTGGCGTATTCTGTCTATTTTTTGTTATAATTTACTTGTATTTATGTATCTGTTTAGTTGTTGTAGAATCTTGGCGCAGTTATATAGCTGTTGGCATATTGTAACAGTTTATAGTTTTCTAATAAAAGTTTAGTTAATGTTTAAGTACAGTTTAGTTAATACATTTTGGTTTTAAGAAGATTAAATAAGCGTTTGTAAGATTTGCAGGTAATCTCTACTTTAGAGTAATGGTACTATCATTACATTCAAACCATCCACAATTATTTTTTATATATGCAGTTTAGTGAACTGCATTGGTTGTGGCTCCTGTGTCGTAGTTTATACCTATTGTTGTGAAGGTTTTTACCAAGTGATACTTGACCATGTGTGAATCCAGTCAGCTTGCCGTTGTTTCTGGTACCATTTGCATTGTAAAGAAGCATTAGTATTAAGTATTTACTATGTGTTTGTATTAGTAAGGTGGAGCGATTATCTGAATTGCAGGTAGTACATAATCTACCATGGTTTGCTTTTTGTACAAGTTGCTGAAATGGAACGGATTCACAATTAGGTATTGATACATACACAAAGCGCTCATTGGGGTTTTGTTCTTGTGTCACATTGTTGCACAGAGTGCATGTATGTTTCCACATGTATGAAATCTGTAAGATTTCATGTATAGGTATGTTTTTGTTTTCCACTACTTGTAGTAAGTACATTAGACATTCTTGTGGATCTTCCTGTGAGATATAGTGAATTTCACCATTCCAGCACAGTAGTCCAATTGTTGTCTTATTCCATAAATACTATACGTGTTGTCAGGATTGCTTGTTGCATTTCTATGAAGTACTAGCATTTGCAAACACAATTGGTCTGTACTACGTAAATAAATGTTGTCAACTATTGGTGGTAATTGAAATAGAATATACATTGCTACATTTGCGTAGCAACTTAAACCATTTGCATTTGAAAGTTTAAATGGACCAGGTAGTTCTGTATCTGAGTGCTTTTTTTGGAGTTTGTCTTCCTTTTTTGAAGAAGTACCTGGTTTACTTTCCATAATAGGTTCTTTTTTGATTATGGTACTTGATGAACTATTAGTTTATTTTAATCTCTTTGGAGGATTTGCAGTGACATCCTGTTCCATTTCTGTTTGATTTAGTTTTCTTTTCGAACATTTTATTTTGTGGAATAGGATATGTTTTTAGATGGGGGGTGTATAGTGAACACAGTCTATTGTATTCTAAAATGCAAGGAATATCAGCGTTTACTTTACTTGCATCAAAGTTGATTAGAAATAGACCGTCAACTCTTCATATTATACTTTAAATATGTTAGTACAACATGCTTTGAAAATGTGAGTGTAAAATGAAATTAAATAGCAGATAGGTTTGGAAGTGAGAGTTGATTTTAGGATATGGAAAACATGACAGTAAATTCATTTTTATAGATTACACAAGCTAAAAGTCAGTTAATCTGTTTATATGAATCTATAAAAATTGTACATGTACTATATATGCATACCTGTAGTTTGTGTTCATGCATATGGATATGCATGCAGCTGCAAGTAAAAATCTTGGAGACTTGTACAGTATTTCTTGTAGAAGGTGCTTTCCAATGATATGACAGTTGTACTCAGAGAGATTAGCAGTACATTTAAAGTGGTGATCTATGATGATGCAGTTAGATGTAGAGGTCTTGGATGTGATTGGTGGATGTTCATGTGACTTCTTAGCTATATCCAATGAGGGAACGGCACAGAAAGTGAAAAGGAAATGGTAGAAGGACTGTTCATGTTACGATATGTCCGCGGACATGGCGGTAGTTCGCGGACATCAGGTGTTACATCTGGGGATTTTTGGGTTGGGGAGCCATGCAAATGAGAATGAGCAGAGAAAGGGATTGGTCAGGAAAGTTTAGTGGGTGTGTTGTGCCAGGAGAGAGTTCCTCAGATACTCTTTTTTCTGAGAGAAGAAGAGATAGCTATGGCTGTGTGTTTCAAAAAATAGATTGTTAGGATTTTTGGAGACTCGTGGATACATTGGTTGAATGTGCATGCAGAAAGCTGTGGAGTAGCTGTAGATCTTGGATTCCCACATGTGGAAGTGCACTGGCGTTGGAGTACGTGGAATGAAGTGGTTGAACTTGCTACCTCTCTGTGCTACTTTGGAGACAGAACAACTCCAGACATAATTGTAATTCATTGTGGAGGGAACAGTTTAGGACACGTGTCTGGAATTTCTTCGCAGTTTTCAATGAAAGAAGGACTTGGGAAGGTCATGGACATGTTTCCAAATTCTCAAGTAATTTTTTCACAGATTGCGCAGAGACAAATGTGGCTTCGTTCTTCTTCATTTGGTCCACAAATGAAGAAAGCAAGGCGCAATGTCAATAAGGCTGTTAGTGCCCCTCTAAGAGATTTTGGCAAGCCCTCTTTTCACAATGAAAATATTATGTCTCATAGTACATACATTTTTCGCAGAGATGGAGTCCATCTTACTTATGCTGGCAATCAGATTTTTTTGAGAAATGTACAAAATGCATTGCGACCTTTTTTGGAATTACAGCATCCATTTTATAGTAGGTGTTGATCATTTCAAATTTTTCAAACACAAATGAACACCACCAAAAGGCTCTTTTCAGAGCCACCACTTTCTTCCAGATAAAACTGCAATTGTTATGATAGGGTAGCACCCCAAAATTTTAGATGTTTTTTTTAGATTTTTTTAGATTTATTTTGGTTTTTTATACAAGACACACTAGGAAAGGAGGGGAAAGGCGTGTAAAGGGGGCAAACCAACCACGGGGATAAGAAAGGGCAAGCTGAGAGAGGAAGATGTAGATTCGGTTCCACTTGGGTAGTGAGCAGACTTTTTTGTGCTCTGAAACGATAGCCTCAAAAGCACTACAAATTCTCTCCCCCCCTGCAGAGTACTGTGTCGCAGTACATACACACAATTGTGACCCTCGAAAGGTAAGGGTCATCAGAATTGTGTATGGCCTGTGAGGCAGCTTGAGCAATACGCTGTCCCACAGGAGCGTTCCTTGTGGTGACAGGATCGGAAACAGAGGATGAAGTAGAGGAAGTCAACCTGCTACGCTCCTCGCAAGGTACAACTTTGCGAACGGCCCCCGAGTGGAATGACTTTAGGTGTCACTTCATGGTAGTTGTCCCAAAGCTGTATGAACCATGCCTCCTGTGACAGAGTACCATTTTGCACTCATTGCGGGTGACTTGGTTCCCACGCGCCTTAGAACCATTACCACGAATGGTAAATAACCGCCACACCCAAGACTCACGTCAAGTGCTGGTGGTAGGGACTTCCACTACCTAATTCTCATCATCCTCTTCTTCCTCCTGTGAATCCTCACTCATGTTCCCCTCTTTAGGCCCTTGGGGAGGTGGTGGTGGTGGAGGGGGTGGGGGTGGTGATGATGCAGATGCCCTTGGGAAGGTGGTGGTGGTGGAGGGGGTGGGGGTGGTGATGATGCAGATGCAGCACCAGGTGGCAGTAGTAAGGCCACGGAAGCCATCAGCTTGGCATTGAAAATCTGCAAATTAGCAGGAAAATTCGCTGTGCTCTGTAGGATAGCCAGAAACACAATGAGAATGAGCTCTAGGGCGCAGCCTTTTATAGGGGTGCTTATGCCCGGTTCGCGGACATGCGAGCTGTCCGCGGACAGATCGAACAGAAAAAAGGTTTCATAAAGTCACAAAAAGTACGTAGAAACTCAGGATTACTATGTGGAACTTGTTCTATGGTGAATTTTTGTTGGAAAATATTATAGATTACTTGAAAATGTAGTTTTAAATTGTTCGGGGACACGAACAGTGTTCACAATCAGAACATACGCTGATTGTGGACGCAGTCACATGATCGCTTCGCAAACATGTCCGCGAAGGGAGCTGGTGTCCGCAGGACACCAAATGAATTGAAACTATTTTGCGCATGCTCTACGGACACTGTTCGGGTCCTGGAGTGATTGAAAGTGCGTCACAAGTGAAACTAACAGTTACGGACAGGCGTTTGTTCTTAGAACAGTTTCAACTTGTCTGCAAACAGTACGGACAGGCATAGCGTCCTCAGGACACCCCCATTTTGTTTATTTACGAACATCTCAGGACACATAATATGTTCTAAGAACACTTTCATCTTGCCAGCGAACAATACGGTCAGCGTTCTCAGGACACCCACATTTCGTCTATTGACGCACATTTCAGGACACCGCGTGTGTTCTTAGAACAGTTTCAAGTTGCCTGCAAACAATGCGGACAGGCATAGCGTCCTCTGGACACTCCCATTTTGTTTATTTACGAACATCCCAGAACACATAATATGTCCTAAGAACACTTTCATCTTGCCAGCGATCAATACGGACAGCGTTGTCAGGACACCCACATTTCGTCCATTGACAAACATTTCAGGACACTGCTTGTGTTCTATGAACAGTTTCAACTTGCCTGCGAACATTATGGACAGGCATAGCATCCTAAGGAAAATTCCATTTTGTTTCTTTATGAACATTTTAGGACATAGCCTGTGTTCTTAGAACAGTTTCAACTTGCCTGTGAACAATGTGGACAGGCAGAGCATCCTCAGGACACTTCCATTTGGTTCTTTACGAAGATTTTAGGACACAGCCTGTGTTCTTAGAACAGTTTCAACTTGCCTGCGAACAACACGGACAGGCATTGCGTCCTCAGGACACTCCCATTTTGTTTCTTTACGAACATTTTAGGACACGGCACTTGTTCTTAGAATAGTTTCAACTTGTCTGCGAACAATAGGGACAGGCATTGTGTCCTCAGGACACTCCCATTTTGTTTCTTTACAAACATTTTAGGACACAGCCTGTGTTCTTAGAACAGTTTCAACTTACCTGCGAACAATATGGACATGGATAGCGTCCTCAGGATACACCTATTTTGTTCATTTGCGAACATCCCAGGACAAATAATATGTTCTAAGAACACTTTTATATTGCCAGCGAACAATATGGACAGCATCCTCAGGACACCCACATTTCGTCCATTGACATTTCAGGACATCGGGTGTGTTCTTAGAACAGTTTCAACTTGCCAGTGAACAATAAGGACAGGCAGAGCGTCCTAAGGACACTCCCATTTTGTTTCTTTACGAACATTTTAGGACACAGCCTGTGTTCTTAGAACAATTTCAACTTGTCTGCGAACAATACGGACAGGCATAGCGTCCTCAGGACACCCCCATTTTGTTTATTTACGAACATCCCAGGACACATAATGTGTTCTAAGAACACTTTCATCTTGCCAGCGAACAATACGGACAGCGTCATCAGGACACCCACATTTCGTCCATTGACGAACATTTCAGGACACCGCGTGTGTTCTTAGAACAGTTTTAACTTGCTAGCGAACAGTACGGACAGATATAGTGTTTTTAGGACACCTCCATTTTCATTTCTTTACGGACATTCTGGACACCCGCGCTGATCGCGGACTCCTGACTTGCTTTAAAAAAAAACAAGAAATGAATTAGGACACAATATAATAATTTTACTTTATTTTACATATATGTTAAATTTATGACAGAGAAGTTGAGGCAGAAACTGAAACATATACAGGAGAATTAGGGGTTTCAATAGGATTTATATGAGGTGAAAAAGGGATGGAAGTCTCATCAAAACGTTTTGGTTCATGGAGAGGGTTTGGGGATAATTGACTCGGATATGGTGAGGGGGGACAGGTACATGTGAGACAATGGTATGTAGTTGTTTGTTTAAAGTGATCCTCCACAAAGTTTTTAAAATTATTAACATTTCCCAAGAGTAGGTCAATTTTTTCTTCTATGTGCTCAAGAGTCTTATCCAATACAGCTTTTCCATTAGTATTTTCAATTTTTGTATGATCTGTACAAAAAAAAAAAATATATGTTAAATGTATATAAAATAATATTAATGAATTGTTCTATATATTAAAGTGTCTACCATTAGATTCACTATCTTCTGACATTTCCTCATTTGGGAAATGCTCCTTTAGCCACTCCAGAGTACTAGACATTTCTGTGAGAAAAAAAACATAATATCATTCTTTTTTGTATCTAATACAGAAAGTTTATAAATATATGAATAAAATGCAGTACACTTACTATTTCAGGTAAGGTGTGTTCTGAGTGGTCTGTAGATCTGCTGTTGTTCTTAGTTGTGGAGTTTCTGTGAGATAATCATGTTGGAAGCCTATCTTTCTTCTTTTGGTATATTCCATTTTAGAAAATATTGTATTTAAATGAATTGTTAGTGTGTTGTATATATGGGGTATACTTCTTATTTATTACTAAATATAATGTGTATGTGTGCTGGTTTGTGAATTTGTAAAATGTTCATATGTTATGACATAACAATTAAACATACCCCCCCAGACTTTTTGGGTAGTGGTGCTGTTGTCCGAACATGTCTGCGGACATTAAAAGAGTTCGCGAACATCAAATTCAGTAGAGGGAGTTCAGTATGTTCCATATTACATGTACATAAAGTCAGAGTTATTATTGTTAAGTTGTGCTGCTAAAAACCTATGAAATTCAGTGAAAAAACTTTGTTAAAGGGACGTTATTGTTCCAAGTAAAACTGAGAAACCCCTGAAATTCGCCAGTTATGGTAAGCTAAGCAACCATAACTCGCGCCACCACTGTGCACTGCTAAGACTAACACCCACGACATTAAAGATGACATCACAAATGTCATTGATATATATATATACATATATTTATTGGTGGCACCGCCTGCAGTCTATTCACTTCGTAGAGCCAATCTTATGATTACTTAGTCTACTTGCGTTACTGCATCTGTACAATTATAAAATGGCTTTGCATTTTCTTCAGTGCTCTTCATTTTGGTCATGAAATGTTGTACCATTCTTTACTTCACAAACAAGGGGGTCCTCTCTCTACCAGCCTATATCCTGGATTAGAGTCTCAACCAAAGTCTTTACCTCACCATCCTTTCACAGAAGATAAATGTCCACTACATATCAGTCTTTGTCCTGCACCAAAATGTCAGGCAAGTCTCTTCTGTACAAGAGCACCAACAGCATCCCCAGAAACATGTTTCGGCCTGGTTGGGCCTCATCAGTGAGCTGGAATTGTGCCTCTATAAGAACAGTGAGCAAGGGTTCCACGTCTGGATTACCATGTTTGTGCAATTCTTTACTTCGCCATCAGATTCTAAATGAGCTATGAACTCTGTTCATAGGTATCTCTTCTGGGTGCATCATCTCTGCTTCATGTGACGTCACCAGTCTTCTCTTTCACTCATCTTCACAATTCTTCTGGAATTTCCATCAGAAGACTTTAATTTATTTGCGGGTACAAGGACTCTTTGCGTTATAGGTTGTGCGTTGTGCATGTCGCAATTTTCGGTTGCCAACATACAGGCAAAATGGGGGCAGGACTTTGGGTAGAGGCACTTAGCTCCACTAGAAAACGTTGCTTCTGTATTAGGGAACGCTTTTGCTGGTTGGTTGAGGGGAGGCTGGAGTGTCAGATAGTATACAAATTTAGTAGGATAGATTTATTTATTTATGTGTTTATTTATATAGCGCACCAAGCCCTTGGGCATCTGGGCGCATTTTTTACAGGTGCCTGTGATGCAGGGTGCATTATTTACAAATTACATAGACAAGGTACTTACAGGTTTGCATGACAAAAACATAGGGCCTCATTATGAGTTTGTGGGTAGCCATGCCCTCCAAACCCGGGTCCGGGTTCCCTGAATGGGGAAATACCGGGCCATTCTGACCTTGGAGGGCCCGGTATTTCCCCATTCAGGGAACCCAGACCCAGTCCATCCCCATTCCCATTTTAGCCCCCATAGGGCTCAATGGGAATGGGGAGCATGCTAACAACGGGCCTGTTAATGACTGGCCCGTAGTTAGCATTCTGGGCTGTTCGCGGGACCCGCTAAGGACGTCTGGTAAATCATCTTGTGAAATGTTCAGCTTGGAATGCTCTATTTACTGCTAGGAAAGAAAATGTTCTAAAGTGATTTTTAATTATGCAAACTAGGCAAATTTGAATTTTGTCGCAAAGAAAGGCTGACACACATGTGTCATATGCCATCTCGACCATGGTGACGAGCCCAGAAAAGTATGCAATAAGCCAAAGTCTGTAAGTAATTAACCATTTGTCATATCATGATAAAACGTGCATCATTTGATTTGCACCAGAGCGAGAAATCAGGTGAGCTGATTAGTAAAGTGGTCATATACGTGAAATGTATGATCTCAAAATGTTACAATATTTAATGCAAGTAATACTTGAGATGACATCACATTAAACATGGAGGGAAACTGGGCATAGAAGTGACTCTCATCAGACTGTCCTTTTCATTAATATCCCAAATCACTGCAAAAGTGTATATCTATTGTAATGTCACTTTTGGAACACTGTCCAATCACATACAATGACCAATTGTAGTAGAGAACATATATACACCTCAAAAGGTGGGTTAATGGTCTATATTAGATTCAACATGCACCCACTCAAAAAGGAGACAGACAGAAACTGACAGACTCCTCACTCATTCACTGACTGATAGAGAGGAGAGATAGAAGGATTGATAACAACAGGAAAGAGAAATTATGTATTGCTCTCCTTTTAGACCCATATTGAAATATTTACCTGGAACTGAGGCCTACCAGGAATTAAAGCCCCAGCCGGGTTTTACAACGACATCTCACTGTGTCCATACCAAGAAAAATAATGTAATTCTTGGGTATAACCTTCAGCAGAATATTGTTTTTAATGTTAAATTGTCCCAAACAAAAGAGAGAGGGTGATTATTCGCTACTCATTCTCTCGCTGATTAAGATGCCCATTGAAAGTGAGAGCGGTATGCTTTCACACTGTAGTTAAATAGAAACATCTCTGAAGGGAATCTTATCTTCTTACCTGTTGAACATACATTTTCTTATCTACAAGCTACCTACATACATGAAGGTCTAGTAGTGTGTTTCAATTGAGTATTGAAAATGCTGCTGAAATTCAGATATGTCTATTGAGTAATGCTGGTGTTAATTTGAATAAGAGGAATTAGAGAGAAGCAAATAGACCGGGATACTTCAAACTAACTTGTGTTTTTTTCACAAATGAAGGATTCCTTCAGGACTCTCATGCAGTCAATCCATGGTGCATGCTTGTTCAGGGTGAATTAAATGTGTACATACCTATGTTGATGTGTGTCTTACAAAAGTCTTTGATTCTGTAACAGTAGCTTTGAAAACTGAGGTGACTAGTGTTTTGATTATTTTTAGCAGTTCATGGATGCATACATTATTTATCTTTAAATGGACTCAATTATTTCTACTTTGTGCGACCATGGTGTTTCTTGTCCAGAAAGGGATAGGAAGCTGTAATGAATCAATGTTATCACATTGGGGGGTCCTAAAGTCATAAAAAATTACTATTGGATAAAGGAAAATTGGGTGGACCTGGTTTGGGGTGGGTGGAAAGTTCTCCTGACTTATATTTTGCCTGATTAAAACATCCTACAAAATTGGAGGTCACATCAAGATCTGATTTGGGATAACTAGTGTCATTGTAACATAGATCTTGTTAAATCTTGTTAAATGAGCTTTGAGGCTTTGTGTTGCAGTACATTATATGGTTTTCATACTGCAGCCTCCTAAGGAGATTCTAAGGTTTACACAGAAGTACCGATTTTTACACACTACGGTTTGAATTGCAGTTGTCAGTGATTTAGCAACAGTGGTAAAGAGTAGGAAAGGTTTTCATTTCTGTTTAGTGAGAATTTTGCAAGGCAAGAGAGACGTCGGACATAAAAGTATGTGTTATATTTGACAGGGGATTGGACAGCCACTGATATTATTGACATCTGAAAAACTGAAATGTTAGACAGAAACACCTCAGCGGGCATGGACAGTAGGATGAAAGTGACCCATTAAACCAGTCCCAACCGAGGCTATACATGACTTTCACTGTCAAAAAAGACAGAGATACACAGATTAAACCTTGCCAAGAAATGCCCAGAATACAAATTTGAAGTGTTGCGGATTGTAAGGCATTGTGCAGTTACAAGAAACAGTGAAAGAAAGTGAGGTTTCCATATTGAACAGGCCAATGTAATGGATCACATGCAAGCTGCAATTAAAACATCACATGATGAGCTGCATAAATAAATGACACATTTTTTGAGTCTTCAGGACAATTACAATCAGGGTGTGAAGGCCAAACATAAGTTACAAGAAAAATATAATGATCAATCTGCATGCGTTAATGCCATGTTAGACAGTATTGTGTCAATCAATGCAAATCAAGGGAGAGTTACCCCAGGAAATCCTAATAAGAATTTCTCATGGGAAGGAAATCCAAAAACCCCTCTTTACCAACATTTTCAAAATAATTGTCCTTCTCCTTCTATATTGCAGGACTATGGAGCCCAGAATCAAGGGAAGTGGAGACCCAGAAATGAAGGCTACAGTGTTAACTTTAAAGCGTACCTGAGTTACTTTGTTAGGATGGATAGCTGCCCTTGCAGAGAGCAACAAAGGTAAGACCCAAGACCTGCTTACTGTTCCAAGGGAAGAGAAAATATCTCTCAGCTTGAGTGACAGGTCAAGCAATTCATTGAGGACACTGGACACAAATTGAGTTCCCAACAGAAACGTCAGGCCACCGGTGTTCCCAAAAGTGCCCAAACATCCGGGTGAGGTACCCCATGGGGATAATGACAAGAATCAAAGAGTTGAACTAATAGTGTCCTTGTGGGAGAAGAAGAAGTGGATATGGGGGAAAAGACATGCCAAGCCTTAGCAGAAGCTTCCTTTCCGACCTCACAATGGCCCCTGAGTTAAATAACAACAAGCAAATAGTAGCAACAACTTTTTTCCAATGGGAACTAGAAGCAAAATAACAGAGGAAAGGAGTGAAATTTCAAGACAGAAAAATAGAAAAGTCACCACTGAGAGAGAGGAGAACATGGAAATCTCAGGAAAGAAAGTATTTCAGAGATGGAGTGACACCTCCTGAACAAAAGTTGATGGCAATAGAAAATCCTGAAACTGAGGTTGAAGAAAAAGAGACTGGAAAGTGTAAAGAAACTCCTAAATATAAAAGTCAATGTGAAAAAAAGAGTTCATAAGCCCAGAAATTCCAGAAACTGTAGAAGTACACTGCCTCCTGAAGGATTCTGAAGACAACAAAGAGTTTGTAGATAGAGGGGATACACCTACTCTATTTCTTATCTCCAAATGCGTGGTAATTCCTATAGGTTCGCAAGGCAACTCGAGCGAACTTGACCTCAAGGAATAAAAAACGTATCTGGTGCAGACCCAAGGTCAAGTGCGAACCATTAGTGACATCAAGAATATTCATGCTGAGCTGTCTCAAAACTCACATTTCTTTATACACTAGAGTCTGAAGAAGGTAGAGTCTATGATCCTGTCCTGATATAAGGTTAGTGTGATTTATCAGCTCTGGTAGACACAGGGTGACAAATGTATGATGAACGTAACCTAGGATAAACATAAAAAATTCTTGGTGGTAATTCCACCTACATTAATTCCACTGGAATTTGGCAGAAAGTCAGCAGCTTTACCTACAGGTCATAGTTAGAGGTGAATCCTTCAGCATTCTGCCAAACTTGAGGTTGGGCAGTGCGGTATTGCAGCGGTATACCGTAATACCATCACATTTTACCCTCACCTAAACAACAGAAAAAGCTTCATAAGTAAAGTACTCTATTGGCAACTCCAAAATGATCAGACTATTCTCTGCTTTAATTTGACAAATAAATGAAACATTTGTATCAAAACCCAAAATTCAGAAAATGCCCACTCTAGCAGGTGCATTTATAAAATTTCGATTGGCAATACAATGATTGACCATAATTGTTGGATTGTTAGAGATGTCACCTCTGAATTGTATCTGGGCAGTGATACTCTCCATTAATCTGGACTAAATTCTGATTTTACTAATGGCAACATTTGGTCAAGACTGGTGCGTATCCCAGCAATGGACTTTGACAATGTTAAGAAAGCATTTCAGTTAGCTCCACTGTTGCCTTATGCTGTTAAAGTCGAGACAAACAGAGTGGTTACTATCCAAGGACAGAAGCAACAATTTACAGTACCAATCAAGATAAAAAGAGGACAAATAATGAAAAATCAGGAAGCGTTCAAAAATGTAAGTTATACCCTCCAACAACAAGAACTGTCCCTAAATTCAACACCACTTGTTGATCTAAAAGAAAACACCATTCGAATATTGGTGGGTAACAGCGACCCTAAAAGTATCGCTTTGGGCACAGACACCTCTATGGGAATGGCGATCGATTCCAGATACTGTCCAATTGAGTTGGATAATGAAAACATAGGAACAATTTTGGAAGAAGACAAACAGACAGACAGTATCTGAACAGAATAGATCAGTCCCTGAAATGGGGGATATTTCCTGGTACATTCTTCATGCCCTTACTGGGTAGAAGATGTTACTTGTGACATCTTGGAAGATAAGTTGGTATTTAGAGTTCATAAGAACTATCTTGAATCCATGGAAATCCATGTCCAGTTAAACACCATTAAAAGACATCTCTTGACCAAACTGGAGAATACTTTTAAAATATTGAAACCAGATGCACTTGCGGGTTTCCGCCAGATGGTCGGGGAATTGATCATTCTGGCCAATGCCTGTGTGACCGATGAACAGCGATAACAACTGAAAGATATATTCCTGGATTTTCAGGGCATCTTTGAGTTGCCTTTTATGATAGCGGGCCTACAACTATTCATTCCACGACAATATCAATGGACACTGAAATGGCTTCTATATTTGTAAAACAATACTGGTTGACTCTCACGTGCATGGAATCACTCACAGAGATCATCAGAAATCAGCAAACCCAAGGCATAATTTGTTCTATCCACAGTAAATTTCCCATTCTAGTAATGGGGAGTCTAATCCCCAATGGACAATGGAGACTTTGTGCTGACCTGAGGGAGTTGAATACATGGATCCACATGTCAAGGTGGCCTCTTGCCTATATTGATCAAGGACTGGCACAGATCCAAGGATCGAAAGTGTACTCTCCCCTTGACTTGAGGGTTACAGGAAAGTGCAACTTTCCCAAAGAAAGCCCAGTGGTTTCTTCACAGGTGTAGTTCCTGAGTGAATCTGCTGAAGGGGTGGAAGGCTGCTTCCTTTAAGGGCAAGAGCCCTTAAAAGATTGGAGTAAAGCAAGCCTACAATCCGTGGTGGAGTGGAATCTGCTCTGTAGATGTCACACCCAAAGTGCTTTGCTCCAGAGGGAGTGTAGGGGACAGGAAAGAGAGGGACATTGAGAATCAAACTGGTGGAAACCTTCTCCCATTGAGCAGAGCCCTCCTGCCTATCATAAATCCCACCCCCTCCCCTTCCTACTGAGAACAAAGACCTTTAGAGAAGCAGCACCCTGGTGTGAGTCTACTTTCAATGGGTGTGCTCTCTTGATGCCCAGATCCAGAACGGTTGCCTGCTCATGTATTACCAGCCCTCACAAAGAGATAAAGGAGGAGGCCCAGCCTTCCATTCTCATCCTGTTATTTGGCATTCTACACCTGGCTGACCAGAATACACATCACATTCCATAAAGGTGCTGGCTCACAGGTGCTGACATATGTGCAATATCAATTGGAATGTGGTGGTTGTGATAATATTTAGAACCATGCACTATGCCTAAACATTGGCATAGATTTTATTTAGAGTTTACTCTGCAACCAGAAAGGGGCGACTCATGATAATCCTAATTTTGGATACAGTGAGACATATCTTAAATGCCTTTGGCTTTCTCTGTGCCTCTCAAGTGTGCCACTCGTGAACTTTGAACCTGCTTGTGTCACGAGTAGAGTGGGTACCGTGGATCAGGCTACTGATGCGGCCATGCATGAGAGCACTATGCTTTTGCCATGGAGTCGACGGAAAAGAGGAAACTTGGTGGCAGATTACCGCTTTATTAGACAGAAAACCCCTCATCATTCTATTGATTAGTAACATTTTAAAACATCAGGGATTTGCACCCTTGCCAGATGAAAATTCCTCACAAGGTATATGAAGAAAACACTTGTCAGGGGATAACCACAGTTTATGTGGATTGGTGTTCCTACATTATTACAAATGACGTGGAGAAAGAATTGGTTGCTGGCATTGGGAACACTTGGATACATAATCTTTCTGAACCCTCTGCTGGTTACAAAATAGGTCCTGAAGTAGTCTGGTGACAGAGCAGTTGGCATTTTATCAAACCGTCCTCAATGCGTTAAGCCACCAACTCACAGAACTGGTGATTGTCAATGACTCTGATTATGTGTGAAATGGATTGGGGAAACACCTGATTATTTGGAAGAACGGAGGCATGCTGTGTGCAAATAATAAACTGTTAAAACATGGTAGATTCATCCAGGCCAATGATGATATTGTGATGTTTAATTAAATGACCATATTTTGGAAATAATCAATGGTCATTCCAAGATAGAGGGTCATGGTAAAACTGGAAGCGACTTGGCTTTTCAATTGGCCAAAACATGAGCTGTGGAGGGGACCTTCATAGATATGTAACACTTCCTGGGAGAAATCCAAGTAACAGCAGTGATCAGATCACAAACTCTGACTTACAGTGAATTTATGGCTGCTCAGTGGAGTAAGAATGCTCCTGATGCAGACTTCATCTCTGCTCAAAAGGAAGCTCCCATCATTGAGAAATTCTATAAATACTTAGAAGATCCAAAATGTTTTCCTCTGGCAGAATCATGCTATAAAGGAAAGGAAGATCTTCGTATTCTGTTGAAATTTCAGAATAGATTTGAGTTTCAAGATGTCTGTTGCTGATGAAACCCCATTCTGGGTATGACCAATGTGTGGTACCTAACTCATTCCGTAGTCTGACGATAAACCATTCCCATGACAAGGCCACTGCTTGTCATAGGGGATTTCAAAAGACCATTGAGATACTGTGAGAAGTCGCTTACTGGCCACACATGGGCCGTAATCCCAATACATATCGAAAGGCATGTCATTTGTGTGCTCATTTCCCACACAGAGAGCTCAGTAAAAACAAAAAAGTAATTACATTATTATGATTTCCAAGTAGACTACATTGGACCAGTAACACTTTCTTCCAAAGCAAACATTTTATATTGACAATAGCATGACTCGTTACGAAGTGGGTTGAGTGCCTTCGTGCCCCAAATTGTAAGACAGAAAAAGCCATCACTTTGATGATCAAACACATCTTTTCTCAATTCAGTCTTCCGCAAGGGATTGAGTCCAATTAAGGTTGTCATTTTACCAGTGGAATGATGACAAAGATATAGGACATAGCACCCGAAGTGGACACCAAGTGAAGATGTTTGGCTGTCTGGACTTCTGTTTGCTACTTGCCTGAATTGCTGCAGAGCGTTGGAGATCGCTCGTGGGCAAGAGGAAGCTTGCGTGGGCCGACGTGGCGAAACTCCCTGCCTCACCTGCATTGATACGGACATTGAAGTAAATTCCTTTTCTGATTTTTTTTTTAACATTTTAACATCTATCCGCCGCTTAGGTGGCCCTTTTGTTGGACTCTGCATTACTGGCCGTTTGTGGTACTCACTCACCAAACTTACCCAACTTTCCATCTGCTTCTCTCTCCGTTTCTTAGCTCCCAGTTCGCGGCACTTTCCGTGGGCCCCACCCCCTTTTCCCAGCTCGCCCGGCTACTTCTGCTGGCGTGCCTGCGCGCCCACGCGCGCACCCGAAGTGGACACCAAGTGAAGCTGTTAGGCTGTTCGGGTGGGCGGCGGGTGTGCGGGCCTGAGGAATGGGGACTGCACGGAAGTCTGTCGAGGTGGGTTTGAATTACGGAATGTATTAGCTTGGGCTTTGGAAGTGAATTGATAACTAATCCAGTAGAACAGTCTCATTAATTAAGCAGCTTGTGCTGACTTTGTATGCCTTGACAAAACATATGCAGTTGGTGCATTACTCCTTGTGTCTTAATGCATAAAAATTCGTTTCAGAAGAATTATAGATTGTGAGCCCTTGGACAGGTCCCGGAGTAGTAACTACTACTAACTATTCTTCTGCACTTGGAAAGGATCTGATAGCCAGATAGATACCACGCATTTGTAAACACCCTAGTTTAGGAGACGGCTATACATTGGCATATACAAAAAACCGTTCCCTTTTACTAGATACATAAAACTTAAATACGTCCACACTTTTTGAAGGTTGCGGGAACTCATGGGAAAATTTGATTTGCACACAGCCTTTCCAATGTCTAGGCGTAGAAACAGTACTGAGTATGTTTACTCTAGGGGCGGCCCCTCTACTAGGAGCGCTACTGCACAGGGAATCAGGCTGTATGATGACATCTTATCAGCCCCACTAATATTTACGCCAGTAAAAAATACACTAAGAATGGCAATGAATATGCCATTACCGTTATCCCCTCCGGAGCCGAGTGACTCTATGCTACTAGACTCCGAAGCAATCGCCCACTCGTCTCTTCTGTGCTCAAAAGGCCCCACACAGGCCCCACAAGAGGAAGTAACAGATCCTCCCCTGTCAGATGTAGAGACAAGGGAGGAGGCTGCGATAGTTCTGGAATCCTCCTTCCTAGATACTCCTCCGGATTATTTTTCGGCAGACGCAGATTTGAGAGACCTAACTCAGCACTTACATGAATCATCTAACCCCTTTAATGACCCACATTTAGCCCATACATCAGAGATGGGTGGGCTTCTTCGGGATATACTTCACAAATTGTACTGGCTTTATGGAAATACATACATTGACGTGAAGACAGATCTCCCAGACTAACAATCTTATAGAAGCATTGGAACGATTGCCTACAAGAATCATAACCAAATTGATGGCCATCGGATTACTTCCTAGCAAGGAAGAGTCTGGTAAATCTGCCTCAAAAATTGAGCCCACATCCTTAATGAGTTCTTATGCTTTGAATGCTACAGAAGTACCACCTATACTCACAAACAAAAATTCAGTGGAGAAAGAAGATGGGAGTGGGCCAAAAAATCAAGCTAACAAAAACAAAAACAATCAAAATAATAAAAATAAGAGGAAGAAGGGACATTCGTCCTTCTTCAATAAAAGAAGTAAAATTGCTAAAAACACCTGGAGAAAGTTAGATACAGACGAAAAGACAGAGATATCCGATCAAGAGGTTGAAACAATCGACTTATTGGACGATCCAAGCAAACAACAGGAGGGAGAATACAGTCATGCGACAAATTCTTTGACTGATGAAATGTTGCACAAGGGACAGAATCCTCCCTTAAACATGGGCCCCAACAAGACGGTGGTAGCCGGAAAAACCAAAATATCTGCTACCAAAGATCCGAAAGAGACATATGATCTCTTTATAAAACCCAAAATACAAAAGCAAGTCCATACTCCTACTTCCTTGAATCCGTTGGCAAATGAGTTTCAAACAAACACAACCCCACAGGTTACTCAGATCCAAAATCCAAGTGATTCTGTAATAACTGACCTAGGATACTGTGCAGAGGGTTTGGCAGGGCAGATTGATCTTGTAAATAGGTCCCTGGGCAAATCCTCACTGTGTGAAATGGAGGTAAAACTCTTAATTAATGCCGCAGTAGAAGCGGCATTGAAGTCCAGACAACCTCATGAGCCCCTAGTCTCGAATCCTCCCCCCGGAGTTGATAAGTTACTGACAATGGAGCTTCAAACAAATTTAGGCCCATTGGCTCCGCACATACAAAATATGAGCAAACAATCTGGGCTGGGGAACTCAAATAAAGAAGAAGAGTCGGTGAATCCCGTCAAGACGAAGAAATTAATAATGAATCCCTCCAACAATTCTTCTTTGACTGAAAAGGAGGTAAAATTATTGATCAGTACGGCAGTAGAAGATGCATTGAAGGCCAGAACCTTGCTGGAAGCACCGGCTCCTATCCCCATGGTTGGAACTGACAAAGCAGTGCCCCCTTAAAATCAACAAGAGATTAGGGAAATGTTCTCCGCCCCTAAGGCGGCGGAATCTACTTTACCCATTCCGGCGGCACTGGATTCACTGCCCACACATACGGATTCACTGATCCTTATTCCAGCAGGGTCACCCAGAAGGCAAAGGGAGGCAGCGGAAGGAAGGGTACCCAAACATTACATGGATACCGACCTTAAACACATACCTTGGAGAACACTGTGCTTTTTAGACTCCCCAAGTATCCTAATCTACCCTCTCTTCGATTGTGGCTATCAACCCTCTATGAACAGAAACAGAACTTTGCAGCTGCTTAATGACATTCCTAATTTAGCTAACCTGACTTTGGCAGATATTAAAAGGATGGATTTTATTCATCCCTATTGCTATGACCATGTAAGAATCATATTTTACTCTAAATTGGTCTATCGGGATGTCCTTTTAGAACTGGATGAATTCAATAAGAAGGGTTTTGATATTCTAAATTTTGGAGATGGTACCTTGCAATCTGAAATTCCTAAGTCTGCTCAAGTATTTAGATCGGGAGGCATGGGTGAACAAGAGCAACAAAAAAAAAGAGTCAGAGATCCTCCAGGAGCATGACTCAAGCTGGAGATGGCGAGCCTCGAGTCTGAGAGACTCTATTGTCCGATTGCAAAACCTAAAACAGTAGAATCAACTGTAAGCAACCATGTTTCCATCCTATCTTGGAACTCAAGAAGGAATTCTGATTTGTCCTCCTGTGTGGAATTATGCCACTACTTAAGAACACAAAAACATCCTATGTATACAGGAAACATGGATGTCCTCTCCTGCCCAGATAGATGGTTTCAAATGTCACCATCTTCTAGCATAACAAGGGAGAATAGGCCGTCCCAAGGAGGGACTTTTATTGGCAATAAAGTTGGACTCGGGCATTAGCACAGTTGACATTTTTACAATCCTACCTGTGGGACTGGGAGTGATCCTTAAGCTCGAAAATTTTAATCATCTACTAATTTGGAATATATACTGGTCACCTGGAATAAATCTTTATGAAACAATCTCCAAAATGGAAGAAATAATGGAGAAATAGTTTTGCATGTACCCGGGACTTCAGATCCTCATAATGGGAGACTTGAATACTAACTTACTAATGAAAACAAATGAAATAGTAGCCACCACGAATATAGCCCATCTGAATTTATTGGGGGAACCCGGAGAAATGACCGATCAGCATTTGAAAAGCTTAAAGTATAAAAAATGTGATCGACTAGGATGGTCAAAGTTATTTAAAAGTTGGGGCCTCAAATCTGTACATGAAATTTTGAATTTGGAAGACCCATATATAACGTAGGCATCGGGTGTTAAGTCATCAGCTATCGACTACATATATGTTTCCATTGATATTTTTAATCTGATTGAAAGTTTTAGATTATTACCCTCTCTCAAAAGCGACCATAAGATGCTTGAATTGAACCTTTGCATACCAACAAGAAACCTTAAACCTTCGAAAAAGCTTCAGGATCTAATCATAAATAATGGGAACAACAGGATCAGTTGGCACCCTGGGAATGTTCTAACATGTAATAACTTATTCTGTAAAGAACACACAGATTCTACTTATGAGGAAAAAAAAGTCAGGTTTACACATGACCGTTTTGGTCCTTATATAAAAACACTTATTGAAAATTCCCCAAAAAAGACGAGATATTATCCAACTAAACGTCATCTACATAAATATGACCCCACAGTTTATATAGCAAAAATGTTATTACGCCGTACTTTAAGACAAGCACATCTACTAAATATATGTGAATATCTTAAAAGAAGGGGGATCAAAGGCATTAAGCAAGTATACAAGAATTGGACCAAAACCCACAAAAGTAAGTTACTACAAGAAGATAACGAGGAAATGCTGTCTTCACTGAAAAATAATTCTATTAGAAATTTCTGGCAGCTTATAAATAAATCATCTAAATCTGTCAGAATTTATAATCTTAATCCCATTGATGAGCAAACATGGAAAAACCATTACGAGAACCTGTATGGAAACATAGAGAATACAGAATATGCGCTATACAACTCTAAGGCCATACAATGGCCTGGCAATTTCTCGATTTACATGATCAGAGAGAGGATAATAAGATCTAGTCCATCTTGAGCAGCTGGACCTAATGGGCTATCAAATGTTCTCTTTAAGGGGAATCCAGATATTTGGTCAAAGACTCTCTTTCTCCTTTACAAAGACATTGGCCGTACTAGATGTATTCCATTATTATGGAATATGAGCTATATAATCCCTGTCTATAAAAAGGGAGATAGATCCATGCCATCTAATTACCGGCCAATAGCCCTCCTTGATTCAGACTCGAAAATGTACGCAAGTCTTCTCTTACAAAGAATAGAAGCTTGGGCAGTTACAGAAAGGATCTACTCATCCGTTCAATTTGGTTTCAGAAAGGGAATTGGAACACTGGCTGGTGGGTTGATAATCTCATTATTGCAAGAATTGGGCTGGCAAAAAGGGGCGAGCCCGGTATATCTGGCGAGCATGGATCTTTCTCTCGCATTTGAGATGGTTAATCGAACAATATTATGGAGGAAGTTGTCACGGATGGAGTTACCCCGCGAGTTATTAGCCATTTTGATTCATCTTCAGGAAGGGTCAACAATACAGATCAGACTAAATAACGAAGGCCATCTCTCAACACCGATTAAGACCTCAAACGGCCTCCGTCAAGGGTGCATTTTTGCCCCGACCCTATATAATCTATACACTTCCGATATAGGTCAGGCTCTATGTCCTGCTGCCTTGATACAACCAATGTTGGAAGGTAAGAAAATGTGCTGGTGTTCGTACGCTGATGACTTTCTGTTATTCGGCAGGTCCCCGATAGGACTCCAACACTTACTATCGGCATTTGGAAAATACATGCCAACAAATGCCATGGTTGTGAATCCTTTAAAATCGCTAATCCTGTGCCTTACAGGAAAAAGTAGACCGCTTTTGAAAAACTGGTGCATGGGAATACATAAATTACCTATCAAAAGTTCAATGATTTATTTGGGTTTTTTTGTGTATGCAAAGGGAAATAACATATCAATTCTCACCCACTTTTTATCTAAGGTTAAAGCGTGCACCACACAGCTCCGTGTTGTGGACCAAAAATTTGGAAGCTTTTCTTACAATCCCTGTTTGAGATTTTACAAGCTGAAAGCAACCCCTAAAATCCTGTATGGCAGTGAAATCCCATTTATAATGGGCAGACTAGACGTAAACAAACTAGAGGCGACTATTCTAAGGAAAATGACTGTCTGTCTTCCTAATTGTGTTCCTATAGCAGCAATCCGGTATGAATTCGGTTTACAGTCATTTAGGAGTATAGTGCAATGGAAAGGTTTATTGTTGTTCCGCAACCTTCTAATACAAACTGAAAATAATCTGTATCATGATTTGTCCGATAAACTGAAGCAGGGGAGCCCTAAGTCTGTATTTTTGTCCAAACTAATGGATCTGTCCTTAACCCTATTAAGTAGTGTTGGAGCCCAAATAACAACGTTTATAATCAATCCAAAGAAAGTGAAACAACTTTTGCAAAATGCCGATTGGGCATCAACAATTAACAACCTATCTTCACACAGATTGTATGCACATATGATATCCTACTAGAAATATCTGGGAACTATGGAACCCTATCTATATATCTTTCCTAATAGAGGTTGTAGAAATATCTACATGAGATTTAGATTTAATGTTCTGCTTACCGGGGAAATAATTACAGCAAGAACTAAATCGGCAGGTCCAATGATCCGGTGCAGGTACTGCAACGAACAAGAGGTAAAAGAAACACTAAGACATCTGTTATTGGAATGTCCTATCCTACTAGCAAAGAGACTACTTTACTTCTCAAACTTCGTATCAGATGTAACTAATGTGGACACAAATCAAGTTTGGAAACATATGTTATTTGATAAGAAAGTCTTCTTACAGTTGGCAATTGTAAGATTTCTCAAACAGGAGTGTGGCTTGATGTAACTTGCTTTTGACTGAGAGTTTATATAATCCAGGAAGAAGAAAACAAAATTCTTTTATTATCAGATGTAACTAATGTGGACACAAATCAAGTTTGGAAACATATGTTATTTGATAAGAAAGTCTCCTTACAGTTGCCAATTGTAGGATTTCTTAAACAGGAGTGTGGTTTGATGTAATTTGCTTTTGACTGAGAGCTTATATAATTTAGGAAAAAGAAAACAAAATTATTTTATTAGGAACATTTTACAGTACTGTGTTAGAATCGTAGATTTTTTGTATTGCTAATAATTAAGTCAAATACTTTAGATAATTTGTATTTGCTGTTTTTAGTTTACTTTTAACTGACCTATTTATCTTAAATTGTGTTTTGTAAAGGTTTTGTTTAAAACCATATACAAATAAAGGAAATAGGACATTATTGGATTGAAAAGAAAACTCAACATCCCTTACCACCCTGCATCAAGCAGGGGTGTGGAAAGATACAGCAAAATACTTGTGAGTATCTTGAAGAAGTTATTGGTTGATTCTGGACCAATTTGGTACATCCTGGTGCTGCTTGTCCTGATGGCTATTCGATCAATCCATTCTTCTGTCATGAAGATGTCTCCATTTGCATTAATCAAAGTACGAAAAATTGCATTATCCCAACATCTGGGGCAGACGTTGATCAATACCCCAGCTACTCCTGGGTAAATTGAGCACTTGAGGATGCATCTGCAGTATGCTTTTGCAAAAGCCAATGTAATCTGGAACAGTCTGCTGAATGTAAGATGAGGAATTTTGATCTCAAAGAACAAAATGTGTGTACAAGGTATGTGAGAGAGTTTAAATAACTTTCAGAGAAACAATGCCAAAGAAAGGTTTTTTCCTTCTTGGCAAGGTGATTTTGTGATTATCAATTACATTTCTTCTGATGCCTATAAGGTATGACTCCCAAAAGGAGATCTGGTGGAGGAGAAATCAGTACATATCAATCAGTTGAAAAGATGTCACCCTCAATCAGCTTTGAGAATGATTGAGGAGACATCTGAAGTTAGGCATGACGAAAATGATGAAGAAGAAATCGAAAGACCAGAAAAAGGAAAAGAAGTAGTAAGAAATATTAAGGTGTAAGTAATTCACTCAGAGTGGGGGAGAATTGATGGATGAAATATTAGTATTAATGAATAAGTAATTTAAAAATTGCATGATAAAGATACTGTTTTTATGAAAATATGTTTCTCTATGTGTTGATAAACAAGCCTTTCTACTCCTCTCAGTAGTTCATTAACTGAAGAATTATTTCCAGGACTTGTGGACCGGGCTAGGGATCCCAACAAGAAAATAATACAAAACATTGGATAGGTCCAGTTGGAAATGAAGACTTCTGTTTTGCCCAAAATGGAAAGTGATAATGAAGAAATACACATTCAAGATTAACCTGGAAAATAAAAGAAGTTGGATCAACTCCCTTGTCCTCTGCCTTTTGCTGCTAAAAGGAGTAAGTGCCGGGGTGTGTGTGTGTGTAGGAAATTCTAATTCATAAGAAAAGATGCAGAGCAAGGGGTCATTTTAAAAACAAAATATATGCTGTGCCCTGTTCAAAGCATTTGGAAAACACGTGTGCAAACAAAATGTGCATTATTTTGCAGCCACTCAAGTAAAGCTATAATTGACAAGGCTGGAGATAAAGATATGCAAGTACCAGAAGGCATTCTACAACTGTTTATTAAAAAAGATATCCTACTGTGTTTTTGGAGAAAACGTAATATCACGGGGAACAGGAAATGTATATTAAAAGCTGAAAGTGTGAATGGGACCACATTAAACTTAGTGATTAATATATACGATAGGACACTCACTATGACAGAGACTGAAACTCTACAGAAGAGGTTGAGCTTCGTCCCCACTTTCAGTTCGAGCCTCTTTGACACTCGGGTTGACTAATTTCATTTTATTCGGGAATTCAATTTGTGTTGCTTTTTTGTGGATTCTGATTCTGACTGTACAAATAACTATACCATGACACCTACTGATGACGAAGGACACTTAATTGAATGAAAGAATAAGAGCCAGTGAGTGCCTCTTATCTCTATCCCTAGAATTACATCTTTGAAAATGGATTTCTTACTGATATTAAAATATCTTATATGGGAACCTAAAAAGGAATGAACTGCCTTTAATTTTTTCATTGTTTCGTGATACCAATTTTATTATCAGACCAGAAGAAGCTCTGGTGATCTGGTGATCCTCAACACTATTGACTACAATAAATATTGCATGCAACAACTAGGTGATGACTCCAGATATATGCAGATGGATCATGATCCTACATGTGAGATTCTTAGTAATTTGAAAGATATCTTGGACTACGCTGACTGAATCGGTGACAAGACTACTAGATCCTTCCTAAATAAAGCAGGACCTGACATTCTTCTTTATACTTACTCCCTAAGATACACAAGGGGCACAATAACCCCTTGGGTGGAACTATTGATGCTGCTACTAAGAACATATTACAACCCATGGGCATCTACATTGATTATTTTCTTCAACCATTAATACAGAAAACAAGCATGTTTATTAGGGATACCACCCACTTCCTTAAAACGTTATCTAACAGTCAGTATGACCCTGGCTATATTCTGTTTACCATAGATGTTACTAGTTTGTATACTAGTGTACCAATGATTTGGGGCTGGATGAAGTTGAATTGTCTTTGTTAAAGGAAGAACACGCTGAAGCTGGCAAGGAACATATCCTGATGATTATTGAATTCATCTCCCAGAACACTTACTTCAGATTTAATAATTAATTTTATCTACAGACAAATGGTACTTCCATGAGAACTACCATGGCAAGACCTATGCCAACATATGTATGTTTACATTTAAAACAGAACAAGTACTGCAGCATCCTATGTGGCAAAAGTATTTGGTACATTGGAGACTAAGAGACTACATTGATTGATTTTATGGGGTACATCGACTTCAAAAAAGTCACCATCGAGATTGGTTCTCCTAGCATACACTACTCCTGGATGTTTTCTTCACATCATTGATGAATGGTTTCATATTAATATATACTGAAAAGCCACTGACAGGAACAAACTATTACATAGATTTAGCTTTGACCCACCTAAACTCATCAAAAATCTACCTCACAGACAACTACTTCGGGATAAGAGAATATTTAGTGATAACAAACAGTGCAACAATTAATTAAATCACATGACTTCTAGGTTCTATATAAGGAGGACAAGGTTTTACTATTGAAAGAGACATCTTTCCAATATTCCTAGAGGCGTGGAGAAGTCCCTAGGTTGACCTTTTTTCTATGTATTTTATACAAAGTCATAAGATGAAGAAGAAAATCTCTTAACATTGGAATATGATATGTTATGATATGGCATTTGTAACGCGCCTATACACAAGTGTTTCAAGGCGCGACCAGGCAGGGAGGGGGGAACAAGGGGAAGACAGACAACGATCCTACTAGGCCAGGTGTCATTCAGATCGCGCAAGTGCATGGGTGGAGGGAAGGGAAAAGTGCAAGAGGAAAGGGGGGGAAAGTGCAGTACAGGGTAAGTAGAACAACAAATAAATACTAGGGCCAGCTGGTGGCAAGTGCAAGGTAAGTGCAGACAAGTGCTGGGAATGGGGGCTGAAGGGATGCATAGACAGTCCCGCAGTGCAGGGGTTGCCAGGGTGGCAGTGCAAGTGGAGAGTGGCTGGGCCAAGGACCGAGATCGGTGAGAGTGGCCCAGTTGCAGATTCAGTGCAGTTTCAGTCAATAATTTAGCAGGGTAGAGGGGGAGAGAAAGCAGAAGCAAAGAGGAAGGTTTTGAGGTGCTTCCGGAACCGGAGATGGTTCTCCTCAAGTTTCAGGGAGGCAGGAAGGCTGTTCCAGAGGGAGGCCCCTGCCGCGGAGAGAGATCTACCCCCAACTCGTTGCTTGGAGAAGCGGCTGACCCTGAGGGAGTTGGAGGTGGATGAGCGAAGAGCTTGAGAAGGAAGATATTTAGGAAGAGAGAGTTGAAGGTATTTAGGCCCCAAGCCCCAGAAGGCCTTGTGGACAATGCAGAGGGGTTTGAACTTAATCCTCACAGCCACTGGGAGCCAGTGTAGAGATTTCTGTCCTGGAGAGATATGGTCCCTGGGCTTGAGGCCAAGGACAAGTCTCACAGTCCTGTTCTGGATAAGTTGCAGAGGTCGAGAGTAGAGGCAGGCAGATTAAGATAGAGGCTGTTACAGTAGTCCATCTTTGAAAGAACCAGTGCTCGGGAGACCGTGATCTTCTGGGGGAAGGAGAGGAAAGGAAGAATACCTCTGAGGAGGTGCAGCTGGTAGTGTGACTTCTTGGAGACATCAGATATGTGAGGAAAGAAGGAGAGTGTGGAGTCGAAGATGACCCCGAGGTTTTTTGCCTTGCAGGTAGGAGCAGGAAGAGGGCCAAGAGAGCCGGCCAGAGAGCTGCAGGGAAGGAGGGAGTGGGTGTGCCGATGAGTAGAATCTCAGTCTTACTGGCATTAAGGCAGCAGTCATTGGCAGCACACCATCCCTGGATAGCAGACAGAGAGTCAGAGATGAGGGAAGGAGAGGAGGAGGCCGAGGGTAGCCTGAAAATGAGCTGGGTATCATCTGCATAGCGCTGAAAGTTAGGGCAGAGAGCGGCGATGCGGTGGGCAAGGAGTGCCAGATACTGGTTGAACAGCCAGGGAAAGAGGTTAGACCCCTGGGGGACACCACAGGTAGAGAAAAAGATGTGAGAGAATAAGGACCCCCGTTGGACCTGGAAGGGTCGATTGGAGAGGAAAGAGGTCAGCCAGGCCAGAGCCTGACCAGTTATACCCAGGTTATCACGGAGACGGTTGAGCAGGATGGCATGGTTGACAGTATCAAAGGCAGAAGAGAGATCGAGCAAAATGAGAACACACGGATTGTTGGAGTCAAGGTTCGAGAGCAGGTCCTCACGGATGTTCAGGAGAGCAGTTTCCGTGCTTCTGGCAGCTCTGAAGCCAGACTGCTGGTCATGAAGACTACCAACAGATTCAGCATGGAGATTAAGCTGGGAGATGGCCAGTTTCTCCAGGAGCTTGCCCAGGAAGGGAGTGATGGAGATTGGGCGATAGTTAGACGGGCACGAGGGGTCGGAGGAGGGTTTCTTAAGAAGAGGGTGCACAAGGGAGTGCTTAGGGGGGGATGGAAAGACTCCAGAGGCGAAGGAGTGGTTGCAAAAGTCAGCCAGGGCAGGAGCCAGTGCATCAATGTGGTCCTCGATAGTTTTGGAAGAACAGGGGTGAACCTGTTTTGACAAGACTTTCATAGATCGGACTTGTCTGGAAACCTTGTCAGCGGAGAAAAGGGGAAAGGCAGAGAAGGAGGGAGGAGGGGTGGCTGTAGAAGGGCCAGAGAAAGAGCAGAGAATAGAGGGAGGGAGGTGATGGGAGGCAGGATGTCCTGAGTTTTAGAGATGAAGTGAGAGGCCAGTGACGTGCAGAGGGCCTGGGAGGGGACAGGAGAGGTAGAGATTGCAGCAGGGTTGGCCAGCTCCTTGCAGATTTTAAAGAGTTTGGCTGAATTGTTAGATGCCGCAGAGATGCGGGCTTGGATAAGGTCTCTCTTCTTGGTGAGAACGGACAGCCGGTATTGCCTTTGGAGCAGGCGGCAGGCCAGTTTGTCAGAGGATGAACATGAAGCATGCCATTTCATCTCTGCCACCCTACACTTGCGTTTAAGGGTGAAGAGATCCGAGTCATACCAGGAGTTACATTTGGCTTTCTGCTTCAGGTGGATTCTCATGACAGGGGCAGGGATATCCAGAGTATCAGAAATAGCAGAGTGGAGCGTGGAAAGGGCTGTGTCAGGGTGGGAGTCAGCCGAAGGGGGAGGGGGCGAGAAGGTGGCAGCGAAAGCCTTAACTGACACGCGCTTCATGGGTCGAAGACCGAGAAGGAGGGTGGCAGTGATGAGGGTGGCTTTGCCTGTGGGGTAGGAAAGGTGAGGTGGGAGGATAGGAGAAAGTGATCACTCCAGGAGAGAGGAGTGGAGAGAGGGATGGAGAGGAGAGGGTCAGAAGAGATAAGAGTATCAAGTGTGTGCCCTGCGAATGAGTCGGCCCAGACGGGAGAATAGAGAGTGAAAGAGAGTCACAGAGGTCGAAAATGAGTCCAGGTGGGGGGCTGCAGGCATCCAGGTGGATGTTGAAGTCTCCAAGAAAGAGGAGTTGAGTGGTAGAGGACAGCAGTGAGGAGGAGAGGTCCGCCCACTCGGAGAGGAAGGAGGAAATGTGACCAGGTGGCTGATAGATAGTAGCTACGCTAAGGGAATGGCTAGGAGAGAGAGTCGGCAGACAAGGCATCAAAAGAGGAGTAGGTCTGTGTAGGAGTGACAGTGGCAGGAATACACTCAGGGAAGATAAGGGCCATACCCCCCTAGCACGGTTGGGCCTGGGCACGGAGAGGATCTTGTAACCATCAGGTAGGAGTGTGTCAAAGCTGGTGACAGAGCTGGCGGTGAACCATGTCTCAGTGAGACCGAGGACGTCAAGGTCCAGTTCCTCAAGAAGGCGACAGATATCAGAGCAATGTTTGATGGCAGAGCGAGAGTTAAGAGTGGAAACGTGGAGAAGGTTGCCAACCTTGAAGGACTTCCAGGGAGGGGTACAGATTAGAGGTACGCCCTGCGGAGGTGAAGAAGGAGCACGAAAGGGGGCAGGGAGGGAGGTTGGAGGCAAGGTAACCGCGGACAGAGGAGGGGGGACAGCAGGAGAGGAAAGGAAGCTGATGAGGCATGGGAAGCGTCTATCAAAGAGGTGACGGTTGGCCTGAGGGCGTTGGACCAAGACGGTCCCATTAGCGTAGACATTCATGATGGCCTTAGAGGAGTGGAAGGGGGCCAAGAGGACATCCCAACGGGTGCCACCATTAATGGGAGAAGAGGAGAAAGGAGAGAGCACCGAGACAATATGAAGGGTCCATAGATCAGGCGAAGGCACGAAAAAGAGGATGTCAGTGAGAGTTCCCTTGGAGGAGGCACTGGTGTAGGTGTCAGCGATAGGGAGGCCTGGGTTGGAGACCAGGATGTCCCTTTTAAACGTTTTCCTTCCAGATTTAGTGAGGAGAGCAGAATAGTCAATGGAGAAGCAGTTAGAGAAGATAGGCGAGATAGAGAGCACCATGGAATAGGAAGGAGTGGGAGTGAAGACAGATGAGAGCAAGCGGACAGGAAGTGAGCGGCAAGCCCTAGTTTACCACATTTCATAACAACAGTAACACAGTAAATGCGTCTTAGGTACCCAGTGGAGAGGCTACCTAAGTTTGAGAATCCTGCGAGGGGAGAAAAACCCTAGTTTACCACATTTCAGAACAACAGTAACACAGTAAAACTCGTCTTAGGTACCCAGTGGAGAGGCCACCTAAATTTTAGGATCATGCGAGGGGAGAAAACCCTAGTTTACCACATTTCAGAACAACAGTAACACAGTACATGCGTCTTAGGTACCCAGTGGAGAGGCCATCTAAGTTTGAGAATCCTGCAAGGGGAGAAAACCCTAGTTTACCACATTTCAGAACAACATTAACACAGTAAATGTGTCTTAGGTACCCAGTGGAGAGGCCTCCTAAGTTTGAGAATCCTGCGAGGGGAGAAAACCCGAGTTTACCACATTTCAGAACAACAGTAACTCAGTAAATGCGTCTTAGGTACCCAGTGGAGAGGCCCCCTAAGTTTGAGAATCCTGCATCCTCCATTACAAAGGATGCTAAGCTTAAGCCACTCCACACACACTGGCTTGTTTTTAGTTTTAGGCACAGTCTACGCAACTTCTTAGTAGATTGAAAGGGTTCTAGAAAACCTAAGAAAGGGAGAAACTATAGGGCACATACTATCACTTGTATGCATTGTTCATAGTGCAGCAGTATCATTAAGGCAACATTGTACATCACCCAATAAGTGGTGAAAAGATTAAATTGAGGGATTTTGCTACCTGTGACACATGTTGTTGGATTTATGTTATTTAATGTTCATATGGCATTTACCACATGAGACAGACTAAACAAGCGGCAAAGATCTGTTGGAACGAACTTCGATCTAACATGTAGACTGGCAGTACAAATGCACCTGTCATCAGACATTTCATGGAACAGAGACATCAGTTATTTCAAATCCATTTTCAGATCCTGGAAGTGATCATTGGTTATCCACATAAGAAAATCCAACGCAAACTTGACTGCAGGGCAACTTTTTGGATACACTGCCTCGACTCAATCCCACCTTAAGGCACCATTGAAGAGCATAGTCTTAAGACTTGAGATTTTGCCCTCAACTGAACAGACTTTGCATTTTCTCGTGATGTGCACCGGCTATGCCTGTAAGACTGCAGACTGTGCTTATGGTTAACTTTGTGATATTACAGTGAGCCTACCACTCAGTTGGGTAGTGGTATTTAGATGTTCCAGACTTCATTAGACACTGATTGTGGTTATTATCCTGCTGCTATCATGTCTTCCTTATCTATCTTAAGTTACTCGTTTCCTTTTCTTTCTGTCATGTTGATATATTTCACATATGGTATTACTGTGAGCTATTGATTATCATGATCATGATAGAGAACATGCTTTGTCAGTCATTTATTTTCTCTTTATTTTCCTTTCCTTTCACTTTCTATAACTTAATTTGTTGACTTTTTTCTTACCTTTTTATTAATGTCATTCACTTAATTTCCCCTTTTTGATTGTGCATTAAATGACATTAGGTCCTTTCCCACTGTTTGTTTTACCATGTTTTTTATGCTTCCCTCACATTTCTTGACAGTCTTTTTTCCACCAGATCAGTACTTCTGGGCTCTATATTCCGTTCCCTGCCTCTTAAGTTGCTTTATTTCTCTTTCTCTTGTGCTCTTTTGGTACTGTAATTCTGAGTTCCAACATACGTTCCATTTGTACGTGATTACGTTCTTTGTTTACTGACTTCGGCCCAGTGTTGCATCATATGGACATTACCTTTTCTTTGTTTGGGAACCACATGGTAACGTTATCACATTTATGTTACCCTTCTATAGACCTCCACATGGATTAGATTCCATTCACTGCATTCTCCAAATACACACACACCGGTATGCTCTCTCGACCTTGAGTAAGTATCTTTTTATTTTTCGCCACCTTTCCCTTATTTGGAACGTAAGGGTTGAAACTTTCCTGACACTTTCTTTACATTTCCCTTGTTTTCAGTTGCTTACTACCATGCAGCCATGCCGAGCAGGTTCTTGCTCGTGCTGCAGCTCATTTAGGTAACTGGCTTACTGTTGGACATCTGTGTGGTGTCATGCTACTTTACTTTACTGAGTCGGTTTGCCTGCTTGACCGGTTGTTATTCTCACACTACTTGGTTGTTGTTATTTTCCAGACTATGTCAGAATGTCAGTGAGCAAGTGTATTATTCTAAAGTGGATGGGTTTCTAAAGACAGGAACAGGTTTTCCTCCCCATATTTTTCTTTTGAATATATTCAAAGATGGTTTGTGAACTATGAGTTCTTACATGATTTGAAATGGGTGTTCATTTTTTATTTTTATTTGTGTGTTCTAACATTTTGTTTTTTCTGTTTTATTTCCCTTTTATATTTTTTTTTGTAATTTCTTCCATTGTTCATATTTGTTACAGAGGTGCCCCGATGAAGGATGGGGTTCTGTCTGAAATGCATTGGCCATGTTCTCTGTTTCCCTCTGTCTGACCATTGTTTGTTTGATTTCTGTACTTGAACATAATCATTATTGCATCCTATGACAGTTTATTCATATAACATTACTTTCTAATTTTAAAACAAGATTTATTGTTGAGCTGTTTGGTACTCATTTTTTGAGAACATGGCAATGAGGCTAGTTGGCTTCAATCTTTCTTTGTTGACATACTTACACCCAAAAGCGCTGGTTGGGTTGCTGCACTGCTCCGCATTCATTACATACAGTGAATCGCTAGATCATATTACTCTGTTTTAACTACACCAGGCTGTGCCCACTCACCCACGTTGACCACATTAAAGGAAGCCAGAATGGATCTCTGACATCGGTATTCTTCTAATATCACCTCAACGAAAATGAGATGTGAAAATAAATCCCATGCTTTCTTATGGAGATGAACTGGTGGAGAATCAGCCATAATGATTACAACTGGCCTGCAACTTAGTCATGGGGAGGCTGGACCTCCTATCAATCCTGAGCCACTGTTTGTATGGGTTGCATCTGTGTACAGGGGGGTTTAAGATAAGGAACAACTAATAGGGTTTCAGCATTACCAGCAAATCTGTGTTGCCCAATATGATATTTCAATCTCCAGGGCCCTCATGAAGGCAGTAAAACAAATACCTGGAAAGGCAAAGGTTATCTGAAAACCTAACGACCTGCAAACTTCAAACTTCCAAGACCTTATCACTATCAGTCCTAAGTCATAAATGTATAATTCTAGCCCTGAACTAACCGTGAAAGAATTGAAGACACCAGATGCTCTGCTATTGACTAATAGGTACAAAGCGAGGAAATAAAAAGTCTTATAAATCTTACATAGGGAATCGCAATTTCGCCCATAATTCTGGAACAGAATGTTGCAAAATCATTCTTTTTTGTGAAATGTTCAGCATGGAATGCTCTGTTTATTACAATGAATTTTTCTAATGAGATTTTTAATTTTGCAAATTAGGCACATTTCTATTTTGTCACAAAGAAAGGGCACACGCTCATGTGTCATATGTCCTAGTGGAGATGACCGTGTTACTTTCAGATAAAAAAAGAATTTGTACAGAAAAGTATCAATAGGTTATATGTCAAAATCTGTAAGCAATTAACCATTGGTCCTATCATGATATAAATTGCAGATTGAGAAATCTGGTGAGTTGATTAGTAAAGTGGTTATATGTGTGGCATTTCTTTCCTCAAAATGTTACAATATTTAATGCAATAAATCCCTGAGATGACATCACATAAATGAGAGGTAAACTGGGTATTGAAGTTACATCAGACTACCCTTTTCATTAATATGCCCAATGACTTGGAAAGGGTATGACTACTGTGATGCCACTGTCAAGTCACAATTATTGATCAATTGGATTAGGGTAAGTATATACACCTCAAAAGGTTGGGTTACTGTTCTATATAAGATTCAACAAGCTTTGTTATTATAATTGGTTATTTATAACGTGCTTAATACCGAAGAGGTTTTGAAGCACGGACACAGGATTCAAACCTGTGTTGTTCTGTGTCATCTTGCTTCCAAGATGAGCGTGTTGCCATTGAGCTATTCTACTTGTGCTACCACTCAAAAGGGAGACAGGCAGAGTCTGATAGACCCCTTTGCTCCTTCGCTGACTGATGCGGAGGAGATAAAGAAGAATTGTGAACAAAAGGAAAGAGAAGGAATAGATTGCTGCCCTTTTTAACCGTTTTAGATGATTGCTCTGCAAGTCTGGCTTGCCAGGAGTTAAAGTCCCAGGCCTGATTTAGGGGAGGAAATAGCAGACAGTCTGTTGACGTGATCCTATGTGGCTGATTGGTGCCCATCTGTTCCTAGATGGGGAGAATTGAACTAGTTCTTAAGAGGGTGCCCACCTGCCTGCCTATGATAAAGCTACACTAAAATCATATGTGAAATAATCCTCTGGGGAAAGTACATTCAATTCTGGCCCCTGTGATTCATCAGTACTGATGGGCGGGAATATATACTTTGATTGTGCCTTCCAGAGAAGCTAAGGAACATTACAGAAGTGTATGTGCTTCTTGAAAAATATATAGTCCCAGGCCTGCTTTAGGGGAAGAAATATGTAGTATATACCAATTCACGGAAGGCCCTGCGCCTGGTTTACCTGGGACCTGCACGGAATCCATACGTGGAGCACAAGTCACTGCAACAACCCAAAAGCTGTGCGCGAGTTGCCCAGTGAAAGTGCACAATGTCCGGCACACACACCTAAAAAGGGGACGGAACACACTAAATGGGGAACAACGCCTGAAAATGTGGGCATAACAAGGGAAGTACAGTACCAAAATCCCTACAACGCACACACGCGCGCTAACAACACATATTCATGGAATTGAACAGGGCAAAATGGCACACGCCAAAAGACATGCAAAGCTGGAAACACATCCGCCACGCGAAAGCAGGCAGAAGCGCACCCCCACAGCATAAAATTGGGCAGAAACAACAAACAAGTATATACAGCTACGATGAATGTCCCATTTCCTGCAGCAGTGATTGTGGGACACCGCAAGAGGAGCATGCCCCGCATTTTCTTACCCAGGACCAGCCTTTTTGTAATGCCTGATGACCAGGTCTATGGCAGGTATAGGTTTCCACCTTTTATCATCCTAGACCTGGTCACTGAGTGGAAGGATGACCTCACATCACCCACCTTGTGCTCCCAAGCACTGAGCACCTTGGAAAAGGTGGTCAATGTCCTGCTTTGGCCACTGGGTCATTTCAGCGGACAACTGCCATAGTTGGGGGCGTCTCACAGGCCACGCAGTCACGCTGCCTACACCAGGTGTTGGCAATCATGACTGCACGCCCCTCAGTCCGCAGGCATGTATATATGCCCAGAACACCCGCAGAAAGGCAGGCCATGGTCCAGGACTTTTACGGGGTGGCACACTTCCCCAGAGTGCTCGATGCCATTGATTACACTCATGTGGCCCTACATCCACCTAGGGCCACTGAGCACATCTGTCGCAACCGCAAGCAATGGAATTCCATCAACGTGCAGGTTGTATGTGATGCCAAGGGAATCACCACCTCTGCCTATGCAAACTATCCCGGGTCCACCCATGACAATTTCATATTCAGAATGACAGCCCTACACCGGGACCTGGAAACTGGGAGGCATGGCAACACATTGCTCATTGGTGAGTACAAATGCCTGTGCAAATGCATGCATGTCAACACAGACAAATACAACCATTATCACCCCCCCAGGGGACAGTGCCTACCCTCTGAGCACCTACAAGATGACGCCAATCCGGAACCCCACCACACCACCCCAGGTAAGATACAATGCAGCTCATATTGCAACCAGGGGCATAGTGGAGTGCACATTCGGAGTGCTCAAGTCACGTTTCCGCTCCCTTGACCGGTCTGGTGGGCAGCTACTATATGCGCCCCCAGTAGTGTGCAGGATCATTGTGGCAGCATGTCTCCTGCACAATGTTGCAACCCGACGGGGCCTACCGGTGGACATGGTGGTGCCCCCGCATCCCCAACCACAGGCATGGCCACTGCACATGGGCAGGGAAAGGGCACGTGGCGAGGCAGCCCGTACACAGCTTGTGGCTAAATGTTTCACCTAAACACCCCCCCTGCGGAGTGCACACAGGCCTGCACCATTCCAGGTGACAATCGATGATGACAAAGGGACAGTCAACTGTCACAACCTCAACACACTGAGAATGTGTCCCTGGAATTGTAGCATTGTGTGCATCCCTAGCCACTTAAAAAAACACAAACCGTGTGATCAAAAGGCACACATGCAAGCTACAGATTACACCCCAATGCAAAATAGCACATCCAAATTCTGGTATGTCACCTAAACCTCCCTCAGCCCCATGTCACCCACCTGACACACCATGCCATGGTATGCAATGTGAAAACTACAATAAAAATATCAACACACATGACACAACTGTCACAAAGAACACTGGCAGAAATGGAAACAGGCCACAGACACTCCCCTCAGACATGGACCCTGAACAAAAGAGAGGTAAAAAAAATCCTACCTATACTAAAAGTGCGTAAATTCATGCCACCAAAGGTGTGAACACCAAAACTACAAACCTTTGGTGGCATGCATTTCAGGGAATCCCAGAAAAAGGAAAATGCGGGTGCTGCAGGGTTGTCCCCTACAACACCTCGCTCACAACACAACACAGTATAGTGAGTGGTGTTTGCAGCCTGGAAACCCCAGCAGCTGCATGAAAAAATAAAACATAAAAATGGGCCTGTGGCACCAGTTCACAATCACGAAAGTCAATGTGAACTTGTGCAGCAGGGACACAGCATGTCTCAGAAGGCAAATAGTGTGTGTGTGGGTGGAGGTTGGGGTAGTGTTGGGGGTTGTGGTGTGTTGTGTGTGTTGTGGGGGGTGTTTTTAGGGTGATTCAATGCATGTGAGTATGGGAAATTCATGAACCTACAGTGAAGCATACATTTTCCATGTGAACTACTCCGTTTTGGACACATCTGCAACGGAAGCATTTTGACGATCTTGTGACACATCATAAGCAAAACCAAGACAAGATTATCAATTAACCAGCATAACATATCATGAACACAGGACCCAACAGTGACAATGTCAGACAGTGATGAAACACCATAGCACAAGTGCCTCAATGTGACATTGCCACCACACGTCCCCCTACTATCATGAGAGTGGCTTCAACAGCTAAAAGGGGCATGGGACTGCATACAGCATGAAGTGCATCACCAATTTATACAGTCAAGGCAATACATGAATAAGCAAAATGAAATCATGCACAGTCAACAATATCCTCACCAAAATGCAATCAAAGCATGCACTGGGGAAACCATCATGAATCCCCACTAGGGGTGTATACACAAGTTGGACTTCAGACTGGGCACAGATATGATGGAAGTGCAATGCCCTTGTGTAAGTTACTGTCAGAAGGTGCCATCCTTGCGAGCCCATGGAAAGAGGAAGCAGGAGTAGCATATGTGTCCGGACCCCAAGCCACAAACACGAGACAAGCCTGTATGGGCCCAGTTGGGATACACAGTGGATGCCATCGGATGCCACATAGCACCACACTGTAACATAAATGCACAGTAGACAAAAAAATAAAAATGACCATAGTGGATCCGGGAGGAGGGCACCCAGGAGGGGGGAGGTGCAGGGTGCACCTCAACACCCATTTGTGTTGATGTTGAGACAAAAAAAAAATCCTCCATGTTCTCATGGTCTTCACGGCCGACCCGAGTGAGAGATAGGTGGTCGTCACCCCCTGGTTGTACATCAGGAAGTGCGCGTGGCACAGGTGCCTGACCACGCATAGCCCCATCAAGCCTCTCAACGTCAGCAAGCATACAAGCCTTGTGAGCTTGGTTCTGCCAGAATATGACACAGAAGTCCCCATGCACCACCTCACACGTAACACAGAATTCCTCCTGCAAGGACACACATGTTACATGGAGTTCTGCCAGGGAGGCCTCACGTGACAGATGGACCTCCTCCCGGCTTGCATGGAGTTCAGCCGAGAGGGTGCGTTCAAGCTGTTCCATCCTCTGTCCATCCTCTGTTCTGCCTGTGTCCCTTGGCCCATAATGAGTGCAGCCAGAGTACTTTTGATGGTGTTGTTATCATCCCTCAGGGCTTCCCTGTGGGCCTGTGCCTCAGCAGCAATAGCAGAGCGCAGAGCCACCAGTTAAGCCCGGCGGGCCCTGTTGGAGGCCGCTGTGCCCAGCCTGAGTGAGCAGCACGTGGACTGCGTTGCCTGCTGCTGGAGCTGAACCTGCCTATCAGGGGGGGGGGGGAATCGAACTGGCCACACGTTCCATGCCTTCAGACAAAATCTCATTTGCTCCCCCCTGTTGCTGTGCAATGGCATACATGGCATTCTCCCACCCAGTGTTCCCCGGTGGCGCACGGCTACCACGTTGCTAGACACCATGCCTGTTGGGCCCAGGGAGACGTGCACCTTGCTCTGCCAGCACTGCCTGCAGCTGCAGGACTGCATTCCTCCATCGATCTGCTGCCCCAGGAACAGGAGCAACTGGTGTGAAGTGTGACCCTGCACCCATAACCACCACAGGCCGGCATTCCAACACTGACTGGCCCCTTGAGGGGTCTACCCCCACTGCAGGTGTGGCGGACAGAACAGAATTCACTGCAGAATCACCCACAGTCGACGGCATGGATTCATGAGCATCTGATTCAACATCAGAGTCAGAGATCCTCATAGCCGTACCCAGAGACAGGCCTGGACAGGATGGCCTGGAGCACAGAGGGATGCTCATGGCCTACCACACCGTGACCACCACTGGTGCATTGTTGTTGACCTGAACACTCCAACCTGTCTGCCAACTCCTCCTTCTCTGCTTCCGGTGCCTCATCACCTGTAACAAGATTAAAAAAAACACATGAGCACATGTCAGCAGCACATATCACACACATAGTAAAAACAATATTGACAGCCAACACATGAAGCAGCCATGTCACACACGACACAAACTCCGGCATGCATGCAATAGAAATCAAATGGAAGGGGACCCTGAAAGCAGACATGGATGCGTGTTAGATGTGAAGGCCAGTCTAGAAACAAACAGGGAAAGCTTGAGAAAGCTAAAGAGCACGGACAGCCGTGGTCGTCCTTTTAACCGTTAACGAGAAAACATGTGGTAACACAGAAACAACGGTTCTCTAGGAAGGTAGTCATTCATACAAAACAAAAATGCAAAAATAGGGCAAGATGATTGCTCACATTCTAACACAAAGGAAGGGGGCCACCCGGCTCAGCGTATCTCACCCTAAAGAAGAACACCCTGTCTATGGCAGGAGTGCCTTTCCATGGGTGGCGCGTGATGTATCGCCTATCTAACAGATATAGAGGATAGAGCTGTCCCTCAATCTTCTATACTAGTGGCAATGTCTAGAGGTAGACAAAGGGAGTCAATTCTCGTTAGAAGCTAAAAAAAATGGTGTTCTCCAGAGTGGTATAGCAGTATTTCATAGAACTGTAGATTAGATTCTATGACTGCTTCTTAGACATAGGTACAACCTGGGAGGCAGGTCAACTGTTTCTATTCTATCCACAGTATAATCATTTAATACAGCCCGTAGGTCACTCTGGTTTAGAGTTTTAAAACAGTACAACTGGAGAACCCACTGTTGGGTAATACACTAAAATGTCAGCCCAAGGGGCTGCAGGGCTAAACGTTGGCTCTTATAAAACCTGCTCACTCGTTAGTACTGAGTGTGCACAAGCAAACAGTTTCCAGAAAGCAAAGTCTCTTTGTTGGTGTGATAGAGATCAAAGGTCGGTCATGAGAGCCCTCATGACCGAAAAGGGTCGACCGGCTTCAATGGCGTTAATGATTGAAGCCATCTTCGTCAGGACCGTGATTCATGATACAAGCTGTCTTGTCGGAGTTCAGGATTGCTGAACTGAAGAGAAGTGTTGGTGTCTCCTGCGAGGAGACGAAAAAGGGGGGCAAGGAGGGGGGAAACGGAAACAACAGGGAAGAGTCCATTTTAACCCCTTCCCTGTTGTTTCCGTTTCCCCCCCTCACCCTCCTTTTTGTCTCTGCGTCATCTGTGTCAACTGAGACTACAGCGGATGAGAGGGGGACAGAACGCAGAACACATGAGGAACCATCACAAGTACATCAATACAGGCAAAAGCCACAACACCAGTTGCCTGAAGGCAGGTTGGCTATAACAGAGGGAGGCCTGTGCTCCACACATTCAAGGACACCCTAAACATGTGTGTGATGATGAAGTGACCCTGAGTGAGCATGACATGGATGACCAAATACCATGTGATGGATAAAATACTGGAGATGTGATACAATGTGTAGCCAGCCACGGACCCATAGGGGCTTGCAGGGGATGCAATGGTCCATGAATGAACACTCATGTGCACTCTGAGCCTGTGCCAACTGCCAGTGGACCTGACGCTGGGCAGGCGTAGTATGGCAACCTGAGCCCACCAGCATATCGCGTTCATGTGCCGACACGTAGTCCACAAGGAAGTCCAGTTCCTGTTTGTTGAAAGGCTTTTTCAATGCCGTGCCGGAGGCCGTATCCGTGTCTGGGGACCCAGCCTCTTGCACAGAAGCCTCTTGTGCAGAAGCATACTTCCTCCTCTTGGCCGGTTGTGCAGACCCTGAGAGGCATATGCCGCTCTGGTCAGTAGGGGCATTGGCAATGGTGGACTGGCCAATAGGAGTAGGAATTGGCATGAGGAAGGAAGGCCTGGATTGTGTGATTGGCTGCTGGGTGCTGTTGCCAGAACCCAGCAGCACAACTGCCTCAGTGCCAAGGGCTGTGACTGACACAGTCCTGGCTGGCAGCCTCACTGCTGGGGTGGTGTTGGCTGCCTCTGCCCATGCAGCTCCCACCACCCGGCTGCTCGGGGCAGATGATGACACCACTGCCCAAGATACATGTGCCTTGGTCACAACTATGTTAGACACACATGGCTTGGCCTTCACCACCTGAAAATCTGCCTGGGAGTCCTCCTGTGCCAAGGCAGCCTGAACTGGCTGTCCACGAGCATGGGTGGTGACACCAGATGACAGTGGCTGTGGGGTCAGATGTGTGCCTGGGATGACTGCAGCAGCAGCATCTCCTTGAGGTGCTGGGGGTGGTGGCATGGCTGTCCCAGAATGTGGCTGGACATCCTGCCCCTGCCCCTGTGGAACAGCCTGGCAACGTCCCCCCTGCATCCCCCTTCCCCTCCCTGGCCTCCCTGGCCTCCCCGGCCATGTGCCCACCACACCCAGCCCTGGGAGGTTGCCCATCTTTGCCACCCTTCCCTTTTAGTGGCCTCCCAACCATGGCACAGATGGACTATTGCCAATGGGAGGGGCACACAACAATTGTCCTGGGTAATTGGGGTGAAGAGGGCAGGGTACGTGATGTTAGACGCACCCCTGTGCTCCTGTGAAGCTGGATGTGACCCCTGGTGAATAAAGACTGGTCACGCAATGCTCAGGCACCCAAAAAATTATAATAACCGTGCATACAACCCCTGGTAGCCCACGAGCAGGGAATAAACCTCCCGCAGTATGCTGTGGCACCCAGGGACACAAAAAAAGTTTCTGCGTGGAACACGCAGGCTACTCTTCCCTCGAAAATGGGGTACGTGACACCAAGGGGAAACACAGTGGGAAAAATAGCGTGCGCGACTCACCGTCTGCCTTGTGTGGAAAAGATAAACACACACGTGTAGGAAACTCCCCCGCCAAAACAAGAAGTACAAACTTTAAGCGCTGTGAAGATGTGGTGTGAACCCACAAGTAGCAGAAACACACGCGTCGGACTCCACGAAAAGCACATACAGCAAACTGCTGTGCCGCACGGACCTTTAACCCCTGGCAAAGGCAAAGGCAAAGCCTGCGCGTCACATCACTTACACGCTTACGCGCTAAGGGCCTTTCCTCGAATTACACGCTCACATGCTGTTTTTTCACGTGCAGACTCACTCTGCATCAAGCTGGCCACGCGACAACACACAGACCACGTTCATGCCCAGAAGGCCATTTACCTGCCCCCCAGAACCCTCAGCAGCCTCTGACGAGCCATCTGCTGCTGCCAGCCTGCCTGCTGCCAACGTACCCTGCTATTTGGTGACTGCACAGAAGCCATTGTCAGGGATCCTGTTCCTGAGACCACCTCTGCTGACCCAGAAGACTCCCGACTGGTGTATCATCGCTCCACAGCCCGGGCCAAGAACAAGTTGCCCACTCACACCTGCCTCAGGGGTTGCCATGTCCAACTCAACACCATCTGGGCCAAGTGGCAACCCCCAGTCAGAGAGGTAGAGGGCTGCCAGCTTCAGTGCAAATTAAGTTGGCATCCTGGTGGAGCGAGTCCTGGGACAATATAATGCCCTCTACTAATCAACGCGCGATGACAAGGAAGGATGGAGGAGGATCTGAGAGGACATCGTGGGTGCCATCCACACAGCGGGGGTGGCACCCCGCGCCCTCAAGCATGTCCTGAAGTGCTGGTAGGACTTCAAGTCCAGGACCCTCAAAAAGGCATGGTGCCTTGTGGAGGCTGCGGAAGGAGTGGGGTGCCAGGGCCAGCTTCACCACCAGGTCCTCGAGTTGCAGACACGTCTGGAGTCGAGCGATACGTGTCCATGTGTTCTGGTGAGACGCAATGCATGTTGAGGTGTGGCAGGAGTGTGCACCTTTCCCGTATGTGTGACATGGCCCATGTATGGATGTGTGTGTGTGCAGGGATGAAACAGTGCTGCATGTGAGTCCAATCAAGCAAGTTCAACATCAATGGTGTCTGTGTTGCAATGCATGATGTGCACTGGCATGTGATGTTGCACACATGGTTGAATGCTTGTGTCTGTACTTGGACATGTCTGTGGTGTGAAACATGGATACCAATGACACATTCATGGATGTGCACAGTGTACATGTGCGTGTGTCTGAGTTGTGTGTGACTGGGACACCCCAAGGATGCATGACACATGGCCATCTCAATGCCAGATTGAGTGATGTGGCACAGTTGGAAATGAGTGCACTATGACATGAGGTACACATGGCCCAGTGCATGACTGTCCGATGGTGTGTGGGCATCTCATTGGCATGTTGCATGCTGCATGTGTAGTTCAGCACCCCTTCTGATGTTGTGACAGTGGCTTGGACATGGCTACACATTTATGTTGCACGTGCCATGTTTGTATGTGCATGTGTGTTGCTTACGTTTGGTTGTGACGTTTGTGAGTGCTTTTTGTCTAGCAGACATGTGTTCAGTACCCTGATGCTTGTGTTCAATTTCTCCCTTTCTACAGTGTCAATTGAGGAAGAGGGTGGAGACGGCGCTGTGGAGCAGAGCAAGACCCAGTCACCCGCCCTGGTTATATCATCTTATGGGAGCTAGGGGACTAGTGCCGCGTCCGCTGCCGCAGCTGCCGAGGGGATGCCCAAGAGGCCAAAGTTGGAAGGGCCAGGTGAGCCCCCACATGGGCAGGATAATGCAGAAGACGGTGCAGAGGCATCCAGGTCATTGGAGTTTGAGGAGGAGGAGGCCGCATCAGACACACACATGGAGCCTGGTGGGGTGATGCCACTGGTGCAAGGGGTTCAGTCCAGGGGCAGAGGCAGGAGGCAGCGCAGGTCGCCACAGAGGAGCCTGCGTCTAATCCTGTCCCTGATATTGTGACTGTGCACCAGCAGGGACCACTCGGGCTACGTCCGTCTGCAGATAGAGGAATCGTCCAAGTCCACTGACATTCCTCTACCTGCGGACGAGGCAAGCCGTGATAGGGTTGAGCGTGTCCTAGTCAGTGTCGTGATGCACACACGCCAGATTCGTGATGATGTGCATGCTTCCTGGGAGGACCACACACATCATCACGAACAGGCGTGTGCCATCCTGAACTGGCTAGGACAGCTCATTATCACGGTATTGCTACATGTGCTGCACTTTGATGCAACCCCCTCCTCCTCTTCATCCACTATGCGCCTGTCATCCTCCATGCGGTCTTCCGGCAGAGATGCCACTAGGGCCCCCTATAACCATGCCTCATCCACCGCGACCAGGCTGGTGGAGACCACCTCACTGCCACAGTCGGGAGTCAGAGGATCAGCAGAGGTGGTCACTCCACCATCAGGACACCTGGCAATGGAGGTTGTGCAGGTACCTCCGAGCAGGGCACGTGCATGACGGCCCTGGGTCTTGTCATTGTCCTGGAGGCGGTTGCGTTGGCACAGGTGGATGTCATCATGGTGGCAGCAGCAGGTTTGACGTAGGAGGTGTCAGGACTCGGGCCAACAACATCACAGGGGCAGGCATTGGCCAAAGGGCAGGAGAACCCTGGACAATGCATTTCTTCCATGTGGCAGCGGATGGGCCAGCAAATTGATGCAGAACGGCGGCGGGCAGAGTGGGAACGGCTCACAATGATCAGGGCGGAGAACTCTATGCAGTGGGCAGTCAGTCGGGAACAGTTCCTTGAGGAGGCTCGCAGGGAGTTGGAGAGCATGATGGCGTCCCTGCGAGCCCTCAAGGATAAGGCACAGTCCCACCTCTGGGCCATAGACTCAGAGTTCGATGATGCCCTGGCACAAGAAATTGGTAAGAACGATGAGCCGTAGGACTAGCTCACCGCCATTGTAAATAGTTCATTGGTGTTAGGTTTCCTTTATTTTTGTATTTTTCTTTGGCGTCCTTGGACATTGCTCCAGTTTTTGTATATAGTTGTTTTTTGATAGGGTTCTTTTTGATTTCTATTCAGACTTTTGGGATCATAGACCCTTATACGTTTGCTTGTATATAGTTGGAGTTTTTGGACACTATTTGGATTTTTCTCCCATGGAGTAATGCTTTTTATTTTCTTTGCCTTTTGGGGCTTGGGATCTGTGTCTAGATTTCATTTTTTTTCATTTTTCATTATGATTTGGGATTTGCTTTTCATCTCTGATTACATTTTCTTTTTTTCCCATCATCGGTGTTTGATTATCATTTGGTGATTTGTTGATTTGTGTTTTTTATAATACATTTTCATTAATTCTTATGTGAGTGTTGTCTGTTCTCATTTGTTTGGTGCATGTGTCAATCGTCATTGGTTCTGTCATGTATCACTGCTGTGTGGTTATGTTGCTATGTTGGCCATGTCCTTGGGTGCATGCATGTGTGATTTTTGCCATGCGGCCTGTTTGCCGGGAGGTGGGGACAATGGATGGGTGTGGACCTGCACTGTGGGGGGGGGGTGCATGGGATGACATTTGGGTGGACATTTGCTACATGATTGTATGTTGTGACTATGTGTTTGGTGAGGAACATAAGTCGGGGCCTGCATGAAGGTTGCCATCACATGTGGGGGACATGAGTCGGGGCCTGCCTGCTGGTTGCCATCACTGGTGGGGTGAGGGACATGAGTCGGGACCTGCCTGCAGGTTGCCGTCACTGGTGGGGGACATGAGTCGGACCTGCCTGCAGGTTGCCGTCACTGGTGAGGTGGGGGACATGAGTCGGGGCCTGCATGCAGGTTGCCATCACTGGTGGGGGACATGAGTCGGGGCCTGCCTGCAGGTTGCAATCACTGCTGGGGTGGGGGACATGAGTCGGTGCATGCCATGCGGGCTGCCTGCGGCCATGATGACAGGTGTTGGGGTGGCCCCCTGTGGTGTGGGCTGCCTGCAGGCATGCTCCCAGGTGTTGGGGTGGTCCCTTGTGGTGTGGACTGCCTGTGGGCATGATCCTGGTTGTTGTGGTGGTCCCTTTCGGTGTGGGCTGCCTGGGGCATGCTCCCAGGTGTTGGGGTGGTCCCTTGTGGTGTGAGCTGCCTGCGGGCATGCTCCCAGGTGTTGGGGTGGTCCCTTGTGGTGTGGGCTGGCTGCGGGCATGATCCTGGGTGTTGTGATGGTTCCTTCTGGTGTGGGCTGCCTGCGGGCATGCTCCCAGGTGTTGGGGTGGTCCCTTGTGGTGTGGGCTGCCTGCGAGCATGCTCCCGGGTGGTGGGGTGGCCCCTTGTGGTGTTGGCTGCCTGTGGGCATGCTCCCAGGTGTTGGGGTGATCCCTTGTGGTGTGGGCTGCCTGCAGAGTGTGTTTGCGAGGGCTGCCAGCACGTGCTGCACTCTTCAAGCGATTTGGCTGACGCAAGCTAGGTAAGCGTATTCAAGGGGGTGTGCATGGTGATTTTCATGTGATTTGGCTGGCGCGAGCGGGGCACACATATACAGGGGTTACGATAAGCACCTTTCACGTGATTTGGCTGGTGCGAGTGGGGTACGCGTATTCAAGGGTGTGCGCTTGGAGATTTTCATGCGATTTGGCTGGCACGAGCGGCTTATGCGCTGTTTTTCACGCAATTAGGTTGTAGGGGGCTGTGTGCTGGTCCGGGGTTGGTGTGGCCCTTTGCACCATGTTTTGGATTTGTATGTGTTTTTGTGGTGCAAGCTGCATTCTTGGGGGCGTAACTGGTGCTGCTGAATTTGCGCTGCACCACGGCGGCAAATGGCTCAGAAATCCATTAATGCATGGTGCGCCAAAATGCTTTTTAAAGCATGTGGCTGGTGCACGCTGGCGCACGCTCCCTCTCTGCGCCAGCCACGTGCGCTACTTATGCGCTGGATTCTGTGAATTGTCCCTTGTGTTGTTTAACACAAGTTGTCCCAGGAATCAAGCTCAGTGGCAACGTGCTCGCCTTGGAAGCAAGACGACAAGAAGCAACACAGGTTCGATCCCCGGGTCCGTGCTTAGAAACCTCTGGGTATTTAAGCGTGTTATAAATATGCAACTAAGACAACAACAACAAATTATAAATATGCAACTAAGACAACAACAACAAATTCTGTAACAGCGCCTCGATGCCCCTGGCCTGTGTGAGTGCTTTAAAAATGCAAATAAATAAAAATAAAAATAAATAACACAAATGAAAGATTCCTCTTGGACTGTGATGCATTGAATCCATGGTTAATGCATGTTGAGGGTGAATTAAATGAGTAGATACCTATGGTGATGTGTGTGTTACAAAAGTCTATATTCCTATAAGGCTGGCTTTGATTATTTTTGGATGTTTGTGTATTAATAACTTATTTATTATTATTTGTTTTACTTGATTTAATTGTTAAAAAAAAAATAATAACAAGATTGGTTCCCTTAAATAACAGGAAGAGAGGATAAAACCATGAAAAGAAAATCCTATTCAATTCTCAGTCAAAGTCTCTTTTAAATGCAACGTTCTTGGTATCTCCAACAAAAGCAAACAGTGTGAGCAGTGTGGGCATTTACTATCCCTTTCTTATTGAGTTATTAATCCAATTTCTCGGAAAAAGCCCACCACTGCGATGACCCAAGCCGTCTTTTCTCCACTGATTAGTCGACACCACCATTCATCTTCATCGTAAGAATGTAGATTTCTGAACAAGGGTTTGAGGTGTAATGTGCGAGAAGCCAACACCCCTGGACAATTCATTAGCAGATGTTTGATGGTTTCCACCTCATCCCGGAGTTGGCAGAATCTGCAAAATTTGACAAGTAAGGTTTTAGAGAGTTGACTTTCGGCCAGATCAAAGGTAAATCGTGTATCAGTTTTGTAGTCGAAGCCTTGTCCAGCGTATCAATCCAATCTCTTTCCATAATACGCTGTTTTACCTTTACAGGATTGTTGATGAGTTCCTCATTGGAACTACCCGTCCAGTGTAGCAACGTTTGTATCCTTAATGGCCAATCCGACAACATTTTGCACGATCCTGACATTATTTCCTGATGTATTTCCTTCAGGATCAGCGGCGGAGAGGGTAACAAAGTAGTAGTGTGAATCACCCAAATGTGTTTGCCACTGCACACGACTGGGCTATAAGGAGACGAGTTTTCGTCATTATGCATTCTTGCATTGGGACTTCTTTAATACTTTTATTTAAGATGATGCAAATGTACTTAAAGTTGGTTACATTTTCAAGCTGTTTGTTATCCACTGACCAAACAAATTTCTCCACATCCGGGGCATCTTTCCAAAAGTCATTACTTTAGTTTTATCAAGATTCATCTGGAGCTGATTTTCTTTGAGGTATGCATTAAGATTGTTGATCTGCCTCTGTAGGCCTATAGGGGTGAGGTCCATGAGGATACTGTTGTCTGCGTAAAGCAGCCTTGATATTTTACTTGTTCCCAATGTCGGGGGGAAAGAGCGGACTGTAACCTTACAGTCCTTATAGTCCGCTATATAGGCGTTGTACAAAGCCGGGGCCAGTGGGCATCCTTGTTTAACCCCTCACTCTGTCTTGATCCAAGAAGAAAGCCGACCCAAGTTGTTTAAGTGCACACACATTGAGGTTTCTGAATAGAGGGCCTTTATCGTGTCCAAGATCTCAGAGGGACAAGCATGATGGTGTAATTTGGCCCACAGTAGCATTCTATCTACTCGGTCAAAGGCCTGTACCAGATCAATAAATGCCATGTGTATTTTAGGCCGGCCCTCTAATACCTTTGCTTTCAGTGTGCTCATTGCAAGGATGTTTGCAGTCGTTCCAATGTTTTTCACAAAGCCTCCCTGTAGTGGATCAAACAGGGCTGATGTAGATATCCAGTATTGTAGATTGTCTAAGACCAATGCCCCAAACAGTTTTCCTATTGTGTCCAACAATGCTATTGGGCGATAATTTGAGGGGTTGTCTTTTGAGCCCTTTTTGAAAATTGGCACCACTATTGCCTTCTTCCACGACGGTGGAATCTCTGAGAGCTTGACACAGATCGTGAATACCTCTTTGATGAAAATGGACCAAGATTTCAGATTTTTTTCAGGTCAAAGTTTTTAATGCCATCGGGGCCCGCTGCTCTAGAACCATTAAGCTTTTTGATTTTCCATTGGATCGTCTCAAGATCAGTTGGAATAGCCCAGGAGTTCTTTTGTCCGGTTGTCTGAAGATTTTTAGATGATGCTGGGACACCATAAAGATCACTGAAATGAGATACCCATCTTTGGTCACTTATTGAATTTTGCAACGCTTGGTTCAGCACTTTCAAATCCCCCTTGATTAGGGACCAAAAGTCCTGCGCGTTCTTTCCACAAATGGTTTGTAGCATGGTCTCGGCATCGTCTTGAGCACGCTGAAATTTCGATGTCCTTAGCCGGGATTTATAGTTATTAACCGCCAAAATTGCTTCTTCTTTTTTCTGTATAGACTTAGAAGTTGCCGCTGCCCGTTTCAATTTTCTCACCCATTTTCTACGTTCGACTAGCTGTGCGTTGAATACATGCTTGGTTGGGATTGCAGACGACAGCTTCTTTCCCTTCGTGGAGGCAAATATTGAGAGAACTGGGACATAATCTGCCAATACATTGACCCCGGTTGGTTTTGTGCTTTTTTCCTCCATGTACAACCGTGTCAGCTGAACAATTGCGGTTTCAGGCAGCCTCAACCTTATACCACTTTGGTTGACTTCCAGGTTAGAAGTTGTGTAACGAGCTTCCAGTCTTGGTGAGGACCAGGTAAAGCTCAAAATATTATGGTCACTATACTTGGTCCTAGTCACCTCAAACAATTCCTTTATTGTTAAAAAGCTACGTGAAACCTGAATGTAGTCGATGATGGCAGTTTGATTTTTTCGCTCCCATGTGGGAATATGGTCTTCTTTAGAAACTGGTCTCTGTAGGAGATTATGTAAATCTCTCGACTTTATTAAGTTTGTCCATCTCCTGGGTCTCCCCATAGGAGAGTTTAGTCCTTTAGTTAGATCGATATTCAAATCTCCCACCAGGATGATATTGTTGGATTTGCTCGATGTTAAGTGATCATCAATTATAGTCTCCATTTGTGTGATATAATGATCACTGGTCACCCGTTTTGGGTTCCAGTATGTATTCACCAGCAGTATCTCAACCTGAGAGTCATGTCCCCTGTAATTTGGGGTGGCGCCCCATGCGATGGTTACAGCAAGTATAAACTCTGTTGTTTTAAGCACCTTTATCAGGTTGAGACCACTTCCTGATCTGATGGCAATGATGAGTCCTGATCTGGGTCTACCCTTATTTTCTTTAAAAGTCGGCAAATGTATCACTTGGTAGCCATCTAGAGTGGGTTTCTCCCTCAACCATGTTTCTTGTAGGCACAACACATCAAAGCTTGTAAGGTCAACATCTGACTTAACAGTCAGGTGCTTAAAACCCCTGGTGTTCCAAGAGCCTAGCTTTAAAGAAGTAGAATCACGTACCAAACTCGTCTTATCATCCTCAGAGAAGTCTGTAATTAGTCCTTGTAATGGCTACTTTCTTCTTTGTTGTCCACTACTGACTTCAGGCCTGTCTCCTTTTTGTTCAAAAAGATTTTTGGTCTGTCGTTCAGCAAGGGTTGACCTACGTGACCTTAGCTCATCCTGTGGTTGTTCCACTAGTTGCAATAATAACTTATTTATCTTTGAATTGATTCAATTATTTTAATTTTGTTAATAAATAGCTGTCCATGCAACCCTGTATGTTTCTTGTCATGAAAGGAGAAGGAAGCTCTAAGGAATTAGTATTATTCAGTTGGGGATCCCAGATCCAACACAAATAAATGTATTGAATAAAGTAAAATTGTGCATGTCTGGTTTGGGGTGGGTGAAAAGTTACCCTGAATTAGATGTCACCCAATTAAAACATCCTACAAAACATATATTCTAGTTTATGCTGAGACACCCACATCCCTCATCACCCAAATCTCAATATGTATGACATTTACTAATGTCAATGGCCCTCATTACGACCCTGGCGGAAAGTGACTGACCGGACCGCCACAGCGTAAATAGCGTTTCCGCCATTGCACGAAGGAGCAAAGTGCGGCTCATTCCGACCCATCGGGCACGAGCACCACGCCATGGCGGAAGTGCAAAGTCCGCAATGGCGGAAATGACCCCAAAACGGCCCACACCGCCGCCGTACGGCGCCCTAGGTGCAATACCGCCACCCCTCTTAGCGGTCACCGCAGTGTGCGCCTACCGGAAAGTACGGTGACCGGAAATATACGGAAACGGAAGTTAAAACATGGGCCCGGAACGGGAAACATCCCGCCGTACACCTATAAAACCACTAAAACCACACAACCACCAAAAACACTACCCTGAGACACACCCCAACCCGTCATACACCCTAGCGAAACCAAGAAAAATGGGAAAAGCAGCGAAGAAAGCGTGCGACCGCAAGCGGCAGGTCCACTTCTCCCGTGAGGAACTCACCGTGCTAACAGAGACCCTCCAGGAGAATGCTGCCGTCGTCTTCTCCACGCAAATGACCAGGATGGCACTTGCAAACAAGAAGGCCATATGGGCTCTGGTGGCACAGCGGGTAAGTGCGGTGGGGACCGCACCCCGCACCCCACAGCAATGCCGTAAGCGATGGGACGACCTGCGGATACGCGTCCGCAGCATACTCTCTGCCAACCGCAACATTGCCACAGCCACCGGGGGAGGGTCGGAATCACCCATCAAGCTGACCCCCTGGGAAGAAATCTGTGCCTCCACCATCGGAATGGAGAGCATAGAGGGAGTCGGAGGGATGGAGAAAGGAGTGCAGACATCCGAAGAATCAGGTAGGTGGGCCTAATGAAACAATGCCAAAACCACAAAGTCCATCCATGTGAAGCACCATGTGTCCCCATAGTGCAACAGAAACACATGTCCAGGAGAACGTCCACACACATCGTCCTGATAGCGCACGTTAAAACCCACAATAAATACATAAATAATTAAAAACCCCTAAAACACGCACTACACGTGCAGCAGGCACACCCTAACTGCAGGCTGCCAAACAACTGCACCCTCACTCCACACACAAATGAAAGCACCTCCAAGGCCCCGACCCAAACCACCCTCAGGTACCACCCCAATGTATGTGATACAATGCCATTCCAATACCCACAGACCCATAAATAACCCTCGCCCTCCTTTACTCCACCACAGGGTCCGATCCAAACGACGAGCTCCACGACACCCCTACCAGCACACCTGCAAAGAGGGCCAAGACCAACGGCCAAAGACCCTCCACCTCAGCTGCACGGATCAAGACACGGCAGCAGCACAAATCAGGTGGCAGCACAGAGGAGGGAACATCAACAGGCACCCCAGCAGCCAGCATGCCCACAACACCACCACCACAGGTCCCCCCAATGGATGCCACAGAAGGCACTGCCTCTGGTGGCAGCAGCACCATAGGTGACACCCCATTGATGGCAGCATGCTCGGACACAGAAAACGGGGATGTCGAAGTCAGATCCATCCATGACCTGTCCCAATCCCCCTGTCTGTCCCATCCCGTACAACATGAGGATACCACGCAGGGGCACCCACAAGACGACGACTGGCCATCCCCCACAAGCCCCGTGGCAAGGCAACATGAGGTCAACAGCCCCTCTGTGACACCCCCGCAAATGGCCATGGCCCAGCAGAGGCAACAGTCCCTCGACCAGTTAATCGTGCAACAGCAGCGACTGGCCACGCTCCTCAAGGACCATGCCGATGAATGTGGGGGCACTAAGGCAGACATAGAAACATAAACTGAGACACTTAGGGCAGAAATGGAGAGAGGTACAGAGACACTAAGGGCACAAATGGAGAGTAGCACCGAGAGCCTGAGAGTCCAAATGGAGAGTAGCACCGAGAGCCTGAGAGTCCAAATGGAGAGAAGCACCGAGAGCCTGAGGGGTGAACTGCATGCGACGTCCAAAGACGTATGTGCCGAACTTGCCGCAGTGCGCCGTGTGCTCACTGAGCTCTCGCAAACCCTTAGGGACATGCATGGACGTGAGCAGGCAGAGACATCATCCGTTGCAAGTTCCGTCCAGGGCAGCCCCCAACGTAGATCTGGGAGGAACCTGCGCTCCACAGGCAGGGGTGCCCCTGATACCCGCAGAGGGGGCTTGCAATAGCGACAGCCCACTGACAATGAGCATCTTTGGACACTGGTGTTCGGGGGGGAGGTAGGAGGGTGGAGGGGGTGTGTTGGGCTCACTTGGGTGGCGGGTCGATAGGGTGTTCAACATGATATCACATATGCCATAAACAGTGCACGATCAACCAATGAGATGTGTGGACCTTGATCTTTGTGTACTAGGCCATCATAGGCGTACAGTCCATATTGTGCATGTACCAGACACACACAGTGCCACGAGTCCCGTGTCCATGTATCAGCCACCAGGCGTGAGTGCTAGAAGCATGCATCAATGAGCTGCTGACGAATGTCACGGGCCTCCGGTGCCTCGCAGACTCCTTGAGGTGCTGCCACATCCCCACCCTCATCATGACCATCATCAGGTGCTTGCAGTTCTGCGTCAGGGGGCATGGGCACATTTCTACGTACGCACATGTTGTGGAGCATGACACATGCCATGACCATCTTTGCAACCTTCTCATGGCGGTACAGGAGTGCCCCGCCAGACCTGCTGAGGCAGCGGAAACGGGTCTTCAGTAGGCCGAATGCCTGTTCAATGACTACACGGGTACGTGAGTGGGCATGGTTGTAGTCCTCCTCATGCTGGTCCCGTGGGTTCCGGACTGGTGTGAGGAGCCATCTCTTCAGTGGATACCCAGCATCACCTGTATGTGGACGAGAAACGTATGATGTGGAATGCCATTGCTACGTACGTACACCCCCCCCCCTTCCTGCCAGGTCATTGCCGCATCACATACCCCACATCATCATGCATGAAATGAGACTCACCGAGTAGCCAGGATCTGTTCCCTGCGTGTCGCTCCATGTAGCGTGGTATTGTAGAGTTCCTCAAGACCATAGAATCATGGGTTGATCCAGGGAATCGGGCACAACAATGTGTAATGATCCTGTTGGAGTCACACACCATTTGTACATTCAGGGAATGAAATTGTTTCCGGTTGCGGTACTGGGCCTCCATGGCATGTGGGACGACCAATTCCACATGGGTGCAGTCGATGGCACCAATGCAACCCGGTATGCCGGCAAGTGCATGGAATCCCACTTTTGTGTTGGTAATTTCCTGCTCCGAGCGTGGTAGAGAGATGTAGTCGTCTGCGTGCTGCAGGAGGGCATCGAGCACTTGCAATAGTGTCCATGAGAACAGTGGCTGAGAAATGCCATGCAGCTGTCCGACTGTGTGCTGGTAGGTGCCTGTGGCCAGGAAGTGGAGTACAGACACCACCTTCAGTAGGGGTGGGATGGCGGTTGGGCTATCTATCATGCTGACAAGGTCAGCCTGTGTCATGTCCACAATGGCGGCTATGGTGTCCCGGTCCAAACGGTAGAGGGTGTGGATCTGCTCATCAGTGAGGTTGAACGGATGTGCTCGGAGGCGTGGGATTGCGGGCTGCCTGCGTGGTGGTAGTGGCTGTGCTGGCGGCCCTTGCTGGCCCTGCCTTGGCCTCCTCCTGCGTCTCCTCCGTGCGGCCGGTTGTAGTTGGTGTTCGTCTTCTTCTTGGAGTTGGAGTACTTGCAGTGCTATCAGGTCCCCCAGGGCCAACATCGCGAGTCCTGCCGGTAGCATTTCGGAGTGGTTGTGGGAGGAGACTGGGTGTGCAATTTATGTGTTTTCAGGCTGTATGGCCTCCACCTGTGGTGATTACTCCCACCTGTGCAAACTGCTCTCCCCTTTGGCCGAGCACGTCCAGCTCACAACGCTGCAATTCGAGTAATGGCATCTTGCTATTGCAATCATGTATTTGTACCCGACGGCCGTGTAACATTGGTTGATATGTTCATTCTGCTGTGGTCCCATTGTTTCACATACTATCTGTGCAGTCGCGAACAGACTTGTGAAGGGTCAGTGGAACGTAGTATTCGAGTGACGGTGGGCCCTCATGCATCACTGTACCGAGTTGCAACGACGGGCGGGGCGTCCCATTTGTGGGTGAAGGCAGTTGCCATTTTCACACACAGCCGCACTAGATGGATTAATTAGTGATTTCAAACGGCCACAGATGCCTCTTCGACGTGATGTTGCAAATGAGGAATTCGAAGGGCGGCGCTTTCGGTTTTCAGCTAGCGGCGAGGAGATGCCCACAGGCCTGACTGAAAATATAACGTTCTATTGTTCTATGTCCTTGAGACAGGGGCCATGGCGAGGGTGCAATGATTGATATGAATAGTTTGGGATGCGCAATAGCGACGTGGGCGATGAGGCCGGACGTTCCAAAATACATGTTACTTCACAACACTGGAATTACGGGCTGGGGCACAGTGGATTTTGCAGGCTGCATAACGCACAGACTCAATGGAAATTTCACATGTTATGTGAGTATGGAAACAGGCGTTTGCATTACGGGATGAGGGAATGATGTATGGATGCATGGACAGATGATTTGATACAGAGTTTGCCATGTACAGGGCTTCTTGGAATCTATCCGCCTCCCCTGCGCTATGTGATGCAGGGCTGCCATAGTGGGACCATCGTCTATCTGGCCTTGTTGAGCCCTCCCTGTCTCGACGCGCCTTCAGACACTTGTGTCCATGCACGTTAACATTCCCATCTGATGGATTCTGTTTTGACAGACGCATGCACAGGTACACTCGTTTGTGATGGTGTTTACACCTCGATATAGATGGTTATGAGTCGCAAGTGGTTTTGGGGTGGTGATGATCCTTTGGAGTGGGCTAGCATGCATATGGCTGTGGATTTAGTGTGATCATTGAAGTGAGTTGTTCGGATGTAGTTCTGATTGCCATTCTGTTCTTTTTCTTTTCTTTTGGTTGACAGGTATCTCCTCCCCTTTTGCCACTGCCATCTGTATGCCACTCCTGCAGATGGCTTTTACTCCCGACACCTGCTGCTTCGTGTTAATCAGTGGAGCAGCATTACGATCTTATGGGACGATCGCCAATGGGCCACATGCCCTTACGCAGTACTGGTGGCTCGGAGCAACATTTCGGCCTTTCAGCTGGACTAGTGCCTCCCCATTGGGACGGCCCTGCGGTTCTGTGCGCTTCCATGTTGCCTTTTCGTACGTGGATGTGGCTCTGTGTACCATGATGGAACAGGGCGTCACACAAGTAGTGGCTGGTCATTTCTTGCGGATGCAGCCCACAATGGTGAAATGTGTTTTGGAGTTCATGGCCTAGTGGCTGTATGGGCTTGGTGATTTTGTTGTGCATTAAATTTCTATTCTGATTTGGCCCGTGTAGCGTTCTTCTTTGCAAGTGATGTGGCATATTCCTATTTGGGGAGCGATGTATTGGGAGGAGATCTGCATTGGGTTCCAGCTTCGGAGTCTAGTTGCGTGGTACTGTACTGGGCGCGTTTGCCTACGAAGCCCAGTGAGGTCAGGGATGGGGGCTGCCAATATGACTGTTTGAATGTTGTCATGCTCAGGGGCGGGGGATTGGGTTTTGTGTAACAGATGCCGGTCAGCCAGGTGGACTGGTGGAATGATGTGAATTTCAGAATATTGCTGGTCACAGGTGCCTGTGTTTGCGTGCGTTTCGGGGGGGGGGGGACTGTGGTCATGTCCATTGGATTGGCTTCTGTATTCGTGCCATCTGTGCCCTGCTGCTCCCATTGGCCCCTCTTGTGTTTCTTTTGTTCGTTGGCATGCATGGGTGACTTGTACATTTCACTGGTTGTTGTGACTTCAATGCACCTACGGGGAGTTGTACTTTGTGGGCAGGGAGCGGTGTACAGGCACTCAGTGGGGCCGTTTACGGGTCATTCGCGATGCCGTACTTCTCACCATGGCGGAATGGTGCATTCCGCCATGCTTGATGGCGTTAGGTACATGTCCGCTAGGGTCGGAATTAGCGTACCCTTGCGCCATGGTGGTATTTACGGTTTGGCATGGCGCGCGCGCGCGTACTTGGTGCAGTTAGCATTGGCGTTCACTACGGTGTCGCTAATGGCTTCGTACTTTGCGGTGACGGGTCATAGTCGCACCGAGCGCTATTCGATGGCGGTATTGCATTTCCGCCATCGTTTTCCGATTTCCGCCAGGGTCGTAATGAGGGCCAATGTGTTTGAATCTATCTCTGTTGGCCATAGTTTTTTGAGGTCTTAATGGATCTCATGGGTTTTCTATGGCTCTTTATCTCCTGATTCTAATTCACTCACATGAATGACAGTGATGCTAGGTATGAACTCATTCTGCAAGTACGCTTCAACTGCTATGTTTTACCTTGCTATGGCATGACATGCCATGGAGGTACATATTATAATTCCACCTACTTGAACCTTATGAGTATCTTGACTAAGGTCCAGAGTACTCAATTGACCCCATCAATGAGCCATGACAACAGTTTCAGATAGTCCATGCCCATCAGCAATTGCTTCTCATTTGTATCGGCCATTATATAACAACATTTGTGTTTACTTACCTTAATGTCAATTTCAGTTAATCCTTCCAATGGGATCAACTCTACATTAACATGATACCCTGTGCCGCCCAAGCCCTTTCTTATTGTCTGTCTGGCTAGATAATACTAAAGGGTTCATAGACACAGTGGTTGCTTGTGTACCCTTGTCAACCATTGTGATTAATCGAGACTGTCCTCATATTCCTCCAGAATACTGACTCACCATAAATCAGTCTGACCATTTTCTAGGCATCGTGGTACTTTTAAAGAAAGCTTGCCCACTTTTTCGAGTGACTCGATGTGAATTTCTTTGTGTTTAGTGTGTGTTACTGCAATTTCAGTGCCTCTCTGTTTTTGGGCCACTCTCTGGAAACCTGAATGTTCCACAGAGGCATCCTTGCCTATCCATCCTGATTGGTAAGGATTATTTTCCCCATCCAGCAGAAGAAGTGCGTTGGATGTTTATGTTTTACATGGTTGTTGTAATTCACGTGTTGTCTGTATCACACTTAACATATAGGGCAAAATGAGGACCCTCTACAGCAACCAACTGACTGCTGCTCCTCCTGCTTGTAGTTTTGATATGTACACATATAGCTATTACTAGATAGTGTTGGAAAATGGAATGAAATCACCACTTGCTCATTTGGCAATGACCATATCTGTTTTTCCAAGCATATCCACATATCGTCCCTCTGTGTCCCACTGGCATCTGTTATACTAATGTTCTTTTATATGAAATATCTGTTTCCCCCTTTGTTGGAGGGGAAGATATTCTGCAGAAGGAAATATGGCACCCAGAAATGAAGAGAGAGGGTTATAACTGCCTTCGTTGCATTAGATACTTGGATATCAGCCTCCCCATCTGAACGGCTGGTGTCATCTTGCCTCTTTATATCATACTCAAGTGTGCTATGCATTTCCTTTGTTGGCATTTTGTTTCCCCGTTCTTTGGTTTCCTGAATTGTAGTGGTGTTGTGGTTCTTCCCTACTCTACGGAAATAAACCTCATTTATGAACAGGGTGGATTGCTTGGTTCAACTCGAAGTTGAAACTCAACTGTTTTTGTTGAATGTTTTTACTTTCAGAGTCAAGCTGTATTTCTATATTTATTTTCAGTGCCTAATCCATAGGTTTCCAAATGTGCCATGTCTGAATTACCCCCTTCTGCACCCTGCTAACTTTGTTCAGTAGTGTGAGTAAATAGTCACTTGATTGGCCATGATATGTTGCCTCTCCTAGCACATTAACCTTGCACTGGGGATTGATTGGTACTCTGATTGTCAAACAACCTGACCAATTATGCTGCAATGATTTATATTTAGGATTAAAGCTTCTCTACTGCTTCTCGGTCACCTAAATAATTTCTTTTGAATCTGGGTCTGTGTTAGTTTGAGTCATAGTTACAATCTATATTGCATTTTCCATAGTTATGCTCAGATGACCACATGTAATTTGGGCTTCTCCTAAACTCCTGTGTCAGTGATGGAGGTGACCGCAGATTTGGACAAATCCATAAATGCCTTGGCATAGGCCTGGGGACTTTTTGCTGGCTTAGGCCAGTCTTTATTCTGATATTTATCTATCGGTTGCCCATTTGGCACCAGCCACCTACTCGTATATTATGTGCCTTTGTGACTGCCAGACCCAGATGCCACAGCACTCTTTATAGCCCTGCATCTAGTGCCTACCTCTTGGTAATTTTCAAATGGTATTGGGTTGATGATCATTTTCTTTTCAAATGGTTGATTGTGAAAGGCAAAAATTGGTCTGGAGCCACCATACGTAGGACTCACGTGAGAGGCCATTTGAGTTGTACCTTGTAAGCTTTGAAATATAAACATTTGTGTGGCAGAACTTTCTGGGATACTTTTTCTCAGGGTAAGTGCATGTTCTGTCTCTGAGGTGCACTATCTCTCCATTTCTTAACTGCCTCCAATGCCGCATTCGGACAAGCCATACTCTAAGATAATGTTGTGCTGACTGTTTATTTTTACGCCTTTTCTCTTTCCCCTTTGATCCATTGTGTTAGAACCTCCCACACACTGATCGCCCGATCCACAATCCATTGCTATCAGTAAAGTACCTGTCTGTGAAACAGCTGGGCCTTAAGGCCATAAAAATATGCATTTCTGAAGCTTTGCAATTCAGTATTCAAATGTGGAGGAATTCTGAGGAATGCTTGTCTCACAGTTTGTAAGAATTGACCAAAAGACTGACGCGACCTGACGTGGCCTGTTCTACTTTAATGATCTGTAAAACAGAAATATGTCTCACTTCATCTTTGTACTTATTCTAAGCAGTAATGTCATATTCACCAATGCTGTGAACATACCAGCATTTGATGATTCTAATGTCCATAGGAAGAAAGTCATGTTATCGTGTTTACCTTTAATAAATAAATAAATTCTTTAATGTGATACAGTATGAAATAAATTCAGACTTTACACATACAATTTTTACATATTACAAATCACATATAAAAACATTATACTCAATTAAGCTATATACACACTTGTATTAAAAAAAAAGGAAAAGTCATATAAAAACTAAATATCCTAACTAAGGATTAAACATTGATATTCTATCACCAGGATCTAATTAAGCCCTTTGCATATGGGCTATCTAGCTCACTCATTTCAGTCTCTAAGTGGATTCATCGTACACTCCCTTACATTTCCTCCATTTTAGGATAGTACTAATCCACACTTCAACTCCCGCTCAGCTTGTTGCCAAATGTTATAAAGGGCGATAAATAAATGCATATTGCTGGTATTGGTGCAATATAGCCAAAAAGACATTTCAGGTATCATAGCATGATCATGTACAAAATCACCCAAATGACGAATGATTGTAGCTCTCAATGTCTGACATTCCGTAAGTAGATGTCGAGCTGTCTCTAAGTGATCAGAGGATTTACACAGGCGACATATACGTTTGTCGGACGGGATTTTTTCCCAAGCCCCTCTGTTGTACAGGGTGGGCAATTGCTCAAATCTGAATAAGAGAATGAAACATCTAAGTTTACTAGAGGGACAGAGGGATAGATAGGTTTGCGGCTTCATAAAGTTAAACAAACGATATTTAATAAATTGATACGACTTGAGGTTACTCATGTGCTTATAATTCTCAAGCCAATCCCATAAGTCCACTTTTTTACCTAGGGCATATAGGATTTCCTTGGAGGTGTTAACCATTCTATGTGTCCATCCAATGTCGATTAGGAATGTTATCATATCTTTATAAAGGGTGACGTAGTATATTTTTTGGTCACCTCCTGATGGATCACCGATAGGAGGGGATTGATCGGATCATCAGCCATCTTGAGATGCAAACCAGCTTTTTTCTTCAAGACCATGGCCCTCATTACGACCCTTGCGGAAATCGAAAAACGATGGCGGAAATGCAATACCGCCATCGAATAGCGCTCGGTGCGACTATGACCCGTCACCGCAAAGTACGAAGCCATTAGCGACACCGTAGTGAACGCCAACGCTAACTGCACCAAGCACGCGCGCGCGCCATGCCAAACCGCAAACACCACCATGGTGCAACGGTACGCCAATTCCGACCCTAGCGGACATGTACCTAACGCCATCAGGCATGGCGTAATGTACCATTCCGCCATGGCGAGAAGTACGGCATCGCGAATCAACCGTAAACGGCCCCACTGAGTGCCTGTACACCGCTCCCTGCCCACAAAGTACAACCCCCCGTAGGTGCAATGAAGTCACAATGCAACCATTGAAATGTACAAGTCACCCATGCATGCCAACGAACAAAATAAACACAAGAGGGGCCAATGGGAGCTGCAGGGCACAGATGGCACGAATACAGAAGCAATCCCAATGGACATGACCACAGTCCCCCACCAAGAAACGCACGCAAACACAGGCACCTGTGACCAGCAATATTCCGATAATCACATCATTCCACCAGTCCACCTGGCTGACCGGCATCTGTTACACAAAACCCAATCCCCCGCCCCAGAGCATGACAACATTCAAACTGTCATATAGGCAGCCCCCATCCCTGACCTCACGGGCTTAGTAGGCAAACGCGCCCAGTACAGTACCACGCAACTAAACCCCGAAGCTGGAACCCAATGCAGATCTCCTCACAATACATCGCCCCCCAAATAGGCATATGCCACACCACTTGCAAAGAAAAACGCTACACGGGCCAAATCAGAATAGAAATTTATGCACATCAAAGTCACCAAGCCCATACAGCCATCAGGCCATGAACTCCAAAACACTAATCACCATTGTGTGCTGCATCCGCAAGAAATGACCAGCCACTACTTGTGTGTCGCCCTGTTCCCCCATGGTACACAGAGCCACATTCACGTACGAAAAGGCAACATGGAAGCGCACAGAACCGCAGGGCCGTCCCAATGGGGAGGCACTAGTCCAGCTGAAAGGCCGAAATGTTGCTCCGAGCCACCAGAACTGCGTAAGGGCATGTGGGCCATTGGCGATCGTCCCATAAGATCGTAATGCTGCTCCACTGATTAACACGAAGCAGCAGGTGTCGGGAGTAAAATCCATCTGCAGGAGTGGCATACAGATGGCAGTGGCAAAAGGGGAGGAGATACCTGTCAACCAAAAGAAAAGAAAAAGAACAGAATGGCCATCAGAACTACATTCGAACAACTCACTTCAATGATCACACGAAATCCACAGCCATATGCATGCTAGCCCACTCAAAAGGATCATCACCACCCCAAAACCACTTGCGACTCATAAACATCTATATCGAGGTGCAAACACCATCACAAACGAGTGTACCTGTGCATGCGTCTGTCAAAACAGAATCCATCAGATGGGAATGTTAACGTGCATGGACACAAGTGTCTGAGTGCGCCTCGAGACAGGGAGGGCTCAACAAGGCCAGATAGACGATGGTCCCACTATGGCAGCCCTGCATCACATAGCGTAGGGGAGGCGGATAGATCCCAAGAAGCCCTGTACATGGCAAACTCTGTATCAAATCACCTGCCCATGCATCCATTCATCATTCCCTCATCCCGGGATCAAAACGCCTGAACAATTACTCACATAACATTAGAAACATCCATTGAGTCTGTGCGTTATGCAGCCTGCAAAATCCACAGTGCCCCAGCCCGTAATTCCAGTGTTGTGAAGTAACATGTATTTGGGAACGGCCGGCCTCATCGCCCACGTAGCTATTGCGCATCCCAAACTATTCATATCAATCATTGCTCCCTCGCCATGGGCCCTGTCTCAAGGACATTGAACAATAGAACGTTATATTTGCAGTCAGACCTGTGGGCATCTCCTCGCCGCTAGCTGGAAACCGAAAGCGCCGCCCTTCGAATTCCTCATTTGCAACATCACGTCGGAAAGGCATCTGTGGCCGTTTGAAATCACTAATTATTCCATCGAGTGTGGCTGTGTGTGAAAATGGCAACTGCCTTCACCCACGAATGGGACGCCCCGCCCGTCGTTGCAACTCGGTACAGTGATGCATGAGGGCCCACCGTTACTCGAGTACTACGTTCCACTGACCCTTCACAAGTCTGTTCGCGACTGCACAGATAGTATGGGAAACAATGGGACCACAGCAGAATGAACATATCAATCCAATTTTACACGGCCATCGGGTACAGATACATGATAGCAATAGCAAGATACCATTCCCCGAATTGCAGCGTTGTGCGCGTGACGTGCTCGGCCAAAGGGGAGAGCAGTTTGCACAGGTGGAATGAATCACCACAGGTGGAGGCCATACAGCCTGAAAACACATAAATTGCACAGCCAGTCTCCTCCCACAACCACACCGAAATGCTACCGGCAGGACTCGCGATGTTGGCCCTGGGGGACCTGATAGCACTGCAAGTGCTCCAACTCCAAGAAGAAGACGAACACCAACTACAACCGGCCGCACGGAGGAGACGCAGGAGGAGGAGGAGGCCAAGGCAGGGCCAGCAAGGCCCACCAGCACAGCCACTACCACCACGCAGGCAGCCCGCAATACCACGCCTCCGAGCACATCCGTTCAACCTCACTGATGAGCAGATCCACACCCTCTACCGTCTGGACCGGGACACCATAGCCGCCATTGTGGACATGACACAGGCTGACCTTGTCAGCATGATAGATAGCCCAACCGCCATCCCACCCCTACTGAAGGTGGTGTCTGTACTCCACTTCCTGGCCACAGGCACCTACCAGCACACAGTCGCACAGTTGCATGGCATATCTCAGCCACTGTTCTCACGGACACTATTGCAAGTGCTCGATGCCCTCCTGCAGCACGCAGACGACTACATCTCCCTACCACGCTCGGAGCAGGAAATTACAAACACGAAAGTGGGATTCCATGCACTTGCCGGCATACCGGGTTGCATTGGTGCCATCGACTGCACCCATGTGGAATTGGTCGTCCCACATGCCATGGAGGCCCAGTACCGCAACCGAAAACAATTTCATTCCCTGAATGTACAAATGGTGTGTGACTCCAACAGGATCATTACACATTGTTGTGCCCGATTCCCTGGATCAACCCATGATTCTATGGTCTTGAGGAACTCTACAATACCACGCTACATGGAGCGACACGCAGGGAACAGATCCTGGCTACTCGGTGAGTCTCATTTCATGCATGATGATGTGGGGTATGTGAATTGGCAATGACCTGGCAGGAAGGGGGGGGGGGGTGTGCGTACGTATCAATGGCATTCCACATCATATGTTTCTCGTCCACATACAGGTGATGCTGGATATCCACTGAAGAGATGGCTCCTCACACCAGTCCGGAACCCACGGGACCAGCATGAGGAGGACTACAACCATGCCCACTCACGTACCCGTGTAGTCATAGAACAGGCATTCGGCCTACTGAAGACTCGTTTCCGCTGCCTCAGCAGGTCTGGCGGGGCACTCCTGTACCGCCATGAGAAGGTTGCAAAGATGGTGATGGCATGTGTCATGCTCCACAACATGTGCGTACGTAGAAATGTGCCCATGCCCCCTGATGCAGAACTGCAAGCACCTGAAGATGGTCATGATGAGGGTGGGGATGTGGCAGCACCTCATGGAGTCTGCGAGGCACCGGAGGCCCGTGACATTCGTCAGCATCTCATTGATGTATGCTTCTAGCACTCACGCCTGGTGGCTGATACATGGACACGGGACTCGTGGCACTGCGTGTGTCTGGGACATGCACAACATGGACTGTACGCCTATGATGGCCTAGTACACAAAGATCAATGTCCACACATCTCATTGGTTGATCGTGCACTTTTAATGGCATATGTGATGTCATGTTGAACACCCTATCGACCCGCCACCCAAGTGAGCCCAACACACCCCCTCCACCCTCCTACCTCCCCCCCGAACACCAGTGTCCAAAGATGCTCATTGTCAGTGGGCTGTCGCTATTGCATGCCCCCTCTGCGGGTATCAGGGGCACCCCTGCCTGTGGAGCGCAGGTTCCTTCCAGATCTACGTTGGGGGCTGCCCTGGACGGAACTTGCAACGGATGATGTGTCTGCCTGCTCACGTCCATGCATGTCCCTAAGGGTTTGCGAGAGCTCAGTGAGCACACGGCGCACTGCGGCAAGTTCGGCACATACGTCCTTGGCCGTCGCATGCAGTTCCCCCCTGAGGCTCTCGGTGCTACTCTCCATTTGGACTCTCAGGCTCTCGGTGCTACTCTCCATTTGGACTCTCAGGCTCTCGGTGCTACTCTCGATTTGTGCCCTAAGTGTCTCAGTTGATGTTTCTATGTCTGCCTTAGTGCCCCCACATTCATCAGCATGGTCCTTGAGGAGCGTGGCCAGTTGCTGCTGTTGTTCGATCAACTGGTCGAGGGACTGTTGCCTCTGCTGGGTCATGGCCATTTGCGGGGGTGTCACAGAGGGGCTGTTGTCCTCATGTTGCCTTGCCACAGGGCTTGTGGGGGATGGCCAGTCGTCGTCTTGTGGATGCCCCTGCGTGGTATCCTCATGTTGTACGGGATGGGACAGACAGGGGGATTGGGACAGGTCATGGATGGATCTGACTTCGGCATCCCCGTTTTCTGTGTCCGAGCATGCTGCCATCAATGGGGTGTCACCTATGGTGCTGCTGCCACCAGAGGCAGTGCCTTCTGTGGCATCCATTGGGGGGACCTGTGGTGGTGGTGTTGTGGGCATGCTGGCTGCTGGGGTGCCTGTTGATGTTCCCTCCTCTGTGCTGCCACCTGATTTGTGCTGCTGCCGTGTCTTGATGCGTGCAGCTGAGGTGGAGGGTCTCTGGCCGTTGGTCTTGGCCCTCTTTGCAGGTGTGCTGGTAGGGGTGTCCTGTAGCTCGTCGTTTGGATCGGACCCTGTGGTGGAGTAAAGGAGGGCGAGGGTTATTGATGGGTCTGTGGGAATTGGAATGGCATTGTATCACATGCATTGGGGTGGTACCTGAGGGTGATTTGGGTCGGGGCCTTGGAGGTGCTTTGATTTGTGTGTGGATTGAGGGTGCAGTTGTTTGGCAGCCTGCAGTTAGGGTGTGCCTGATGCACGTGTAGTGCGTGTATTTGGGGTTTTTAATTATTTATGTATTTATTGTGGGTTTTAACGTGCGCTATCAGGCCGATGTGTGTGGGCGTTCTCCTGGACATGTGTTTCTGTTGCACTATGTGGACGCATGGTACTTCACATGGATGGACTGTGTGGATTTGGCATTGTTTTATCTGGCCCACCTACCTGAATCTTCGGATGTCTGCACTCCTTTCTCCATCCCTCCGACTCCCTCTATGCTCTCCATTCCGATGGTGGAGGCACAGATTTCTTCCCAGGGGGTCAACTTGATGGGTGATTCAGGACCTCCCCCGGTGGCTGTGGCAATGTTGCGGTTGGCAGAGAGTATGCTGCGGACACGTATCCGCAGGTCGTCCCATCGCTTGCGGCATTGCTGTGGGGTGCGGGGTGCGGTCCCCACCGCACTTACCCGCTGTGCCACCAGAGCCCATATGGCCTTCTTGTTTGCAAGTGCCGTCCTGGTCATTTGCGTGCAGAAGACGACGGCAGCATTCTCCTGGAGGGTCTCTGTTAGCACGGTGAGTTCCTCACGGGAGAAGTGGACCTGCCGCTTGCGGTCGCACGCTTTCTTCGCTACTTTTCCCATTTTTCTTGGTTTCGCTAGGGTGGTTGACGGGTTGGGGTGTGTTTCAGGGTAGTGATTTTAGTGGTTGTGTGGTTTTAGTTTATTTATAGGTGTACGCCGGGATGTTTCCCGTTCCGGCCCCATGTTTTAACTTCCGTTTCCGTATATTTCCGGCCACCGTACTTTCCGGTAGGCGCACACTGCGGTGACCGCTAAGTGGGGTGGCGGTATTGCACCTAGGGCACCGTACAGCGGCGGTGTGGGCCGTTTTGGGGTCATTTCCGCCATCGCGGACTTTGCACTTCCGCCATGCCGTGGTGCTCGTGCCCGATGGGTCGGAATGGCCCGCACTTTGCTCCTTCGTGCAATGGCGGAAACGCTATTTACGCTGTGGCGCTCCGGTCAGTCGCTTTCCGCCAGGGTCGTAATGAGGGCCCATGGCTTTAAGGGAGGGTAGTCCCAGTTCTAATCTGATCAAGGCCATCAGTATCCCCGGGTGTAACCCGAGGATCCGTCTCCAAAACGTACCCTCCAACACTTGTAACCATCCTAGGTCCATTGTATGTAGTGAGTCTAGCCCATATATAATCATCGGTGCCATTATTTGGATATAGAGCTGACGCGTTCCCCAGAGGGTAAAACCACCCTGTATTTTTGTAAATGAGGCGATGAGCGAGGTGACTTGCATAGCTCTCATGGAACGCCCCTGTCTACACAATGAGTAATCACTTAGGGGCTCAATATCCACTCCGAGATAGCGGTAGGATGGGGCATAAGGTATGACACTTCCATGTACCATTAGATTCACCCTAGTTGCTTTTTTACTCGTGAATCTTAGTACCTTCGTTTTGTCTAGGTTGATCTTCAGTCCATTTATTCTGGCATAATCCCACAAAGCGGTAGCAGAACGCCTCAAACCGCTTATGGTATTATCAAAGATCACAAGATCATCCGCATACGCTAGTACCATACAGTACACCTCACCCACTTTCGGGGGGCAGTTGTTCGATTCAGCCAGGGCTGCAGGGATATCGTATACATAGAGATTGTATACTAAAGGTGCCGTAACACATCCCTGCTTAACCCCACTATCTTGTATCACATTACATGTTGAGTTACCTTCCTGTCCAATCTAAGGCATGCCGTTGTGTTATGATGGAGTAATTTTAGATAGTATAATAGGTTAGGTGGACATCCCAATTTCTGAAGTTTAACCCATAATCTCATTCGCGGGATGGAATCGAATGCAGCCTGGAAGTCAATAAACAGAGCGTACAACGGGGGCTGCCCCTTACTGAGTGCCTGTGTACGATGTAGTTCCATGACAAGTAGATTATGGGAGGTGGAAAACTCTCGTCTGAAACCGCATTGGAATCTACTGAGTATTTTGGCCTTGTCAACCCATTTTTGCAATTCACTGAGTAACAGTGCAGCAAACAATTTACCAGAAATATCTAACATGGATAATAATCTATAGTTATTAGGCTCCATACGGTTACCTTTTTTGAACACAGGGATAAGAATGGCTGTTTGCCAGGAGCGGGGGATTATTCCTTGATCTAGAATTTTATTGAAAAGCAGAGAGAGTAAATCAGCCCAAAACAGGGGATGGCTCTTAATCACTAAATTCGCCAAACCGTTGGGTCCAGGGGCTCTGGATGATTTAAGGCTAATTATTTTTTCCAATATTGCCTCTGGGGAAACATCTATGGGCGAAGGAAAGGGCACCTCTACCCCATCTTTATTTGAAGTTTCTATATCACCTGTATTTCGGTCCAATAGAAATTTTTCCCACGTCTTCTTGCTTATTGGGTTGATAAGGGGGCCCTTAACCTTCTCTCTATTTTCATTAAGGAGAGACCAGATACCACGAGGATTTCTAGTGCAAATAGTTTGCACTAATTTTTGATACCTAGTGTTTTCCTCGCAGGCCTTCATATTTTTAACCACTGTTCTATACCGATTTTTAATTTTTCTTAACTTCTTGCGGTACCCGGCTCCATATTCATTCCACCGTTTTACACTCCGAATGGCCGCTCTTAGATCTCTCTTGGCATCCCTAATTTCTCTGTTAAAATAGGGCGCTACTCCCCCTGTTTTTAGCATATATCCCTTCTTAGCCAAAGCATGTTTACGAGTGAATCTGGATATCCAATCCTCAATTGCATTTATAGTCATATGTTAAAAAAAAATGTGGTAGCCCAGAGTTGCAATGGTTTTAAGTGACTCCGTAGCCGAATTGATATTTTTCTCTGACCACACAATTCTGGATCCTGCCACGTTTGTTTGGATAGTGCCCGTGTTCAAAGTCAACAGAGGGCATAAAGGGATACTAAATGAGCACTGCAGTGACGCATGGTCACTCCATTCATTTTGCCTCACAACCATATCAATTACTCTTGTCTGAAGTTTGGGGCACATAAATATATAATCTAGTGTGCTAACAGCAGTTCCATTAGACCAGGTGTATTTCCCTGGTCGATCACCCAAAGTTCTGCCATTAATCATGACCATGTCCCAAGCTCCAAATAGTTTGAGCCAACCCAGACCCTCAACATCTCTCTTTCCATGGATCATTTTGCATCTTGTGTTGAAGTCTGGATTTGAAGATATGTGAGATTCATCAGACATATGGCAATTGAAATCCCCCATAATCATCACTGCAAAATTTCCTACTTTTAGCCACCAGTCGGATAACAAATCCTGTATCGCCACCTGCAGAGAGTCACACACCAAGTCTCCTGGTGGATTATATAAGTTAATTAATAAGTACCTTTCCAGGCCTCTCTCCCCATTTAATTCAAACTCAACTGCCAATAGCTGATCCTCAGCTTTACACTGTAGTTTGCGAGACACAATTGAATTCACAATCCCGATTAATAGCCCTCCAAAGGGACGCCCCTTACTACCCTGTTTAGCGGGCGCTTGATGTATCACAAAGCCGTCAAGTAATAGCGGGTCAAGAGACCACGTCTCTTGTAGACAAATACAGCTATATTGGGCTATCATATGTGCAGAGCCCTCCGACCTCAGCAGGTGAGAAAAACCTCTGCAATTCCAGGAGAGTAATGATAAACATCAATGGTTCTTAATCAATTGCGGGATTGCTTCTAGTAGGGACTTCAGAACTTGCTGTATTTCCATCAGAGCCGGGTTTTCCCCTCCCTTTATTTTAGACACAGTGGGCCTCATTCCGAGTATGGCGGTAAGGGATAGCGGCCACCGGTAATCCCTTACCGCCATACTCCGAGTTCCCTCTGCGCCCTCGCCCTTAATGTCTGCTTTGAGCAGGTGTTAAAGTCGAGGGCGCAAAGGGGCCTCCCAGCCAATAACGGTGACCGTAATGAACGGTCACCATTATTTGCAGCTTCCCCATTCCCATTGAGCCCTCTGGCGGCTCATTTGGGAATGGGGAAGAGCCTTGGTGAATGGGGAATTACCGCCCCACCAACCTTGGAATGGGGCGGTGATTCTGCCATCCACCAAGGCGCTGCCGGTCCGGGTACGGCGTCAACCAAGGCGTTAATAGCGCCATTGGTTAGCGCCGTACTCGGAATGAGGCCCAGTGTCTACCACAGTTACTGGTGTAAAAACCTCGGGTTCCTGTGTAGGATCCTTCTCCAGGGGGTCCATGTCAATCTCAATGTCCACTACTATCAACTCTTCTTTATATTTCCTGATCAATTGTGCCGTGGTCGGAAAAATACAGTGTATAGCTGATACATTGGGATTCGAACATCCCAGTGGTTCAATAAACAAAAAATCCTCCGATTTTAACACACGCAATTGAGGTATATGATACAATCTTGCTAACAACTCCAAACGTGCTAACCAGGGGTTTTTGCCACTTGGGTATAAGTTCTTAATGAAACATATACGCTGGTTAGTTATCTCGTCCCCAACTTTTTTCTGGTCCATTACTATTGGTTCATCGGGATCTTTTGACACCTGTATCTTAGGTACGTATTCCACCTGTGTTTGTATACTGGATTCAAGGTCAGGTTCTTCATATGTCACGGGAGCTTCATTGTCATCCACTACAATTGTCTTTTCCTCGGCTATCAGCCAATCTGTCAAGGGGCCCTTAGTCCTAGCGGCCCTTTGGGCGGCTCTTACCATTCTCTTTCTAGCTTTTTTTGATCGTGACTCACCTGCTAGTTTAGGCCTAGATGGAGGGTGCTGAACTTCCAATGCAGCTACTTTGTTCTTCTGTGCCTTTTTTGCCAATCTGCGTTGTTTACGAGTGAGGGGAAACCGGGGACTGTACTCCCGCTCCAGTTTGTCCACTTCATCTTGGGGTAACTCAGGTATATTATTATTGTCAAATACCTCCAGATCTTCATTTTCCTCCATCGCCACTTCTTGATCATTAGTCTCGTTACCTATACATAATGCCTCCGATAGATTAATCTCTGCCTCTTCTCGTGGTAGATCTTTCTGATCTAGCACTATGGTAATGGCATTCGTATTAGCCAAGATGCGTCCAGACATCTGTAAGAGTATCTTGATGGCGAATTGTAAAGCCGCCACCGAAGATTGCAGCTCAATTATCTTGGAAGAGCTAGAGTGCTCATCAATGTTGGCTTCTATCTCGTTGTCAGGTTCATCCTCCATCAACGCCATTGCTAAATTAGGCGAGGCAGACAGACGTTCACTCCTTCCCACAGTCTCTAACTCCCCTATGGCCTTGGTCATGCTGATATCTTTGGAGGTCATTATATTACTTGTAGGTCTTAATGGAGTTGGAGCCCGCATTCCTCTCTGTATTGATAAACATAGTTCCAGGAGGGAATTGTTGTCAATATCATCGACGTTGGAGGTTTTTAAAGAGTTATTCCCCTTAGGATTTGATGTTACCATTTCCTCAATTGCTGTTGAATTGATGGGAGGGGAAAGATTCTTCGGAAAATACTCAGTGATGGCCCCTTGCGTCACTGGTAGGGGGAGTTTGGCATTCTTATTGTTCTTACCCCCTTTTTTCAGGCATTCTTTAATTTCCTTAGTAGGGGGGCACTTAGATTACGTAGATTGTAAATCGAATAGGTGGCTCTTTTACCCCACTGCATAGCTATGTAGCAGATCACTAGATTTTCAGAGTCCCAGGGATGTCAATTAGTCTCCACTAGTGTTATACAAGGGGACTACAAATTGGGAGGAGGAATAATTCCCCCGATGTTACACTGACAAGCAGAGACAGATTACCTCCTTGATCTTTACTCTCCCCTTGTCCAGTAATCCAGGGGGCTGCCAAATCCGGCTCAGAGGCTGAAGCCCACAGTCTCCGGGTAAGTATGGTGAGTTCCCCTGTTATTGGAGTCACGTATTCACTCAGTACATCTGCGCATTATGCATACAGTGCAGGTGCGACCGAGGTGGGCTCAACAGGGAACTAGCAATAAACACCCCAGGCTGAGAATAGATCACCGCACGGGTTGGGTTCCAGGTCACCCCCACAAAGATCCAATGGTACGCTCACACTCCTGTGTGGGTCAAAGGCACTGCCCACAGTCCCCACAACTTGGCAGCTTCAGAGAGTGGCGCGCTCACACTCACGCTCTTGGATTGACTATATCCTGCAATTAATGCTCACACACTCAGAGACTTCTCAGCTGTACACCCACAGTAGGGTGAAGGATAGAACAAAGTAGCGGAAGCTCAGCTCACAGCTGTGTGGGTCAAAGGCACCACCAACAGACCCCACCAATCAGCTGGTTTACGAATAATGGGGAACTCAGCCGCACGCTGTACTAAACAATCGGGTTATACTCCAATTGTCCACATACTCGCACAGTGCGCAGTATGTAGCAAAATCAGACGCCTTCACAAAGGCCACCTTAGACACAGCCTGCTTAGTATCAGAAACCGACAAGTTAGTTTCCCCAAGCGCTGTCTGATAACACCATCCGCCTTGGGCAAGGAATCACTCCCCAACCCGATACCTGTCTATGCCGCACAGCCACCGCACAGCCACCGCCACCACCTCCTTTTCAAGTTGATAGTGTTTGGCCCGTATGGATAAGACCTTAGGCGGTGGAGAGCAGCAGCCCCAGCCTCCTGTCTTCAAGTGTGGCAGACGAGGCAGGGGTAGTAGCAGGGGTAGTAGCAGGCAGTCTTCCGGCCCCAGGGTCGAACAGGATCCAGGAGGATCGAACAGGCGCACGAGGGACAGTCACACAGCTCCAGTAATCCGACTCTAAGGAGTCACACAGCTTGCAGCGCGCCACTCGCGCCACTCGCAGCTCCTTTGGTCCGCTGTCCGCTGCGAGCTCGAGCGTTTCGAGTAGCGGACCCAGCAACCAGCACACACGTGACCGTCAAACCGTCACTACAGGAAATTACGCGATTGCCGAGCGTAAGGTCTGCAGCCGCTTCCGACAGTCAGCTCCACCTACGGAGCTTTTTTACCTTTGTAGTCTTTGGGACCAAATGTAGTCAATGGTATTTCTTACAGTTCAATCAACTGAAAGAGTTCCATTGTTTATATGTATTTACATTCAATCTAATTAATTTAATAGGTGGATTATCGGGACCTGCCCTATCTGCAGAGTTTGTCTTTTGGATGGTTTCCTGAGCATATCTTTCGAACCAGATTCTAATCCTGTTTTCCCATTTCCTACGTTTCTCACAGCATTAAATATGTTTCTCCCTGAAGGCTGAACAGCACTTCACTTACTGTTATGAATCTGCTCTTCCTTCAATGTGTGTGTGCATGCCTGTTACATGATATTGTTACCAGTTAAGCCCTGTGATTGGCTGAGGGCAACTAAAACAGCCAACTACTTCATCTGCCAATACTCGGCCCACATCCCCACATGCATTGCCCCTTTCTTCCAATATATATGAATCTTCTTTTTTAACCGCATCTCCATGCAAACGGGCCACTTAAAAATTTAACTGATCACTGTCTTGCGGGACTTATAAGTGTGAACTGGATACCCTTGCCCCATTAATGAGTAGCAATTACCCTGGAGATGGATGGGGATACAGACTTTATTCATACATCAATAATAGAGACTACTCAGTAAGTTGGCAAAAGGAAGACTGTTTCATTATCAAGTATCTAAAACAGGGAGCATAACGAACATCAACGAATTTGCTCAATCCAATTACTCATACATTTTTAGCAAAAACTGAGATCTTATAAGTAATACTCGTCCTCAATGGCGTCTAATCTACGTGTTACCAACATCATCCTACGTGGAAAACTACAAAAACCTATGAGTATGTGTCATGGATTTCCCCCTTTCTCACCTGAGTTTGATCCTTGCAGGCATTCTTGGAAGGAGCCTTCTTGCATACGGATCAGGTTTTGTACAAGCCCGCGCAAGCCTCTTCTGGTTCCAGCGTGCGTTCAGCGTGCGTTCAGCATTCAGAATTCAGCATCCAGGGGTACTTGGAGTCTCCGGGAAGTCCAGGAAACGAGGGAGGTGTACTCGGAGGCGGTACACGAGATCTGGGAATCAAGGCAGAGTAAGGAGGGAGGAAGGGAAGAGGGGGAAATCGAGGGTCCGGGAACCAGGAGACAAGAGACTAGTTACAGCGAACTACAGAGGACAGGTCTAGCCACTGCAAGCGGTAGCGTTGAGGTAGCGTTGAGACGTGCGTGGTCTCTTTGTATAATGAGCTACGACTGACGTGGAGGCTGGTGGAGAGAGTACCACATTAGACGGCCATGTTGGAAGTACCAAGGAGCGCAAAATGGGGGTGTTCTGAGGACGCTGTCCATGTTGTTCGTTGTCAAGTTGAAAGTGTTCTAAGAACTCTGGCGTTGTCCTGAAATGTTCGCACATAAACAAAATGGGGGTGTGTTCTAAGAACACACGCGTTGTCCTGAAATGTTCGTAGGGGGTGTCCTGAAGACACTGTCCGTATTGTTAGATGGCAAGTTGAAAGTGTTCTAAGAACTCTCGCGTTGACCTGAAATGTTCGTAGGGGGTGTTCTGAAGACGCTGTCCGTATTGTTCGTTGTCAAGTTGAAAGTGTTCTAAGAACTCTCGCGTTGTCATGAAATGTTTGCACATAAACAAAACGGGGGTGTGCTCTAAGAACACACGCATTGTCCTGAAGTGTTCTAAGAACTCTCGCGGTGTCCTGAAATGTTCGTAGGGGGTGTCCTGAAGACGCTGTCTGTATTGTTCGATGGCAAGTTGAAAGTGTTCTAAGAACTGTCTCGGTGTCCTGAAATGTTCATAAATAAACAAAATGGGGGTGTGTTCTAAGAACTCACGCGTTGTCCTGAAATGTTCGTAGGGGGTGTCCTGAAGACGCTCTCCGTATTGTTCGATGGCAAGTTGAAAGTGTTCTAAGAACTGTCTCGGTGTCCTGAAATGTTCGCAAATAAACAAAATGGGGGTGTGTTCTAAGAACACACGCATTGATTGAAATGTTCGTAGGGTGTGTCCTGAGGACGCTGTCCGAATTGTTCGTTGTCGAGTTGAAAGTGTTCTAAGAACTCTCATGGTGTCCTGAAATGTTCGCAGGGGGTATCCTGAAGACACTGTTGGTATTGTTCGATGCCAAGTTGAAAGTGTTCTAAGAACACTAGGGGTGTCCTGAAATGTTCGCACATAAACAAAATGGGGGTGTGTTCTAAGAACTCACGCGTTGTCCTGAAATGTTCGTAGGGGGTGTCCTGAGGATGCTGTCCGTATTGTTCGTTGTCGAGTTGAAAGTGTTCTAAGAACTCTCGCGGTGTCCTGAAATGTTCGTAGGGGGTGTCCTGAAGACGCTGTCCGTATTGTTCGATGGCAATTTGAAAGTGTTCTAAGAACTCTTGCGTTGTCCTCAAATGTTCATAGGGGGTGTTCTGAAGACGCTGTCCGTATTGTTCGCTGGCAAATTGAAAGTGTTCTAAGAACACTGGTAATGTCCGTGGACATTAAAATTTTCCATAGGCCATAGTTGAAATGTTTTACTCTATGGGTGTGATATGCTGCGGTGGTTGTGGCCAGGGCATAGAGTGTTGGGTGCATGGCCATTCGGCCATGCACCCAACACTCTATGCTCTGGCCACAACCACCGCAGCATATCACATTTATAGTTGCTTATAACTTTGGGTCAAACATTTTTTATAAGGAACAAAGTTTTAAGATGCTATGGGTGTGATATGCTGCGATGGTTGTGGCCAGGGCATAGAGTGTATAATATACTTACTGTTTGGTTTAGTAACTGGAGTACATGTATTTCTTGTTAATTTCTGTGATAAAAGAAAATACCATGTTAGTATTAGTATTTTGTAATGACTTTTACATTGTATAATCAATATTTATTTTTTTTGGACCCTCATATTTAGTAGATTACAAACCAGAGTACTGTGCAATTTGCTCAGTTTCTGTGTTCGTTGCTAAAATCATTGGGTCTGTGGGAGAAAAAAAAATCCACGTTGGATTAAAAAAAAACTTTTTCTGTTATGCTACAGTTTATTTGTTTGTTTTCAGTGTTCATTTGTTGTTTCTGGCTAATGCTTTATACATTGGGTTGCATTTGGATATTGTTAAATGTTGGGACAGTTAGATACCAATTGGCGTATTCTAACTGTCTATTTTTTGCTCTAATTTAGCGGTATTCACTTATGTGATTAATTGTTGTAAAATCTTTGGGCAGTTAGATAGCTTTTGGAATATTCTAACAGTTTATATTTTTTACTACAAGTTTACTTGAGGTTTAAGTACAGTTTAGTTATCAAATTTTGGTTTTACGAACATTAAATAAGCGTTTGTAAGATTTGCTGGTAATCTCTACTTTAGAGTAATGGTACTATCATTACATTCAAACCATCCACATTTATTTTTTATATATGCAGTGTTGTGCCCTGAATTGGTTGTGGCTCCTGCGTGGTAGATTATACCTATTGTTGTGAAGGTTTTCTTACCAAGTGATATTTGACCATGTGTGAATCCAGTCAGCTTGCAGTTGTTTTTGGTACCATCTGCATTGTAACGTAGAAGCATTAGTATTACGCATTTACTATGTGTTTGTATTACTAACGTGGACCGATTATCTGACTTGCAGGTAGAACATAATCTACCATGGTTTGCATTTTGTACAAGTTGCTGAAATCAAATGGATTCACAATTAGGTATTGATATATATATATACGAAGCGTTCATTGGGGATTTCTTCTTGTGTCACATTGTTGCAGAGAGTGCATGTATGTTTCCACATGTATGAAATCTGGAAGATTTCATTTATTGGTATGTTTTTGTTTTCCACTACTTGTAGTTAAGTACATTAGAAATTAGTGTGGATCTTCCTGTGAGTTTATAGTGAATTTCTCCATTCCAGCACAGTAGTCCAATTGTTGTCTTATTCCATAAGTACTGTCAGGCCGATTCATGGAATTAATGTGCGCCGATAATTCCGATGCAGAGGTGCCAAAACGTGCGAATCGCAGTGCAAGTGCGAAAGTCGCAGGGAAACCAGCGCACATCGATTCATGGAAGTCCGTGCGCGAGAAAAATATTGGAGGTGCGCTGAAAAAGTGTGCGGCGCACGCCGGCGCACAGGTCATCCAACGGCGTGCGCCATGGCCACAGCGAAATCGCACATAGCGCGGCGCACATAACAAAAGTAGGTGGAACACGGGGTGTAACACTCGGAATGGGGAACAACGCGTGAAAATATGGGCGTCACGGGGGGAAGTACAGGAGGCAAGTGCGCAGAACGCCCACACGCTCGCCTACAACTCGTATTCATTGAATCGAATATGGCAAACCAGTGCACGGTCAAAGACGCGCACAGGGCCAAACAAGTCCGCCACAAGAAATCAGGCGGTAGCGTCTCTGCGCCTGAAATAAATGTGCGTTAAAATGTGCGCTTACAAAAAGCACCTATATACAGCTGTGATGAGTGATCCATACTGTGGCCCTCCAGGACAAATGAGGTGCAAAGGGGTACCGACAAACACGGACGCCCACTGTGTGAAAAATAGCATGTGCGTGTATTTCGGGGTGCGTGGGAAGTTCCACACACGATTGGCCTGGGTACGTGTATTTCGGGGTGTGCGGGATGTTCCACACGCGATTGTCCATGGTACGTGTATTTCGGGGTGCGCGTGAAGTTTCACACGCGATTTCAGCAGGGTATGTGTATTCCAAGGTGCGCAGGAAGTTTCACACACGAATTTGGAATTTGCAGGGTACGTGTATTTCGTTGTGCGCGTGAAGTTCCACACGCGATTCCAGCAGGGTATGTGTACTCCAGGTGCGTGGGAAATTCCACACGCGAATCCAGCAGCCTACGTGTATTTCGGGGGTGCCGGGGAGTCCTACATTTGAATTGGCCATCTGGGTCCTCCCAGCTGTTCCCTGTACACCCTCCACGGCCCCTGCAGGCGGCCCACACCACAGCGGACTACCCTGCACCCCTGCACATGTCCCGCAGACAGCCCATCCACCTTGGCCATGCCCCCCAGCCAACCCACATGTCACCTTAAACTACTGCCCACCAACGCATGTCTCCCAGCACCCCCACCCCCCAGCAGTCTGGGGCGCACTCATGTCCAACTCATGCCCCCCTGCACACCCACACCCCAGCAGTCAGGGGCACCATCCACCAGGCCCCCACTCATGTCTCCCAGCACCCCCACCCCCCAGCAGTGCAGGGCAGCCTCCACCATGCCCCCACACATGTCTCCCAGCAGCCCCACCCCCCAGCATCCAGGGGCACCCTCCACCAGGCCCCCACTCATGTCTCCCTGCACCCCCACCCCCCAGCATCCAGGGGCACCCTCCACCAGGCCCCCACTCATGTCTCCCAGCACCCCCACCCCCAGCAGTCAGGGGCAACCTCCACCAGGCCCCCACTCATGTCTCCCTGCACCCCCACCCCCCAGCATCCAGGGGCACCCTCCACCAGGCCCCACTCATGTCCAACATATGTCCCCCTGCTCCCCCACCCCCCAGCAGTCAGGGGCACCCTCCACCAGGCCCCCACTCATGTCAATCACCACCCCACCCCACAGCAGTCAGGGGCACCCTCCACCAGGCCCCCACTCATGTCTCCCAGCACCCCCACCCCCAGCATCCAGGGGCAACCTCCACCAGGCCCCACTCATGTCCAACTCATGTCCCCCTGCACCCCCACCCCCCAGCAGTCAGGGGCACCCTCCACCAGGCCCAGAATCATGTCTCCCAGCACTCCCACCACCCAGCATCCAGGGGCACCCTTCACCAGGCCCCCACTCATGTCCCCCTGCACCCCAACCCCCCAGCATCCAGGGGCACCCTCCACCAGGCCCCCACTCATGTCTCCCAGCACCCCCATCCCCCAGCATCCAGGGGCACCCTCCACCAGGCCCCCACTCATGTCTCCCAGCCCCCCCACCCCCCAGCATCCAGGGGCACCCTCCACCAGGCCCCCACTCATGTCCCCCTGCACCCCCACCCCCCAGCATCCAGGGGCACCCTCCACCAGGCGCCCACTCATGTCTCCCAGCACCCACACCCCCTAACATCCAGGGGCACCCTCCACCAGGCCCCCACTCATGTCCAACTCATGTCCCCCTGCACCCCCATCCCCCAGCATCCAGGGGCACCCTCCACTAGGCCCCCACTCATGTCTCCCTGCACCCCCACCCCCCAGCATCCAGGGGCACCCTCCACCAGGCCCCACTCATGTCCAACACATGTCCCCCTGCACCCCCACCCCCCCATCAGTCAGGGGCACCCTCCACCAGGCCCCTACTCATGTCTCCCACCCCCCACCCCCCAGCAGTCAGGGGCACCCTCCACCAGGCACCCACTCATGTCTCCCAGCACCCCCACCCCCCAGCATCCAGGGGCACCCTCCACCAGGCCCCCACTCATGTCCAACTCATGGCCCCCTGCACCCCCACCCCCCAGCATCCAGGGGCACACTCCACCAGGCCCCCACTCATGTCCAACTCATGTCCCCCTGCACCCCCACACCCCAGCAGTCAGGGGCACCGTCCACCAGGCCCCCACTCATGTCTCCCTGCACCCCCAGCAGTGCGATTTGCCTGGGTACGTGTATTTCAGGGGTGTGTGGGTAGTCTTGCACGTGATTTCATCAGTGTATGTGTATTATGGGTCCGTGTGAACTTCCACAGCCGATATCAGCAGGGTACGTGCATTACGGGGTTCGCGTGAACTTCCACACGCGATATCAGCAGGGTACGTGTATTACGGGGTTTGCGTTAACTTCCACATGCGATATCAGCAGGGTACGTGTATTACGGGGTTCGCGTTAACTTCCACACGCGATATCAGCAGGGTACGTGTAATACAGGTTCGCGTGAACTTCCACACGCAACTGGGCCTGGGAGAGCTTATTACGTGTATTCCTGGGGTGGCCGGGAATATTCACTCGCGACTTGTCCTGGGAGAGCGTGTTATGTGTATTCCTGGGGTGGGCGGGAAGATTTACACGGTCGCCTACAACGTGCCAAAAAAAAAGGTCCAATCCGGAAACACGTACGCCAGCATGAAGCAGGCGCACGTCCAGCACAGCATAAAAGTGTGCGCAAACAACAAACAAGCTCAGACGGCAGGATGAATATACCGTTCCTAGCAGCAGTGGCCGTGGGATACCGCAGGAGGAGGAGGAGGAGAGTCAGGGCCAGAATCTTCACACCCAGAACCAGCCTTTTTGGTATGCCTGATAACCAGGTGTATGGGAGGTACAGGTTTCCACCTCACATAATACTCGACCTGGTCAGTGAGTGGGAGGATGACCTCACATCACCCACCCTGTGCTCCCAAGCCCCCTGGAGAAGGTCCTCAATGTTCTGCACTTCTTGGCTACCAGCTCATTTCAGCAGACAAGTGCCATAGTGGGGGAGGTGTCACAGGCCACGCAGTCACGGTGCCTACACCAGGTGTTGGCCATCATCACTGCACGCCCATCAGTCCGCAGGCACAAATACCTGCCCAGAACACCTGCAGAAAGGCAGACTGTCAGCCAGGATTTCTACAGGGTGGCCCAATTCCCCAAAGTGCTAGGTGCCATTGATTGCACCCATGTGGCTCTACGTCCCCCCAGGGCATCTGAGCACATCTATCGAAACTGCAAGCACTGGCATTCCATCAACGTCCAGGTAGTATGTGATGCCAAGGGAATCATCCCCTCAATATATGCCAACTATCCAGGGTCCACCCACGACAGCTTCATTTACAGGATGTCAACCCTAAACCGGGACATGGAAGCTGGGCGGCATGGCAATGTCTGGCTGCTTGGTGAGTATAAATGCCACAGCATACGCATGCATGACAGATACAGAGTAATGTCACTACCTCACTAATGATCCCCATCACCACCTCCCCAGGGGACAGTGCCTACCCTCTGAACACCCACATGATGACGCCATTTCGGAATACAACACAGCCCATATTGCAACCCGGGGCATAGTGGAGCCCACATTCGGAGTGCTCAAGTCACGCTTTCACTCCCTTGACCGTTCTGGAGGGCAGCTGTTATACGGTCCCCCAGTAGTGTGCAGGATCATAGTGGCAGCATGTGTCCTGCAACATGCCAGGGCCTGGCTGTGGACATGGTGGTGCCCCACATCCCCAACCACATCCCCAACCACATGCACGCCCGCTGCGCATGGGAAGTTGAAAAGGCACGTGGTGAGGCAGCCCGTACGCAGCTGGTGGCTAATTACTTCACATAGAAATCACACCCCTGTGGAGTGCACACAGCCCTGGCACATACCATCTGACAATCAATGATGACTCAATCTGACATTTCTGATGAATTAAGGGACAGTCAACTGTCAGAACCATAGCAGCCTGAAATTTTTCACCTGGAAGTGTCACAATGAGTGCATCCCTACCTACACAAACACCACCAATGCAGTGTCATCAAAAGGCACACTTCTATGCAGCAAAAATGAATACCCACTTGCTAAATGCAACATGAGAACAGTGCCATGTCACCCAACCCCTCCCTGGCACCGCCACACAACACACCATGGTATGTCATGCTATATGAGAGCAAACAAATTAATCCCCACAACATGACACAAGTGTCACAAACTACAGTGTCCCTAATGGAAACTGGCCACACATGAAATGCTCACAGTAATGCAGGACCAACAACACACATTACCAAATATTTACCAATAATACTAATCACCTACACAACCTCCAACCTACCATAAACATGATAGTATGGATTTAAAAAATTGGTAGTCTCACTACCTGATAATGCCAGCACTTTGAACACTTCCAACTGTAAAGTGTTAGCGCCACGGAAAAGTGTAGGTGCACTGCTTACAACATGGACTCCATTTCCAAAGTAGACCGCCTTGTGAAGACATGAGAAATGGACCTGCAAATTAGGAGGATGAGATGGATGCAGAGGCACATATCAATACACCATGCAGTGTACAATAGAACAACAATATGCACTAGGAATGTATACACAGTATTGACTACAGACTGCCCACACATCAAATGGGAGTCCAACGTCATTGTGTAAAGCAATGTCACTTGGGCACACTCTTTGCAAGCCCATGGAAATGGGAAGCAGGAGGGGTGTGTGTCACACAAACCCAAATTCAGGACAAGCCTGCATGTGCCCAGCCACAATACAGCGTATGCCCACAGGAGCCACACAAGGCAACACACTGTCAAAAAAATCAAAAATCAAAAATAAAAAATGGCCATGAATGGGCCAGGGGTGTGGGGGAGGCCACCCAGGAGGTCCGAGGACAGGGTGCACACCAAAACCCACCTGTGTGGATCTTGCAAAAAAAAAAACACCTCCATGGGCTCATGGCCTGCACGGCTACCCTATTGTGAGAGATTCGCTGCTGTCGCTCTCCTCACCCTATGCAGCTGCATCAGGAGGTGTTGGCACTATGGGAGGCAGCCCACGCAAAGCCCTAGTCTGGTCCTCCATGGCAGCAAGCATGCGCGTGTGGAAGGTCTGGTTCTGGAGGATAATCGTGCGGAGGTCCCCATGCAACAACTCACGGGATGCCCGGACCTCCTCCCTAGTTGCCTGCATCTCAGCTGAGAGCGTACGTGTGAGCCGCTCCAGCTGCTGTTCTGTCCTCATGTCAGTTGAAGCCTCAAGCTCAACAAGAGTCACCCTGAGCTGACGGAGTTCCACCCTCAGGGCTTCCCTGTGGCCCTGGGACTCAATAGAAATGGCTTCCCGCAGAGTCTCCAGTGCCGCCCGCCTGTCCCTGTTGGACGCCAACATGTCCTCCCTGTGTGACTGGCAAATGGAGTCTGTTGCCTGCTGTAGTTGTTCCATCAGCCCATCTTAGGGGACACTGGAAGTAGCCACCCTATCCATGGCCTGAGCCATCATCTCAGATGATGCTGTCTGTTGGTTTGCCATACCGTATATGGATTGCTCCCATGCGGTATTGCCAGGTGGCGTACGGCCACCGCATCGGCGGGCATCACACCTGTCTGGGGCAAGGCGAACTGCGCCTTGCTGTGCCGGCACTGCCTGAGGCTGCAGGACTGCATTCCCCCTCTGATCTGCTGGCCCAGGAATAGGGTCAGATGTTGCGGAGTGTGACCCTGCATCCGTAACCACCAAAGGCGGACCTACCAACACTGACATCCCCATTGAGGGTTTACCCCTGGTGCAGGTGGGTTAGACAGTACAGAATCCCTCCCAGAAACACTTACCAGCGACCGCACATAGGTCTCATCATCCGAATCGACACCTGAATAGAGCTCGGGGGAGGTGCACCCAGAGACACCCCTTGAGATGATGGTCTGCAGCAAGTGTGGGTTCTCACCCACCACCACACCATGTCCCTCACTGGTGCCCGGTCGGGCCTGAGACCCCTCCTGGGTCTGCACCATCTCCACAACCCCAGCAGTATCAAGTGCGTCATCCCCTGCAAAGACATGAAAGAAAAGAAATGGGAACAGGCATTAGCACCATGGCACACAATTAGGGCTGAGAAGCAACAGAAACAGTACTTCATTGAGACATGTCCCACATGACTATTACCCTCCCATGCATGCACCGTCACTGCGTATGAAGGGGAGGCAAATGGCACACATTGATGACACCAAGATGGAAGACCAACACATTTGCTGCATGCTGGCTAGCAGTGCCATCACACATTGGCCTGTGATTGGCATGTCCAATACACATACATGACACATGCCATCACACAGATGGCATGTAAGATAGCCATGTCACACATGTGACAATAGGACTGAGAAATGCCTAGTGAAAGTGGTGTAATGCAAACAATCAGCCTGAATGAACACAGAATATTACGCAACTATGTTGTGGCAAGATGACACTTCAAGGGCAAATGGCGTGAGGTCGGGCTGAATGTCTACTGTTGCCAGAAGGGATACTGCAATACCCAAATCCTGGTGCGCAGAATGTATTGGATGAAGCACATTGGTGACCCAAACCACTCAGTCACACACACCCTCACCTGGCACTCAATCAGAAGCCCTCACACACACACCATGCACATGGATGACACACACATGCATGTGCACTCACCGGACAATGACTTGTAATCTAGCAGGTCTCCCACACCCTGGATCTGTTCCTCCGTGACATAGGTCCCAGCAACATACTCATGTGGAGTTAGTTCTATGTCCTCTGCTGGAGACCCACCTCCAGTCACTAGAGTTGCGGCATGACTTGAGGCCAGCTTTTTCTTTGCCCTGAGCTTCAGGTCATTCCAGCGCTTGTAGCAATCATTAACTGTGCGCCTCACGAATCTAAGGGTACTTATGATGTCTGCAATGGTCTGCCAGTGTGCCTGACGTTTTGCAGGTGTGGTCTTGCATCCTGCAGTAATCACCATTTCCCTCTCATGTGCGGACACATACTCCACAAGTGCCTCAAGTTCGGCCTGATTGAAACTGGGCTTCCTTGGAGGGCCGGACTGTGTAGCCGTGTCTGGGGCATCAGCCTGTACTGGACGAGCACTCTTCCTCTTCCGCTTGGAAGGTGGTGGGGATCCTGAGTGTCCTACGCCGCTCTGGACACTAGGGGCAGGAGCCCCGGTGGACTGTGGACTAGGAGTGTGGGAATGAACACTCACCATGGGACTTGGTGCAGGCATTAGCTGAAGTGTGATGTAGTCAGGGGGAACGTCAGCAGGATGGACTGGGACCGACACTGTCCTGGCTGGGAGACTCAGAGCTGGGGTGGATGGAGCCGCAGCTGCCCCTGCAGCCTCCCCACCCTGCCTACTCGGGGCAGCAGATGACATAGCTGCCCCTGATCCACGTGGCCTGGTGACACCAACGTGCACCGCCACATGTGGCCCAGACCTGCTGACCTGGAAGTCAGCCATGGAGTCACCCTGTGCCAGGTCTGGTGCCACAATGGGCTGGTCCAACAAGGGCTGAGCAGGGATGGTGTCAGCCACATTACCCTCAACCCGGGGGGGGGGCATGGGTGTCCATGACTGGTCACCCACACATGGGGGGCTAGGGGCACCCTGCAAGTCATGGCCACGTCCCCTACCGTATCCACCACGGCCACCTCTTGAGGCTCAGCCACCTTTGCCACCCTTACCGCGTGCTCGCCTCCCAACCATGGCACTGATGTTGTTGTGCGTATGGGAGTTGCAGTAAACTATTGTCCTGGGTAATTGGGGGTCAAAGGGGTAGGGTACTAGATGGAATTCGTGCCCTAGTGCTCTAGCAAGGCTGTATGTGACCCCTGGGGGAAGATGACGGGTCATGCAACGCACAGGCACCCCAAAAAAGGGAGATAATGTGCACGCAACCCCTCCTAGACCAGGTGCGTGGAAAAATAAACCTGCACTACGCTCGCTCTGGCACCCAGAAACACAAAAATGAACGTATGCGTGTCACACGCAGCCTAGACTGACCTCTGAAGGGGTACGCGACACACGAGGCAAGGACAGATGTTAAATACGTGCACGACTCACCGTCTGCCAGGAAAAATCACGTGAAAAATACGCGCGTTGGCAACAGCCCCGCTAAAAGAAGAATTGTACGCTGTCTGAGGAGACAGGACAACAGAAGAAATGAACGCTGTTTGAGGAAACAGGCCCAGGAAAAAGACAAAAAGAGAAAAAGCTGTCAGAGGTAACAGGGAGTACGAACTTGGAACGCCGTGAAGTAAATCGTGTGTGAACCGACAAGAAGTACAGATTTCACCCACTCGCTCTCCATGAAAAGCAAGTACAAGGAAATGGTGTTCTATACGTACCTTTTAAACATGCCCACACGTCCAGCGTCACTTACGCGTGTACGGGCTAAGGCCCTATCCTCCAATTACACGAGCTGACACTCTGACGTGCAGTCATAGGGAAACGCCCATGCACGCACGTCACAGACGCGCATACGCGCTGAGGCCCTTTCCACCAATTGCACGCTATGACACTCTGACGTGCTTATATTTTCTACGCGCCATGGAAAACGCACGTGCGCGTAACGTCATAGACGCGCCTACACGCTGGGGGCCTTTGGGCCAATGAATTTGCGTACGTGTGCTGACACGCTTATGCGCTAAGGCCCTTTCCTCGAATTACCTCGAATTACACGCAGACGTGCTTGATTTTCACGTGCCAAATCACTCCATATCAAGATGGCCACGCGTAAGCACACGGAAGACCACCCTCCTGCCCAGAAGGCCAAATTACTGCCCCCCAGAGCCCTGAGCATGCTCCCACCTTCCATCTGCTGCTGCCTGATTGCCTACTGCCCACGTGCCCTGCCATTTGCTGCCTGGACATCAGCCAGGGGTGCTGTTGCTGTGACCACCCCTGCTGGAACCGAAGACTCCCGACTGGGATTCCATCGCTCCACAGACCAGCCCCAGGACCCAGTTGCCCACCCACTCCTGCCTCTGGGGTTGTCATGTCGGGCACTGCAACATCTGGCACCCCTCACATACAACAGCATGAGCAGGCAAATGTGAGCCAGAGAGGCAGAGGGTCACCAGCTTCACTGCCACCGAAGTTGGTGTCCTGGTGGAGCAAGTCCTGGGGCAGTATGATGCCCTCTTTGGAAGTTTGCGCGCCGACAAGGAAGGACGGACTTGGATCTGGATGGACATCGTGACTGCCATCAACGCGGAGGGGGTGGCAGTCCGACTATTCCATCATGTCAAGAAGCGCTGGGAGGACTTCAGGTCCAGGACCCTCAACAAGGCCTGGCGCCTCTTGGAGGCAGCGGATGCTAAGGGGCGCCGGGGCCACTTGTCGGACGATCAGATGAGGGACCTGGAACACATATCCCCAGCGCTCCACGTCCAGGTCCTTGAGAGGCAGATCCGTCTGGAGTCGAGCGGTAAGTGTACATGCATCATGATTGTAAGCTTTGCGTGTGGTGGTGTGCCACATGTGTTTTTATGGGGCCAAGTATGGGGGAGTGTACAGGGCCGTGAGGCTAACACATGCGAGGGCTCTCATGTGTGAGACATGGATGGTGCTTGTGTGTGTAGGCTTGCATGCCAAATGCAGATGTTTGGGCACACATGTTTGGATGAATGTGTATGTAAGTAGGCATGTTCGTGATGTCACACAAGGATGTTGGTTTCAGCTGCATGTATCAGCACTGTGTACATGTGCATGTGTGTGTATTTGACAAGGGTGCAACAGTGATGCAACATGGATGCATGTGACAGCGGGATGTGGAAGTCTGATTGGCAGATGTGACATGGATGCCAATCTGAACACTGCGACAGTTGGCAGAGGTGTACACATGCATGCAAGTGTGGTGGTGGGTGTGCATGTGTAGTGCACTCCCTGTGTTGCATGTGATGTCTGGCTCACCTTTGCCTGCTCATGCTGTTGTATGTGTATGGATGTTGCTGGCTGTTGCAATATGGCTGTGTATGGCTCATGTGTGCGAGTTGAAATGACATGTGTGTTGGCGAATGTGATGCCATGTCTGAGGTTTCCAAATGCCACTCATGTACAACTGTCATGTGTGTATGTGTCCATTGTACAGTGCCCTGATGCCTGTGTTTTATTTCTCCCTGTCTGCAGCGTCAACTGATGAAGAGGGCGGAGAAGGTGCTGTGGAGAACAGCGGCAGGGATTGCACTACCAGCCGGAGACACAAGGCCCGGCTCCCCTCCCAGGTTGTCATCTCGTCGGGGTGTGAGGAGTCCGGTGCCGCGTCCCAGGCCGCAGCTGCCGGGGGGAGGTCCAAGAGGCGGAGGTCGGAGTTGGACTCCTCGGCAGCAGAAGGGGCAGCTGGGACTCCACAGGGCCCAACGGGGGAAGATGGCACGGAGTCATCCAGGTTGGTGGGGTGTTTGGTGGAGGAGGAGGCCGTGCAAGCGACAGAGACGGGGTCTGGAGGTGGGGATTCCACTGGTGCTAGTGGTGCAGTGCAAGACCAGGGACAGGAGGCAGCACAGGCCGCCGCGGAGGTGCCTGTGTGCAATCCTGTCCCTGATCCTGTCACTGCATCATCTTGCACCAGCAGGGATGCCTACGTCCAGACCCGTTTTCAGGCAGGGGATGAGCTTACAACAACTGGCGTCAACGGGCCATGCGAGGGGACCTGCAGTATTTTCATGAGGAGACTGCATGGCATCTCGAATGGCTTGTTGACCACGTCGACCTACTGGGACAGGTCACCCAGGCCGGATTCCTCTGTTTGCTGGAGCTTGTTCCGACCCCCTCCTCAACTGAACACCCTATGCGCCAGTCGTCCTCCGTGCCATCTTTCCACCCATTGTCACCTGGGTGCCCTGTGGAGCTGCCTCTGACGGGGTGGCCAGGCTGGTGGAGGACACATCCCTGCCACAGTCCGGAGTCGGACGTCCATCAGGGGTGGCCACATCAACGACTGCACCCCGGCCGGTGGAGGATGTGCAGGCAGCAGGAGCCAGGGCACGGGCACAGGCACAGCAGCAGCAGCAACGAGGTGGGAGCCATGATGGCTCGGGGCCTTCGACATTGGAGGGGCAGGCATCGGCCGGAGGGCAGGAGGACCCAGGACGGGAAGTGTCTTCCGTGTGGCAGTGGTTGGGCCACACCATAGATGCGGAGCGGCAGCGGACGGAAGAGGCACAGCTCACGATGGTCAGGGCAGAGAACTCCATGCGCAGGGCCCTGAGGCGGGACGAGTTCCTCGAGACAATCCGCAGGGAGTTGGAGGAGAACATGTCGTCAGCCCTGCAGACCCTCGGGGCCATGGAGGAGGACCGCCTCCGGGACATTGAGCAGGAGTTCGATGATGCCCTGGCCCGGAACATCCATAAGTGAGCCGTCGGACTAGCCCGCTGCCCTTGTAAATAGTTCTTTAGTGTTAAGTTTCCTTTCGGTTTTGTTTTGTTTTGGGGTGCTTGGACAATGCCCCAACTTCTTGTATATAGTTCTTCATTAGGTAGTATTTTATTTTATAGGTTTCATTTAAAGGATTGGGCACATGGACCCTGGATGTTCACCTTGTACATAGTTTGACAATGGATTTGGATTTTTGGGATTTTTTTTTCACATGGATCGATGTTTTTTTCTTATTTTGGAACATTGGATTTATTTTCTCAGACTGACACTTTGGAGACTTGCTTTTGGATTGCCTTACATTTGAATTTCATGCATCTTTTTCATTTATTGGACATGCTGGATTTCATTTATTATTTCCATTTTCTTCTGTTCCATTTCATTGCCTTGGTTTTCTGTTTAATACATTATAATTTTGTACTTCAATGTGTGGTATTCTCTCTTTGGTTTCATGCATGTCACAATGTGTGTTCTATCATTCACATGCTGTCATTGTGTGGGTTTGACGGATATGTGTTGATGTGCAGACTTGGGATGCATCATGTGCTGGTGATTTCTTTGTCGGGTGGATGTCATACCTGGTGGTGTGTTCGGACTGGGGTGGAGTAGGCAGTGTATTGAGTGGGCATGGGGGCCATGATTATGGATCGTCATAAGGTGTTGGGGGGACATGTATGGGGGCCTGCTGGCAGGTGCCCTGCACTGCTGGGGGGTGGGGGTGCAAGGGGACATGAGTGGGGGCCTGCTTGCAGGTGTCCCACAGTTCTGGGGGTTGGGGGTGCAGGGGGACATGTATGGGGGCCTGCTGGCAGGTGCTCTGCACTGCTGGGGGTGGGGGTGCAGGGGGACATGAGTGGAGGCTTGGTGGAGGGTGCCCCACAGTGCTGGGGGGTGGGGGTGCTGGGAGACATGAGTTGGACATGAGTGGGGGCCTGGTGGAGGGTGCCCCACAGTGCTGGGGGATAGGGGTGCAGGGGGACATGAGTTGGACATGAGTGGGGGGCTGGTGGAGGGTGCCCCTGGATTCTGGAGGGTGGGGGTGCAGGGAGACATGTGTGGGTGCCTGGTGTAGGGTGCCCCTGAATGCTGGGGGTGGGGGTGCAGGGGGACATGAGTTGGAGATGAGTGGGGGTCTGCTGGCAGGTGCCCCACAGTACTGGGGGGCTAGGGTGCTGGGAGACATGTGTGGGGGCATGGTGGAGGGTGCCCTGCACTGCTGGGGGGTGGGGGTGCTGGGAGACATGTGTGGGGGCCTGGTGGAGGGTGCCCCTGGATGCTGGGGGGTGGGGGTGCTGGGAGACATGTGTGGGGGCATGGTGGAGGGTGCCCTGCACTGCTGGGGCGTGGGGGTGCTGGGAGACATGAGCGGGGGCCTGGTGGACAGTGCCCCTGACTGCTGGGGTGTGGGGGTGCAGGGGGATATGATTTGGACATGAGTGGGGGCCTGGTGGAGGGTGCCCCTGGATGCTGGGGGGTGGGGGTGCAGGAGGACATGAGTTGGACATGAGTGGGGGCCTGGTGGAGGGTGCCCCTGGATGCTGGGGGTTGGGGGTGCTGAGAGACATGTGTGGGGCATGGTGGAGGGTGCCCTGCACTGCTGGGGTGTGGGGGTGCTGGGAGACATGCATGGGGGCCTGGTGGAGGGGTCCCCTGACTGCTGGGGGGTGTAGGGGGACATGAGTGGGGGCCTGGTGGACAGTGCCTCTGGCTGCTGGGGGGTGGGGAGCAGGGGGACATGAGTTGGACATGAGTGGGGGCCTGCTGGCAGGTGCCCCACAGTGCTGGGGGGTTGGGGTGCTGGGAGACATGTGTGGGGGCATGGTGGAGTGTGCTCCTGGATGCTGGGGTGTGGGGGTGCCTGGAGACATGTGTGGGGGCATGGTGGAGGGTGCCCTGCACTGCTGGGGGTGGGGGTGCTGGGAGACATGCGTGGGGGCCTGGTGGAGGGGTCCCCTGACTGCTGGGGGGTGGGGGTGTAGTGGGACATGAGTGGGGGCCTGGTGGACAGTGCCCCTGGCTGCTGGGGGGTGGGGTGCAGGGGGACATGAGTTGGACATGAGTGGGGGCCTGCTGGCAGGTGCCCCACAGTGCTGGGGGGTTGGGGTGCTGGGAGACATGTGTGGGGGCCTGGTGGAGTGTGCCCCTGGATGCTGGGGTGTGGGGGTGCCTGGAGACATGTGTGGGGGCATGGTGGAGGGTGCCCTGCACTGCTGGGGGTGGGGGTGCTGGGAGACATGAGTGGGGGCCTGGTGAACGGTGCCCCTGACTGCTGAGGTGTGGGGGTGCAGGGGGACATGAGTTGGACATGAGTGGGGACCTGGTGGAGGGTGCCCCTGGATGCTGGGGGGTGGGGGTGCTGGGAGACATGTGTGGGGCATGGTGGAGGGTGCCCTGCACTGCTGGGGGGTGGGGGTGCTGGGAGACATGCGTGGGGGCCTGGTGGAGGGGGCCCCTGACTGCTGGGGGGCGGGGCTGCAGGGGGACATGAGTGGGGGCCTGGTGGACAGTGCCCCTGAATGCTGGGGGGTGGGGTGCAGGGGGACATGAGTTGGACATGAGTGGGGGCCTGCTGGCAGGTGCCCCACAGTGCTGGGGGGTTGGGGTGCTGGGAGACATGTGTTGATGATCAGTAGTGGAAGGTGACATGTGGCTTGGCTGGGGGGCATGCCTATGGTGGATGGGCTGCCTGCGGGACATGAGCAGGGGTGTAGGGTAGTCCCCTGTGGTGTGGGCTGCCTGCAGGGGCCGTGGAGGGTGTAGAGGGAACACCTGGGAGGACCCACACGGCCAAATCACGTGTAGTGTTCCCCGCGCACCCCTGAAATACACGTACCCTGCTGAATATGCATGTGAGACTTCCCGCGCACCCCTGAAATACACATGCCCTGATGGAATTGCATGTGAAACTTCCCGCGCACCCCTGAAATACACGTACCCTGCTGAATTTGCGTGTGATACTTCCCGCGCACCCCTTGAATACACGTACCCAGGACAATCGCGTGTGGAACTTCCCACGCACCCCTGAAATACAAGTACCCTGCTGAATTTGCGTGTGAAACTTCCCGCGCACCCCAGTAATACATTTACCCCGCTCGCACAGGGCCAATCGCGTGTGAAACTTCCCACGCACCCCAGTAATACACGTACCCAGCTGAAATCACGTGTGAAACTTCCCGCGCACCCCAGTAATAGACGTACCCCGCTCGCACAGGGCCAATCGCGTGTGTAACTTCCCGCGCACCCCAGTAATACACGTACCCGGCTCGCACAAGAGCCAATTCCGTGTAAAACTTCCCGCGCACCACAGTAATACATGTACCCTGATGAAATCGCGTGTGAAACTTCCCGCGCACCCCAGTAATACACGTACCCTGCTGAAATTGCGTGTGAAACGTCCTGCGCTCCCCAGTTATACACGTACCCCGCTTGCACAGGGCCAATCACGTGTGAAACTTCCCACGCAGTCCAGTAATACACAGACCACGCTTGGCGTTTGCTGTTTGGCAGCCCTGTAAACTGGTCCAGGGTTAGCGCTGACATTTGCGATGAATTGGGGATTTTGATGGATTTTCCTTGCGCGAGGGCGTTCTTGGGGGCGTAACTGGCGCTGCTGCAGGGTCGCTGCGCCACTCTGCGCCACGGCTGGTTTTGGGGGCTAAAATCCATGAATACGCTGTGCGATTAAATGGATTTTATCGCACACGGCTGGCGCAGTGTATCGCACGGGGACACTGTGCGCCAGCCGCGTGCGCCACCTTTGTGCGAAATTCTATGAATTACCCTATATACGTGTTGTCAGGATTGTTTGCTGCATTTCTATGACGTACTAACATTTGCATACACAATGGTCTGTAATGTGTAAGTAAATGTTGTCAACAATTGGTGGTAATTGAAATAGAATATTCATTGCTACATTTGCGTAGCAACTTACACCAACTATATTTGAGAGTTTAAATGGACCAGGTAGTTCTGTATCTGACTGCTTTATTTGGAGTTTGTCTTCCTTCTTTGAAAAAGTACCTGGTTTACTTTCCCTAATTGATTCTTTTTTGCTTGTGGTACTTGATGAAGTATTACTTTCTTTTACTCTCTTTGGAGGATTTGCAGTGATATCCTGTTGCTTTTCGGTTTGATTTATTTTTCTTTTATAACGTTTTACTTTTTGTGGAACAGAATATGTGTTTAGATGGGGAGTGTATAGTGAGCGAAGTCTATTGTATTCTAAAATGCAAGGAATATCAGCGTTTATTTTACTTGCATCAAAGTTGATCAGAAATAGACCGTCAAGTATACGTAAGCGTGATAGTGCTACGTAACTCATGCCTTCTTTAAAGACTGTGTTACCAATATCTATCATTGCTTTGTCTAGGGTAAGACCTTGTGATTTATGAATCGTGACTGCGTATGCAAGAGTTAGAGAAAATTGTTCTCTGCATACATACATGTCTTTGAAGAGAAGGAATCGAGCTGTTGAGCATCCTATCCTTTTAACTTCTGCAAGTTTGTCAAAGAGTATATTGACAAACTGAATTATGTTGTCACGTGGGTATGTTTGAAAGCCAACAACTGTACCCAGTGCTCCATTAACTAGTCCTTGGTCCACGTCAAGGTTACGTTTAAGCATTAATCTGCAATTTAAGGATAATTTTAATATCTTTTCTAAGCCTGCTGTGTTTGAGATTGATTTTTCTAAACTATTTAGTCTTGTTGTGGCTTGGTCACACATAGGTAGTGTCATACCATGTACATCTAGTTTGTCTGTGGCGCTAATTTCCATTATTGGTTGCATTTCTTTACTTAACATTATTTAATTGAATTTGAAACAGCTTGCAAGAGTTAGCATTAAGGCCATACAATTGACATTTTTGTGGGCTAATTGTTCCATAACATCTGTAGCACATGCATTATCGCCATAAAGTGCATTAATTTGCCGGGTTTTCAATATTGTTTCTGCTTCTTTAGAGAGTATACCAACTGTGATACTTTTTAAGATGTTGGCATAAGTGAGATCTGCAGATTGCCGCATGTTTTCTGTTAATTCTCTGTATTGGAAATGTTGCCAAAGGTTGACATTTCCAATGCTGCCAACAGTTTTACAGCAGAGTTTGTGTCCTAATGTTTTAAAAATAGGCTCACTTTTTACTGGTGTCAATTGAAGAAGATCTCCAAAACAATAATGTGTTTTCCTGCAAAGAGCTCTTCATAGTTTGTTTTCAGTACTTCTTGTAATCTGAGGTGAATCAAAGCCAACATTAGGTTGGAGACCATGCTCATTTCATCTATTAGTAGCATTAGTAGCATTTTCATTTCTTTCAATACTCTGCGTAGTTCCATTGCAGCTTCTGCAGAAAGTTTGTAATAGTCTAATTTGTTCTGGTGTTCTACTGGCAATAGTAGTAATCGGTGTAAAGTGACACCACCTATGTTGGGGGCAGTGACAACAGCTGACAGTTTCTTGTTTGTTAATTGTTGAAGGAATTTACTGATGATTTTGGTTAGGAATGTTTTGCCAGAACCAGCTTCACCACTGACGTACAGTAGTATAGGTTTATAATTATGGCAGGAACATTCTTTATTTTCATGTTGTACACCATGAGCAATTTGTTTTGTTACTTCTTCAAAAATGCTACGTTGTTCGTTGTTTAGTTTTGATTGTAGTATAGTTAAGTCTCCTTTATCTTCATACTGACACATGGTGTTTTCTACTTCTATCATAGCTAATTCTGCCTCATGTATTATTAGTGGTTCTCCAAGTGGTTCTTGGCTTGCTGTTACAGAAGGTTGACTACTGTCAGGAGTGTCTTTATTTAGTTGGTCCTGGAGTTCTTCTTCGTGTTGCTGGCTGTTCATTGTGCAACATTGTTTTGTATTGTGTAAAGTTTACATCGGTTATAGTGCTTTCATTTGCTTTGAAAGCATCTTCATATGAGTCATAGTTTTCTAGTATTTCTTCTTCTTTTCTCCATGGTTTAAAGAGTTGTAGCAGGGACATGTAATATATTTGTTTATGTTGAGAAGTGTTCAATGACAATTTGATATGATTAATTCAATTTAGTTTAGTGAGTTTAACTAAGCTGCCTTCACAGTTTGTCACTCTGTATTTACCTTTTTTTTCATCAGGTTTTATATTATTTTTGTATGTGTAGTTTTGGGCTATGTGGTATAGACACATGGTTTCCAAAGAATTACTTCTGTTTGGGTAGCATGTGTCCAATAAAAAATGTCTTGGCTGTTGGGATCATGTTTGGCTATTGTTTCTATATCTCTGTATGTTTTTAGAACTCTTTTTCTAGATTTAGCTGGACCAAGACTTAGCCATACTATATTTTCAGATTTACCATACAATGCAGTACCAGTTAAACGATCAGTTGCTTCATATGATCCACATTCTCTATGCGAGAGCATTTTTATGCCCAAGCTGTATAATTTCTGAGACACTGTTTATCTGATGACAGGTCATTCCAGAGGTCTTGGAGCTCTGTCTTTTCTGCTTTGGTTAAGTATGCTGTGACATATCGTGCAACTGCAGTAGAATTGTCTGCAATGCACTGCACATCTATGTTTGCATTTCATAAGTGGGCAATGATTGCATTATAATCATTGATATATTTTTCTTCTTCTTTTCTTCTTATGTAATATGTATTTTTAGGTGACTTACCTTTAACACTATGTATAACTGAAGACATGAGGTTGTTCACTTGACCTGTATTTGTAACTGGTCTAGGGAAACCAAATCGGCATTTGGTGTAGTATTTCCCTTTGTTTTTGTATTTGCGACGACAATATTTGCCACATTTATGTCTTTGAAATTGTAAAATTTGTGCATGAAGATCACTGTTTGTGGATTCTGATGGAATTTCACAAGTGACATATTTTTCAATAAACTGTAAAACAGTGGTATCACTGTCTTGACCAAATTTAGGAGCATCTTTCATCCATTAAAGCATGTAGATATGTGGTGCATCTCTGGCTTGGTATTATTTTCTCCAAAAGAAGTGTTGCACTTCTCCAAGGGGAGGAACAGTTTTATTACAAAGAAAATGTAGCATAGCAATGAAGCGATGGTGAAAATATCTTGAAACATTAACAGGATCCAAAGAACAAAGTTCTCCTGGTGTTAGTATATCTATGTTTGTTTTGTTTTTATTTGATATGCGTAGGAAATCATGTAAATCTTGCCATGCATATTCTGCACAACTTAATGTAATAAACCAAGTGGGTGGGCCTTTCTGATCATACAACGTACATCTCCATGATGTCGAAACCAGTACTCTTTAGTACCACGCATATTTGCTACTAGATTTGTAAAATTTGATTGTAAAACCTCATCCTTTTGTTGCACTTTTTGTAATAATTGTGTAGCTGTCATATTTTGAAAGTGTGATCCTGATTTTAATATGTGTGCAACTCTGTAACATAAAGTTGCTAGTTCAAAGAATAGGTGGAATATGTATTCCACATTTTGTCTAAATCTGGGATCTTCAGAATACATCCGTAAAGAGCAGTATTTTGAAGCTGATATTTGAATAGGTCTATCATCATACCTTCCTCCTTTGCCAGTAGGAAAGAGTAGAGGAAAAGCATGTGCTTCTATACTTTTTTCCCATATGCTGATTGGTGATACTTTTGTTTGACGCATTTGGTATGTTTCCAGTGCATCTTCTATGGTGTCATTAGAGTGCAAAGGATGAATTGCATAATGGTCTAAAGTATTTGATATTGTAGCAGGATCTAGTAGCTCAAATTGACCAGTTTCTTGGGTTTCTTGAATTATTTTAGTTGTATCTTTCAAGTTTTCTTCAATATTAATTTCTTTGTAATATTCATTATTCTCTTTAAGATATTGTAAGGCTTGTCTAACTTTATGTAAATCTACCAGCTGTTGCCATATTTTTTTGTCTTTTGTAGCTACTCCATTTACTAAGATCATTAAAGATTGCTACATTGGACGTTGCACTCCTAGAGTATGCACATTTTCTTTTAGATCTAATGCCTTTTACCAATTCAGAGGGAGGTAATTTTGCTGTTTTTGTTTGAAGGTGTATTATTGCTTGAAATGGGTGTACTGTTTGAATTATGGTGCTCTCATATAAATTAAGTTGTTGTAGGGGTTTTGGTAGTAGGTATAATTCCAAATTGTTTAGGATAGCACGTGAAGGAGCTTGGTTGTTGTCAAGTTTTGTAGTGCAGTAACTGCAAAGTATTAAGGGGTCACTTATTTCGTATTTGTTTTCTGCTAAAAGGTAGAGAGCTAATTCAAACCATTTAGAATCTTCATTGTCTTCTATTTTATGTGACAGTTTTTGTGTTACTTTTATAAAAATTTCTGCGGCAACATACACATACATGGTTTGGTACTTCAGCTGATGTACTTTTAAATTTTAGTATTTCTTTTTTGTATGTGTTTAGCAAAAGGTTGTCATGTGTAGAATTGTTGCTAATTTGGTTTAAAGCTATTTCATTCTGTAAATGGCTTTCACTTCCAAAATATTTTTTCTGGATGTAGTCAATTTCTTGAAGTAGGTCTTTCGCTGTACCATGTAGAAGAAGAATGTTATTTAAATTTGATAGTGCTAATGCAGGACTTTTAGCATAGTACAGTTTATAGACTAGATTTCTTATAGTTGAATGATGTGTTGATATTCTTTTGAGATCATGGAAGGTGGTTTTACAAGTAGGTCCTGTAATGCAGGCCAATGAATGTCCTTGTAGTCCTGTGTATTTGCGCACTTGACAGGTATCCATATTTTGTAGTAGTTTAATTTTGATTTTGTCTTTGCTTTTTACATATTGATTGAGGAATTGGCATAAAGACTTGAAGAATTGTTTGGGAATGTTACATATTGACGTGCATGGCCATTTGTACACTAGACGCTCTGATTCAGTTGAATGGAGGGGTAATTCTAAGTTTTCAGGGAATATTTTTGTAAGGAGTACTTCTTGTTCCATTATGGTATTATTAACTTTTTCATAACCTCGACCACAGCTATGTATGGCAATTGTATTTGTTTGCTTTTGTTTGTACGCTTCTTCATTAAAGTATGGTTCTGTGCTCGTAGTGTGACTCCATTCACCTCCGCAGAAACTTAAGAGGTTCTTTCTGTTGACATTTCATTTATTGAGAAGTCTTTTTTGTAATTTAGTTATTCGTTTTGTTAGTGGTTTCATTTTGTTTAACAGTAAAATAAATAACTTTCTTTTGAGAAGAATTGCAATTATCAACACTTCTAAAATTAATTTCCTACGATAGGTTTTAAGCATTTAACCTGATTTCTCTCCTGTTTTTATAAGATTTTGAAGGACTTTGCGACGGAACATTTTGGCTAAAATACTTTTCTTGGCATGCTTACTTTGCACTATATTAAAATTTAAAGAAGCAGTTTTATCTGTAGTGATAGTTGATTTTCTGTTAATTGTTTTTTGGTTTGTTTTACATTTTGATAGAGGAGGCAACGTTTTTGTACTTGAAACTTCTTGTGCTTCACTAAATGACTGTATTAGCTGTTTTGTTTCAACTTTTTTTTACAAATTCTGCTAGAGATGGATGCTTATGTTGGACACTTTTATTTTCATTTGCTCTACTTCTGCGTTGCTTTCTACGGACTTGACTTTTGGTAGGCATTCTTTAGGGTCTGTTGAAAAAAATAAAGAAGGTATGGGTTGGGGTGTTCTGCAATGTATGTGTGCTGTGTGCATGAGTGTTTGAGTAAGATGATGTATGTAATGGTGTCTGATTGTGCATTGGGAACTACAACTAGTAGGGATGTGTATTCTTCAATTAATATGTTACTAAACTCAGGTTCAGATGACAGAAAAAAATAAGCTAGTGGTGTGGAGAAGTACAAATAGTAAATCTAATGTCTACAATTAAAACAGTTGTTTGTTCTATAATATGAAAATTCTAGCAGTTGAGTTGGGTAATTTGTGTGCCCAAAAGTAAGAATTTGTGTGCCATTCTGGCTGTAAAACGCTGTTTAAGACATAGGGATTTTTGGACAGAATGGTGCACAATCTCTATTTTTAGGCACAGAAATAGCATGAATGAACTTTACAGTATGTTTGAGTAATAATACAAACGTTATGGCGATATTCTACTGACTTTTTTCCTAAAATGAACAGTTTAATTCTTAGTTCTTCTTTGTTCTTCAAATTCGGCTGCGTCTTTTCAGGAGAATGGTCTTCACTGCAATTGTAAAAGAAACAAATTAGTAATTTTGTTTGTATATAGCATTGTTTTTAATTTAGATATTGATTTTTTAAATTGAAATCCTCAGCGCCTTGACAAATGTGGCTTCGTTCTTCTTCATTTGGTCCACAAATGGAAAAAGCAAGGCGCAATGTTAATAAGGCTGTTTGTGCATTTCTAAGAGATTTTGGCATGTCCTCTTTTCACAATGAAAATATTATGTTTCGTAGTACATAGATTTTTAGCAGAGATGGAGTCCATCTTACTTATGCTGGCAATCATATTTTTCTGAGAAATCTACAAAATGCATGGCAACCTTTTTTAGAAATACAGCATCCATTTTGAAGTAGGTGTTAAGTATTTATAATTTTTGACAGAGCCACCACTTCCTCCCAGAGAAAAATGCAATGGTTACAATAGGGTAGCATTAAAACTATCTTATTCACATAAGATACGTCGCACCAGTTCAATACATATGATATGTTCTTAATGAACAAATTGTATTGCAATGAGTAACTGTAACAAACAAAATATCTTTGGTATGTCTTGTGAAATTCATAATGTACCACTGAATACCACTATTTCTGTAACTAAGCTGTTCTAGGTAACAGTGCCTTAATGTCATGCTTAAATTAAAGTAATCAGATAAATAAATAAATAAACAAATGTAATTGAGTAAGTATTATTTTTGGAGATTTGAACATAGAGTGTGCATGCATGCAATTTTATTTGAATATATGTAGTCTATAAATTTCATTTAAAAAATGTTAGTTTAACATGATTTGATAGTGTGTGTATAAAGAAAGTAAATAGTATAAAGGTTTATAAGTGATAGTTGATTTTAGGAAAAGACAGTAGATTCATTTTACAGATTACACAAGCTAAAAGTCAGTTTGAAAATGTGTTCATGTAATGTACAGAAAATATGCATACCTGTAGTTTGTGATCATGCATATGGATATGCATGGAGCTGCAAGTAGAAATCTTGGAGACTTGTACAGTATTTCTTGTAGATGGTGCTTGCCAATGACACTTAGAGAGATTCACAGTACGTTTGCAGTGCTGATCTATGATGATGCAGTTAGATATAGAGGTCTTGAATGTGATTGGTGCATGGTCATGTGATTTCTTAGCTACATCCAATGATGGAATGGTACAGAGAGTGAAGTGGAAATGGTAGAAGGGCTGTTCATGTTACAATATGTCCGCGGACATAGCGGTAGTTCGCAGACATCGGGAGTTACATCCGGGGATTTTTCGGTTCAGAAGTCATGCAAATGAGAATGAGCACTAAAAGGGATTGGTCAGGAACATTTCGTGGGTGTGTTGTGCCAGGAGAGAGTTTCTCAGATACTGTTTTTGCTGAGAGAACAACAGATAGCTATGGCTGGGTGTTTCAGAAAACAGATTGTTTGGATTTTGGGAGATTCGTGGATACATTGGTTGAAGGTGCATACAGAAAGCTGAGAAGTAGCTATAGATCTTGGATTTCCACATGTGGAAGTGCACTGGCATGGAGTATGTGGAATGAAGTGGTTGGACTTGCTACCTCTCTGTGCTACTTCGGAAACAGAGCAACATCCAGACATAATTGTAATTCATTGTGGAGGGAACAGTTTAGGACATGTGTCTGGAATTTCTTTGCAATTTGCTATGAAAGAAGGACTTGGGAAAGTCATGTACATGTTTCCTAATTCTCAAGTAATATTTTCACGGATTGCGCAGAGACAAATGTGGCTTCGTTCTTCTTCATTTGGTCCACAAATGGAAAAAGCAAGGCGCGATGTTAATAAGGCTGTTTGTGCATTTCTAAGAGATTTTGGCATGTCCTCTTTTCACAATGAAAATATTATGTTTCGTAGTACATAGATTTTTAGCAGAGATGGAGTCCATCTTACTTATGCTGGCAATCATATTTTTCTGAGAAATCTACAAAATGCATGGCAACCTTTTTTAGAAATACAGCATCCATTTTGAAGTAGGTGTTAAGTGTTTATAATTTTTGACAGAGCCACCACTTCCTCCCAGAGAAAAATGCAATGGTTACAATAGGGTAGCACCCCAATTTTTTTAATGTTCGCGAACTGTCCGCAGACTTTTAAGAAATACAAAGGGCCCTGCTTTATTTATCTTCACTTCTATTTTTTAACTGTGAAAGGCAGCTCTGAAAAGAGCCTTATTTTTTTTGATTTTTGGAATTTTTTATTTAATTTTGGTTTTTTAGACACGACACAATAGGAGAGGCAGGGAAAGAAGGGTAAAGGGGGGGACACCAACCATAGGGATAAGAAAGGGGGAGCTGAGAGAGGAAGATGTAGAGTGGGTTTTATTTGGGTAGTGAGCAGGTCTTCGCGTGCTCTGAGACGATAGTCTCAAAAGCACTCCGAAGTCGCTCCCCCCTGCAGAGTACTGTGTCACAGTACATACATACAACTGTGACCCTCAGAAGGTAGGGTCATCAGAATTCTGTATGGCCTGTGAGGCAGCTTGAGGAAGACGCTGTCCCACAGAGGTGGTCCTTGTGGTGACAGGATCAGAAACGGAGGATGAAGAAGAGGAAATCAAGCTACTACGTTCTTCGCAAGGTACAACCTTGCGAATAGCCCCAGAGTGAAATGACCTCAGGTGTCGCTCATGGTCATGGTCCCAAAGCTGTACGAACTGTGCTTCCCGTGACTGAGTATCATTTTGCACTCATTGCAGATAACACAGTTCGCACAAGCCTTAGGACCCTTCCCATAAATGGAAAATAACCGCCACACCCAAGACTCACGTCTAGTGCGGGTAGTAGGGATTTCCTCTACCTCATTCTCGTCATCCTCTTCTTCCTCCTCTGCATCCTCACTCCTGTTCCCCTCTTCAGGCCCTTGGGAAGGTGGTGGTGGTGGAGGGGGTGGGGGTGGTGCTGAAGCAGGTGCAGCACTGGTGGCAGTTCTGCAGCCAGGGATGCCATCTCGATGGTGTAATCAGCAAGTTTCTGGAGAAATAGCTGTGCTCTGAAGAATAGCCAGAAACACAATGAGAATAAGCTCTAGGGCGTGGTCTTTTACAGGGGTGCTTGTACGCGGTTCGCGGACATGCGCGCTGTCCGCAGACAGATCGAACACAAAAAAGGGTTCAAAAAGTTTCAAAAGATATGGAGAAACTCAGTATTACTATGTGGGACTTGTGCCATGATGAGTTTTTATGGAAAAATATTGTGGATTACTCGAAAATGTACTTTTAAATTGTTCGGGGACACGAATAATGTCCGCATTCAGAACACGTGATCAGCATGGGCGCGGTCACATGATCCCTTCATGAACATGTCCGCGAAGGAAGCTCCTGTCCGCAGGACACCAAATGCATGGACATTGGTTTGCGCATGCGCGTTGATGTTCTACTGACAGTGTTCGGGTCCTGAATTAATTAAAAGTGCGTCACACATCAAACAAACATTTCTGGACATCGCGTGTGTTCTAGAACAGTTTAAACTTGCTAGCGAACACTACGGACAGGTATAGTGTTCTTTAGGACACCTCCATTTTTGTTTAATTACGAACATTTCAGGACACAAATTGGGCTCTTAGAACAGTTTCAACTTGCTGGCGAACAATACGGACAGGTATAGTGTTCTTTAGGACACCTCCATTTTTGTTTAATTACGAACATTTCAGGACACCAATTGGGTTCTTAGAACAGTTTCAACTTGCTAGCGAACAATACGTACAGGTATAGTGTTCTTCAGGACACCTCCATTTTCATTTATTTACGAACATTTCAGAACACCCGCGCTGTCCGCAGACATCTACATTGTTTTTTAAAAAATTAAAAATGGGAAGTTATTACAACACAATATAAAAATTTAACTTTATTTCACATATATTAATAATTTATGACAGAGAAGGTGAGGCAGAAACAGAAACAAAAACAGGAGAATTAGGGGTTTCAACATGATTGGTATCAGGTGAAGAAGGGATGGAAGTCTCATCAAAACGTTTTGGATTATGGAGAGGTTTGGGGATAATTGACTGGGATATGGTAAGGGGGGACAAGTACATGTGGGACAATGGTATGAGGTTTTTGTTTTAAAATGATCCTCAACAAAAGTTTTCAAATTATTCAAATTGCTCAATAATAAGTCCATTTTTTCTTTTAAGCTGTCAAGCGTGTTTTCTATAACAATTTCTTCAGACATATTTTCTATTTTGGTATGCTCTGTACAAAAAGAAATATATATGTTAAATATATATAAATTAATAACAATTAAATGGTTTATATTGTAAAATGTGTACCATTAGCTTGACTATTTTCTGACATTTCGTCATGTGGGAAGTGCTCCTCTAGCCATTCCAGAGTACTAGAAATTTCTGTGAGAAAAAAAAAATATATATAATATTTTTTTTAATCTAATACAGAAAGTTTATAAAGATATGAGTAAAATGACGTACACTTACTATTTCAGGTAAGATATGTTCTGAGTACTCTGTAGGTCTGGTCTTGGTCTTAGTTGTGGAGTGTCTGTGAGGTAAATATGTTGGAAACCAATTTATCTTCTCTTGGTATATTCCATTTTAGAACATATTGGGCCTCATTACACGGTAGGCGGTGGACCAAGGTGCTATTAGCACCTTGGTCCATGCCGGTAAAATACCGGCACCGCCTTGGCGGAAAGGGGATTTACCGCCCCATTCCAAGGTTGGAGGGGCGGTAAATCCCCTTTCCGCCATTGCCCTTCCCCATTCCCATTTCTGCCCCATAGGGCTCTATGGGAATGGGGAAGGCGCTAATTACGGCAGCGCAATTTTGCGGTGCCGTAATTAGCTCCGAGGTCCCTTAGCGGGTTGGATATTAAAGCCTGCAAGAAGCAGGCATTAAATCCTCCAACCCGCAAAGGGACCTCGTAGTACGGCGGTAAGGGTTAACGGTCACCGTTGCCATTAACGGTGACCGTTAACCCTTACCGCCGTCCGTGTAATGAGGCCCATTGTATTTAAATGAATGGTTAGTGCAGTACATATATGGGTTACATTTCTTACGTATTACTACATATTATATGTATGTGTACTACTTTGTGAATTTTTTAAATGTTATCATGTTGTAATATAACAATTAAACATACCCCCCCCCAGACTTTTTAGGTAGTGGTACTGGTGTCCGAATATGTCCGTGGCCATGAAAAATGTTTGCGGACATTACATTCAGTAGAAGTGGTTCAGTATGTTCCACATTACATGTACATAAAGTCAAAGTTACTATTGTTAAGCTTTGCTACTAAAAACCTATGAAATTCAGTAAAAAAACGTTGTTAAAGGGACGTTATGGTTAAGTTGTGCTACTAAACACCTATGAAATTCAGTGAAAAAAACTTTGTTAAAGGGACGTTATGGTTAAGCTGTGCTACTAAAAACCTATGAAATTCAGTGAAAAAACTTTGTTAAAGGGACGTTATGGTTCCAAGTAAAACCAAAAAACCCTTGAAATTCGCCAGTTATGGTAAGCTAAGCAACCATAACTCGTGCCACCACCGTGCACTGCTAAGACTAACACCCAGGACACCAAAGATGACATCACTGATGACATCACATGTGCATTTATCTTTCATGACAAGTCTTTACAAGGGTTTCTTATTGTAATGTTAATAAAAAAATGTGTCAAGGATCATTGGAATAAATATCAAGTGCTAATTCGTCCATCCAGTATACTAAGGTGCTCATGTAGAAACATAGGCATTGTGTGCAGCATACATGATGGAGGTGCAATATTCATAAACTTGCCATGTTGAATAGTGCAATGATAGCTGATTTCTTATTAGACTTTTGCATACTGTGAAACATGTGATAAGTAGATAATAAAACCCACTTACTGCATAATTGCATTATTATAGACAAAACACAAAGAGACAACACCACATACAAATATGAGTATATACAAGGAAATTGAAGTAAGAAGAAAAAACAGCAGTAGTAGCAAAAAGTGTTCATAACCTAACTGATTACCTTTATGCAGAGAAATGATTGCTCTGTTTCAAACATGCTACTTACCCTATGTATTAGTGATGGTTAAGTTGGAAGAGCACTTTTTGGGTGGCTTATAACTTCGCTCCCTCTGGAGGAATCCTCACCAAACTTTGCAAATAAAAGTACATGGCCCAGTCTGATGTTTCTTGCAAAGTCTGGAGAGGTTTGGTCCAGGGGGGGCAAAGTTATAGGGGGGTCCCAAAACTTTTGTTTTTTCCTATAGACATAATGGGAAAAAACTTTGCGCACGGCTACATCCTGAACCGCTGGACGGATTTACACCAAATTTGCAGCAGGAGCGGAGGCTTGGTCCCGAAAGCGTGCTTTTGCAAATTTGGTGTAAATCCGTCAAGTAGTTTTTAAAAAAATGACCAAAATGTAAGTCAAAATAATTAGTGATATCTGTGTTCGCTCCGCTGACAGCATCCCGATTGGCCCATGGGCTTGCGTCATGTCCGCGGACATGCGACGTGTTCGCTGATTGGACGGCGTGGGGCGTGGAGTGCATCAGATTTTCTGTGGCACCCGCCATCTTGTATTCCCCGTCGACCACGGACAGCGCGGTGAAACTTGGATTAAAAATTGTATTTAGTGGAGTGTGTTGGTGTGTAAGAGTGTTTGGGGAGGGTGGGGGAGTATGAGATAGGTTCAATGTTTTGTTTTTTTATGTGCTAAGCGCTTTTGTTGTGTTCGATTTGTCCGCGGAGAACACAGCTGTTCTGACATTTTGTAAACAAACTAAATGGTGGAGTGTTCAGAGGACGGAGTATGTGTCCTTTTTGTTCGCAAGGAAGGTAAAATTGAGCTAAAAACACTTGTGGTGTATTTAAATGTTAGTAAATACACAAACTGGGGATGTCCTAAGGACACTATCCGTATTGTAATATGTCAAGTTGAATGTGTTCTAAGAACACTCGTGGTGTCCCGAAATGGTTGCAATTACACAAAATGGGGGTGTTCTGAGAACGTTGTTTGTATTGTTCGTTGTCAGGTTGAAAGTGTTCTATGAACCCTCCGTTTCTCCACTGATAGTACAACTTCCTATGGGCCTCACCTGACTTTTTGTCCACTAAAGAAACGATAAATCAGGCTCTTGTGTGCCGACAATATGTGATAATCCTATGACTGGCGCTATTGACCTGGCTGACTTGCTTTTGCGACAGTAAATCATATCTCCCACCCCTAAGCCTGACATTATGAAAGCATTCATATTCCCCGCCTCTCTCCGTGACGTTACAGGGTGCGTCATCAAACGCGCCCAGTCATCTCAAGTCCTACGCGACTTTACACAGAACCCGGAAGACAACACACATATGTCACAACACAGCACGCCACAATTCGGAATATGAAACTGTGATTTAAAAGCAAACAGCAAGATTGTAAATTTTGTAAAGTACATTTATTTGACATCAAATGTTTAGAGAACATTCAGCGATTTGCATTTGTCTTTGTTGTCGATCCGCAAAAGATCATGTTGAGCCACGCGATGTTTTTTTGCGGTACAGAGGTGTTAGATCAGCTTAGAACACAGTGCGCCACAATTCAGAATATGAAACTGTGGTTTAAAAGTAAACAGCAGGATTGTACATTTGGTAAAGTACATTTATTTCACATGAAATGTTTAGTGAATATTCAGCGATTTACAATTGTCTCTGCTGTCGATCAGCAAAAGTTTATTTTGAGCCACGCGCTGTTCCTTTGCGGTAGATAGGCTGTTGGTTATGATAAAAGCAGTAAATGGTCGCACTGATAATCGGAGGGTTGCTCCAACAACGAGGCATTAGACCACCATAGTGGTTGGTATGTTGCTTCTAGCTGCTAGTACTGCGTAGGGGCATATTGGTCCTTGGCGATTGACCCATAAAATGGTGAGGGTCATGAAGTTGCTTACATGGTGCTGCACCTGGCAGTTGAAAAATCCATCCGCTGGAGTCTGAAAATCGTGACATTGGCAAAATGGGGCAACATACCTGTTTTAAAAAACATAAATTAGTCTCACCAGCCGATCTTTACTTAAAAATATTCCTTTTTTTTTATTAGGGCGTGAAACTATTTGCTAGCGAAGATAGTGCAACGGAGTATGTTAATAATATTTTCGCATTTATATAGCACTAAGAACCGTCAGGTATCTCAACGTTGCTTATTATTACCCACGGTGTGTGGTGCTCATTTATCGACCACGGAAGGATGAAAGGCTGAGTTTGACCGTGCCGGGATTTAAACCTGTGTTAGCAAGCTGTGCACGGATGTCAAAGCGAGCGCTCTACTCGCTGTGCCACTTGACCGGCTACAGTGAAGTGGCACAGCGGGTAGAGCGCTTGACCGGCCACAGACCGGTTAAATTATTTCTGTTAACCCACCCTGTGTCGTCTGCCTTTTTCAGAGCCCTCTAAACGACAGGGGATCAATTTGGCGGTGATAGTGCGCGGTAGAAAACAATATGCCACATTGAACGAATAAGTACAACTTAACCGGGCTTTAATGCCACGCTATTGTTATTATATTCCGGTATAAAATAATCTAAAGGGTTACTTAGATTTTAATTGCATTTTCCATTGTCCAAGTGTAGTGCAGTCCCAAAATACGACTCCGCGTGTGCCAACGATCTTTCTCAAAGTGATATAATATACAAAAGTGGTTTCATTTCAGAAATTTCATCTTTATCGTGTCTTACGTTTTTGCTACACTTCTTCAAAAGAAGTCTTTCAGCACAATCTCTGTCTGTCAAGGTAAAAAAAAAATAGAACCTTATACTGGGAGTCGTGGGCCTCTCCGGGCCGCGAGGAAAAAATGGAAGCAGCTGACCTTCACTGTGAACGAGCATAAATGCTTACTTTGCAACATTCTGTGTAAAGCCATCTGTGAGAACTTTCTGTTTACACTACAACTTTGTATATTGTTTGCGTGCTAATAAAAAAAGTTTGTTTAAGGGGCGTTATGGTTCCAAGTAAAGCCGAAAAACCCCTTAAATATGCCAGTTATGGTAAGCTAAGCAACCATTTGTGATGTCATCTTTTATGTCCTGGGTGTTAGTCTTAGCAGTGCACGGTGGTGGTGCAAGTTATGGTTGCTTAGCTTACCATAACTGGCGAATTTCAAGGGTTTTTCGGTTTTACTTGGAACCATAACGTCCCTTTAACAAAGTTTTTTCACTGAATTTCATAGGTTTTTAGTAGCACAACTTAACCATAACGTCCCTTTTTTCACTGAAAATATATATATATATATATATATATATATATATATATATATATATATATATATATATATATATATATATATATATATATATGTAAAAAAAGGACTGGAAACCAATCCGGGTTACATCGGCACTCCGGCTATGATGAAAGCGAAAGGCTGGATGTGTTCAATAAATCCACACATAGGCTTGTGTACCGTGCAGTAAAAGTGTCCTTTATTATTTAAAATACATGGACAAACGAGGCAGCAACGGTCTTGGGTGCAAGAAAGGAACGACGCGTTTCACCCTACTCGGGCTTCGTCTGGTATGTGACATAGAGAGAGGACTGTAGTATTATAGAGAAAAGTATACGAGTCCTTTTTCAATGTTTTGCACTTAAGTAAGGTAACAAGTAGTAGACAAGAATGCAGCCATGTTGGAACCTGCATGACCACCCATTTCAGTGCATTCATGAGAGACACAGTGTTTTTTTAAACACTGTAGCAGTTTGAAACATTTTTGTTTGATCAAACCAATTATCCCATGTGGGTAAGGGATGGACAAAATGCCTGAAATTACTGATATTGAATCGTGTAATTTCATCTTAGTGTTTGCCAATGTCAATGAAATTAGGAAAGACGATCGTGCATCGTCTTCTATTGTACTGGGTTTTTTTAATTCAGCCCGAGTGGGCTGACACAGTGTCTCAGCATGAACTGAAATGTGCTGTCAAAAAAGTTTACAAAATACATGTTGCAGACATCAAAATTGAAATATGCAGATGTTCCATAAGTAATAAAGTGCTATGTGCTATGTAAACATTGAAGGACTATTGATTGACAAAGTGCTGAGTGCTATCAATAAAGTGCATAATATAAAGTGCATATTGCAAAATCGCAAGTGGTTGGGAATTTGATCTAGAGGCTGTATGTAACCCTTGCGGGTGCCTCTATGGTATATTCTATCCTACCCTGATCTCATCACCTCCATAGAAATTGATTGAAAAACGCTAAAAGGCGCTAAAAGACGTTAGAAAAACGCTAAAAAACGCAGGAAGGGGTAAAGGGTAAGGAAAGGGCCGGGTGGGGGGGGGGAGGGAGAGAGAAAGGAGGGTCATAAAACTATCATTAATATATATCATAAGTATCAAAATATTAATATTAAAACACATAAATTGATCTCATACAGCGCAAGTGGGCAGTGTGCTACCCTCGCGGGCGCCCATATGCTGTGACTTGAGGCTGTATGTAACCCTTGCGGGTGCCTCATATATCGGTCAATTGCGCTGTACATAACTATACTAAGAAAAGACATACGGTCCATGATATATATTGTGAATATTCATAATAAAACACATAGGTTGGTCTAATATATACACATAGGCAGTGTGTTACCCTTGCGGGCGCCTATATATTATGACTGTGCCAACCTGTATATTTAGCAATGTGGTAAAAAGTAATTAATGCAGATGCAAGAATAAATGTTACCTTGTTCAAATTTTTATACGGACATATTTTGAAAGAAGTTAAGGTGCTTGATGTTGTATGTTAAAATTACACCTTATAATTCAAGTACAAACAATTTAAAATATAAAAAAATCCACAATGTATGAATATATCATTTGATGAAAAAATGGAACCTTACAACTTAAGATTAAGGTGCATAGTGCTGGATGTCACATTCATGTGTCGGTGTTTTATGCCTAAAGTTTTTAGTGGATATGGGATATGATATTTTCAACATTCAAATTATTGCCCTCTCCCATACTTCAATCCCATCGGTTACATTTAAAACAATCCTGCAGTTGATGCACGTTGTTTTGAGGAGACTTGCGATACAATTGACAACTAAATGATAAATGCACTTTACACATTGATAAAAACAGCACTTGGTAAAGCTAAAGATAAAACATCCTCTCCCTTGGCTAAGTTGCTAATTTAAAATGATTGGTGATGTAAAAGAACACACAATCAAAGTGAAAAGTGCTTGCAGAGAAAACCGTGTAGGGATGCATAGGTGTCCAAATTAGCCTCAGTTTCCTAAAAACCTTATTTCATTGTGCATACACACCAAATAAACAAAATATACAAAAAATGCAAATAATATATACAGAAATTTCAAAAATGCAGAAAGTTTGGAAAGGTTGGGAAGGGCTCAGGTCTATCAATGATTGAGATTTTGGAGTCTTTGAATGTTTAGGATCCCAAAAATGCATATAATTCTTCATCACGATTGTGACCTCCTGGATACTTGGTATTAAAATCTACTATATATCTAGATTCCATTTGTCTGAGTATTCGCAGTCTGTCCCCTCCTCTTGGGTGAATTTTAGCTGAGTCAATAATGAAATACTTAAAAGAACTGATGTCATTTTGATGTACCTCTTTGAAGTGTTTGGCAAGTGGGTAGGACATATCATGATTTTTGATTGCACGTAGATGTTGCAATATTCTTAGCCTGGCTTCTAGTTTAGTGCTACCTACATACCATAAATTGCAGGAACAAATAATCACATAGATGGCAAATTGTGTAAAACATCTCAGATCTTGTTTGAATTTAACTTCTTTCTTCGTCCGAGGATGTAAAAACATTTTCATGTTTATTCCATGGCGACATGCTTTACATTTAGCACAGGTAAAAAAACCTGATATTTCGGTAGGTAGCCAGGTGTTAGTACTTTGTTTGGGCGATTGGAACATGCTAGGTGATAGTTTACTTTGTATAGAAGGTGGTTTTCTATAAGTCACAGTGGCATGTGTTGGCAAGTGTGGGCTGATGTCCTGGTCTCGTTTCAAGAGATGCCAATGTTTCTTTAAGATCTGTTTAGTTTCCTTTGCTCCAGAGTTGAAAGTGGTAATGAATCTGAGTGCGCAATCTTCATATGGTTGATCCTTTGTTGAATTTTTGATTGTGCTTCTTTTAGCTAGAATCATCTCTCGGGTTTTTTGGCAGGTTTGATCGTAGGCTTTGTTTATAACTGTTTTCGTATAGCCTCGGATTGAGAAGCTAGCCACAGTTTTTTTGGCATTTTCTTCCCATGTTTCATTCTCACTACAGTTTCTTTTTACCCGTAAGAACTCTCCGTATGGAATACTGTTTTTGAGACATTGTGGGTGCGCACTAGTTGCATGTAATAGTGTGTTAGTACTTGTTTCTTTTCTGTGCAGTTCTGTGCTTATGCTGTTTCCGACAATTTTCACCTTAATATCTAAATAAACTATTTCTGTTTTACTGTGATGTTCCGTAAATTGTAAATTCTGCTGATTTTGATTCAGAATATGAAAGAAAGTTATCCATTCAGTGTTCGTCCCACTCCAAATAATAAATAAATCATCAATGTATCTTTGCCACATAATTACTTTATCTGTGTGTTCTTTGTAGTTGTCATTATAAAAAAGGTCTTCTTCCCATGCACCCATGTATAAATTGGCAAAGGTAGGAGCCACTGCTGTACCCATTGCCGTGCCACAGATTTGATTATAATATTTGAAATCAAACATAAAGGTGTTGTGTGTTAAAATGAAAGAAAGCATATCCAAGAGCATAATAGAGTGTTCTCGAAAACTCAACGATCTAGTTGACAGGAATCTTTTGACTGCTTGCAAACCTTTTGAATGAGTAATGCATGTATAAAGGGAAACAATATCTAACGTAACCAAAAGAAAGTTAGATTGCCAAGGAATATGTGCAATCTGGTTCAAAAATGCTGTGGTATCTTTTGTGTATGAAGGTAAAGTTTCCACAAAGGGGAACAAAAAGTTATCAACAAATTTGGAGGTATTTTCAAATAAGGAGTCTATTGATGCCACAATGGGTCTTCCGGGTGGTCTAATCAGGGATTTATTAATTTTCGGTATAAAGTGTATGATTGGAGTTTTGGGATGGTCTTTGGTTAGATATTGTTTCTCTTTAATGGTAATGAGTTCCAAACCATACCATCGGTCCAACATGATGTCATATTGTACTTTGTACTCTGGGTAGGGGTTACAGGGCAGTTTAACATAATTACTAGTATCATTTAACTGCCGAGCTGCTTCTGTCTGATAGTCCTTGGTGTTAAGGACTACCACATTTACACCTTTGTCCGAGGATCTGATAATGATCGATGTGTCCGCTTGTAAATTTTCCATAGCTGTATGCTGCGATCTCGTCAAATTCTGAACTGTGCTTCGCCTGATCGTCATTTTTTTGAGGTCATCTATAACAAGATCTTCAAATAGATCTATCGTGGGACAAAATAGATTGGAGGGATTGAATTTGGACTTGTTTTTCATGCCACTGGGAGCTGCCATACAGGTATCTATTTCTGTTGGTAATTCGATTTGCCACTCATCTTGTACTGCATGATGAGTAGTCTGAGTAATCACCTTCTCTCCCAAGTTTACAAGGTCTCTTAAGGCTGGTATGTCACTGATGTTTAGATGTGAAGGAATTATGTTGGGTCCAGGCATTGACACGTTGTTCAGATTGCATGAAATTTAGTCAATCTTAGTTTGCGGATAAAGCAATATAGATCAATTCTTGCTTGGGAGTAATCGAAGTTGGCTGTGGGGCAAAAAGTCAGACCTTTTCCTAGTACTTCCTGTTTGTGTTGAGTTAGGGGTCTGTCTGATAAGTTAATTACTTGCATTGTATCCTTTACTGAATATTCTTCTTGGTTTTGCCAGAGCGTGTCAGACGGCCTGTCGATTGCTCTCCTTTTCTTCCTCTTTCCCCGGCGCCCCCTTGTTGGCCTCCTTTTGCTGACGTTGTTTTTTGAAATTGCTTGTTTTTGTTTGTATTTCGCACTTGTGTTGTTTTTCCCACTTGGTGTAAAAGTCTCATTTCCTCTAAAAAATTTAACCTAATAGGAGTGTCCTCACTGCTTGAGTTTGAGACATCTGTGGAAGTGCTAGCGTCTTCTTCAATTTCTGATTCTATCAGACTCGCATTTTCATCATTGACCTCTACCTTTTTTTGAATGATTTTGCGAACATTATCATATTTTCTTGCAAATGTATAAATACGACCTGTGGCATAGTCTTCTTTGTCTCTTAAAAACTTTCTTTGTTTGCGTTCCTTTATTTCTTCTTCATATTTGCTAATATTGGTTTGCATTTGGGTCTTTATTTTGCTTGCTGCTTCAGCATCTGGACCATTGTATACGTCCTGCTCAAGTATTTCAATCTCCTTGAGCGCTTTGGTTCTACCACTTTTAGCATATTTAACCAATACTGTCAACATTTTAAAAGAGCATTCACTGGTGGCTTCCCCCCATTCATTTAGCATTGCCGGGTCTGGGTCTTCATATGTTGGTATAGTGAAAATTCTAAGGCCTCTAGGTATTCTCCGATTGTCCAGGTAATTTTGTAAGGACTTGATTTCCCACCATTTGTTTGTTTCCTTTTTATGCAATTTTTCCAATTTTAACATCTTCTGTTGTATCGTTTTCATTTGTGGTGGCATTGCTTTCTCAGTCTGTTTTGGTAGTGATTGCAAGGTTTCATTAAATAAAATGGACGCCTCTGCATCTCTTCTGCCTTCCTTGTCTGCCATTGTAGTGTAGTAGTGCGTTTGATTTAATGAATAAACAAACACATGCACATTGCTGCTGTGGATAGAGTTAACGCCTTTCTTCCTTATTACATTAAGATGGGACTGAAACGTTGATAGTCTTTTTATTTAGTATCCCATGGTGTAAAAGGAGTATTGCCACGTGTGTATAAAACTCTGAATATACGGCGTGTTAATGCCGTTCTGTGTTTTAAATGGAGAAGATACAAATGATCAATGTTTTAAACACTGATGAAAATGTCAGGAAAACAGCTGCCTTACCTGTGTTGTGCGGGTCCTCCGACTCGTGCAGCACAGAAGGCTGCTGACCTCTGACCACAGTGGAAATCCTTCACACAGAAGCTTTCAGAGTCAAAGCTGCATTTACGAGCAGGGCTGCGTTCACTTGAAGTTTACAACTTCCGAAGGGTTTTCTGGCTGGATCGTGTCGCGCTCCTGCTGCAGCTTGTAGATTCAGTTGATAAAGTCCACACGGGTGCTCGATGATAAATGCGGCCAAACCGCGTTGAAAATATGTAAAAAAAGGACTGGAAACCAATCCGGGTTACATCGGCACTCCGGCTATGATGAAAGCGAAAGGCTGGATGTATTCAATAAATCCACACACAGGCTTGTGTACCGTGCAGTCAAAGTGTCCTTTATTATTTAAAATACATGGACAAAGGAGGCAGCAACGGTCTTGGGTGCAAGAAAGGAACGACGCGTTTCACCCTATTCGGGCTACGTCTGGTATGTGACATAGAGAGAGGACTGTAGTATTATAGAGAAAAGTATACGAATCCCTTTTCAATGTTTTGCACTTAAGTAAGGTAACAAGTAGTAGACAAGAATGCAGCCATGTTGGAACCTGCATGACCACCCATTTCAGTGCATTCATGAGAGACACAGTGTTTTTATAAACACTGTAGCAGTTCAAAACATTTTTGTTTGATCAAACCAATTATCCCATGTGGGTAAGGGATGGACAATATGCCTGAAATTACTGATATTGAATCGTGTAATTTCATCTTAGTGTTTGCCAATGTCAATGAAATTAGGAAAGACGATCGTGCATCGTCTTCTATTGTACTGGGTTTGTTTAATTCAGCCCGAGTGGGCCGACACAGTGTCTCAGCATGAACTGAAATGTGCTGTCAAAAAAGTTTACAAAATACATGTTGCAGACATCAAAATTGAAATATGCAGATGTTCCATAAGTAATAAAGTGCTATGTGCTATGTAAACATTGAAGGACTATTGATTGACAAAGTGCTGAGTGCTATCAATAAAGTGCATAATATAAAGTGCATATTGCAAAATCGCAAGTGGTTGGGAATTTGATCTAGAGGCTGTATGTAACCCTTGCGGGTGCCTCTATGGTATATTCTATCCTACTCTGATCTCATCACCTCCATAGAAAAGACGTTAGAAAAACGCTAAAAAACGCAGGAAGGGGTAAAGGGTAAGGAAAGGGCCGGGTGGGGGGGAGAGGGAGAGAGAAAGGAGGGGCATAAAACTATCATTAACTATCATTAATATAAGGTATTAAGGTGCTTGATGTTGTATGTTAAAATTACACCTTATAATTCAAGTACAAACAATTTAAAATATAAAAAAATCCACAATGTATGAATATATCATTTGATGAAAAAATGGAACCTTACAACTTAAGATTAAGGTGCATAGTGCTGGATGTCACATTCATGTGTCGGTGTTTTATGCCTTAAGTTTTTAGTGGATATGGGATATGATATTTTTAACATTCAAATTATTGCCCTCTCCCATACTTCAATCCCATCGGTTACATTTAAAACAATCCTGCGGTTGATGCACGTTGTTTTGAGGAGACTTGCGATACAATTGACAACTAAATGATAAATGCACTTTACATATTGATAAAAACAGCACTTGGTAAAGCTAAAGATAAAACATCCTCTCCCTTGGCTAAGTTGCTAATTTAAAATGATTGGTGATGTATATATATACGCAATCTATTCACTACAAAGCCAGCCTTAAGATTACTTTGTCTGCTTTTGTTTTTTTTGCATCTGTACATGTGTAAAATAACTTGATATCTTCAAATGTTTCTGTGGCATAAGCTTCTTCTTCTTGATCCCAAGATGTCACTTATCCTTGATACTTTTGTGATGACTTATAGAATATCTGCATTACCTGGTCTCAGCATCTCTTCTAGGTACGTCATCTCAGTTCCGCATGACATATACTGGCGATGGTTGAAGAAGGTACCCTCCGTCCTTTCCGTTTATTGCCTCTGCTTCATCAGAGATTTCATTCAAACGACCATCATATTTTCTTGCATGCCGGTATTATTTCCTCAATGGGAAGTCTCTTTGCTGTCAGCATTTTCACTGGTACCGTACATACTCCATTGTTGGTTCAACTGTTCTGTGTACATCACATACTCTGGTTTCCAGCAAACAGGCAAAAGGGGCTGGATGGTTGAGGTAGGGGTACTTGGCTCCTCCTATACACTCCCCCTCTGGGCGATACATCGACCACTCTCTCATCATCCTTCTCATCCAGGCATCATCTTCTAAAAAAACACTTCTTAGGGACCCATATCTTTACGACTCCGTTCAGGCATCCAGCTGATTTAACATGTTCATCTTTGTTACAAGTCATAAGACTACATTGTCCACTTGGACTGCAACAAATCCATCTTCCCACATACTTCTTTTGGTTCTTTGGATACAGGAAATTCATCCCCTCAGGTGCATGGATACTGGCTTTCACAAAGTCTTTGATATCTTCATCTGTCAGGTGTCTGGCTTTCAATCCTGATTCAACATCAATCATGATCTTCATCCCTATGGCTTTCTTTTCTGTCTTCTTACATTGTTATCCTGATCACAAAGAATCCAAGCAACACCAACACGATCAGGGCTCCAATGAACTTGAACATGTCTGCCATCCATTGTGGGACTCAAAAGAAGAGTGATCCATACCAGCTGTCATCAGCAATGTCTTCTACTTCATCTATCATCTGACCATGGAGCTTTGTCAGCTTGTCTATGGCCTCTGTTAAGGTTCTATTCTCGTCATCATGAGAAGGTATAAATGTACAACATGATTCTCTGATTTTTACACAAACACCTCCATACATTGCTGTACTCATGTCCAAGATGTATCTGAAGAGTCATCAGTCTTATGTCTCTCATCTCTTCTCTGATAGCATTGAACCCCTTTATGGTTGTGTTGATCATCTGTAGCAATTCCCATCTTGTGATTTGAAGCCACTTTGTATTTGCTCCAACCTGGATTCTTGGCATGAAAAGTAAGGTGAACACGGATGAGGTCTGGCTGAAAAGTCTGTGTTCATAAGGAATTTAGTCAAAAGCTTCTATTGACTTTGCTGAGAAATAGTTCTCCCTCTTCAGCCTCTTTATCAGCTCCACAGATCTCTTCTTCCTCAGGTGAGCATCTGCTTTCAGGAAACTGTCAAGATCATGATCACTCTTTGGAATCACCAATGCTGAAACATGGACATTTACTAATGAGCATTGTCCTCCCCAATCCTTGGATAACATCTCTGTACGCTCTGGATCCACAAGCCCAATAATGATCCATGATAACTGCTGTACCATGTATCATGCCCGGAACGTCAAAGATTCTACCAGAATTCTGATTCTTTCCAACCTTTCTTACGCCATTATTTCTGAAGCACAATTTTGAACTATCCAATGGCACAATCTGCAAGGGCCCTCCTATGTCAGTAATTTAGGAAGGAATGGCAGGTTTGTAACAACCAATGACCTCCCAGGCTCTGCAGATCACCATTCCATATTCCCATCCATCTGGTGATAACTCTGATCCCCAGATATGCATTTGTCCTCTGTGCTTCCATCTTCGAATGTCCTCTGCAGATTTTCCTGCAACCTCCAATTTTCTGTTTACCTCGCATCTAATTCCAGCTGTTCACTCCTGGTTATTCCTATCTGATCTCATGTATTTACGGCCTGCTCTGATCCTACAACACTAGTTGATGCCTACAACCATGCTATGCTCCAAGCCTTGAACACCATTGCTCCTCTCAAGCTAAGGAAACCCAAACCATGTACTCATCTCAACTCGTGGTTCACACCACAACTGAGATCACTGCGAAAAGGAAGCGAACCGCTGAAGCTCGCTGGAAAAGTCGCCTCACTGATTCCAATAAGGCCTGTCTTGCATTAGCATCCCTCAACTACCAGGAAGCCATCTTCCAAGCTAAAAAAGACACATATAACAAACGCATCACACAAGCTGAGTCTAACACCAAAGAGCTCTTCAAGATTCTCAAGGAACTCGAGACCCCTGTCACTCCTCCGGATGTCTGCATTAAAGAAAGCACTTGGTGTGCGAACATTCAAAAGACACTCATAGGTAAAATCACCACACTTCAAACTAAAATCAACACTAAACAAAGCTGCCTCCAACCCGACTTCCTGCTCAAACTGCCCACTCACACCACCACGTCCCTGCCACCCCACTCACTAACTCCTTTCGCATTCTCCCCTCTAATGATCACTGAGGCTGAAAACATCATTAACAAACTTAAACCCTCTAACTGCCAAGGAGACTCAAGGAGGCTTCTCACAAACTAGCCCCATTTATCACTGCTTTCATTAACTCATCATTCCAAACATGTACTGTTCCAGACAATCTGGATGAGGATTATCTGACCTCATTACTTCATATACTCCCCATCTGGGAAATACTTCCTGTACAAAAAATTTGGCTGCACAGGTAAAGTACACTGACCAGCTTCAATCCATCTTGAAAAAGGACAAAGTACTACAATCATGTATCTATATCCATTACATACTTGCAGCATGTTGACATAGTCGATATTCAAATGCTGAAAGGGGCCAGTGGGTCTCGGAATAACTCCCCTAACTGTGCGCAGTGTATGCCCAGCCATATATTTTAGACACACAATGTCATTCACTACATAGAACGCAACATGTTCTAACAAGTTTGGTACGAACCAATATTCTGCAATAGTTGCAGCTAGGTTCTCTCTAGTTGTGTGTGCAGGGCAGTGTAGCTGTTCCAGCGGCACCCATAAAAAGGCTACAGGCATCACCGGATTACCAGTGCTGTCTTGTCGCCACAATGCTTTGGAGAGGTTTAAAGAACACCCTCTTCGTGTCCACAAATCCTTCTCATGTTGAGGTGCTTCCCCCTGAATTTCCATGAGCTGCGTTTTAGACAAATCACTATATTTTTCAGACACAGTCGTCATCACAATCATTTTCTCATTTACATAAGGTTTTTCAAAGGTCATATTTTCTAAACATGCAGCGAGTTCCGCTTCATCGTCTGCTGCTTGATTCCCACGTGAGATAAAGTTTGCACATTTAACAACTGCGGTGGCCACTGGGAGTTGCAGTGCCTTAATAAGTCTGTCCAATAAGGTGGCGTACTGCACTGGCGTGCCATCCGCTCGGAGGTAGCCCCTCCTTTTCCAATGTGCTAACCTTACGTGCACAGTTGATGTCACATAGGCAGAGTCGCTGTACACAGTTACTTCCTGGTCTGCCTGGTTCTCGAGCGCGACAATCAGCGCCACTAGCTCTGCAGCCTCTGCTGAAAAATGACACTGGAGTCGTGTACTTACCAATATCTAAAACTCCCCATTGGCTGTGTGTTTTACCACAGTGGCACCCATACACCGTCCATCATTTTGATCAATTCTTGAAGAACCGTCAATAAAAACAATGTATCCACCTGACAAGGAATTTTCTTTTATTCTAGGGATTTCTTCATAGAACTCATCATAGTTCGATCAATCATGCACATGATCATACTATGCCAGTGGTTTAGAAATAAACATGGCAGGGTTCACTATTCTGCATTGAACTATTTTGATCTCCAGATTTGATACGACTATCTCGTAGTCAGAAGCCCTTTGAGAAGTCAACGTGCCTTTTGGTTTCTCTAGAATGGCAAATAGTGCATGCTCAACAAACAACTTCATAGAGCATCCCATCACTATGCTTGCAGCTTTCTCTATAGTGAACGCGGGGGATGCCAGCGATTGTTCGCACAGGAAGTGACCTCTCATTACTGGGTCTAAAATCCCACTGCAATATGTAAGGGGCTTGTACCCCAATGTAGTTCTCTGTGTAAGGACTGCTGTCATAACAGTGCCATCTGTATGTGAGAATAAAAATAATTCCTCAGTATAATTAGGAATCACTAAAAATGGAGCAGTGCAAATTGCTTTTTTCAGCTCATAAAACACTCCTTCCATTTCCTCAGTCTGCACGATTATTTCATGTGCCACCTGTACTTTCTTTAAAGCCTGCAGTAAAGGCCTTATATATGAGCTGTAGTCAAAGACCCATGCTCTGACATAGTTACACAATCCCAAAAATCTCTGCATGTGCTTTATCGTGTTTGGCTTTGTGGTTTCCAAAATAGCCTCAGCTCTCTCAGGAGTGAAGAGGGAAAATGGAGACCAAATCCATGCCCCCGCACCCCAAGCGCCCCAGCGCACCCATGAGTGACAAATATGCTGAAACACACCCACTTCACCAACAGTGCAACTTCTATGCTACATTAGAATCAATGCTGCAATATCAGAATCTACAAACACAAAAATCCCTGTTTAAAGGCTTGCAAATGCCTATATGAATTAACATGGTCTAAATGCACAGTGTAAAGCTATGTTTCAGGAAAATTACAGCTAAGTTCATTGCACTCACTGAACACTGAACACTGGCTGCGGGAGCCTTATCAACATTCCTCGCAAAACAAGTCCGACTTGCCAAGGCCGCAAATTCAAGATAAAACTACTTTCTGCAGACAGACATTTTTTAATTATCCACAAATGCGAGTAAATCACGGCAACCCAGTGTGCTTTTTTTCTTTCTGGGAAAGAAAGACATTTTCTCAAGGACACGCACAACATTGAAACATAACTTGTAACAAGCCAGAACCAGGTGCGAACTGCTTGTCCAGCTAAAAAGTTATGGGAACAAAGTCACATTGCAACATGATTAGAATTAGGTAATGGGGGCTGGCACAGCTAAATCAACCCACTGACGCAGGAGGTAAATATCCAATTATCAGGCTCTCTATAAGTGCTACATATGTAACCCACCACTCTGCAGCCAATAACAGGAGGAGATAGGTTTCTGGGAGCTGATCCAATTCTGTGAGGTCAGCCTGCAGTGTGATTATAAAACTTACTTGCAAGACAGCCCCGGGGGAGACGGCGCCTGAACTCACGATGCTTTTCTTTGGCTTTTTTCTCTTTTCTGTGCTTAGAAATAAAGCAGTTTGAAACATGTTGCTGCCTGCTTGGAACTCTGGTGCATTTCTGGGGGCCATATGGGAGGTGTTGGGGCCTCCCATAGCTGGTGAGGATATGGCTGCTGGCCCCCCACTGCCCTGGGGGTGGGGGGGGATCCAGCTTCTCCCCTACAAGTTGGTGCCCTCTGTGAGGCTCATTGCTCATTGTAACATGAGTGATTGAGCTCTGCCTGCGCAAGCCCTGTGATGGACTGAGCTCCCTGCCGCCGACTCAAGGAAGCTGTGAGACCCTCGCCTGCACCTGAAGACCACCGGAAAAACGCGTAACCGGCTAAAGGCTTCGGGGGCCACTTGGAAATACCCCGCTTGAGGGCAGGTGAGAGCCCTGCAGGAGAAGGGGTCCGGTGAAGCGCATTGAGGGAGTGTCCAGCAGTGGTGCAATTGCCAGTGCAGCATAGGAAAATGTAAGTAAACCAGCAACATGGGCTCTGAGGGGGGGAAATGTTTAAAGTAGAAATGTTAAAGTGGGTTTTTTTTTTACAGGAGCAACCTTCTTTCCTTCATGTGAAATCAATTAGCCTATGTATAATACTTCCTGTTGACAATTCTGGAACTTCTCTTTGTCAACCTTATATTGAAACAGAACACTTTCAAAAGCAATATTGTTAAAGTCCATTAGCAGAACTCTATTGAAAATCAATGGCGACTCACAGTACACCTGGGCTAAACGAGTACTTTTCAGGCGAGTATGTCTGAATGTAAATGACGTCAGATCCTGTGAGTCTTTGTCCAACGGGATTGAGAAAAATGCATTTTTCAAATCAATGACAGTGAAATATCGAGCTCCAACATGTGTATTACGTAAGATTGTGGCCGGATTAGGAACTAGAGGGAACTCGGCCTCTACAATTTGGTTTATTGGCCTTAAATTAGTCTCCAAGACCCTCTTTGCCTGTTTTCACAGGATAAATCGGCGTATTATAGGGTGACTCTGACATCACTAAGATACCCTGAAACATCATGGTGGAAATCGTTTTAAAAATACCTTCATCTGCCTCTTGAGACATGGGATACTGTTGTGCTTGAGGTAAAATTGCTCCTGGCCCTATTTGAATCTTCACTTCTCTAACCCCCTTCAACAGGCCTATGTCATAGGGATCTGTAGTCCATAATGGGGTTGGCACGTTTGCCATGTCTTCATCAAAATACTCAGGACGTCATGCTAACATCATTTTCTGAGGAACCTCCCATTTGATTGCTCTCACCAAGCAAGTAATACTGATATAAAATATCAGTACATCATCAGATGAATGATCACCAAATAGATCGTCATCAGTGACGTCAGTAAATCTCTAACCTTCCCTGAAGGCAATTATTGCACACCATCATCTGCCCTTGTCATCATTTCCATTAAGCAAATCCATTTCATCTCGCACTATGGCTAAGGGAAAGACTTGTCCCTCTTCTTCACACATAGGTATCCTTGCTCTAAACAAAAATTCATCAGGTACTCTCATTTTTCTGCCTACTAGGCCTGACAGTCATGTCAATAGAATACGTTCTCCATAATGAAAAACCTCTGGTTCTAACGGTATGGCCTAGTTCCCCAGACAGCATTTCAAATGAACCATGCGAGATTGGGGCAGAAAACGCCCTCAGCCTTGCATGGCTCATTGCGCGGTTGGGGAAATGTAACTGTGAAAGGGAAACAAAGTTTCCCTTTCACAGTTATTTGCACTCCCTTAGCTGAAATAAAATTGATGACAGAGAGTGCTCGTATTTTACTGGGCTGGCTCACCCATAATGGGTGTGAGGGGACCAAGACCCGGTGGGTCGACGCCCCCTCGCCCATTATGGACGAGCCACTCCTGTTCTTAAAACCATAGTTAGGGACCCAAAACTAATACTACACACCATGTGAAGAATAGAAAAAAGAAGAAAGAATTTAAGAGGAATGACTAATATCTAAAGTGACACCTAACAAAGCCTAAAGACCAAGGGCCTCATTACACGGATGGTGGTAAGGATTTACCGGTACCGGTAAAATACTGGTACCAGTAAATCCTTACCGCCTTACTACGAGGTCCCTTTGCGGGTTGGGGGATTTAACGCCTGCTTTTTGCAGGCGTTAAAAACCAACCCGCAAAGGGCCCCAGGGAGCTAATTACGGTACCGCAATTTTACCAGCATGAACCATGGCACTAAAAGCGCCATGGTTCTCCGCCATCTGTGTAATGAGGCCCCAAGGGTGTAAAGCAAGATCACCCTGTAGCACTGTGAAACATCTGTCTCTGCATCCAAGTGTAAGTATGCAGACCAATTCACTGCAACTACTCAAATGGCTATGCAGTAAATGCTTAGTTAATTAACAAATGATATATGGGAAACATTGCAGAAGCATTTTGAGACTACGCAAAATCTCGATCAAAGAGAAAATGGCATAAAAACGGCTGGTGTATTCCATCATCTGGCTGGTCGAGCAGACTTGCAGTTGGCATCCAGAAAGACGATTGTATTCTGGAAGAGTACCAGTGCTGCAGCTTAATTGTCCCAGCACATACTATGAAATTGAAATTGAAGGGCAAAGCATTCTTTTCATGTGCTTTTGTTTCTTACGGTGACATAACAATTATATTTTCATATAAGAGTGACTATGCAGAGCTTTTGGTGAATGCATCTTTGGAAGAAAATACTGTAATTGCACTGAAATTGGTCTGCACACTTTAGACTGGCAGAGAGGTCATGCTAACCCAGGTTGCATTGACTTTTCTTGAGAGCTTTGTACAAATGTACGTGCACCCAGGCTCAAACTGGACTATAGGGCAATAGAGCAATGCCCAAACCAAAAACACAAAATGCTATTTGGGACACATTTTTTGTTCAAAGTGTGCCACTTTTTTGGCATGCCTACTGTAATTTTTAAAACACTGCATTTCTTTCTGCTCACTAGCAATGTTGCCCCAATAGCTTACTTCTGGTCCCGCTAGTGATAGCCTTCGACCATTCCCAGTGCCCAATGGCCTTCGGCTGTGGCAACTCTGCATATTGCTCCAATACATTTCCTAAAAGGGCGCAGAAGCCTTCGGCCATGGCTAATAAAACAATGGCATAACAAAACCCTTGAAATTCACTGCAGAAACCTTAGTTAAGGTGCAGTTAAATTGCATGGATTTAGCGTAACAAAACCCTTGAAATTCTGCAGATGTGGGAAGTCATAAGCAGCTTAGCTTGGCACGCTCTCGTTGCAAAGTTTGTGAGCACATACTTATTATAAGAGAATGATTCACAATTACATGCACAATGCGTTTGGTTTTGTTGCGTTATATCTGCACAACTTAACTGCACCGTAACTAAGGTTTTTCAGTGAATACATACACAAACACATATATATATATTTATATATTTCCTTTTGTTATGCAGTTGGAATATAAACGTGAAATAAGCAAGACTTGAGTGTGGTTTGAGTTCTTCCTTAAGGCCAATACTTGAGAAAACAGGTGCAGAACAGATTTAGTGAACTAACAAACTATGAAATGTGCAACTGCCTGTGCATGAAGCAGTCATGCTGTTGAGGCTTGCCAAAGGGATGAGTTACTTATAAACGAAACATGTGTTACAAACCATGAACTGTCCAGGAATGCAAGGCCCAGAGGAACGGACAAAACAGAAACGACCTTGTAATTGTTTGTTTCTGTGTGAAAGTTTCTGGTCTGTGCTGTCATATTTCAGAATCAAGTTTGACTCATTAACCACAAAACACAAGGCAAAACCAGTTGTGTAAAAATGATTCCTCAAGCAGTTAGCCAAGTGTCAAAAGGCCAGTGACTCACAAGAGCACTGCATTTTGTTCGCTGGGCTTCATTTAATAATATCTGCTCCCTTTTGTTTGAAGCAGTGGTGAGCATCCAATGAGCACATCCCCCTCGGGGATGAATTCATATTAATGTTCCTACTTTACATTTTGGCAGCAAGAATTGAATCCATGTGTTAGTCAGAAACTGCACTTATACTAATCATAATTATTATTTATCGATATAGAGATATGACCAAAGCGCTGGGAAAAGAGAATTTGTAAATACAATTATTTTTCACCCAATCCAAGTTCATACTGGTTTATCAACGTCAGGAGGATGAAAGGTTGAGTTGGTCTTGCAGTTATTTGAACCTGTCACCTGAAGATCACACAACGATCTCAGCAGCAAGCACTTAACCCAGTTAGCTATCTCATACATGATCATTATGTCTGAGTGGTTTGCAACAGAGCTGACCAAAAAAAGAAAGGGGCATATTCACAAACCCTTCTATTAGTATCTCTAAATTGGCCTTCACTTAAAGAGCTTTTGATGAACACAATTACATATTATGAGTAATTCTGACTTACTCCAGAGCTACTCTTGTTTACTTTTAGTAAATATGTCTGGAGAAAGTTGGAAAAATACATGTTTATGAACTGGTACCTATCTTATTGGTGGTGATTTAAAAAAAATAATAACATAATTGCTGACTTGTTTCAGAAATCGCATAACAAAGCAGATTTGCACTGGTGGTACTAGTAGTACACGTGCGGCAAAATGCATTGTGCTTCATGTGCAGATGTGTATTTCAGAAGAGGATGTTCCCCAGGCAATGAAGGAAAGCCTGGTACTCCGTGTGCCAGTCTATATTCTCTTTGGATGTTCCCATGGCAATGAAGGAAACCCTGGTACTCATTACGCCAGTCTATATCCTCCTTGGGTGCCCCCCAGGCAAAGAAGGAAACCCGGGTACTCAGTGTGCCAGTCTATATCCTCCTTGAGTGTTCCCCAGGCACTGAAGGAAACCCTGGTACTCAGTGCGCCAGTCTGTATCCTCCTTGGGTGCTCCCCAGGAAATGAAGGAAACCCTGGTACTCAGTGCAGCAGTCTCTATCCTCCTAGGGTGTTCCCCAGGCAATGAAGGAAACCCTGGTACTCAGTGCGCCAGTCTGTATCCTCCTTGTGTGTTCCCAGGCAATGAAGGAAACCCTGGTACTCATTGTGCCAGCCTATTTCCTCCTAGTGTGTTCCCCAGGCAATAAATGAAACCCCGGTACTCAGTGTGCCAGTCTATATCCTCCTTGGGTGTTCCCTAGGCAATTAAGAAAACCCTAGTACTCAGTGAGCCAGTCTGCATCCTCCTAGGGTGTACCTCAGACAATGAAGGAAACCCTGGTACTCAGTGCATCAGTCTGTATCCCCCGTGGGTATTCCCCAGGCAAAGAAGGAAACCCGGGTACTCAGTGTGCCAGTCTGTATCCTCCGTTGGTGTACCCCAGAAAATGAATGAAACTCTGGTACTCAGTGCACCAGTCTATATCCTCCTTGGGGGTTCCCCAGGCAATGAAGGAAACCCTGGCACTCAGTGTGCCAGGCTATATCCTCCTTGGGTGCTCTCCAGGCAATGAATGAAAGCATGGTACTCAGTGTTCCAGTCTATCAGTCTAAATCATCCTAGGGTGCTCCCCATACAATGAATGACATCTTGATACTCAATGTGCCAGTCTATATCCTCCTTGGGTGCCCCCCAGGCAATGAAGGAAACCCTGGTACTCAGTGCACCAGTCTGTATCCTCCTTGGGTGTTCCCCAGGCAATGAAGGAAACCCTGGTACTCAATGTGCCAGTCTATATCCTCCTAGGGTATTCCCCAGGCAATGAATGAAACTCTGGTACTCAGTGCACCAGTCTATATCCTCCTTGGGGGTTCCCCAGGCAATGAAGGAAACCCTGGCACTCAGTGTGCCAGTCTATATCCTCCTTGGGTGCTCTCCAGGCAATGAATGAAAGCATGGTACTCAGTATGCCAGTCTATCAGTCTAAATCATCCTAGGGTGCTCCCCGTGCAATGAATGACATCCTGGTACTCAATGTGCCAGTCTATATCCTCCTTGGGTGCCCCCCAGGCAATGAAGGAAACCCTGGTACTCAGTGTGCCAGTCTGTATCCTCCTTGGGTGTTCCGCAGGCAATTAAGGAAACCCTGGTACTCAGTGTGCCAGTCTATATCCTCCGTGGGTGCTCCCCAGAAAATGAAAGAAACCCTGGTACTCAGTGCACCAGTCTGTATCCTCCTTGGGTGTTCCCCAGGCAATGAAGGAAACCCTGGTACTCAATGCGCCAGTCTATATTCTCCTAGGGTGTTCCCCAGGCAATGAATGGAACTCTGGTACTCAGTGCACCAGTCTATATCCTCCTTGGGGGTTCCCCAGGCAATGAAGGAAACCCTGGCACTCAGTGTGCCAGTCTGTATCCTCCTTGGGTGCTCTCCAGGCAATGAATGAAAGCATGGTACTCAGTGTGCCAGTCTGCATACTCCTTGGGTGTTCCGCAGGCAATAGAGGAAACCCTGGTACTCATTGAGCCAGTTTGTATCCTCTTTGGGTGTTCCCCAGGCAATTAAAGAAACCCGGGTACGCAGTGTGCCAGTCTGTATCCTCCTTGGGTGTTCCGCAGTCAATTAAGGAAACCCTGGTACTCAGTGTGCCAGTCTATAGCCTCCTTGGGTGCTCCCCAGGCAATGAATGAAACCCTGGTACTCAGTGTGCCAGTCTGTATCCTTCTTGGGTGTTCCCCAGGCAATGAAGGAAACCCTGGTACTCAGTGTGCCAATCTGTATCCTCCTAGGATGTTCCCCAACCGATGAAGGAATCCCTGGTACTCAGTCTGTCAGTCTATATCCTCCTTGGGTGTTCCCCAGGCAATGAATGAAACCCTGGCTGGTACTGTATATTTTCCTAAGGGAAAGATGTGACAGGCCATTACATCTCTTGGGAAGACATTACATGTAGCCTACCATGGAAGTTACCTTTGTTCTGCACCAATGGAACTTTTTAGGACACTGCAAGTACTCTATGTATTGCCCACAAATGCAACAATAGACTGTGACCCCTTGTAGTGGGATTCCTATTGCAGAAATATAAAGTCCACGTTGGAGCGATCACCCTACGTGTGTGTATGTGTGTGCGTTGGTTGGTTGTGTGTTGGTGGGGCATTTCTTCCCTCAGAGAAGGGCAGTTAAGAAGGCCTCTCAGTGGCGGGGCACCTGTCTTGTAAACTTTATTACCTAAGTGTGTGACCTTTCTTCAGGCTAGAACCTGTTTTTGGAGTTCGTGTGAAGCCACACTTTTACCTGGAAAATCCATCAGAGAGTACATAGGCTATGTTTGCTTCTTTGCTACAAGCTTCTTTAGGTTACAGTTTTCTTTCTCTGTGCACAATGCTTTTTTGGAGAACCGTTTCTTTGGGGTTTGAGGATTTGCATCTTTCCCTAAGCTTCCACAGGCAGCAAGTACAGTTGGTGTTTCCAATGTGCCTGCATTCAAGAAAGATGGAAGGATGACGACTATATATCGCTTACAACTTGGATTCTAGACTCTCAAACTTTCCGGTGGACTTGGAACAAAACATAAGTACACCAGTTTCCTGCTAGCTGAATAACAACATGAATGCATCACATCCTTCTACATAAATAATTGAACTTTCCCTTGCAGAAGATTATGGGATTATCATACTCGCACATGTTGGGATGCAAGTGCTAGATTCATGAACGGCCATTTTATAGTCCCTTACTTCCTGGAGTCATTTTTTTTTAACTTTTCCTTATTCATTTTGTGGCTACACTGCACCAACTCATCTCCTTCATAACACAGACTCTGCAATTCCTGTTGTAAACATTCATTTTCACCCTGGAAATTCTGAATGACACCAGATCTTTCTAGAATTTTCTCTTGCCAGTATAGCATTGGTTGGAAATTCAGACTCCGTAAACTTGATATCAACACAGAGATCTAGTTATTTAGTGTCAGCATGTTCGCCATTTGATTTAGCATTTTCTGTACATGTGCTGTTTGTAGCCAGCTTTAACACACTTTAGAGACCATCATACGATGAACAGAGGAGTCCAACAATATTTCTGATTTTATTTAGAGTTTAGGCCCAGGATATTTAAGGGCTTCGTAACCACCCATTAGTGAATAAAGGTATGTTTTGGTTATATTTAAGAGAAGTTAGTGAACGTGTAGGCCCTTTAAAAAAACGAGTTAGCACTCTATGGATGGATGGGGATGCAGATCTTACTCTCACACCAATAATCAGACCGACTGAGGAAGTTTGCCAAACTGTCGCTGTTTTTTTAACAATTATCTAAAACAGGGAGTACAATGGGCATCCACGGACGCCGCACAAGGATTATCTTAATGATTCACATAAAAAAGCAGCTTTATAACAAAAATGTGTCATGTGTGACATCATACTACCTGGAAAAATAAGGAAACTTACGATAGATTGTGGTTGGTCTACGGGAACATCTAAGTATACTTTCTACATAGTGACGGCTTGTGATTGGGTCTCTATAGTCTGGTGGATAGCTAAGCCCACCCCTAGTGCAAGTCATCTTCCGTGTCATACTAATACATGGCATTTCATTGGGTTTCAAACTATAGGGCTCCTTGCTATGTGGCCCTCTACAATCGGTTGGCACGCTTGTACCCTTATGGAATATTCCACTTGCTGGCAGCACGCAAGCTGGTCCCCCAGGAGCTGGAGGGTTGGACTTGACCATACCTCTCCACCCAATTAGCCCAACATCCACCATCACTCCTACTGTCTGCCATTCAATTAGTTCTTTAAACACGGCCTTGCAAAGGATCACTGTGCCTGAGAATAAAAGGGAATGTGAGCATGGCCTTAACTCCAGGTCTTGGTGTGGCTTGCCCAAAGTATATTTTCATCTCACCATGTGACAGGAGACCATGTTTTGAGCTCCTTAGTTGTATTTAATACTTTTAAATTAATAAAACCTGTCGCTTCTAGTGTTTTTCCATTACACCTCAACAGGACCCCGTCTTGCTTCTCCTGTTCATTGTATCGCCTCGAATAGATAACCGGTTTCTTGGCTGCCTCAACCCTTGACGGACAAGCCTTCTCAAATTGTCCTTCATCGTCAGCTGTTTTCTTCAACTCTGCCACAATTTCAGCACTTCTATTCATGGGGTCCAAATTTTCTAAAATGCATCGTGGAACATCCAGATTCTATACATATATAAATATATATATATATATATATATATATATATATATATATATATATATATATATATATATATATATATATATATATATAGGTGGCACTGCCTGCAGTCTATTCAGTATGTATAGCCATCCTTATGATTACTTAGTCTACTTGCCTTACTGCATCTGTACAATTATAAAATGGATTTGCATTTTCTACAGTGCTCTTAACGCATGCAATCTTCATTTTGTTCATGAAATGTTGTTCACTTCTTTACTTCACATACAAGGGGGTCCTGGGAGTGTCTCTCTACTGGTCTATATCCTGGATTGGAGTCTCAACCAGAGTCTTTAGCTCACAATCCTTTCACAGAAGAGAAATTTCCACTACATATCAGTCTTTGTCCTGCCCAAGGGCAGTCCAGCACCGAAATGCCAGGCAATTCTCTTCTGAACAAGAGTATCAACAGCAACCACAGACTCGTGTTTCTGCCTTGTTGGACCTCATCAGTGAGATGGAGCTGTGTCTCTCTAAGAACAGTGAGCAAGGGTTTTACGTCTGGATTACCCTTTTTGTGCAATTCTTTACATCGCCATCAGATTCTATATGGTCTATGGACTCTCACCATAGGCATCTCTTCTGGGTGCATCATCTCTGCTTCATGTGACATCACCAGTCTTCTCTTTTACTCATCTTCAGACTTCTTCCGGAGGTTCCTTCAGAAGAGTGTCATTTCTTCGGGGGTTCATCATATATGGTTTTCTCAATGGATACCTTGTTTCAAGGACTCTTTGCAGTATAGGTACCATCACTGGTGTTGCGCATGTCGCAGTTTCCAGTTGCCAACATATAGGCAAAGTGGCGGTGGGACTTCTGGTAGAGGCACTTGGCTCCTCCTCTACACTAGAAAACATTGCTTTTGTATTAGCAAACGTTTTTGCTGGTTGGTGAAAGGGAGTCTGGTGTGTCACATAGTATAACATTTTAGAAGGATAGATGTTGATGCGTTGTTACATAGAGCAGTTGGCTGTGTTAGCAAGAGTTCTGCCATTTTGGATTAGGCCCCATTAGAGGGCGTAGCTTTGGTTATCTAGAACATTAGGCTGTATCACAGAGCTTTTGTTTTGTTAATTTAGTTAGAATTTATTCTGCTTTCATCCAGCCCACATTCAGAATGCCATGTTCCCTGGTTGGCGGGTGAGGAGATTGGCTATCGTTGAGAGGCCAGGCAGCTCACAGGGGCTGGTAGTGAAACTCAATATAATATTCCTCTTCCAGACAATAGATTAGTTTTGCAGCTGTGGAGGACAAATCTTACTGAGGGTCCAGAAATTGCCAGGGCATGGAAATAGGTTGAGGTTATACTGCCACTCAACACCATTTGAACTGCAGCAGACAAACCAAATAGAGCAAATAAATCTGAGCAATAATCCCCAAGGGCAGAACCTCAACGTTGCTTTTTTCAAAACATCTGGTTCCCAAGAGAAATATAGAAGGATCGTACTAGGGAAGCAACATGTTTGCCGTTGGGAGTTGCAAGAGGTGTTGCCAAACGGTACAGCTGTAAGGTTGAAAGAGCCATTTGGGGTTGCCAAGTTGTCTGGTTTCATGGGAAAGAAGTATTGTTCTCATTGTATTGCTAACGGGTGTTGACTTCATTGTTCACATTCAATCCCTGATTGGGTTCTGTTGGTGGTATGCATATCACAAATTGGCCGAAGTTGTGTTGACCAATAAGAACAATCCATTGTTGCATGAAGTTACCGGAGTGTAAATTGGCCAATAAGAACAAACCATTTTCTGCTGAATATATTATTAGATAATTCACAGAGGGTTTTATTCAGGTCAGCACAGATAAGTTATTGACAATGGGCTAGTAAAATATAGGTGATGTTTAGATGTCTGTATATGGGATTGCCAAAAAGAAATGTGGGTTTGACATATAATTGATAAATGTTGCATGTGTAGATTTTGTGATTTTCTGTCATAAAACGTGTAACTGAAAATAGGCGTGTCGAAAGTGTTTTCAGCTTTCCACTTCTAGGGACCTGGCTGACCTTCCATGTTGTATTTGCATGTAATAAAACGTGTTTTTCTTGCAAAATGTGCACTCCTTATTGACCCCTTGGATTGCTTTTTACCATTAGTTTGTTGGGCCTACCTTTCACACGTTTCAAGGATATTTCAGATAACAGTGTATTTCAATGCTGTATGACAGAACTATATACAGGAAGGCAATATCTAACCATACCTGGCCACTAGGGGAAATCTGGCCAATTTCTTTGATTGCATGTATGAGAAGGACCTTTTGGTTAAAACACGTCTTGACATTGTAGTTGGAATTGTCATATGGGCATTGTATTTGGAACTGTCCGATGATAATACATAGGAATGCATATTGTATTATTAAAAAAAAACCTTTAGAGTTTATTTGTATCTACTTATACTGTCAGGAACAAACTTATATTTTCATGTTTCAACTTTGATGCATCTTTAAATAATGAAGATATTTTTCTCAATTGTTCTTTTTCTGACTCATATTAATGGAAATCTGCCACCTAAACCTGCTGCTTCGTCAATTTTTGATAATTCTTGGGAATACTGTAATGGTAGGATTTCTGTGCTATCCTACAAAGGAGTATGTAAGGATACAAGCTGTGTGTTTGAACTGCATAGACGTTCAAATATTGTGGGTCTTGAACAGCATCTCCAGGGAAGAATGTCCTCTGTGTTCTCATCCTCTAGATAGAATTGTTTGAAATTATTCTGTGGATGACACACCACATCCTTGGCCGTGTGTGGTTGTAAAGATTGGAGAATGAAGATCCCCTCTGAGGTGGAACTATTGAGTTTTGGAATGTTCACTTTGTTGACAACATACTTTGCATGTATACTACCAATAATGGGAATATTTGAATCAGTGGTGTGATGTGATTCATGGTTCGCCAATCCTATTAGGTTACCCTCTTTTAACCAGACATTCTGGCACCCTCTGTTTTCGAAGGGTAGTCTAATGGAGACATTGTTGACTTCAGTCAGTGGTGTATTGTCACAATTTAAGCCTGGCTTGTGCACATTTTCTTTTAAAACCACAAACACATTGCATCTGTTGATGTGCTCCCCTTTTTTAACCCCCTGCTATTACAGTTGTAGGGAAGTCTAATTCATAGGAAAAGATGCGTAACATTAAAAACAACATGTAAGCTGTGACCTGAGCACAGCATTTTGAAAACACACACACAAACAAAATGTGCAATGTTTTGCAGACACTCAAATAAAACTCTAATTGACAAGGCCATAGATAAAGATGTCCAAGTACCAGAAAGTATTCTGCAACTGTTTATTAACATGGATAACCTACTATATTATGGTGGAAAATGTAAAATGAAGGAGAACAGGAAAATGTATATCAAAATCTTAAAGTGTGAGTGGGACCACATCAAAGGAAGCCAAAACTAGAAATTCTGCTCATGCCACCTCCAGAAACTGAGATGTGCAAACAGATCCCATGCTTTCTCTTGGAGATGAGCTGGTGGAGCATCAGCCATACAGATAACAACTCCCTCTAACTTAGTCACAAGGAGGCTGGACCTCCTATAAATCCTGAACCAGTGATTGTATGGGCAGCATCTGTTAACAGGGGGGGTTTAAGATAAGGAACAACTAAGGGGGTTCAGTGTGACCAGCAAATCTATGTTGACTAATCTGATATTTCAATTGAGCTTGCCCTCATGAAGGCAGAAAAAGAAAATGCCAGGAAACACAAAGGTTGAATGAAAATCTGCACACCTGAGGTCTTCAAACTTCCAAGACCTTATCTCTGCCAGGCCTAAGTCCTGAATAGTACTTCTAGCCCTGAACTAACAGTAACCGAACTGAAGACACCAGGTGCTCTGTTATTGACTAATATGTTTAAAGTGAGATAAAATACATTATTTTAAAAGTTACATAAGTACTTACTATTTCACCGCAAAAGAAAGCATCTTGTGAAATGTTCAGCTTGGAATGCTCTATTTACTGCTCGGAGAAAAAATGTTTTAAGGTGATTTTTAATGATGAAAACTAGGCCAATTTGTATTTTGTTGCAAAGAAAGGCTGACGCTCATGTGTCATATGTTATCGTGTCCGTTCTGATGAGCCCTTTACTTTGAGATGGAAAAATCATTTATGCAGAAAAGTATGCAATAAACCAAAATCTGTAAGTAATTAACCAGTTGTCATATCATGATAAAACGTGCATCATTTGATTTGCTCCAAAGCGAGAAATCAGGTGAGCTGATTAGTAAAGTGGCCCTATGTGTCAAATGTATGATCTCAAAATGTTACAATATTTAATGCAAGTAATACCTGAGATGATATCACATTGAATGGGAGGGAAGCTGGGCATAGAAGTGAATCATTGCGAAAGTGAATATCTATTGTAATGTCACTTTTGGAGCACTGTCCAATCACATACATTGACCAATTGGAGTGGATAATGTATATACACCTCAAAAATTGGGGTAATGGCCTATATAAGATTCAACATGTACCCACTCAAAAGGGAGACAGAGACTGACAGACTCCTCACTCACTTCACTGACTGATTGATAACAACAGTAAAGAGGAATTATATGTTGCTCTCCTTTTAGACTCATATTGAATTATTTACCTGGAACTGAGGCCTACCAGGAGTTAAAGCCCCAGGCAGGCTTTAAATCGACATCTCTCTGTGTCCATACCTAGTAAAATAATATACTTCGTGGGTATAACCTTCAGAAGAATATTGTTAAAGTTAAGTTGTTCCATACAAAAGAGAGAGGGTGATTATTTGCTACTCATTCTCTCGCTGATTAAGATGCCCACTGAAAGTGAGAGTGATACACTTTCACACTGTAATTAAATAGAAACATCTCTGAAGGGAATCTAATCTTCTCACCTGATGAACATACATTTTCTTTTGCATACATGAAGGTCTGGTAGTGTTTTGCAATTGAGTATTGAAAATGCTGCTGAAATGTGGATATGTCTATTGAGTAAGGGGGGGTGTTATTTTGAATAAGGGGGATTAGAGAGAATCAAATAGGCAGGGATACTTTAAAGTAATGTATGTTTTTTTCCACAAATTAAGGATTCCTTCTGGTCTCTCATGCATGCAATCCATGGTGCATGCTTGTTCAGGGTGAATTAAATGTGTAGATACCCATGGTGATGAGTGTATTGCAAAAGTTGGTTTTGATTATTTTTAGCAGTTCATGGATGCATACATTATTTATCTTTAAATGGACTCAATTATTTCTATTTTGTGCAACCCTGTGTGTCCCAAAAAGGGCAGGGAAGCTGTAAGGAATCAATGTCATTACATTGGGGGTCCTAGAGTCATGAAAATAACGTTATTGAATAAAGGAACATTGTTTGCACCTGGTTCGGGTTGGCTGGAAAGTTCCCCTGAATTAGATTCTGCCTAATTAAAACATCCTACAAAATTGGAGGCCTCATCAATATCTGATTTTGGGATAACTATTGTCATTGTAACATAGATCGTGTTAACTTAAATCAGAGCCCACAAATGAGAATTGAGGCTTTGCGTTGCAGTGCATTATATGGTTTTCATACTGCAGCCTCCTAAGGAAATTCTAAGGTTTACACAGAAGAAACAATTTTTACATAGAAAATGACTAAGGTTTGCATTGGAGTTGTCAGTGAATGAGCGACAGTGGTAAAGAGTAGGAAAAGTTTGCATTTCTGTTTAGAAAGAATTGTGCGAGGCAAGAGAGATGTCTGACATATCAGCACACGTTATATTTGACAGGGGATTGGACAGCCACTGATATTATTGACATCTGCAAAACAGAGATGTTAGACAGAAATACCTCAGCGGGCATGGACAGTGGGATGAAAGTGACCCATTAAACCTGTCCCGATCGAGGCTATACATGACTTCCACTGTCAAAAAAAGAGAACTTTAAACTGATCTGCATCTCTGCAGACTTGTATTTTCATCTCCATTTGGCTAAAGGCAGGTTAGCAGACAGAGATACACAGATTAAATGGTGCGAAGAAATCGCCACAAAAATTCTGAAGTGTTGCGGATTGCAAAGCATTGTGCGGTTACAAGAAGCCGTGAAAGAAAGTGAGGTTTCCATATTGAACAGGCCAATGCAATGGATCAAATGCAAGCTGAAATTAAAACATCACATGATGAGCTGCAGAAACAAATGACACATTTTAAGAGTCTTCAAGACAACTACAATCAGGGTGTGAAGGCCAAACATAAAATGCATGAAAAATATAATGATCAATCTGCAATGCCTTGTTTGACAATATTGTGACAATGAAACTACACATAGCTTAATTAAGACAAGAAAATAATAAATTAATTCTCAACGAAGTTGAGTCACAAAACAAATTTGATCAAATTCATCCGAATTTAAGTACCACAACATTGCAGAGGGATCAGATAATTCTGGAGCGCGATGCTTGACTCGTGGGAACTAGTAACTGATACAGAAACTAGAGCAGGTGCATGAAAATATCCTGAATCAAGACTCTTTCCAAGAATTAGCCAATGTGAAAGATGCACATTTTCATTTGCATTACAAATTGGAACAAAAAGAGACTGACCTGAAATGGGCAGTTGAATTAAAAGAGTACTTTTAACGGGAAATGCTATACTGGCAAGAGAAAATGCTAGAAAGATCTGGTGTCATTCAGAATTTCCAGTGTGAAAATGAATGTTTACAACAGGAATTGCAGAATAAGAAGGCCTTGGTAACTTCCCATAACAAAACGCTGGAAGCTAATCAGGCCAATCTGTGTTATGAAAGAGATGAGTTGGTGCAGTGTAGCCAGAAAATGAATAAGGAAAAGTTAAAGAAAATGACTCCAGGAAGTAAGGGACTATAAAATGGCCCTACATGAATCTAGCAGACAACCTTCAGAGGCAAGTACTTTGTACATGGGGGACCAGTCCCTTTTGCCACAGCCCCATTTAACCCACCTAAAACATCCTATATGCAGGCTGAGTGCTGTCTAACGTCCCCTCTCCCATATCATTCTGTTCAGGAAGGAGAGCATGCCTTATCTGATATTGGTGACTCTCTGCCTTTACCAGTGAGAAGGAGTGAGGGTGCCCCATTCAGCATTTCAGGAGGGGATAGGAGTGGAAATGAAGATACATCTGAACCTGAAGAAAAATGTCATGAAGGATTGAGTGATCTGAAACTGCAAAAAATGATCCTGCAGAGAGATCACCAAGCCCACTTGGTTGAGGTAGAAAGATAGAAAGACAACATCTTTTGTCTAGAAAGGGCATTTTTTAAATGTCTCTTCCCATAAAGGAGAATGGGAATATGCTTCTAGACTACCCAGGAGAAGAGACAGTGTTTATTTTCAGCCCTCAGAGGACGAATCACAATATTATCCCACCTCTAAAAGAGATCCTGTGAAAGTAACCCTGAGAAATCCCAGAGAAAGAAGAAAGGGAGCAATCTGTGTCTCGTGCATCTAGAAGGCATTGAAGAAATCACAACAGTAGGGAGAGCCCGGTTGACAATAGGGAATGGGGTTTCATCAGTAGCTCTGGCTCCTCTGAGGGAGAGTGAATTCAGATTCATAGACAAAACAAGGGCAGATGTCAAAATAATGTAGACGCAATATAACAAATCAAAGCCATCAAATGGTTTATGACCTATTATCATAAACATGGCAAGTGTTTTATGAGGGAACATCTAGAGTTATTTGAGCAAATGAGGTCCTTTTTAAGTTTTATTTAAAAAAAAAATAACATGGGGTATGCCAAATGGACATTCTCCCGTAAGTGTTACAGCTTCTTTTGAGGGCTGGAGTAACAACCTCGGCATAAATGGTCTACTTATGAGGTAGCCATTGCAACATAATTCTCTTTACGCATAGAAACACACAAGAGGCCTGCAAATCTAACTAAAATATAGTGTGTGGCAAGGACCAATCTGTGAGAGAATTTGCCCAAGAGTTGAAGCATGCATTCACACTGACTTCTTGATGGGCAAATACCATCAGTAGGGAATGCATTACAAAATGTTCATATGCTCCCAAAATCCATGGTCACCCAATTAGTGAGGGAATTTGAAGTTGTGAATGGGTGATTTAACAAGCAACTAGAATCTGTGAAGTCCAAAAGCCTGCTGAAAATAAAAACAACTCCAAAACTCCCAAATCATCTTCAACACCTACCATAGCGAAAGTGGCGGAGGTGAAAAGTGTCACTCCCTTGGATCTGGAATCAGGCTGTTCCAAGAATGCTCCTCCTCCCACCAAACAGAATGACGGACAGTGTAGGCCCCATGCCCAGTCCCCATCAAGCAGCCCTCAGCCAGTGTCCATGGTACATGGGTCCTAGGCCCATCGTGGGCTACAGATACACTCCCCCGCAGCACAGGGGGAATGCAAATCAAAGGACAGTTACCCCAGAAAAACCTAATAAGAATTTCTCATGGGAAAGAAATCCAAGAACCCCTCTAAATCAACATTTTAAAAATAATTGTCCTTCTCCTTCTATATTCCAGGACTGTGGAGCCCAGAATCAAGGGAGTGGAGACCCAGAAAGGATGGCTACAGTGTTAACTTTCAACCATACCTCAGTTACTTTGTTAGGAGGGATAGCTGCCCTTTCACAGAGCAACACATGTAAGACCCAAGACCTGCCTACTGTTCTGAGGGAAGAGAAAATAACTCTCAACTTGAGTGATAGGTCAAGCAATTGAATGAGGACATTGGACATAAATTGAGTGCCCAACAGAAACCTCAGACCACCGATGTTCCAAAAAGTGCCCAAACATCCGGATACGGTGCCCCAGGGGGATAAGGACAAGAGACAAACAGTTGCAGTAATAGTGTCCTTGTGGTAGAAGAAAAAGTGGATATAGAGGAAAAGTCATGCCAAGCCTTAGCAGAAGCTTTCTTTCTAACTCACACAATGGCCCGTGAGTTAAATAACAACAAGAAAATAGTAGCAACTACTTTTTTCCACTGTGAACTAGAAGCAAAATAACAGAGGAAAGGAGTGAAATTTCAAGACAGAAAAATAGAAAAGTCGCCACTCAGAGAGAGGAGAACATGGAAATCTCAGGAAAGAAAGTATTTCAGAGATGGAGTGACACCTCCTGAACAAAAGTTGATGAAAATAGAAAATCCTGAAACAGAGGATGAAGAAAAAAAGAGTGGAAAGTGTAAAGAAACTCCTAAATACAAAAGCCAACATGAAAAAACAGATTTCATAAGCCCAGAATATCCAAACTGTAGAAGTATACTGCCTCCTGAAGGGTTCTGAAGACAACAAAGAGTTTGTAGATAGAGGGGACACACGCACTCCATTTCTTATCTCCAATTATGTGGTAATTCCTATAGGTTCCCAAGGCATCTCGAGTGAACTTGACCTCAAGAAATAAAAGCCATATCTGTTGCAGACCCGAATCAAGTGCAAACCATTAGTGACATCAAGAATATTAATGCTGAGCTATCTCAAAACTCAAATTTCTTTGTAAACTAGAGTCTGAAGAAGGTAGTCTATGATCCTGTCCTGATACAAGGTCAGTGTGATTTATCAGCTCTGGTAGACACAGGGTAACACGCAACCTTGATTTCAAACCAAATGTTTGATAAACGTAATCTAGGATAAACTCATAAAATTCCTGGCAGTAATTCCACCAGGGTTAATTCCACTGAAATTTGTCAGAAAGTCAGCATTGTTACCTAATGCTCATAGTTAGAGGTGAATCATCCAACTTGCCACCAAACTTAAAGTTGGGCGGTGAGGTAATGCAGCGGTATACAGTAATACCACCACATTTTACCCATACAACCCAACTTGTAATGAGGCCTAAACAATGAAAAACGCTTCATAATTGATGCAGTGTCTTGGCAACTGCAAAATGATCAGACCATTCTCTGCTTTAATTTGACACATAAATGAAACATTGGTCTCAAAACCCAAAATTCTATGTAGGTCCATCCTAGCAGATGCAATTTAAAAATTTCGATTGGCAATACAATGATTGACCATAATTGTTGGATTGTTAGAGATATCATCTCTGAATTGTATCTGTGCAGTGATACTCTCCATTGATCTGGACTAAATTCTGATTTTACTAATGGCAACATTTGGTCAAGACTGGTGGGTATCCCAACAATGGGCTTTGACAATGTTGAGAAAGCATTTCAGTTAATTCAACTGTTGCCTTAGAAGATGTTACTTGTGACATCTTGGAAGATAAGGTGGTATTTAGAGTTCATTAGAACTATATTGAATCCATGGAAATCCCCATCCAGGTAAACACGATTAAAAGACATCTATCAACCAAACTGGAGAATACTTTTGAAAAATCAAAACCCGATGTGCTTACGGTTTTCCGGCAGATGGTCGAGCAACAGATCATTCTGGCCAATGCCTGTGAGACCAATGAACAGTGATAACAACTGAGAGATGTATTCCTGGATTTTCAGGGCATTTTTGAGTTGCCTTCTATGATAGTGGGCCAACAACTGTTCATTCCATGACAATATCAACGGACCCTGAAATGGCCTCTATATGTGTAAAACAATACTGGTTGACTCTCACGTGCATGGAATCACTCACAGAGATCATCAGAAATCAGCAAACCCAAGACATAATTTATTCTATCCACAGTAACTTTCCAAACCTAGTACTTGGGAGTCTAAAACCCAATGGAGACTTTTCGCTGACCTGGGTGAGTTAAATAAAAGGATCCACATGTCAAGGTGGCCTCTTCCCTATATTGATCAAGGGCGGGCACAGATCCAAGGATCAAAAGTGTACTCACCCCGTGACTTGACGGTTACAGGAAAGTGCAACTTTCCCAAAGAAAGTCCAGTGGTTTCGTCACAGGTGTAGTTCCAGAGTGAATCTGCTGAAGGGGAAGGCTGCTTCTTTTAAGGGCAACGGTCCTTAAAAGATTGGATTAAATCAAGCCTACAATCCTGGAGGGATGGAATTTGCTCTGTAAATGTCACACCCAAAGTGCTTTGCTCCCGAGGGAGTCCAGGGGACAGGAGAGTGTGAGAGGGACAATGAGAATCAAAATACTGGAAGCCTTCTCCCATTGAGCAGAGCCCTCCTGCCTATCATAATTCCACCCCTTCCCTTCTTACTGAGAAAAGGACCATTAAAGATGCAGCAACCTTGTGTGAGGCTACCTCTTTTGAATGGGTGTGCTCTGTTGATGCCCAGATCCAGGACGGCTGCCTGCTTATGTATTACTGGCCCTCACAAAGAGATCAAAGAGGAGGCCCAGATTTCCACATTCTCATCCTGCTAATTTGCATTTTACACTCGAATGACCAGAATACACATCACATTCCATAAAGAAGCTGGCTCACAGGAACTGACATATGTGCATTATCAATTGGAATGTGGTGGTTGTGATAATATTTAGAACCATGCACTATGCCTAAAAAGTGGCATAGATTTTATTTAGAGTTTACTCTGCAACCAGAAAGGGGCGACTCATTACCATCATAATTTTGGGTACAGTGAGGCATATATTAAATGCAGCCCGTGTGCTGCATGTACTTGCCTTTATCTGCGGCTCTCAAGTGTGCCACTCTTGAACTTTGTTTGTTTGTTTATTATGTACTACGAAACGTAATATTTTCATTGTGAAAAGAGGAAATGACAATATCTCTTAAAAAGGCACAAACAGCCTTATTGACATTGTGCCTCGCTTTCTCCATTTGTGGACCAAATGAAGAAGAATGCAGCCACATTTGTCTCTGCGCAATACGAGAAAAAATGACTTGAGAATTAGGAAACATGTACATGACCTTCCCAAGTCCTTCTTTCATTGCAAATTGCAAAGAAATTCCAGATGCATGTCCTAAACTGTTCCCTCCACAATTAATTATAATTATGTCTGGATGATGCTGTGTCTCCAAGGTAGCACAGAGAGGTAGCATGTCCAGCCACTTCATTCCACGCACTCCATGCCAATGCACTTCCACATAAGGGAATCCAAGATCTGCAGCTACTCCACAGCGTTCTGCATGCACCTCCAACCAATGTATCTATGAGTCTCCCAAAATCCAGATAATCTGTTTTCTGAAACACACAGCCATAGCTATCTGTTCTTCTCTGAGAAAAAAGACTTTCTGACAAACTCTCTCCTTACACAACACACCCAGTAAACTTTATTGACCAATACCTCATTCTCGTTTGCATGCCTCTCCACCCCAAAATCCCTGTATGTACTATGCGATGTCCACAGACTACCAACATGTCCGTGGACATATAGAAAATCTGAGGGTGGTGAATTTAAATTTCAATAGTGTGCCCCATTTCCCCTTTAAGGTTGGCTCTGAAAAGAGCCATTTTTTGGGGTTTTTTGTAGATGCTTGACAGACACCTGTTATTTTGTATTAATTTTCTTTTTTTCCTTACTTTACTCCTAAAATCTTAACATAATCTTCTCCAAAGCAACCCTTACAGAACAGCAGGGCATTTCCCATAAAAGATAAAGAAATGCCATCTTCTTTAAAATAAACAGCATTACTGGAATCAATATTCTCATTATTACAGAAGAACATACCGGCTCTAAGCATGAAATGCCTCGGTTGATTGCACACCTAGAAATGTTTTGCTGAGGACGAAAAACAGAACTATTGTCCCATATTGCCCTAGGTACTAATCCAGAAAAAATAAGTTTGGCATTTGGAAGGATGTTCATTACCACTTGAACCAAGTGTTCCAAATCTGCCAACAAAGTAGGGGCACTGACATAGCCCAAATGCAAAGCAACACAGTGCAAAACTACTACATGAGGACTGTTCATCCTGCCCATATCTTCACAAACTTGTACAATTCCCTAAACATTGCAATCAGGCGCAGTGCTCCACACCACCTCCACTCATTTAACATCAAAATTGTTTGCCACATGCCTGCATTGAGCATACTACTGTAAACCATGCACATAAATATCTCCAAGCACCAACACCCTACTTTCTCCACCTCTGGCATCTTCACTACACACACAGGGTAATTCATAGAATTTCGCAGAAAAGTGTCACAAGCGGCTGGCGCAGAGTGTCCGCGTGCGATTGTTTGCGCCAGGCGCGTGCGTCAAAACCGATTTCCGCACACAGCGTATTCATGGATTTCAGGCTCCCAAACCAGCTGTGGCAAAGAGTATTGCAGCGACCCTGCAGCAGCGCCAGTAACGCCCCCAAGAACGCCCTCGCGCAAGGAAAAGCCATCAGAATCGCTAAATCATCGCAAAGGGCTGAGCTAACCCTGGACCAGTTTACAGGGCTGCCAAACAAGGAACGCAAAGCGGGTAACATTCATATCAGGGGTACGCGGGAAGTTTTACATGCGATTAGCCTGGGTACGTGTATGACAGGGGTACGCGTGAAGTTAAACACGCAATTAGCCAGGGTACGTGTATAACAGGGGTACGCGGGAATTTTCACACGCAATTTGACTGGGTATGTGTATGACAGGGGTACGCGTGAAGTTTTACACGCGATTAGCCAGGGTACGTGTATTACAGGGGTGCGCAGGAATAATCACACGCAATTTGGCTGGGTACGTGTATTACAGGGGTGCGCGGGAATTATCACACGCGATTTGGCTGGGTACGTGTATTACAGGGGTGCGCGGGAATAATCATACGCGATTAGGCTGGGTGGGTCCTCACAGGTGTTCCCTGTACACCCTCCACGGCCCCTGCAGGCAGCCCACAAAACAGGGGACTACCCTGCACACCTGCTCATGTCTCCCACCCCCCACCCCCCCAGCAGTGTGGGGCACTCTCCACCAGGCCCCCACCCATGTCTCCCACACCCCCACCCCAGCCACCATGGGCAGCCCCCACCAGCCCCCCACTCATGTCTCCCAGCCACCACCACCCCCCATCCACCATGGGCAGCCCCCACCAGGCCCCCACTCATGTCTCCCACCCACCACCACCCCCCAGCCACCATGGGCAGCGCCCAGCAGGCCCCCACTCATGTCTCCCACCCACCCCCACCCCCCCAGCAGTGTGGGGCACCCTCCACTAGGCCCCCACCCATGTCTCCCACCACCCCCACCCCCAGCCACCATGGGCATCCCCCACCAGGCCCCCACTCATGTCCCCTATCACCCCCACCCCCCAGCAGTGCAGGGGCAGCCTCCACCAGGCCCCCACTCATGTCATACACCACCCACACCCCCCAGCCACCATGGGCAGCCTCCACCAGGCCCCCACTCATGTCCCCTATCACCCCCACCCCCCATCCACCATGGGCAGCCCCCACCAGGCCCCCACTCATGTCTCCCACCACCCCCACCCACCAGCCACCATGGGCAGCCCCCACAAGGCCCCCACTCATGTCCCCTATCACCCCCACCCCCCAGCCACCATGGGCAGCCCCCACCAGGTTCCCACCCATGTCTACCACCCCCCCACCCCCCAGCCACCATGGGCAGCCCCACCAGGCTCCCACCCATGTCTACCACCCCCCACCCCCCAGCCACCATGGGCAGCCCCCACCAGGCCCCCAATAAAGTCTCCCGCCCCCACCCCCCGGCCACCATGGGCAGCCTCCACCAGGACCCCAACCATGTCTCCCACCACCCCCACCCCCCAGCCACCATGGGCAGCCCCCACCAGGCCCCCACTCATGTCTCCCACCCACCCCCACCCCCCAGCCACCATGGGCAGCCTCCACCAGGCCCCCACTCATGTCTCCCACCACCCCCACCCCCCAGCAGTGCAGGGGCACCCTCCACCAGGCCCCCACTCATGTCCCCCTACACCCCCACCCCCCAGCATCCAGGGGCACCTTCCACCAGGCCCCCACTCATGTCCCCCTGCACCCCCACCCCCCAGCATCCAGGGGCACCCTCCACCAGGCGCCCACTCATGTCCAACTCATGTCCCCCTGCACCCCCACCAACCAGCATCCAGGGGCACCCTCCACCAGGCCCCCACTCATGTCGACCACCACCCCCACCCGCCAGCCACCATGGGCATCACCCACCAGTCCCCCACTCATGTCCCCTATCACCCCCACCCACCATCCACCATGGGCAGCCCCCACCAGGCCCCCACTCATGTCTCCCACCCACCCCCACCCCCCAGCCACCATGGGCAGCCTCCACCAGGCCCCCACTCATGTCTCCCACCACCCCCACCCCCCCAGCAGTGTGGGGCACCCTCCACCAGGCCCCCACCCATGTCTCCCACCACCCCCACCCCCCAGCCTCTATGGGCAGCCTCCACCAGGCCCCCACTTATGTCCCCTATCACCCCCAACCCCCAGCCCCCATGGGCAGCCCCCACCAGGCCCCCACTCATGTCTCCCACCCCCCCACCCCCCCAGCAATGTGGGGCACCCTCCACCAGGTCCCCACCCATGTCTCCCACCACCCCCACCCCCCAGCCACCATGGGCAGCCCCCACCAGGCCCCCACTCATGTCTCCCAGCCACCCCCACCCCCCAGCCACCATGGGCAGCCCCCACCAGGCCCCCACTCATGTCCCCTATCACCCTCACCCCCCAGCCACCATGGGCAGCCCCCACCAGGCCCCCACGCATGTCTCCCACCCACCCCCCCAGCCACCATGGGCAGCCCCCACCAGGCTCCCACCCATGTCCCCTATCACCCCCACCCCCCAGCAGTGCAGGGGCAGCCTCCACCAGGCCCCCACTCATGTCTCCCAACACCCCACCCCCCAGCCACCATGGGCAGCCTCCACCAGGCCCCCACTCATGTCCCCTATCACCCCTATCCCCCATCCACCATGGGCAGCCCCCACCAGACCCCCACTCATGTCTCCCACCCACCCCCACCCCCCCCAGCCACCATTGGCAGCCTCCACCAGGCCCCCACTCATGTCTTCCACCACCCCCACCCCCCAGCAGTGTGGGGCACCCTCCACCAGGCCCCCACCCATGTCTCCCACCACCCCCACCCCCCAGCCACCATGGGCAGCCTCCACCAGGCCCCCACTCATGTCCCCTATCACCCACACCCCCCATCCACCATGGGCAGCCCCCACCAGGCACCCACTCATGTCTCCCAAAAACCCCCACCCCCCAGCCACCATGGGCAGCCCCCACCAGGCCCCCACTCATGTCTCCCACCCACCCCCACCCCCCAGCCACCATGGGCAGCCCCCACCAGGCCCCCACTCATGTCTCCCACCCACCCCCACCCCCCAGCCACCATGGGCAGCCTCCACCAGGCCCCCACTCATGTCTCCCACCACCCCCACCCCCCAGCAGTGCAGGGGCACCCTCCACCAGGCCCCCACTCATGTCCCCCTGCACCCCCACCCCCCAACATCCAGGGGCACCCTCCACCAGGCCCCCACTCATGTCCCCCTGCACCCCCACCCCCCAGCATCCAGGGGCACCCTCCACCAGGCCCCCACTCATGTCCCCTATCACCCACACCCCCCATCCACCATGGGCAGCCCCCACCAGGCACCCACTCATGTCTCCCAAAAACCCCCACCCCCCAGCCACCATGGGCACCCTCCACCAGGCCCCCACTCATGTCCCCCTGCACCCCCACCCCCCAGCATCCAGGGGCACCCTCCACAAGGCCCCTACTCATGTCTCCCAGCCACCCCCACCCCCCAGCCACCATGGGCAGCTCCCACCAGGCCCCCACTCATGTCCCCTATCACCCTCACCCCCCAGCCACCATGGGCAGCCCCCACCAGGCCCCCACGCATGTCTCCCACCCACCCCCCCCAGCCACCATGGGCAGCCCCCACCAGGCTCCCACCCATGTCCCCTATCACCCCAACCCCCCAGCAGTGCAGGGGCAGCCTCCACCAGGCCCCCACTCATGTCTCCCAACACCCCACCCCCCAGCCACCATGGGCAGCCTCCACCAGGCCCCCACTCATGTCCCCTATCACCCCTATCCCCCATCCACCATGGGCAGCCCCCACCAGACCCCCACTCATGTCTCCCACCCACCCCCACCCCCCCAGCCACCATTGGCAGCCTCCACCAGGCCCCCACTCATGTCTTCCACCACCCCAACCCCCCAGCAGTGCAGGGTCAGCCTCCACCAGGCCCCCACTCATGTCTCCCAACACCCCACCCCCCAGCCACCATGGGCAGCCTCCACCAGGCCCCCACTCATGTCCCCTATCACCCCTATCCCCCATCCACCATGGGCAGCCCCCACCAGACCCCCACTCATGTCTCCCACCCACCCCCACCCCCCCAGCCACCATGGGCACCCTCCACCAGGCCCCCACTCATGTCCCCCTGCACCCCCACCCCCCAGCATCCAGGGGCACCCTCCACAAGGCCCCTACTCATGTCTCCCAGCCACCCCCACCCCCCAGCCACCATGGGCAGCTCCCACCAGGCCCCCACTCATGTCCCCTATCACCCTCACCCCCCAGCCACCATGGGCAGCCCCCACCAGGCCCCCACGCATGTCTCCCACCCACCCCCCCCAGCCACCATGGGCAGCCCCCACCAGGCTCCCACCCATGTCCCCTATCACCCCAACCCCCCAGCAGTGCAGGGGCAGCCTCCACCAGGCCCCCACTCATGTCTCCCAACACCCCACCCCCCAGCCACCATGGGCAGCCTCCACCAGGCCCCCACTCATGTCCCCTATCACCCCTATCCCCCATCCACCATGGGCAGCCTCCACCAGGCCCCCACTCATGTCTTCCACCACCCCCACCCCCCAGCAGTGTGGGGCACCCTCCACCAGGCCCCCACCCATGTCTCCCACCACCCCCACCCCCCAGCCACCATGGGCAGCCTCCACCAGGCCCCCACTCATGTCCCCTATCACCCACACCCCCCATCCACCATGGGCATCCCCCACCAGGCACCCACTCATGTCTCCCAAAAACCCCCACCCCCCAGCCACCATGGGCAGCCCCCACCAGGCCCCCACTCATGTCTACCACCCACCCCCACCCCCCAGCCACCATGGGCAGCCCCCACCAGGCCCCCACTCATGTCTCCCACCCACCCCCACCCCCCAACATCCAGGGGCACCCTCCACCAGGCCCCCACTCATGTCCCCCTGCACCCCCACCCCCCAGCATCCAGGGGCACCCTCCACCAGGCCCCCACTCATGTCCAACTCATGTCCCCCTGCACCCCCACCACCCAGCATCCAGGGGCACCCTCCACAAGGCCCCTACTCATGTCTCCCACAACCCCCACCCCCCAGCCACCATGGGCAGCCTCCACCAGGCCCCCACTCATGTCCCCTATCACCCACACCCCCCATCCACCATGGGCATCCCCCACCAGGCACCCACTCATGTCTCCCAAAAACCCCCACCCCCCAGCCACCATGGGCAGCCCCCACCAGGCCCCCACTCATGTCTCCCACCACCCCCACCCCCCAGCAGTGCAGGGGCACCCTCCACCAGGCCCCCACTCATGTCCCCCTGCACCCCCACCCCCCAACATCCAGGGGCACCCTCCACCAGGCCCCCACTCATGTCCCCCTGCACCCCCACCCCCCAGCATCCAGGGGCACCCTCCACCAGGCCCCCACTCATGTCCAACTCATGTCCCCCTGCACCACCACCACCCAGCATCCAGGGGCACCCTCCACAAGGCCCCTACTCATGTCTCCCACAACCCCCACCCCCCAGGCACAATGGGCAGCCCCCACCAGGCCCCCACTCATGTCCCCTATCACCCCCACCCCCCATCCACCATGGGCAGCCCCCACCAGGCCCCCACTCATGTCTCCCACCCACCCCCACCCCCCAGCCACCATGGGCTGCCTCCACCAGGCCCCCACTCATGTCTCCCACCACCCCCACCCCCCCAGCAGTGTGGGGGACCCTCCACCAGGCCCCCACCCATGTCTAGACCCACCCCACCCGCCAGCCACCATGGGCATCACCCACCAGTCCCCCACTCATGTCCCCTATCACCCCCACCCCCCATCCACCATGGGCAGCCCCCACCAGGCCCTCACTCATGTCTCCCACGCCCCCCACCCCCCCAGCCACCATGGGCAGCCTCCACCAGGCCCCCACTCATGTCTCCCACCACCCCCACCCCCCCAGCAGTGTGGGGCACCCTCCACCAGGCCCCCACCCATGTCTCCCACCACCCCCACCCCCCAGCCTCTATGGGCAGCCTCCACCAGGCCCCCACTTATGTCCCCTATCACCCCCAACCCCCAGCCCCCATGGGCAGCCCCCACCAGGCCCCCACTCATGTCTCCCACCCCCCAACCCCGCCAGCAATGTGGGGCACCCTCCACCAGGTCCCCACCCATGTCTCCCACCACCCCCACCCCCCAGCCACCATGGGCAGCCCCCACCAGGCCCCCACTCATGTCTCCCAGCCACCCCCACCCCCCCAGCCACCATGGGCAGCCCCCACCAGGCCCCCACTCATGTCCCCTATCACCCTCACCCCCCAGCCACCATGGGCAGCCCCCACCAGGCCCCCACGCATGTCTCCCACCCACCCCCCCCAGCCACCATGGGCAGCCCCCACCAGGCTCCCACCCATGTCCCCTATCACCCCCACCCCCCAGCAGTGCAGGGGCAGCCTCCACCAGGCCCCCACTCATGTCTCCCAACACCCCACCCCCCAGCCACCATGGGCAGCCTCCACCAGGCCCCCACTCATGTCCCCTATCACCCCTATCCCCCATCCACCATGGGCAGCCCCCACCAGACCCCCACTCATGTCTCCCACCCACCCCCACCCCCCCAGCCACCATTGGCAGCCTCCACCAGGCCCCCACTCATGTCTTCCACCACCCCCACCCCCCAGCAGTGTGGGGCACCCTCCACCAGGCCCCCACCCATGTCTCCCACCACCCCCACCCCCCAGCCACCATGGGCAGCCTCCACCAGGCCCCCACTCATGTCCCCTATCACCCACACCCCCCATCCACCATGGGCAGCCCCCACCAGGCACCCACTCATGTCTCCCAAAAACCCCCACCCCCCAGCCACCATGGGCAGCCCCCACCAGGCCCCCACTCATGTCTCCCACCCACCCCCACCCCCCAGCCACCATGGGCAGCCCCCACCAGGCCCCCACTCATGTCTCCCACCCACCCCCACCCCCCAGCCACCATGGGCAGCCTCCACCAGGCCCCCACTCATGTCTCCCACCACCCCCACCCCCCAGCAGTGCAGGGGCACCCTCCACCAGGCCCCCACTCATGTCCCCCTGCACCCCCACCCCCCAACATCCAGGGGCACCCTCCACCAGGCCCCCACTCATGTCCCCCTGCACCCCCACCCCCCAGCATCCAGGGGCACCCTCCACCAGGCCCCCACTCATGTCCCCTATCACCCACACCCCCCATCCACCATGGGCAGCCCCCACCAGGCACCCACTCATGTCTCCCAAAAACCCCCACCCCCCAGCCACCATGGGCACCCTCCACCAGGCCCCCACTCATGTCCCCCTGCACCCCCACCCCCCAGCATCCAGGGGCACCCTCCACAAGGCCCCTACTCATGTCTCCCAGCCACCCCCACCCCCCAGCCACCATGGGCAGCTCCCACCAGGCCCCCACTCATGTCCCCTATCACCCTCACCCCCCAGCCACCATGGGCAGCCCCCACCAGGCCCCCACGCATGTCTCCCACCCACCCCCCCCAGCCACCATGGGCAGCCCCCACCAGGCTCCCACCCATGTCCCCTATCACCCCAACCCCCCAGCAGTGCAGGGGCAGCCTCCACCAGGCCCCCACTCATGTCTCCCAACACCCCACCCCCCAGCCACCATGGGCAGCCTCCACCAGGCCCCCACTCATGTCCCCTATCACCCCTATCCCCCATCCACCATGGGCAGCCCCCACCAGACCCCCACTCATGTCTCCCACCCACCCCCACCCCCCCAGCCACCATTGGCAGCCTCCACCAGGCCCCCACTCATGTCTTCCACCACCCCCACCCCCCAGCAGTGTGGGGCACCCTCCACCAGGCCCCCACCCATGTCTCCCACCACCCCCACCCCCCAGCCACCATGGGCAGCCTCCACCAGGCCCCCACTCATGTCCCCTATCACCCACACCCCCCATCCACCATGGGCAGCCCCCACCAGGCACCCACTCATGTCTCCCAAAAACCCCCACCCCCCAGCCACCATGGGCAGCCCCCACCAGGCCCCCACTCATGTCTACCACCCACCCCCACCCCCCAGCCACCATGGGCAGCCCCCACCAGGCCCCCACTCATGTCTCCCACCCACCCCCACCCCCCAGCCACCATGGGCAGCCTCCACCAGGCCCCCACTCATGTCTCCCACCACCCCCACCCCCCAGCAGTGCAGGGGCACCCTCCACCAGGCCCCCACTCATGTCCCCCTGCACCCCCACCCCCCAACATCCAGGGGCACCCTCCACCAGGCCCCCACTCATGTCCCCCTGCACCCCCACCCCCCAGCATCCAGGGGCACCCTCCACCAGGCCCCCACTCATGTCCAACTCATGTCCCCCTGCACCCCCATCACCCAGCATCCAGGGGCACCCTCCACAAGGCCCCTACTCATGTCTCCCACAACCCCCACCCCCCAGGCACAATGGGCAGCCCCCACCAGGCCCCCACTCATGTCCCCTATCACCCCCACCCCCCATCCACCATGGGCAGCCCCCACCAGGCCCCCACTCATGTCTCCCACCCACCCCCACCCCCCAGCCACCATGGGCTGCCTCCACCAGGCCCCCACTCATGTCTCCCACCACCCCCACCCCCCCAGCAGTGTGGGGCACCCTCCACCAGGCCCCCACCCATGTCTAGACCCACCCCCACCCCCCAGCCACCATGGGCAGCCTCCACCAGGCCCCCACTCATGTCCCCTATCACCCCCACCCCCCAGCCACCATGGGCAGCCCCCACCAGGCCCCCACTTATGTCTCCCACGCCCCCCACCCCCCCAGCCACCATTGGCAGCCTCCACCAGGCCCCCACTCATGTCTTCCACCACCCCCACCCCCCAGCAGTGTGGGGCACCCTCCACTAGGCCCCCACCCATGTCTCCCACCACCCCCACCCCCCAGCCACCATGGGCAGCCTCCACCAGGCCCCCACTCATGTCCCCTATCACCCACACCCCCCATCCACCATGGGCAGCCCCCACCAGGCACCCACTCATGTCTCCCAAAAACCCCCACCCCCCAGCCACCATGGGCAGCCCCCACCAGGCCCCCACTCATGTCTCCCACCCACCCCCACCCCCCAGCCACCATGGGCAGCCCCCACCAGGCCCCCAATCATGTCTCCCACCCACCCCCACCCCCCAGCCACCATGGGCAGCCTCCACCAGGCCCCCACTCATGTCTCCCACCACCCCCACCCCCCAGCAGTGCAGGGGCACCCTCCACCAGGCCCCCACTCATGTCCCCCTGCACCCCCACCCCCCAACATCCAGGGGCACCCTCCACCAGGCCCCCACTCATGTCCCCCTGCACCCCCACCCCCCAGCATCCAGGGGCACCCTCCACCAGGCCCCCACTCATGTCCAACTCATGTCCCCCTGCACCCCCACCACCCAGCATCCAGGGGCACCCTCCACAAGGCCCCTACTCATGTCTCCCACAACCCCCACCCCCCAGGCACAATGGGCAGCCCCCACCAGGCCCCCACTCATGTCCCCTATCACCCCCACGCCCCATCCACCATGGGCAGCCCCCACCAGGCCCCCACTCATGTCTCCCACCCACCCCCACCCCCCAGCCACCATGGGCTGCCTCCACCAGGCCCCCACTCATGTCTCCCACCACCCCCACCCCCCCAGCAGTGTGGGGCACCCTCCACCAGGCCCCCACCAATGTCTAGACCCACCCCCACCCCCCAGCCACCATGGGCAGCCTCCACCAGGCCCCCACTCATGTCCCCTATCACCCCCACCCCCCAGCCACCATGGGCAGCCCCCACCAGGCCCCCACTCATGTCTCCCACGCCCCCCACCCCCCCAGCAATGTGGGGCACCCTCCACCAGGTCCCCACCCATGTCTCCCACCACCCCCACCCCCCAGCCACCATGGGCAGCCCCCACCAGGCCCCCACTCATGTCTCCCAGCCACTCCCACCCCCCAGCCACCATGGGCAGCCCCCACCAGGCCCCCACTTATGTCCCCTATCACCCCCACCCCCCAGCCACCATGGGCAGCCCCCACCAGGCCCCCACTCATGTCTCCCACCCACCCCCCCAGCCACCATGGGCAGCCCCCACCAGGCTCCCACCGATGTCCTCTATCACCCCCACCCCCCAGCAGTGCAGGGGCAGCCTCCACCAGGCCCCCACTCATGTCTCCCAACACCCCCACCCCCCAGCCACCATGGGCAGCCCCCACCAGACCACCACTCATGTCTCCCACCCACCCCCACCCCCCAGCCACCATGGGCAGCCTCCACCAGGCCCCCACTCATGTCTCCCACCACCCCCACCCCCCAGCAGTGCAGGGGCACCCCCCACCAGGCCCCCACTCATGTCTCCCACCCACCCCCACCCCCCAGCCACCATGGGCAGCCCCCACCAGGCCCCCACTCATGTCTCCCACCCACCCCCACCCCCCAGCCACCATGGGCAGCCTCCACCAGGCCCCCACTCATGTCTCCCACCACCCCCACCCCCCAGCAGTGCAGGGGCACCCTCCACCAGGCCCCCACTCATGTCCTCCTGCACCCCCACCCCCCAACATCCAGGGGCACCCTCCACCAGGCCCCCACTCATGTCCCCCTGCACCCCCACCCCCCAGCATCCAGGGGCACCCTTCACCAGGCCCCCACTCATGTCCAACTCATGTCCCCCTGCACCCCCACCACCCAGCATCCAGGGGCACCCTCCACAAGGCCCCTACTCACGTCTCCCACCACCCCCACCCCCCAGCCACCATGGGCAGCCCCCACCAGGCCCCCACTCATGTCTCCCACCCACCCACACCCCCCAGCCACCATGGGCAGCCTCCACCAGGCCCCCACTCATGTCTCCCACCACCCCCACCCCCCAGCAGTGCAGGGGCACCCTCCACGAGGCCCCCACTCATGTCCCCCTGCACCCCCACCCCTCAGCATCCAGGGGCACCGTCCACCAGGCCCCCACTCATGTCCCCCTGCACCCCCACCCCCCAGCATCCAGGGGCACCCTCCACCAGGCCCCCACTCATGTCCAACTCATGTCCCCCTGCACCCCCACCACCCAGCATCCAGGGGCACCCTCCACCAGGCCCCCACTCATGCCTCCCACCACCCCCACCCCCCAGCCACCATGGACATCCCCCACCAGGCCCCCACTCATGTCCCCTATCACCCCCACCCCCCATCCACCATAGGCTGCCCCCACCAGGCCCCCACTCATGTCTCCCACCCACCCCCACCCCCCAGCCACCATGGGCAGCCTCCACCAGGCCCCCACTCATGTCCCCCTGCCCACAGGCCCTGACAATCCTCAAGCATGGGCCTCATGGCCAGCCACCACAGCCCAAAGACACAACCAAGTATTACATGCGCCCATGATACTACTCCAATGGAAACAATGTAAATCAACACATGTGTCTCACACACACACAATGGTTGCAAGTGAACCTGAAAACCCATATCATGACATGCATGAAAACAATGAGATGAAACCACACATTGAAGAATGAAAAAATCCAAATAATGTATTAATAACAACAGTAATGGCAAACAAAATTAAACAAAATACACAAGTAAAAAAAAAACAAAATTAAGCTGGCTGTCCCTTTTCAAATTAAAATCAATACATGATAATCCAAAAAAATGTCTTCCAAAGTTCAACTCCATAAAAAGGAAATGAAGGGAAAAAAGAAATAGAAAACCATTGCTCCATGGGAAAAAATATTCATAGTAAAAAAAATGTCCAAATCCAAAGTCCAACTATGTACAAAGTATTCAGGGTCCATCATCCCAACAGAAGAATGGGACTATATACAAAAGGTGGAGCAGTGTCCGTCGACTCCAAATAAAAATAAACTATAAAGGAAACCTATCACTAAATAACTATATACAATGGCGGCGGGCCAGTCCAGCGGCTCACTTAGTGGTGTTCCGGGCCAGGGCATCATCGAACTCCTCGTCTATGTCCCGGAGGAGGTCCTGTTCCATGGCCCCGATGGTCAGCAGGGACGCCGACATGTTCACCTCCAACTCCCTGCGGATTGCCTCGAGGCACTCGGCCCGCCTCAGGGCCCTCCGCATGGAGTTCTCCACCCTGACCATCGTGAGCCACGCCTCTTCCGCCCACCGCCGCTCCGCATCTATGGCGTGGCCCAACCGCTGCCACACGGAAGACACTTCCCGTCCAGGGTCCTCCTGCCCTCCGGCCGATGCCTACCCCTCCGATGTTGAAGGCCCCGAGCTATCGTGGCTCCCACCTACAGCCTCCTGCTGCTGCAGCTGCTGCTGTCCATGTGCCCTGTCCGATGGTGCCTGCACATCCTCCTCCAGCTGGGGTGCAGTCGTTGATGTGGCCACCCCTGCTGGACGTCCGACTCCCGACTGTGGCAGGGATCTGTTGTCCACCAGCCTGGCCGCACGGTCGGAAGCAGCTCCACAGGGCACCCAGGTGACACATGGGTGGGAAGATGGCATGGAGGACGACTGAGGCATAGGGGGTTCCGTGGAGGAGGGGGTCGGAACAAGGTCCAGGAAATGGAGGAATCCAGCCCTGGTGAGCTGTTCCAGTGTGTCAACGCAGTCAACGAGCCATGCGAGAAGACGTGCAGACTCATCATGAAAAGACTGCAGGTCAGCTCGCATGGCCCGTTGACGCAACGCCACCCCACCCTGGACAGACTCAACCTGGTGCAGGATAGCCACATCCGCAGGGAGAGGAAGGCCAGGTGTTGTAAGCCAATCCCCTCCTTGAGAACGGGTCTGGAGGTAGGCATCCCCGCTGGTGCAAGATGATGCAGTGACAGGAGCAGGGACAGGATTGCACACAGGCACCTCCGCGGCGGCCTGTGCTGCCTCCTGTCCCAGATCCTGCACTGCACCACTAGCACCAGTGGAATCCCCACCTCCAGACCCCGCCTCTGTCTCTTGCACGGCCTCCTCCTCCTCCAAACCCCCCACCAACCTGGATGACTCCGTGCCATCTTCCTCCGTTGGGCCCTGTGGGGTCCCAGCTGCCCCTTCTGCTGCCGAGGAGTCCAACTCCAACCTCCGCCTCTTGGACCTCTCAGACCTCTTGGACCTCCCCTCGGCCGCTGCGGCCTGGGACACGGCACCGGACTCCTCACTCCCCGACGAGATCAGAACCTGGGAGGGGATCCGGGCCTTGCGTCTCCGGCTGGTGGTGCGACCCCTGCCGCTGTGCTCCACAGCACCTTCTCCGCCCTCTTCATCAGTTGACGCTGCAGACGGGGAGAAAGAAAACACAGGCATCAGGGCACTGTCCAATGGACTCATACACACATGACAGTCATACATGAGTGGCATTGGTAAACCTCAGACATGGCATCACAATCCCCAACACACATGTCATTTCAACTTGCACACATGAGCCATACCACAGCCATATTGCAACAGCCAGCACCATCCATTCACATACAACAGCATGAGCAGCTAAAGGTCATCCACACATCACATGCAACATAGGGAGTACACTACACATGCACACACACCACCAAACTTGCATGCATGTGTACACCTCCGCCAACTGTCGCAGTGTTCCGATCGACATCCATGTCACACCTGACAATCATTCCTCCACATCCTGTGCCATGCAAGCCCACACACACAAGCACCATCCATGTGTCACACATGAAACCCCTCGCATGTGTCACCCTCACGGCCCTGTACACCCCCCCCTACTTGCCCACATAAAAATACATGTTCAACCTGCACACTCCTGGCACAACACACGCACAGCTTACAATTAGTATGCATGTACATTTACAGCTCGACTCCAGACGGGTCTGCCTCTCAAGGACCTGGACGTGGAGCGCTGGGGATATGCATTCCAGGACCCTCATCTGATCTTCCGACAAGTGGCCCCGGCACCCCTTAGCATCCGCTGCCTTCAGGAGGCGCCGGGCCTTGTTGAGGGTCCTGGACCTGAAGTCCTCCCAGCACTTCCTGACACGTTCGTAGTCGCGGACTGCCACCTCCTCCGCGTTGATGGCAGTCACGATGTCCATCCAGATCCGAGTCCGTCCTTCCTTGTCGGCGCGCAACCTTCCGAAGAGGGCATCATACTGCCCCAGGACATGCTCCACCAGGACACCAACTTCGGTGGCAGTGAAGCTGGTGCCCCTCTGCCTCCTTGGCCGGGGGTTGCCACTGGTGCCAGATGTTGCAGTGCCCGACATAGCAACCCCAGAGGCAGGAGTGGGTGGGCAACTGGGTCCTGGGGCTGGGCTGTGGGGCGATGGAAAATCAGTCGGGAGTCTTCGGTTCCAGCAGGGGTGGTCACAGCAACAGCACCCCTGGCTGATGTGCAGGCAGCAAATGGCAGGGCACGTGGGTAGCAGGCATTCAGGCAGCAGCAGATGGCAGGTGGGAGCGTACTCAGGGCTCTGGGGGGCAGTAATTCGGCCTTCTGGGCAGGAGCGTGGTCTTCCGTGTGTGAACGCGTGGCCAGCTTGATACGGAGTGATTTTGCACGTGAAAATCCAGCACGTCTGCGTGTAATTCGAGGAAAGGCCCTTAGCGCGTAAGCGCGTCAGCACACGTCTGTACATTCATTGGCCCAAAGGCCACCAGCGTATGCGCGTCTATGAATTCACGTGCACGTTGAATATGGCACACGTTTGAAATGTTGCGTGTTAAAAAAATGAAAGACACGTCCGACTGTCAAAGCGTGTAATTGGTGGAAATGGCCTTAGAGCGTACACGCGGAAGTGACAAAGCGTTTAATTGGTGGAAATGGCCTTAGCGCGTACACGCGGAAGTGACAAAGCGTGTAATTGGTGGAAATGGCCTTAGCGCGTACACGCGGAAGTGACAAAGCGTGTAATTGGTGGAAATGGCCCTAGCGCGCACACGCGGAAGTGACAAAGCGTGTAATTGGTGGAAATGGCCTTAGCGCGTACATGCGGAAGTGACAAAGCGTGTAATTGGTGGAAATGGCCCTAGCGCGTACACACGTAAGTGACGCTGGATGTGTGGGCCTGCATAAAAGGTACGTGTAGAACACCATTTCCTTGTACGTGCTTTTCGTGGAGAGCGAGTGGGTGAAATTCGTACTTCTTGTTGTTTCACACGCGATTTACTTCACAGCGTTTCAAGTTCGTACTCCCTGTTACCTCTGACAGCTTTTTCTCTTTTTTCTCTTTTTCTGGTTTTCCTGGGCCTGTTCCCTCAAACAGCGTTCCCTTCTACTGTTGTCCTGTCCTCAGACAGAGTACAATTCTTCTTTTGGCGGGGGTGTTGCCAACGCGCACACGCGCTTCTTTTTCACGCTCTTTTTCCTGGCAGACGGTGAGTCACGCATGTATCTAACATCTGTGCTTGCCCCGTGTGTAGCCTACCCCTTCAGAGGTCAATCGAGGCTGCGTGTGACACACATACGTTCATTCTGGTGTTACTGGGTGCCACAGCGTAGTGCAGGTTTTTTTTTCCGCACACGTGGTCTAGGAGGGGTTGCGTGCACGTCATCTCCCTTTTTTGGGCTTCCTGTGCGTTGCGTGACCCGTCATCTTTCCCCAGGGGTCACATTCAGCCTTGCTAGAGCACTAGGATACAATTACCATCTGGTACCCACCCCCTTTGACCCCCAATTGCCCAGGACAATAGTTTACAGCCACTCCCATACGCACATTAACATCAGTGCCATGGTTGGGAGGCGAGGAACCTGTAAGGGTGGCAAAGGTGGACGAGCCACAAGTGATGGCCGTGGTGGATCCAGTAGGGGACGTGGTCGTTACTTGCAGGGTGACCCTGTCCCCCCATGTGTGGAGGACCAGTCAAGGGCACCCATAATCCCCCCCCCGGTTGAGGCTCATGTGGCTGACACCATCCATGCTCAGCCCTTGTTGGACCAGCCCATTGTGGCACCAGACCTGGCTGACTCCATGGCTGACTTCCAGGTCAGCAGGCCTATGACACGTGCGCTGGTGCACGTTGATGTCATCAGGCCACGTGGATCAGGGGCAGCAAGGTCATCTGCTGCCCCAAGTAAGCAGGGTGGAGAGGCTGCAGGGGCAGCTGTGGCTCCATCCACCCCAGCTCTCACACACCCAGCCAGGACAGTGTCGGTCCTAGTCCATCCTGCTGACATTCCCCCTGACACCATTACACTTGAGCCAATGCCTGCACCAACTCCCATGCTGAGTGTGCAATCCCACACTCCTGATACAGAGTCCACCAGGGCTCCTGCCCCTAGTGTCCAGAGCGGCGTAGGACACTCAGGATCACCACCACCTTCCAAGCGGAAGAGGAAGAGTGCTCGTCCGGCACAGGCTGATGCCCCAGACACGGCTACACAGTCCGGCCCGTCGAGGAAGCCCAGCTTCACGGATGCCGAACTGAATGCACTTGTCGAGTATGTGTCCGCACATGATAACGAAATGGTCATTGTTGCAGGATCCAAGACCACACGTTGCGGACATCGTAAGTGCCCTTGGAATCGTGAGGTGCACAGCCAATGATTGCTATAAGCGCTGGAATGACCTAAAGCGCAGGGCAAAGAATAAGCTGGCCTCAAGTCATGCCGCAACTCTAGTGACTGGAGGTGGGTCTCCAGTAGAAGACATGGAACTCACTCCACATGAGTCAGTCGCTGGGACCTATGTCACGGAGGAACAGATCCAAGGCGTGGGAGATCTGCCTGATTATGAGGCATTGTCCGGTGAGTGCACATGCATGTGTGTGTTATCCATGTGCATGGTGTGTGTGTGAGGACTTCTGTTTGTGTGCCAGGTGAGGGTGTGTGCCCCTGAGTCGTTTGGGTCACCCATGTGCTTCATGCAATACATTCTGCGCAGCAGCATTTGGCCATAGCAGTATTCCTTCTGCCAACAGTATACATCTAGCCCAACAGCACGCCAGTTGCCCTTGAAGTGTCACCTTGCCACAACATTGTTGCTTATTTTTCTCTGTTCATTCAGGCAGATTATTTGCATTCCACCACTTTTACTAGGCATTTCTCAGTCCTCTAGTCAAATGTCTGACATGGCTATGGTAAAGTGGAGTGACTTTGTTACCTGGATATCATTTGTTTAGACATGTCCCTGTGCAATCGGACCATTTTGGACTGGCAGCTCCAGGTGAAAAATCAGACCTGTTTGAATTAGAAAAGCTATTACATGAGGGAACTGGACTGAATGAATAAGTGCTGCCCTCCTCCCCATCTTCACTCAATAGCAATGGTACATGCCATCTGTGTGATGGCATGTGTTTTTCACCTGGCAATCACAGGCCAATGTGTGATGCCACTGCCAGGCAGCATGCAGAAAATGTGTTCATCTTCCATCTTGGTGTCATCAGTGTGTGCCATTTGCCTACCCTTCATACGCAGTGAGGGTGCATGCATGGGAGGGTTTTAGTCATGTGGGACATGTGTCAATCAAGTACTGGTTCTGTTGCTTCTCAGCCCTCATTGTGTGCCATGGTGCTAATGCCTGTTTCCATTTGTTTGCTTTTATGTCTTTGCAGGGGAAGACGCACCTGATACTGCTGGGGTTGTGGAGATGGTGCAGACCCAGGAGGGGTCTGAGGGCCGACCGACCACAAGTGAGGGACGTGGTGTGGTGGTGGGTGAGAACCCAAAACTGCTGCAGGTCGTGCTCTCAAGGGGTGTCTCTGACTGCACCTCCCCCGAGCTGTACTCAGGTGTTGATTCGGATGATGAGACCTACGTGCCGTCGCAGGTGAGTGTTCCTGGGAGGGATTCTGTTCTGTCCCACCCACCTGCACCAGGGTCAGAACCCTTAATGGGGATGTCAGTGTTGGCAGCTACGCCTTTGGTGGTTACGGATGCAGGGTCACACTCCGCGACATCTGATCCTGTTCCTGGGCCAGCAGATCAGAGGGGGAATGCAGTCCTGCAGCCTCAGGCAGTGCCGGCACAGCAAGGCGCAGTTAACTTGCCCCAGACAGGTGTGGTGCCCGCCGACGTGGTGGCCGTACGCCACCTGGCAATACCGCATGGGAGCAATCCATTTACAGTTTGGCAACCCAACAGGCAGCATCATCAGAGATGATGGCTCAGGCCATGGATAGGGTGGCCACTTCCATTGTCCCCCCCGAAAGGCTGATGGAGCGACTACAGCAGGCAACCGACTCCATCTGCCAGTCACACAGGGAGGACATGTTGGCGTCCAACAGGGACAGGAGGGCGGCACTGGCGACTCTGCAGGAAGCCATCTCCATAGAGTCCCAGGGCCACAGGGAAGCCCTGAGGCTGGAACTCCTTCACCTCAGGACGACTCTTGTTGAACTTGAGGCTTCAACAAACCGAAGGACAGAACAGCAGCTGGAGCGTCTCACCCGTACGCTCTCAGCTGAGATGCAGGCAACTAGGGCGGAGGTCCGGGCATCCCGTGAGTTGTTGCATGGGGACCTCCGCACACTCATCCTCCAGAAGGAGACCTACCACACTTGCATGCTTGCAGCCATGGAGGAACAGACTAGGGCCTTGCGTGGGCTGCCTCCCATAGTGCCACCACCTCCGGATGCAGCTGCACAGGGTGATAATAGCGACAGCAGTGATACTCCCACAATAGGGTAGCCGTGTGGGCCATGAGCCCATGGAGGTGTTTTTTTTTTCGCAAGATCCACACAGGTGGGTTTTGGTGTGCACCCTGTCCTCGGACCTCATGGGTGGCCTCCCCAACCCCCCCACGGGCCCATTAATGGCCATTTTTGATTTTTTTTAATTTTTTTATTTTTGTACATTTTTTTTTTTTTTTGGGACAGTGTGTTGCCTTGTGTGGCTCCCGTGAGCATACGCTGCATTGTGGCTGGGTACATGCAGGCTTGTCATGTATTTGGTTCAGATGCTTCGGTTTTTGTCACACACACCCCTCCTGCTTCCCGTTTCCATGGGCTTGCAAAGGGTGTGCCCAAGTGACATTGACGTACATGGTGACATAGGACTCCCACTACATGTGTGGGTAGTCTAGTCAATACTGTGTATACATTCCTAGTGCATATTGCTGTTGTGTTGTACACTGCATGTTGCATTGATGTGTAACTCATCATCCATGTCTACCTCCTAATTTGCAGGTCCTTTCCTCATGTCTACACAAGGCCCTCTACTTTGGAGATGGGGTCCATGTTGGCAGCAGTGCACCAACAACTCTACATGGCTGCAACACTGTACAGTTGGAAGTGGTGGGAGTGCAGGCATTTCCAGGTGGTGAGACTACTGATTCCTTACATTCGTAATGTCATGTTAATGGTAGTTTTGAGGGTCAGTAGCTGATAAGTGTTATTGCTAAATACCTGCTCAAGTGTGTTGTTGGTCCTGCATTACTGTGAGCATTTCAGGAGTAGCGAGTTTCAATTAGGGACACTGTACTTTGTGACACTTGTGTCATGTTGTGGGGATTACTTTGTTTACCTGCAGATAGCATGACATGGCACGGTGTGTCGTGTGGCGGTGCAGGGGATGGGTTGGGTGACATGGCACTGTCCTCATGTTGCATTTTGCAAGTGGGTATTCATTTTAGCTGCATGAATGTGCTTTTTCACGAAACTGCATTGGTGGTGTCTGTGTAGGTAGGGATGCACACATTGTAACACTTCCAGGTGAACAATCTCAGGCTGATATGGTTTTGACGGTTGATTCTCCAGACATTCAGGATCAGTGTCAGGTTGAGTCATCATTGATTGTCAGATGGAATGTGCCAGGGCAGTGTGCACTCCACAGGGGTGTGATTTCTATGTGAAGTAATTAGCCACTAGCTGTGTACGGGCTGCCTCACCCCGTGCCCTTTCCCCTCCCATGCGCAGCGGGCGTGCATGTGGTTGGGGATGTGGGGGCACTACCATGTCCACGGCCAGGCCCCGGCGTGTTGCAACGTTGTGCAGGACACATGCTGCCACTATGATCCTGCACACTACTGGGGGAGCGTATAACAGCTGCCCGCCAGAACGGTCAAGGGAGCGAAAGCGTGACTTAAGCACTCCGAATGTGCGCTCCACAATGCCCCGGGTGGCAATGTGGGCTGTATTATATCTTACCTCGGGTGGCGTGGTGGGGTTCCGAATTGGCGTCATCATGTGGGGGCTGAGAGGGTAGGCACTGTCCCCTGTGGAGGTGGTGATGGGTATCATTGGTGGGGTTGTGACCTTGCTCAGTATCTGACATGCATGCATGTGCAGTGGCATTCATACTCACCAAGCAGCCATGTATCGCCATGCCGCCCAGCTTCTAGGTCCCGGCTTAGGGTGGACATTCGGTAAATGAAGCTGTCGTGGGTGGACCCGGGATAGTTGGCATATACTGAGGTGATGATTCCCTTGGCATTACATACTACCTGCACGTTGATGGAATGCCAGTGCTTGCGGTTCCTATAGATGTGCTCAGATGCCCTGGGGGGACGTAGAGCCACATGGGTGCAGTCGATGGCACCTAGCACTTTGGGGAATCGTGCCACACCGTAAAAATCCAGGGCGGCAGCATGCCTTTCTGCAGGTATTCTGGGCAGGTATATGTGCCTGCGGACTGATGGGCGTGCAGTGATGATGTTCAAGACCTGGTGTAGGCAGCGTGACTGCGTGGCCTGTGACACCCCACCCACTATGGCACTTGTCCGCTGAAATGATCCAGTGGCTAAGAAGTGCAGTACATTGAGGACCTTCTCCAGGGGGCTGAGTGCTTGGGAGCACAGGGTGGGTGATGTGAGGTCATCCTCCCACTCACTCACCAGGTCCAGTATTATGTGTGGTGGAAACCTGTACCTCCCATACACCTGGTCATCAGGCATCCCGAAAAGGCTGGTTCTGGGTGTGAAAATTCTGGCCCTGACTATCCTCCTCCTCCTCCTTTGGTAGCCCACGGCCACTGCTGCTAGGAACGGTATATTCATCCTGGCGTCTGAGCTTGTTAGTTTTTTGCCCGCAAATTTATGCGTCGCGGGTCGACGTATGCCTGCTTCCTCCTGGCGTACGTGTTTCTTTGCGCGTGTTGTAGGCGAGCGTGTGAAACTTCCCGCGCACCCCTGAAATCCAGTACCCAGGCCAATAGCGTGTGGAAATTTCCGCGCACCCCGGAATACACGTGCGCTGATGTACTCGCGTGTGTAAGTGCCCGCGCACCCCTGAAATACACGTACATAGGCCAATCGCGTGTACGCGCACTTTTGTCCAATTACACGCGATGACACTCTGACATGCAGTCTTTCCACGTGTGCTCCAGCATCATGTGCTATGAGGGAAACACCCGTGCGGGTCACGTCACAGACGCGCTTACGCGCTGAGGGCCTTTGGTCCAATAGAATCACGTATGCGTGCTGACCCGTTTACGCGCTGAGGGCCTTTGGTCCAATAGGATCGCGTATGCGTGCTGACGCGCTTACGCGCTAAGGGCCTTTCCTCAAATTTCACGCTGACGTGCAGGATTTTCATGTGCCAAATCACTCCGTATCAAGCTGGCCACGCGAAAACACACAGAAGACCACGCTCCTGCCCAGAAGGCCGAATTACTGCCCCCCAGTGCCCCGAGCAGCCTCCCACGTGCCATCTGCTGCTGCCTGCCTGCCTGCCTGCTGCCGCTGTGCCCTGCCATTTGGTGCCTGCACATCAGCCATCTGCAGGGGTCCAGTTGCTGTGTCCACCCCTGCTGGAACAGAAGACTCCCGACTGGGATAACATCGCTCCACAGCCCAGCCCCAGGACCCAGTTGCCCACCCACTCCTGCCTCTGGGGTTGCCATGTCGGGCACTTCAACATCTGGCACCAGTGGCAACCCCAGGCCAGAGGGGCAGAGGGGCACCAGCTTCACTGCCACCGAAGTTGGTGTCCTGGTGGAGCTTGTCCTGGGGCAGTATGATGCCCTCTTTGGATCGTCCCGCACCAGCAAGGAAGGACGGGAGAGGATCTGGGCCGACTGTGTGGTTGCCATCAACGCGGAGGGGGTGGCAACCCGCGACGTCCAGAAGATCAAGAAGCGCTGGGAGGACTTGTGGTCCAGGACCCTCGTGAAGGCCCGGTGCCTCGAGGAGGGGGGCCGGGGCCGCATGAGTTCCATCCAGATGAGGGTCCTGGAACGCGTACGCCCAGCGCTCCACGCCCAGATCCTTGAGAGGGAGACCCGTCTGGAGTTCAGCGGTAAGTGGCCAAGCATTGCTGTGTGAGACAGGGCATGTTGCGGTGTGCTGGTTGTCTGATACTTGCCTGTATGTGTGACATAGGCCATGTATGCATGTATGTGTGCAGGGACATCATGGTAATGCATGTGCGACCAGTGATGTGTGAACCACATGGTTGTTGTATGTGTTTAAATGCGACATGGGTAGCCCTATGCAGATTTTACACATGAGAGCATGCCAGTCTCTGTTCCTGGACATGGGTGGGGTGAGGGATGGGTGCTGATGCCAGGTACATATATGGTAGCCATGTCTGTGTGCCTGACCTGCGTGTCTGTGACTTGTGAATGTCATGGATGCATGACACATGTGTGTGACAATGCACAGATTCACTGATGCAGCCTAGTTATCCTTGTATCCGCTGTGTTTGGGGTGTATGAGGCCAGATGGATGTGACTGAGGTGAAATGTGTGCATGTGATAGGCATGACCCATGTGAGTTCCATATCATTGTATGTTTCAAGAGTCCATTGGACATGTATGGAAATGTCCATGGCATGCACCATGCCTGTTACTGTTTGTGTTTTGCCTGGACTGACCCATGTGTTGTGGAGGGACATCATGGAAGTGTACTTTGACAGTGGTACTCATCTGCTATTTCTTCCTGTCTAGGGAACCATTGTACAGTACCCTGATGCTTGTTTTCTATGTCTCCCTCTACGCAGCGGCTAGTGAAGAAGAGGGCGGAGACGGCGCTGTGGAGCAAGGCGGCGGGGATGCCCCCACGGTTTCAGCGGAAGGGGTGGGTGAGCCCCCACAGGGGCCTGCTACGGCAGAAGACGGTGAGGAGCCATCCAGGTTGGTGGTTTCCACAGAGGAGGAGGAGGCCGCCACTGATGCTCACATGGGGCCTGGTGGGGGCATCCCTGCTGGTGCAAGTGGTGCAGTCCAGGGGCAGGGGCAGGAGGCAGCACAGGTCACCGTGGAGGGGCCTGTACATGTTGCTGTCCCTGACCCTGTGAGTGCACCACCATGCACCAACAGGGATGCCCCGTCCCAGGCCCGTCCGCAGGTAGAGGGGATGTCCATGTCACCTGACTCCCCTCCACCTGTGGATGAGGGGACCCGTGGCCGTATGGAGAAGGTCCTGATTGGGGTCACGATGCGCGCGGGTGCAATTTGTGATGACATGCGTGCTTCCCGGGAGGAGCACGCACGTCATCACGAAGAGCACCGTGCCGACGTGGCCCAATTGGGATATTCCATGTTCGGGGGTTTCCTGCATGTGTCGGCCAATCTGGCGGCCCTCTCCTCCTCTGTGGAGGCTATACGCCGGTCGTTCTACTTGCCGTCTTCCGGCCCAGATGCCACCAGGGCCCCCTGTGGACCTGCCCTGACCAATGCAGCCAGCTCGGTGGGGATCCCATCCCTGCCAGAGTCGGGAGTCGGAGGTCCAGCAGGGGTGGACACCACAGCAACTGTACCCCAGCAGATGGAGGATGTGCCGCAATCATCAGGCAGGACACGTGCACGACGGCGTCGGTGGATTCCATCAGCCTGGATGCCGTCGTGCTGGCAGAGGCAGTTGCGTCGGAGGCAGCAGCAGAGTCAACGTGGGAGGCATCATGGCTCAGGGCCATCAACATCGGAGGGGCAGGCATCGGCCGGAGGGCAGGAGGACCCAGGACAGGAAGTGTCTTCCGTGTGGCTGCGGTTGGGCCAGCAGATAGGTACGGAGCAGCGGCGGGCGGAAGAGGTGCGGCTCACGATGGTCAGGGCGGAGAACTCCATGCGGAGGGCCCTGAGGCGGGCCGAGTGCCTCGAGGCAATCCGCAGGGGGTTGGAGGAGCAGATGGCGTTATCCCTGCGGACCCTCGGGGCCATTGAACAGGACCGCCTCCGGGACATAGACGAGGAGTTTGATGATGTCCTGGCCCGGAACACCACGGAGTGAGCCGCTGGACTTTCCCGCCGCCTTTGTGTATAGTTCTTTAGTTTTAGGTTTCCTTTGTTTCTTCTTATGATTTGGAGTCGACGGACACTGCTCAACTTTTTGTATATAGTTGCATTTTAGTTAGGGTTTTTTGTAGGTTTCCTTTGTTCAGTTGGGCTCATGGACCCTTGGATGTTTTGTACATAGTTCTTCATTGGATTGTTTTTTTTTTTTTTTTTTTCATTTATTCACCATGGAGCAATGGTCTTTGCATTTATTTTTCTCTCTCGGATTGATTTTATTCTTAATGTGACTTTGGACAACATTTTTTTGGATTTGGATTTGTAGTTTTGATTTTTTTGGACGGACATGCAGCTTATCTTTTTTTCATTGCCATTGTAGTTTGTTTCATTTCATTTGCATTCAATTTTTTTTAATACAATTTTGTTTTCATACTTCACTGTGTGGTATCATCTCATTGGTTTCATGCATGTCATGTTGGGTGTTTTCCCATTCAATTGCAACCATTGTGTGTGACGGACATGGGTTCATTTGCTTTATGAACATTGGGGGTGTAACATGTAATTTCCATTTCCATGTGGGTGAATGGGTTACTTGGTAGGGCCTTTTGGCTGAGGAGGCTGACCATAACGCACATGATTGGGGATTGTGAGGACCTGGGTGCAGGGGGACATGAGTGGGGGCCTGGTGGAGGGTGCCCCTGGATGCTGGGGGGTGGGGGTGCAGGGGGACATGAGTGGGGGCCTGGTGGAGGGTGCCCTGCACTGCTGGGGGGGGTGGGGGTGCAGGGGGACATGAGTTGGACATGAGTGGGGGCCTGGTGGAGGGTGCCCTGCACTGCTGGGGGGTGGGGGTGCAGGGGGACATGAGTGGGGGCCTGGTGGAGGGTGCCCCTGCACTGCTGAGGGGTGGGGGTGGTGGGAGACATGAGTTGGACATGAGTGGGGGCCTGGTGGAGGGTGCCCTGCACTGCTGGGGGGTGGGGGTGGTGGGAGACATGAGTGGGGGCCTGGTGGGGGCTGCCCAAGTTGGTTGGGGGGTGGGGGTGGTGGGAGACATGAGTTGGACATGAGTGGGGGCCTGGTGGAGGGTGCCCTGCACTGCTGGGGGTGGGGGTGCAGGGGGACATGAGTGGGGGCCTGGTGGAGGGTGCCCTGCACTGCTGGGGGGTGGGGGTGCAGGGGGACATGAGTTGGACATGAGTGGGGGCCTGGTGGAGGGTGCCCTGCACTGCTGGGGGGTGGGGGTGCAGGGGGACATGAGTGGGGGCCTGGTGGGGGTTGCCCATGGTGGCTGGGGGGTGGGGTGGTGGGAGACATGAGTGGGGGCCTGGTGGAGGCTGCCCCTGCACTGCTGGGGGGTGGGGGTGATAGGGAACATGAGTGGGGGCCTGGTGGGGGATGCCCATGGTGGCTGGGGGGTGGGGGTGCAGGGGGACATGAGTGGGGACCTGGTGGAGGGTGCCCCTGGATGCTGGGGGGTGGGGGTGATAGGGGACATGAGTGGGGGCCTGGTGGAGGGTGCCCCTGCACTGCTGAGGGGTGGGGGTGGTGGGAGACATGAGTTGGACATGAGTGGGGGCCTGGTGGAGGGTGCCCTGCACTGCTGGGGGGTGGGGGTGCAGGGGGACATGAGTGGCGGCCTGGTGGAGGGTGCCGCTAGATGCTGGGGGGTGGGGGTGATAGGGGACATGAGTGGGGGCCTGGTGGAGGGTGCCCTGGATGCTGGGGGGTGGGTGTGCAGGGGGACATGAGTTGGACATGAGTGGGGGCCTGGTGGAGGGTGCCCCTGAATGCTGGGGGGTGGGGGTGGTGGGAGTCATGAGTGGGGGCCTGGTGGAGGGTGCCCCTGGATGCTGGGGGGTGGGGGTGATAGGGGACATGAGTGGGGGCCTGGTGGAGGGTGCCCTGCACTGCTGGGGGGTAGGGGTGCAGGGGGACATGAGTTGGACATGAGTGGGGGCCTGGTGGAGGGTACCCTGCACTGCTGGGGGGTGGGGGTGCAAGGGGACATGAGTGGGGGCCTCGTGGAGGGTGCCCCTGCACTGATGAGGGGTGGGGGTGGTGGGAGACATGAGTTGGACATGAGTGGGGGCCTGGTGGAGGGCGCCCTGCACTGCTGGGGGGTGGGGGTGGTGGGAGACATGAGTGGGGGCCTGGTTGAGGGTGCCCCTGGATGCTGGGGGGTGGGGGTGATAGGGGACATGAGTGGGGGCCTGGTGGAGGGTGCCCCTGGATGCCTGGGGAGTGGGGGTGCAGGGGGACATGAGTTGGACATGAGTGGGGGCCTGGTGGAGGGTGCCCCTGCACTGCTGAGGGGTGGGGGTGGTGGGAGACATGAGTTGGACATGAGTGGGGGCCTGGTGGAGGGTGCCCTGCACTGCTTGGGGGTGGGGGTGCAGGGGGACATGAGTGGGGGCCTGGTGGGGCTGCCCATGGTGGCTGGGGGGTGGGGGTGGTGGGAGACATGAGTGGGGGCCTGGTGGAGGCTGCCCCTGCACTGCTGGGGGGTGGGGGTGTTAGGGGACATGAGTGGGGGCCTGGTGGGGGATGCCCATGGTGGCTGGGGGGTGGGGGTGGTGGGAGACATGGGTGGGGGCCTGGTGGGGGCTGCCCATGGTGGCTGGGGGGTGGGGGTGGTGGGAGACATGAGTGGGGGCCTGGTGGAGGGTGCCCCTGGATGCTGGGGGGTGGGGGTGCAGGGGGACATGAGTTGGACATGAGTGGGGGCCTGGTGGAGGGTGCCCTGGATACTGGGGGTGTGGGTGCAGGGGGACATGAGTTGGACATTAGTGGGGGCCTGGTGGAGGGTGCCCTGCACTGCTGGGGGTGGGGGTGCAGGGGGCCATGAGTGGGGGCCTGGTGGAGGGTGCCCCTGGATGCTGGGGGGTGGGGGTGATAGGGGACATGAGTGGGGGCCTGGTGGAGGGTGCCCCACACTGCTGAGGGGTGGGGGTGCTGGGTGACATGAGCAGGTGTGCAGGGTAGTCCCCTGTGGTGTCGGCTGCCTGCAGGGGCCATGGAGGGTGTACAGGGAATACCTGGGAGCACACAGCCAAATCGCGTGTAGAATTTCCCGCGTACCCCTGAAATACACGTACCCAGCCAAATAGCGTGTGCGCTGGTTTGACCGTGTGCTTTTTTGCCCTATTCGATTCCATGAATACGTGTTGTAGGCGAGCGTGTGGGCGTTCCGCGCACTTGCACCCTGTACTTCCCCCGTGACGCCCACATTTTGGCAAGTTGTTCCCCATTCCGAGTGTTACGCCCCGTGTTCCGCCTACTTTTGTTGTGTGCGCCGCGCTATGTGCGATTTTCGCTGTGGCCTGTGCGATTTTCGCTGTGACCTGGCGCACGCCGTTAGATGGCCTGTGCACCAACGTGCGCCGCACACTTTTTTAGCGCACATCCGATGGTTTTCTCGCGCACGGACTTCTATGAATCGATGTGCGCTGCTTTTCGTGCGATTTTCGCACTTGCACTGCGATTTTCGCTATTCCACTGCGAATCGCACGTTTTTGGCCACTTGCGCCACGCAAATTATTCCATGAATCGGCCTGACAGTCTCTTTCAACACAAATTCACAACCTCAACACCTGATTGGGTAATCCCTACAGTCCCCTTTCCATGCTGGATTTGCTGGAAAACCAAGGATGTGGCACGTCCTGTCCACGGACAGCCACAGTGTCTGCGGACCATGTAACTCTTAGACAGCCCTCTACCCTTTCCACTTCACTCTCTGTGCCATTCCCTCATTGGATATAGCTAAGCAGTCACACAAGCATCCACCAATCACATCCAAGACCTCTACATCTAACTCCATCATCAGAGTTCAGCACTTCAAGTGTACTGTTGATCACTCTGAGTACAAGTCTCATATCATTGGAAAGCACCTACTACAAAAACTACTGTACAAGTCTCCAAGATTTCTACTTGCAGCTGCATGCATATCCACATGCATGAATACAAACCACAGGTATGCATATTTTATGCACAGTAGATGTACAACTCTTATAAATGCATATAAACAGGGTAACTACCACTTAAACTCTACAACCTATAAAATGGCCATACTATTATTTTTCTCATATGCTATAATCAACTGTCACTTCCAAACCTGTCTGCTATCTAAATTCTTTTTTTTACACATACAACTATCTAACATATTGTAAGTAAAATATAATGGTGCAACATATAAAATGCAGTAGCCCATAAAGCCAGTTAAAATGTTTTATTCTGTGGGTGTGATCTATGAGTGTGATATGCTGTGGTGGTTGTGGCCAAGGCCTAAAGTCTTGGGTGCATGCACACACTATGTTCAGTTATCAAACAAGAATATTACTACAAAAACATAAAAATCAACATCTAAATTAACATCAGTGCTATAAACACACACAATTACTAACGTCTTTCTTTTACAATTGCAGTGAAGACCAATCTCCTGAAAAGCAGCAGCATCGGAAGTACAAACAACAACTCAGAAGAAACTTGCTCATTCCAAACAAAAAGAAGTAGGTACTATACCACCATAATATTCTTATTGTTACTCAAACACACTGTGGGGTTGATTCATGGAATTTGTACACTGAAAAACTGAGATTTGTGCACCATTCTGCCTACAAACCCACATATGTTAAACAAGTATTTGCAGGCAAATTGCTGCACAAATCCCCATTTTCCGGTGCCCAAATTACGTAACTCAGCCCCTAGAATGTTAGTACTGCTGAAAAAGAACTGTTTTAATTCTATACCATTAGATTTTGTATTAGTGCTTCTCCTCACCACTAGCTTACTTTCTACTGTCATCTGAACCCCAGTATACTAACACACAAATAAAAGAATAGCCTTCCCAACTAGTTGTAGCTTCCAATGCACAATCACACACCACCACATACATCCTTACCATCATACTCAGACACTCATGCACACAGCACACATACATTGCAGAACAGCCCAACCCATACCTTCTTTTTATTCAACAGACCCCAAAGAATGCCTACCAAAAAGCAAGTCCATAAAAAGCAACGCAGAAGTAGAGAAAATGAAAATAAAAGTGTCCACAATAAGCATCCATCTCTAGCAGATTTTGTACAAAAAGTTCAAACAAAAGATCTAATAGAGTCATTAAGCGAAACAAAGCAAGCTTTCAGTACAAAAACTTTGCCTCTTCTTTCAAAATGTAAAACGAAACAGAAAGTGATTAACAAGAATTCAGCTACCACTACTGCTAACACACTGCTCCTATAAATCGTGATGTAGTGGCAAGTAACCATACCAAAAAAAGTATTTTACAAAAAATGTTCTGCCACAGAGTCCTTCAGAATCTTATTAAAACAGGAGAGAAATCATGCACAACCCTTAAAAACTACCAAAGAAAATGTATCTTAGAAGCTCTCATAGACAGTACAATCCTTCTCAAAAGGATGTTATTTATTTTAGTGTTAAACTGAATGAAACCACTAAAAAAACTAACTACTAAATTACAAAAAAGACTTCTCAATAAACAGAATGTCAACAAAAATTACTTCTTAAATATCTGTGGGGGTGAATGGAGTTACACCACGAGCACAGAACCATATTTCAATGAAGAAGCATACAAACAAAAGCAAACAAACACAATTGCCATACATAGCAGTGGACGAGGGTATGAAAAACTTAATAATACCATAATGGAACAAGAAACGCTGCTCACAAAAATATCCCCAGAAAACTCTGCATCACCTCTCCATCAGTCTGAACCAAAACGTCCAGTATACAAATGGCCGTGCACGTCAATGTGTAACATTGACAAAAAATCTTTCAAATCTTTACGCCAGTTCCTCAATCAATATGTAAAATGCAAAGACAAATTCAAAATGAAACTTCTACAACATATGGATACCTGTCCAGTGCGGAAACACACAGGACTACAAGGACATTCAATAGCCTGCATTTCAGGACGGAATTGCAAAGCACCTTCATCATATCAAAATGATATCAACACATCATTCAACTATAAGACATCTAGTCCATAAACTGTACTATGCTAAAAGTCCAGATTTAGCATTAGACAATTTAAATAACAATCTTCTACAGGGTACAGCCAAAGACCTACTCGAAGAAATAGAGCATATCCAGAGAACATATTTTTTTTGGAAGTGAAAGCCACTTACAAAATGTAATAGCTTTACAACAGACTAGGAACAATTCTACAAATGGCAACCTTCTACTACACACATACAAAAAAGGAATACTAACATTTGAAAGTACATTCGCTGAAGTACCAAACCATGTGTGTGTGTGCTGCCACAGAACTTTTTATAAAACTGGCACAAACACTGTAGACATAACATACAAAATAGAAGACAATGAAGATTCCAAATGGTTTGAATTAGCTCTCTACCTTATAGCAGAAAACCAATACGAATTAAAGGACCCCTTAATACTTTGCAGTTACTGCACTGCAAAACTTGACAACAACCAAACTACTTCACGTGCTATCACAAATAACTTAGAACTATTACCACTACCAAAACCCTTGCAACAACTCATTTTATATGAGAGCATCATAATTCAAACAGTGCATCCATTTCAAGCAATGATACACCTTCAACCAAAATCAGAAAAATTACCTCCATAAGAATTAGTGAAAGGCATTTGTGGCAAAGTAATTTATTTACCATTATATCTGAAAGAAAATGTACACACTCTAGAAGTGCAACGTACAGTATGTGAAAACAAAATCAAAATATCAAGGCTGAGTACCCCAAAAGGAAATACACTGAACACGGGTTACAAAGGAACATACAAAGATCTTTATTTTATACTGAAGAGTTTTCCAAGAAAAGTAACAGATAGCTATCGGCCCTCAGTACAACACAACGAACTCCAGCGTGGTTCAGTGTGTTCAGTGAGAGAAGCTGTACATTAGAATTTGTCACTCTTTTATACCATTTGCGAACATGATGTCCAACCCTACTTTGGGTTAATATTCCTCTAATTCATTACTTATCTAGGGTTCATGCCGAGTTTGCATATCCACATGCAACTAGTTTTCCTTTAATACATACGTCAACAAGCCTACACAGCAACTGTGTATTTTGGGATTTCTCATACAGGTCTTCTCAAACATTAATACAATGTAGTTAAACAAGTGTTCTCAGTTCAGTATTTCACTACATTGTTCTTAACATATGCTCACGGATTAGTTTCATTGCACGAGTAATCCTTTACACACAGGTCAGCGAAGGACAAGGTCTCAGTTCACGACCCCAACAAGTGGCCTGCAGGCAAGTTACAAATTAATTACTCACAGAGGTCAAGACGGCCATGTTGTATTTCGGAATGACATAGTCCACCAATTTAACTCACAGGGTGACTTTACAGAGTGAACCTAAAATGGCGGATTGACCTAAAATGGCAGTTTACATTGATTCTAAGATCAGGACCTTGCAACACGGATTCATTCATTGCAATAGGAGGTACGATATGATTTCCCATTTGACAAATAGAGCAATCTTTAATTGTCGTAGACTTACATAAAGTTAGACAAGCCTTGCAATATCTAAAAGACAACAATGAATACTACAAAGAAATTAATATTGAAGAAAACCTGAGGGAAACGACTTAAATAATTTAGGAGTCACCAGAAATTGGTAAATTTGTACTTCTAGATCCTGCTACAGTATCCAATATTTTAGACCATTATACACTTCATCCATTACACTCTAAAGACACCATAGATGACGCACTAGAAATGTACCAAATGCGCCAAACCAAAGGATCACCAATCAGCATATGGGAAAACAGTATAGAAGCACATGCTACTCTTTCCTACTGGGAAAGGAGGAAGGTACAATGATTGACCCACCCAGGTAACAGCATCAGAATACCGCTTGTTACGAATGTATTCTGAAGATCCCAGATTTAGACAAAATGTGGAATACATATTCGACCTATTCTTTGAAAGTGAACTAGCAACTTTATGCTACGGAGTTGCACACACATTGAAATCAGGTACCCACTTTTAAAATATGTCAGCTACGCAATTACTACAAAAAAGTGCAAGAAAAAGAAGAGGTTTTACAATCAAGCATTACAAATCTGATAGAAAACCTGCATGGTTCTATAGAGTACTGGTTCCGACGTCACGGATATGTACGATGTATGATAAGAAACCTTGGCCCACCAACTTGGTTTGTTACGTTAAGTTGTGCAGAATGTGCATGGGAAGATTTACATGATTTCCTACGCATATCAAACAAAAACAAAACAAACATAGATATACTAACACCTGGAGAACTTTGCCCTCTAGATCCTGTTAATGTTTCAAGATATTTCCATCATCGCTTCATTGCTATGCTACACTTTATTTGTAATAAAACTGTTCCTCCCCTCAGAGAAGTGCAACACTTCTTTTGGAGAAAAGAAACCAAGTCATAGGAGCACCACATATCCACATGCTTTTATGGATTAAAGATGCTCATAAATTTGGTCCAAAACAGTGATGCCACTGTTTTACAGTTTATCGAAAAATATGTCACTTGTGAAATTCCATCAGGAGCAACAAATAGTGATCTTCATTCACAAATTTTACAATTTCAAAGACACAAATGTGGGAAATACTGTCGTCGCAAATACAAAAACAAACAGAAATACTATACCAAATGCGGCTTTGGTTTCCCTAGACCAGTTACAGCAACAGGTCAAGTAAACAACTTCATGTCTTCAGTTAGACATAGTGTTAAAGGTAAATCACCTAAGAACACATATTACTTAAAAAGAACAGAAGAAGCAAAATATATCAATGATTACAATGCAATCATTGCCCATTTATGGAATGCAAACATAGATGTGCAGTACATTGTAGACAATTCCACTGCAGTTGCAAGATATGTTACAGCCTATGTAACCAAAGCTGAAAAAACAGAGCTTCAAGACCTCTGGGATGACCTATCATCAGACAAAACATTGTCTCGGAAATTGTACAGCTTAGGCATAAAAATGCTCTCTCATAGAGAATGTGGCTGCTGTGAAGCTGCAGATTGGTTAACCGGTACTGCTTTGTATGGAAAATCTGAAAATATAGTATGGCTATGTCTTGGTCGCTAAATCTAGAAAAAGAGTTCTCAAATTATAGGACGAGATAGAAACAATAGCCAAAATGATCCCAACAGCCAAGACATTTTGAAAAACAATTTACTAGACGCATACTACCCAAACAGGAGTACCACTTCAGACACCATGTGTCTATACCATATAGCCCAAAACTTCACATACAAAAATAATATAAAACCAGGTGAAAATAAAGTTAGATACAGAGTGACAAATTGTGAAAGCAGCTTAGTGAAACTTACCAAACAAAGCTTAATTAATCATCTCAAATTGTCATTAAAAACTCCTCAACATAAATAACTATATTGCATGTCCCTGCTACAACTTTTTAAACCATGGAGAAAAGAAGAAGTGTTCCTATATATCTATGACTCCTATGAAGACGTTTTCAAAGCAAATGAAAGAACTATAACCGATGTAAACTTTACACAGTACAAAACAATGTTGCACAATGAACAGCAACATGAAGAAGAACTCCAGGCCCAACTAGATAAAGACACTCCCGACAGTAGTCAACCTTCTATAACAGGAAACCAAGAACCATCAGGACAGCAACTAATAGCAAATGAGGCAGAATTAGCTATGGCAGAAGTAGAAAGCACCATGTGTCACTATGAAGAAGATACAGAAGGCTTAACTGTACTGCAATCAAAAATGAACAATGAGCAGCATAGCATTTTTGGAGAAGTAACAAAAGAAATTGCACATGGTGTGCAACATGAAAATAAAGAATGTACCTGGCAAAATTACAAACATATACCACTATATGTGAGTGGTCAAGCTGGTTCAGGCAAAACATTCTTAACCAAATCATCAGTAAGTTCCTTCAACAATTGACAAACAACAAACTGTCAGCTATTATAACTGCCCCCACAGGTGTAGCTGCCTACAACATAGGCGGTGTCACTTTACACTGATTACTACTCCTTCCAGTAGAACACCAAAATAAATTCGAATATTACAAACTTTCTACAGAGAGTCATCATTCTTATGACTCTCATCTCTTCTCTGGTAGCATTGAACCCCTTTATGGTCATGTTGATAGTCTGTAGTAATTCCAATATGGTGATTTGAAGCCACTATGTATTTGCTCCAAACTGGATTCCCGCCATGAAAATTAAAGTGAACACTGATGAGGTCTGGCTGAACAGCCTGTGTTCATAAGGAATAGAGTCAAAAGCTTCTATTAACTTAGCCGAGAAATAGTTCTCCTTCTTCATCCTCTTTACCAGCTCCACAGATCTCTTCTTCCTTAGGTGAGCATTTGCTTTCAGGAAACTCTCAAGATCTAGACCACTCTTTGGAATCACCAATGCAGGAACATGGACATGTACTAATGAGCATCGTCCTCGCCAATCCTTGGGTAATTTCATGTATGCTCTGGATCCACAAGCCCAATAATGATCCATGATAACTCCGGTACCATGTATCATTCAAAGAACATCAAAGATTCTACCACAATTCTGATTTTCTCCAACCTTTCTTGTGCCATTATTTCTGAAGCACAATTTTGAACTTTCTAATGGCACTATCTGCAAGGGCCCTCCTCTGTCTTCGACCCAAGTCATTAGTATAGCGGGTCTTGGCCCTAATGTTTTGCATTCATTCTGCACTACATCAATGGCAGGTTTGTAACAACCAATGACCACCCAGGCACTGCAGATCACCACTCCGTCTTCCCATCCGTCTGGTGGTAACACTGATCCCCAGATCTGCATTTCACCTCTGTTCTTCAATTTTCTAATGTCCTCTGCAGATTTTCCTGCAACCTCCAATTTTTCGTTTACCTCCCATCTAATTCCAGCACCTTTCACTCCTTGTTTCTCATATCTGATCAAATCATTATTAGTATGGGCTCTGTTTCTTGTCTTTGTAACTTGGATATAGTCATCTTCATCTGGAGCTGTCCATTCAGTTGCCCATTTGAGGTAGTCATCTTGACCCATGAACTGGCCTCCGGTTTTACAAAGTGCTATGTGTAGAAGACAATGAGCTGTCTGGACATCTATTTCAATAGCTATGAAGATTTTTGATTTAACCATACGGTAAGGCAGGAGTGCACAGAAAAAGCATTCCTCATTTGAGGCCTTCTTCCCACTTCTTTCATATGCTGATACCAGATGTTGTTTCCCAAGTGAGCTGCACTGTCCAGGTAATCATTTAGTTCGAAATCATCTTCTTGAGTGTTCCTTTTACTTCTCATTCTTCTCATGTGACCTTCCATAATTATGTCATGAGGTTTGCCAGCATAACTTCTTCTACCTGAATAAATCATAGGCACATCTATCAGTGGAGATTAGGTGGTACACATACATGTGTTGTCTGAGTAGGAGAAAGTTCAGAAAGTTTCATCCTCTCAACATACCATTTGGGCATGAAGAATCTTCATGTGTGTCTGTCTCCTAGGAATTATCTTTGGGTCATTTATCACTGGACCAGGTGTATTTGCATGCATTACCTATATAGGCACACCGTCTAACAATCTCTTGTCTTGCCAAGCCTGTCTTTTGTGTCCATACAAAATCTCTACAACACCCTTTGCATGTGAACGATTATTGGACTCAGGCAGTTTATCATCTTTCTTTGGAACTGGAATGACTACATAGGATCTTGGGTGCCTAGTAATTGCCATGATTGAAACCTCCTTCTGCTCAGGGAGATTCACTGGATTCTTAGCTCCATGTATTTCAACATAATAAGGTGTGCAAACTGTGAGTGAAAGCTGTATAATTATGCACAAAATGCAAGTGTAAATAATGCAAAGGTATGTTAGTTTACAGCATCTACTTTGTGGACAACATGCATCAGGGTTTATTATATTACTGTTGATGCTACCCATTTTTATTGCCTAAGGAAGAAAAAGTAATCTTTACTACATCAGTATTATGTACTGTTTCTGGAGCTGCTGTCTTGATTCAGCAATTTCCGTCCTCGATCTGCTGTTTGCTGTCTGGATAATAATGTCTTCCTAGAACAAGTCTTTAACCAGATGGAATGTGAAGGCCGTTTTCAGCAAGAAGAATACAGCTCCCAGTTTGTCTAGACAAGTTCAACAACATACACTAGCTCCCAGTCAATTCCTCCAAATCTGCCATAGTCCAGACGACATGATGAAATTATTTATCAGCAACCTGTCGACCTGTCCCTGGAAGGAAAGTTTCACACCGACCTGTGTGTTTGCTCGGAATATATGCTTACATGAATTATAATGCCTTCCAAGATTACTTTCAAATGTGCAGTGTTTCTAGGATCCCTTAGAAAGGTGAGCACATTGGTGTGTCTTCCAACAAGATGTGGATACTCTTCAATTAAACGAAAGAACACCCTACTGACAAGTCTGTGTGCAACATCAGTTGATAGGGGCATTTGTGCTATCCCCACTATACTCTGGTAACTGCAAAACTTGCTCGATGATTGCCGCGAGTAGTCTCCTTACAATGGGACCATTCTTAGGATCGTGCAGGAAAACACGAATATTAGAAGTTCTCCCCACAATAGCTGGATAAGAGTGCAAAACAAAGAGAAGAACATCAAATATGATCCTTGAAAAGTTGTCATTGGATAACACCATGTGCAAAAACTCAGTGTGAAACGAGTCAGGATATTGCACTCTATTCCAATTGTCGAAACCACGATCAGAATCTGGCATATTTCTCTTCTTATCAAGGCTTAAACATGACTCAGTCCAAACTTTAACAAGCTCCTATGGCTTTAAGAACAAACGATTTTTTCTGTCACCCTGAAATGACAGCACAGAGTGTTCGCACCAGCTTCCCTTAACAATTTCAGAAATGGCTAAAAGAGTGTCCCGAACCAAGCCACAGTCCAATAAAATATTTTCTTTTATTCAACAGCTTCTGCATCCTTCTTCTTCGTCATAGACCTTGTTTGCACTCGCTTTGCTTCTTCCCCAATGCTTGTTTCAGTTGAGAGTGTTGGCAGAAGGGTTTCTCCAGTACAAAGTCTGACATCACCTAAGAAAGGTCCAGCATATCTACCTTCCACTCTGACTGCAGATGGCGTGACGTCTTCTGAAATGAAAGTAACGTTCAAGTGGGGTTTGTCACACTTCTTCCTTGTGTGGTTGTGGATTAGGACTGCATCTCCAGGGAATAGTTAGTCTCTGCAGGTTCAAGGAGTGGTTCCAGTGCTTGGAAGTCTTTCTCCAGTGTCTACTGTGTGAGGGCGGAACTCTAACATTAAAACCCCTCTTTCCCGCGGAGCGGCCACGGAGCGGCTGCAGAGTGGCAGTCTCTGCAGTCTATGGCAGCTAGGGCAGCGCGACCTGCCAGTAGGAAAAACAGCGCCTCGCACACCTTGGTTTCTGCCAAAAAATCTGAGACTCTTGGTCCTCGGTTACGTAGCGCCAAAACTACCATGACGCTTCTCTCTCAGCTGGATAAAGAGATGGACCCCCTTGTGCCGATGCGAGTAAACACGGAACCTGGACTGGTACCTGAACTGGATCCAGAAACACTCTTGAGGGATGCCGTGGAGTCTCCTACCTCCAGCAATCCCGTGATCCGGACAGAGCTCCCACCTTCTACCTGCTGTCCCCCGCCAAATGACGGAAGTGCAGCGCGGCCCCTCGGAGGAGAGGAAACGCTGCTCGCCCCAGGTGAGGTGGTATCAGTGGGCGGTGGGGGGGGAAGAGTGTCTCACTCAGACATCGCGTCTGTTTGTCCCCGGGGGTTGGTCCAGCATTGACAACTCCAATTCCTCTTGGGGCAGAGGGGTGCGTCGATCAAGACGGGCAGGAGCCCCCGAAAAACTTGCAAATGAGGGAGACAGACCTCTCAGCCTCCAATGGCCCCATTCGGGCCCCTATCCTGCACACGTTCCTCCGGAGCCCTGTGCCGCGGTGACCGGAGCAGTTCCATCACGGTCTGAGCGGACAGCGGGGGACCAGTACACCGCCTCTCCTCATTTGGACCTCGTACCACCAGTTACCCAAAGGGAAGTGACGACCAAGGACATTTACACCAAACCTTTTCATATTTCTGCAAATGCTGTCCACCATAAGAAAAAGTGAGGCCCGTCGCGTAGGAAACGATCCGCTCATCAGCGGCCAAAGCTGCGGTTGAAAGCCCAGATACCAAAGTGTCAAAAACTTACAGACGCCCCTGACAGGCCTCCAAATCAACCGAAGGACGACCCGCCTATATTGCCTACTAACAACAGATTCTTTGCCAACTTTTTAAAAAAGAAACCCCTGACCTCTGAAGAAATCTCGGATGCTGAGATCCTGAGAGTCGTCACGGACCAAACCCCGGCCACAACATCAGAGCAATCTAATGACGCGAGGCCAGTTTCTCGCTTAAACCGGTGTGTTTTTCTTTTTCTAGCACAGCCCCCTATGCCAACATTAGGTGGCATTTTGGATCCCCACGTACTGCTCTACCTCCCCCTCCAAGTCAGCCCTCAATTTCACCAAACCACTCGGAAGTAGTGACAAATTGGCCACGACCAAAGTCATTGGCTACGGCTAAAAGGCCTCTCTTAGCCATGAACTATGATTCCGGGGAACCCGTGACTTTGTCCCTGAAAGCAGGGTTTATATGTCACACATCCAAGGACTCCTTGCAAAACAAGGAGCGGTATTGTCCTCCGACAAATCCCATCGTGGTAGAAAGCGACGTGGAGGATCACCAGCTTGAGCAGTCACTGTCTACATCTGAGATTCACCCAAAAGACCTGGAAGCCTACGGCCTTGTGCCTAAGACTCCGGACCTAGGATCATCATCGGGGGGTACCCGGCCAAACCTGGAGTCCTGGCAGACCTCCTTGACAGCTCAAGCCTGGGACCCCCGTAACCCCCTTATACAAGGGGAGAGGTCCACTCTTGATGCTCGAAGGACTCCAGTGATTTCCAGAGTGGGGACCCACAATTCTAGTTCCCAAACGGTTCCCAGTCCAACGAGAAATCGACGTTCCAGTGAACTCACAGGGAATCCATCCAAGGACTCCTCGCCTAAAAAGACAGACTTAAGATTAATAATGTCTACAGTAACGTTGGCGATGGTGCCCTTTTGCAAACTTTACGAATCGATAAATGACTCGCTGAAAGACCATACCTCTATTACAGCCATGATGAACAGCCGTCTGATTTTCCTGGAAGGTTACATCAATGCCTTGAACAGCAAAATGGAAACAAGGCACAAGGACGACTGTGCTGGAAAGACGAAGGACAGTACACCCGCTATGCGAGTCCCCCTTTCAGACTCCAGCACCCAGACCTTCGAAGGTGGGCCGATCATCGATCTCGAGGGGCCCACACTTGAGGGAGGTCAAGCGCCCCCTCTTAGGGTCCTCACGACAAAAAATGTGAAGGCAGTTAAGGTTAATGGATCGATCTACAACGACCAGATCTCAATCTTACCAGACAGTGAGCTTGCACATTGCTCTAACAGAAAAGACAGTGCACCTGTAACAAAAGGCCCTCTCATAAAGCAAAAGCAAACAATAAGCAAGCTCTTCACTGCAAAAACGAACAGCAGCAAACAGGGGCCTGCAAACGAGAAGGTGGAATTACACATATTGACCGACAAATCTGGGGGCAGAAAAATTCAAAGACAAGAAGATAAAGTGAACTATCTAATAAAGGATAAAGACGACATCGCATCTGGCAGTCTAACAGTCTCAAAGGAGGACAATCAAGAAATAGACGAGGACATCTTAAATCTCAGTGTTTACACGCTGTCAGACGATCAAGAGGAGACCCGAAACATGAACTGTACGATGGAGGACAACTCGCCCTTTCAAACTTTGGAGAGTCACTGTAAGAAGCTGCAAAATAAATCTAGTTGGGGGCCGTGCACACTGAAGTGTGTGCCACAAGAAAGTCACCATGCACAGTCCCAAGACAATGACCTATATGAGGCTACTCCTTCCAACGTCTCACAGAGATATAGGTCCCAAATAAAAAATGACTCTGCCCCTAGAAAGAGCTCTCCCCAAAAGAGCAGATGGGTGCACGCGACACGGACCAAAGATGTCCCAGAATCAAGAAAGTATGCAGAAGCAATTCTAAAAGATACGCGGAGCCAGCACAATCCAAGATTCAGTCCAAGGAAAGTGGCAAGGTCTGGAGCGCAGGCCCCCAAAGCTAAACGCAATTTTTTGATTGAACAATTACCGGATAACAACAAATATGTGATACTGAATAGAGGATTCCTGTTACAACTTCTCAAATGTGTGCCGTCGCTTCGAAATGTCGAAACAAAGGACTTAGCTAGAGTGGAACCATTTCATCAAGGTAAAACGGCGAGTGCCTACCTCCACGTTCATACTAACTGGGCGAAAATTAGAATAGCTGAGGCAGCTGAATACCTTCTAAAGCTGGGATTCGATCTGTTTGAACTCGAAGAAGGGGCATCCTCTGCTGTACGTGGTGAATCAGTCGAACAGCGGGGACAAATTAAACCTCCACACTCTGAAAATTCGAGCACCAAACGGAAATTGACGAAAAGAGTTTTGGAGGAGAGAGGTTCTGAGCGACAGGTTCGCTTTATGGAACTAACCTCTGAGGATCAAATTGCAGATGTGCCGCAGACCAACCGCTGCAAAACTACGAGTCAACAACCTTTGGAGGAAGCAATAAGAGAGGAAGCTGTTTTCCAGGACCCGCTGAAAATAGGAAGACGCCGTTGTAGCCCTATGGCTAAAATTCAACGGACAATAACTCAACCTGCTGGTGAGGAGGGCCTTGGTACGAAGGACCCCCCCAAACAGGCCCCTTTGTCACAACTCTGGGCATGGCTGCCAAAGGCACTCACGCAGAATAAGACCAAATAGCAACTCGCCAGTAATTTCTCTGCACCCCTCTCCATAAAACAAACACCGGGAAAATAATTTCTGTCCCTGGGGTCATGGAACACACGTGGTTTCCAGCATCTGATGGAAAAGGGAGATGTAAACTTGGGGTGCTTGGACATAATATGTCTACAAGAGACTTGGGCGATGGAACGTCCATACATTGACGGCTACGACTTGGTTTGTGCTCCAGCGATAAAAGGGACCTTCGGAGGCCCTTCATCGGGCCTTATCACGGGAATTCGGTGTGGCTCAGGACTACAACTAAAGAAAACTCTAAGATCTTCTACTTACCTGTTGGCCACGGAAGTCAGCTGGATGACCTGCAAGGAGGAAAAGGGCAAATTCAAGAAACAGCCCTTAATTATCATTAACGTCTATTGGAATCCGGCAGCTCTGAGTGACGTTTCCTTCATTGCCTTGACCAGAGAAACCATCAATGAAGCCCTGGTGAATAATCCAGAGGCATTACTGGTCAATTGTGGAGACGTAAATGCTACCTGGATGCCGCTTGAAGCAGCAGGGCACCCCCAGCCTCTTGGCTCAGCTCTTAGAAACAAACGTGGAGAAAAGTGGTTAGCTCTAATGTCAACTTGTGATCTGCTGTGCGCAGAGGACCTTTTCTCTAGACAAGGGCGGCCACCTACCTGGGAAAGAGGCAACTCGCATGTGGATATTGACCACATTTTCATCAGTAGGTATCTGGCCACCTTCACTACATCGTTTGAAGTATTAAAGTCAGTGGCGAGTGATCATAACTTGTTGGTGTTGAAATGGAAGACGAGTTCAATGCATAACCTAATTACGCCTGCTCCTGTTGAGGCGAACAATCAACAAACCCGTTTAAAACTGTCAGCAGCTGCATTTCTACGATAAAGTCACAGTACGCAAGTACAGGTAAAGAACAAAACCAACAGAAGGTTCTGCAATTACCAGATTATCAACCGCTTCTGTTACCTTTAAGATCAAAGACCAATGGCCCGGGACGGTACAACAAAACCGCCTCACATGAGTACAATGAAGAACTGGTCCTAAAAAAGCGTCAATTGAGACAAGCAAAGAGAAAGCTGAGATCATTTCCGACGTTAGAAAACCAGGCGATCTTCACACAGGTGCAGAGAACCTATAAAACATGGATTAGACAACATCGGAGCAACCTTTACCAACACGATGCGGAAGCCATGTTGAAACTGGTTTGGGTCATCACCCCAGAGAGTTCTGGTCATTGATCAGATCTAAGCTCTATCCTCCCGGCGATTCGCTAACAAACCGATTTGTGAAGCTGACTGGATAAAATTGTATTCCAATCTTTTTCAGACGCCTACACACTCGGGGACATCGCTGCCAAGTACAAAATTGGAACCGTGGGCTGATCTGAGCAACGAAACAGAGATCACTAAAATGCTTCTCAGGCTTAAACCATCGAGAGCCCCTGGACCAGATGGCATCACAAATCTTGATCTAAAACAATTCCCGAAGGAATGGTCTGCACTGATTAGTGAGATCTTCAAACGATGCAAACAGGCCAGACAAATTCCGCTTTCATGGACAACATCAATAGTGGTGCCTATTTTCAAAAAAGGACGTAAAGAAGATCCCAAGAACTATCGTCCTATAGCCCTTCTGGACACGGTTGGAAAGGTGTTCGGTTCCCTATTACTCCAGCAATTCCACCGATGGTTCAAAGATACAGATCGTGCTGACCCGTTTCAAACGGGTTTTACCAAGAACAACGGTACGTCCATAAACATCATGTTTCTCAGTGTGTTAAAAAGCAAGGTGCTAGCAGGAGGCCTGAGAGTGTTCCTGGCCTTCATTGACTTGGCGCAAGCCTTTGACCAAGTTAATAGAGCTAATTTGTGGAGGAAACTGTCCCTGTGGAACTGTCCAGCAGAACTACTTCAACCAATCCAGGCACTACATAGGACACTAAGCTCCGCGTGAGGTTAAACCAAGCAGGCTTGCTATCGTCAGAAATTTCAGTCGGCAGAGGAGTAAAGCAGGGATGTCCGCTAGCTCCTGCACTTTTTATCACCTACCTCAGTGACTTCAAGGACTCCGAACAATCTATTTGCTCCTTTCCGCCGTCATTGGGAAACTGCAAAACCACAAGGTTACTTTATGCAGCTGACTTATTCCTAATGGATATGACCCCAATTAGCCTTCAGCGTCAGCTTGAAAATCTGGCTGTTTACATTCGTGGAAACAACTTAACCATCAACGTCTCGAAGACCAAAATTTTGACGATGGAAAAACCCAAACGGGCACAAGAGAAATTCTCCTGGTTCCTGGAAGGTGTGGCGCTCGATAAAGTATCAAGTATTAAATACCTAGGAGTAACTTTGGACAGCTCCAGTGTAAACGCAACCTTTCAGACTTGCTTGGTCGACAAAGTAAAAAAATTAGCTGCACAGGCTCGTGCACTGGACAAGAAGTATGGACACTTTTCCTTGCTGCCAGCGATCGAATTCTATCGTATAAAGGTGGTTCCATCACTCACCTATGCAGCGGATGCTCTTCCTCACACGCCCCCTCAGCTGTGGCTGAAGCTAGAGGGGTACTTTTGGCGCACGGTTCTGGGTCTGCCAAAATCAACATCGGCGCCTCTAATTAGAAGGGAATTGGGTCTACTCTCACTGCAAGGGACTGTGGAGACCAAATTCATGATGCTCTACAGAAAAATGCTACTTCCTGACTGTCCTTACGTGCTTGCCACGATTCGCACCGAAGTCCAAGCAGCACGCTGTCTGGTGCTAAAATCCTGGGAAACAGCACGAAAAGTTACATTAGTGGAAATCCGGAACCCTCTACAAATAAAAAGGAAAATAGCCGAGTATGACTGGATAAAGACTTTGGATTATGCAGAAAAAGCAAAATCAGTCAATCATCTTCCACCCTACCAAAGTAGACTCAACATTGTTCCCAACTATTTGAGCAAGTTTCCTAGCAAAGCAGCCAGAAACCTGTTCCTGAAAGCACGCTTAAACTTACTGCAGACCAACGAGATTCTGAAACGAAGAGGACTGAGTGACTCAGATACATGTCGTTTCTGTAAGGACTCCACAAAAGTTGAAACTATACGCCACCTGCTTCTAAATTTTCCAGGTACACAAGAAATTGACGAAAAATATCTGTAGCAACATCTTTTGGCATCTTACACCAGGGAAGAAGAATTCTGGTGGAATCGCTTCATGAGCGGAGAAAGAAATACCTGGACAATTGCGACCACTCAAACTCTAAAGGCTATTTTGTCTTTATGAACTTCATTCTACTGTTCTTCTTCAACTATGTTTTGTAAAAATCATTAATTTGATTAAATCAAGGAAATAAATAAAATTAGGATACTCAAAGTTTTTGAACACTACTTGTTGAAGCATCTCTTTCTGTTTTCTGTACTGCCCCACACCCTTTCGCCATAGCTGACTTGAAATGGCTGAGATACTTGAAGTCATACACATAAGATACTCTTGTAGTTCCATGCCTAACAATTGAGAGGTAGGCTGAGCATCACTTCTAACTCTGGATGGAGGCGTGAAGGGTGTCCTCATCTATCTCCCTGTCACTATCTCAAGGGGGGTGAGATGGTGGTAGGAACCTGGTTGTTTCTGCAATGCATATAATGCCAGTGGTAGGCAATGCAACCACCCTTTCTACAAGGTAAGCTTCAACTTGGCTATCCTTTCTTTAAGCAATCCATTGAGCCGTTCACAGATCCCATTTCCTTGTGGATGATAAGCTGTGGAAAACGTGTGCTTTATATGTAGCAACAAGCTGATCTGCTCAAATATTTGATTCACAAAATGTGGGACATTATCTGACCTCATTACTTCACCTACTTTCCATCTGGGAAATACTTCCCGTAATAAGAATTTGGCTGCACAGGTAGAGTATGGATGTGTATACGCACCAGCTTCAATCCATCTTGAAACAGGACGAAGTACTACAATCATGCATCTATATCCATTACATACTTGCAGCATGTCGACATAGTCGATATGCAAATGCTGAAAGGGGCCAGTGGGTCTCTGAATAACTCCCCTAACTGTGTGTGGTGTATGCCCAGCCATATCATTTTGACACACAATGTAATTCACTACATAGAACCCAACATGTTCTAACAAGTTTGGTACAAACCAATCTTCTGCAATAGTTGCAGCTAGGATCTCTCTAGTTGTGTGTGCAGGGTAGTGTATCTGGTCGAGCACCACCCTTAATAAGGCTACAGGCATCACCGGTTTACCAGTGCTGTCTTGTCACCACAATGCTTCTGAGGGGTTTAAAGAACTCCCTCTTCGGATCCACAAATCCTACTCATCTTGAGGTGCTTCCCCCTGGATTTCCGTGAGCTGCGTTTTAAACAAATCCCTATATTTTTCAGACACAGTCATCATCACAAACATTTTCTCATTTACATCAGGTTTTTCAAAGGTCATTATATATTCTGAACATGCAGCAAGTTTCGCTTCATCGCCTGCTGATTGATTCCCACTTGAGATAAAGTCTGCCCTTTTAGTATGAGCTGCACATTTAATGACTGCGATGACCACAGGGAGTTGCAGTGCCTAAATTAGTGTTTCCAATAAGGTGGCGTGCTGCATTGGCTTGCCATCTGCTCAGAGGTAGCCCCTCCTTTTCCAACATGCTAACCTTGCTTGCACCGTTGACGTCACATAGGTGGAGTCGCTGTACACTGTTACTTCCTGGTCTGCATGGTTCTCGAGCGTGACTATAAGCGCCACTAGCTCTGCAGCCTCTGCTGAAACATGTGATGGGAGTCATGCAATTACCAATATCTGAAACTCCCCATTGGCTGTATATTTTATCACTGCAGCACCCGTATACCTCTGTCCATCATTTTGATCAATTCTTAAAGAACCGTCAATAAAAACAATGTATCCACCTGACAAAGCATTTTCTTTTATCCTAGGGATTTTGTCAAAGCACTCTTCATAGTTTGAACAATCATGCGCATATTCATCATCAGATATAAACATGTCAGGGTTCACTATTCTGCATCAAACTATTTTGATCGCTTGATTTGATATGACTATCTCGTAGGCAGAAGCCCTTTGAGAAGTCAACGTGCCTTTTGGTTTCTCTAGAATGGTGAATAGTGCATGCTCAACAAACAACGTCATAGAGCATCCCATCACTATGCTTGCAGCTTTCTCTATAGTGAATGTGGCGTCTGCCAGCGATTGTTCACATAGGGAGTGACCTCTCATTACTGGGTCTAAAATCCCACTGTAATATGCAAGCGGCTTGTACCCAATGTAATTCTCTGTGTAAGGACTGCTGTCATAACAGTGCCATCTGTATGTGAGAATAAAGAGAATTCCTCAGCATAATTAGGAATCCCTAAAGCTGGACCCATGCAAATTTCTTTTTTCAGATCGTCAAACACTCCTTCCATTTCCTCGGTCCACACAATTATTTTTCCTGTATCACCTTTGCTTTTTTTAAAGCCTACAGTAAAGGGCTTATATATGATCTGTAGTCAAAGACCCATGCTCTGACACAGTTACACAATCACAAAAATCTCTGCATGTGCTTTATCAGTTGTGGCTTTGTGGTTTTCTAAACAGCCTCAGCTTCTGCACAGGGTCTGGCAGCCCCAAGCTTTGCTTGTCTCCAAGCTCCACTGCTCTTGAAAATTCAGAATGTAAACAAGCGGATCATCTCTGTCCTGCGTTTTTTTTGTCAATATAGCTCCTATATCGGACGTGTCCGGATACAGTACTCTAATAACTTTCCAGACTGCCGCCCTGCAGTTATTAAACAGTGCTCCATCATGTGCAGTGTTAACTGTAGTAACACCAGCATATCCTGTCCTCATCCAAACATCATCAGCTCTCTCACCAAGTATGGCAATCAGGAGACCCTCAATATCCCCTATAGCCAATGTGTTTCCCCCGGTCATTTTTTCGAACTCATGTATCCATTTCCCAGTGCCAGGAGTTAAACTCGTGAGTTTACACCTTAAATTATCCTTGTCCATCTGGGGCCACGGTGTATACTGTGGTCTGCACTCCCCCCTTTTTCTAGCAAGTGAAACTGCTGTTAGGCAGAATCATATGCACTGCCCTTAGGGTCCACTGCACACAATTACGACTTATCTCAAAAGCAAATGAGCAGTAGTAGAGATTACACAAAGGACTACAATTACTGTGACTCAAACAAACACTGACTCAGGTTTCTGGTTAAAAAATGTAAGTACATTTATTTTTAAACCATCTGTTCACAAAACACTTCACTTCTATTAAATAAAACCACACTTAAAATATACTACACACAACCAATTCCACTTGGTTAGATCAATTCAAGGTAAGTACATTAGACTTTGACAGACAGGTGTTTCGAAAGAAAGACGTTACCGGGGGTTAATACGCGATCACTTTTTGACAGTAATGACAGTTCGGTTTTACGAAAATAAAGCGTACCCACGGGAAGAAATACACCCGAAGTCAAACACATTTATCACCAATAATTAAAACAAGGGAATAGGGAATAAAAATCATAGGCAATACTTTTGTCAAGGCAAATAGAAACAGAGGACACTTTCTAAAAGTAGATAAAAGTCAATAGGCCTGCGCCAGTGTCAAATGGAGCAGAAATCCTGTTGTCGAGGATCACACAGTTAGAACAGTTCACGGTTAACGATTGCCATGTGTACTTCGATATTGTCAAAGGGAAGCAAAAGTTATAAGAGGGAAAGAAGAAAGGACAAGCCTTCGGAAAGGAAAAGGGTTCACCCCGATTCCACAAGGTCGGACAGAGAGAACGACCAAACGGACACAGTTCCTTATTCGTATGAAGAAAGCTGGTGCTGCGGCAGTTGTTCCTGGTAGTTCCTGCAGACTCACAGTTCCTGAAGCTTCAATCGTGGGCACAATAAGGAGGATGTCTGGAGCAATCTGCACTACCCAGGGATGAAGCCAGCAGCAGCGAAGCAACGGTGAATAAAAGGTGCGCTCCTTTAAAACAGGAGAGGGCTCTTCTGATGGCTATCCGGGCCAATACAGCAGTGTGCAGAGATTTTGACCCAGAAGAGGATTCTCTGGCTGTTGAAGGTGAGCTGGTTGGTCCCACCAGGCTCAAGGGAAGAAGACTCTGGACTGGATCTTCTCTGTCGTTGAAGGGTAGATAGCTCAGGACTGCAGTAGAGCTTCAGCGGGATTCGGGAGTTGCAACAGCCGTCTTCTTCTCTGCTTCTCTTCAGTTCTTGCAGTTCCAGTGGCGACTCTGACTTCCAGCCCAAGAGTACTGTCTTTTATGCCAAAATCCCCCATTCACACAGCCTGGCTGTCAATCACCCAGCAGGGGGGTTGTCCGGCCCGGACAACCACCTCAGCCAATGGACACAAAGTGTGACCTGGGTCTCCAAGGAGACCCTGTGCAGGGGGTTACTAAACCCCTCCCTCACATTCAGCCCACCTAGACACCCAGACGCCAAAGGAGGCTTCTGGGCAGAAGCCCCCCAAAGGACGGCAAACAAAGAAGGCAAACCTGGTTTGGCGCGAAAAGTAAAACACAAGAAGGACTTTAACAAAAAGAAATGGTGACTAAACCCGACCGGACCCAAAACAAAATGTATTTGGTCAAGCGGGTTTATGTTCGAGGCTAATACAATAGCCTAAAACAGTATCACATTTATATACTATAATAGCGGTAGAAAAGTTAGGGTAGAGACCACTGCCGCCAGCCAAGTCTTAATGTTAAGGGAGCGAAACAAGGCTCCAAGAGGCACAGACAAAAAGGGGTAGGAACAAACCCTTTCCAATAGTCCATGTAAGATGGGGTGTACTGGGTCTGTAGTTTAAGGAGAGTACATAAAGTTAATGGCAACTTTACCTGTTTCCGGGGATCAGTAGTCAGCCCCAGAAAAATGGAGTCAGGGGGAAGTCTTGAAGACAACCCGGTGTCACTGCACTGAAGGCGCTGTGTAACACACACAAAAAGATGTGCTCATGGAGTGGTCTGTGCCCAAGATCACACAAAAAGTAGAAAATACACATGGCAAAACACATGTAAGAGTGGGAAAATGGCTCAGACTCTTACCAGGTGGAAAAACATAAACCCCAGAAAACCAGCAAAGCTGCTGAGGGACTCACTAGGTAAGGGAAATTGGCCATAAATGAGAATTCTCCCTAACACCTGCAAAGCCCCAAACTCACTCTCATTCCTCATCATTTGTCTGTCCACTGCAGGGACAACATTCCCGCACCGACTTCTTCCTGGCATCTTAATCTGGTCACATATGGCGGCGACTCCCCCCTCTCATCATGGAGTTGCCCTTTAGATCGGTCTGAATGTGTTAATGGTTCTGACGCCCCAGGTATAGGTGCGTTTCAATCTGACCATCTTACTTTCTTATCCATTGAAAACCAACCCTCAGGACCACATACATCCCCTCTCACTTCCCCATGGAAAGTATCTATGTCTTCATCTGATATTTCTTGAGCCCAACTTGTGCAACTTCGCTCTTCTTCACCTCTCTTTAGTATCAGTCTATCTAAAGATAGCTCTTTATGCTTCTTACTACATGAGGCGTCATCTGTGTCATACAACTGAGTGCTCTCAAATTGATTATTTTTTTCCTTTCCCTTTTGTCTCTTTCTGGGCTTTTATTTCATGATAAACCTTATCGATCGTTTCCCCAATGCTCCTCGAGTCAAACTCGTCTTCTAGATTTGTTCTAGACGTGCCTGGTAATGACTCGTATTCTGGAAAAAATTCCTCTATATCCTCCCAGGCTACTTCTGGATTAGGATTCCTTACTTCCTTCTCCAAGCAATCAAGACTGCGTGCTCTATGCCTTCTTTTGCATTCCATATCATTGTTAAATTCTCTTTGTTTCCTTACTTCCTCTCTAATCCTTTCTTCCTCTTTTTTCTTCATATCCCTTCTCTTGTTTGCCCTTCGCACCTCCTCATCTCTGTATTCTTTTCTCTTCTGCTCTCTCTTGTTTTTTCACTTGCTCATCTTGGTATAACTGCTCTCATCTTTGTCTATCCTTTATTTGCGCTCCTTCATCTTTCAATTGTTTCTCTCTTTCTTTATTCTTTTTGTCTTGCTCATCTTGATCTTCCCTTTGCCTAACATCCTCGATGCCTTTACCATTGAGTTTGAGCAAAATCTGACCACCCATCCATTTGTTCTATAAGAGTGTTAACTCATCAGTTTTATCTCTTTCTCCCTTTCATCTCTTTATTTCTCTTCCTATATCTAGAGATGTTCTTGCTCGATCACTTCTCTCCTTATAGGGTCTCTCCTTGTCCCTTGAGAGCCTAGAGATTACATCTCTCTCAGTATTTTTCTCTGTACCCACGTCACTGCTTTGTGCAGGTGAATCATATACCGGGTTGCTATACCCTGTTGCTTCCTTAAGCTCTATTAATTGGTATAACACATTGTCTTTCTTATTTTCGTCTTCTATTTCCTCTACCCCCTATATGCATACATTAGGTATCCAATCTATAGGAGGTGGCTCGTCTCACTCCTCCTGGTACATTTTCCAAAGCTCTAAGCTTCCTAGTCGCTTGTATAGCTTCTTCCCAGTATATGCTGCATGCAAATATGTCATCATGCACTGCAGGACTGCTTTCGATAATGACCCTCCTTGTGGCCATGGCAGCATGAACATTTTATCTGCAGTCCTTTAACCCATTCTGCACTATACTTTCTAAGCTTAGGTGTATGTTTCGGCAATTGCTTGCAGAAGTGCACAAGTGGAGTAATATCCTCCATTCTCAATTTGTCACTTTTAATCTATTAACACACCCTTGCTTTAGTCCCATATTTAAAAATATGTTTCAGAAAAATAATACAATATGAGCGAGTACCAATCGTCGCAAGTGCCAATCCTTTTAAACAACGTTTTTTACTTTAATGTTGCTAAAAAACAACCATCAAGTTCAATTCAAAACAATCAATTCGTTTTTTTCAGCTTCGCACTTCTCTATTTGTCATCAATTTTTTCATTGACATCATCATTTTTTCACAACCACATAAAACAAACAGACAAACAAATGTACTAAACCGGTCACATATATCTTTCTATACCGTCTTCTTTAAGACCTGTCTTGCCCACTTTGATACTCCAGACAGAGTTTAAATTGACCTCTTTAGATTCGCCTTTAATCAAATCCATCTTCTATGTAATTCACTATGGACCGTAGATTCAAATTTCTTCTGATACATTCTTTAAAACGCAGGTCAGGGCGTATTCTATTTATTGTGGCCTCTCTCACAATACTTTATTGCTTGGCCACACTCAAGTCAATATCTCTTCACTATGTATACAACACTCTTATTCTCATGTTATGTTTTATCCCGCCTACCTCCATTAATCACTTTTCTCATATTTTACTTATTTTATCCACTCATCCCCCATACGTTTTGCCAACTATCTCCGTTTATTAAAAAAGAAGAAAAGGTCAGGCGCGCACTTTAATTCCCAGTCTTTTTAATCCTCAAACTAGTAATAACAGGTTTGATCCCAGCAATGTTAAGAAATAACAGGGTTAAATACCAACTGCCACAAAATGTTCAAAAAGAAATATACCAGGGTTAAATCCCAATTGCCAGTTCAAATGCACAATAGTTCTGCTCCTCCAAGTACTTCCGAGTCTCCAACTCCCTTCAGGGAGGCTGTGTTTATATTCAGCTGTTGTGAATTGCTTGTTTAATTACAGTCTCAAGGAATCTGGTCTTTGTAGTGATGCCACAATGTTTTGTTCAGGAGACCAGGAACTAACTCCCCTCCAAACACACACATCTTACCCAAAATTGGGGGAGAGGGAAAAACCATGATTATGGCTCTTCAAAGTGAGGGCATGATACCCCCGGTGCTGCTGCCTCCAGGACCCGGGCTTCCTGCAACATTAAGTAAAAAAGAAAAGGTCAGGCGCGCACTCTAGTTCCCAGTCTTTTTAATCCTCAAACTAGTAATAACAGGGTTTGATCCCAGCAATGTTAAAAAATAACAGGGTTAAATCCCAACTGCCACAAAATGTTCAAAAAGAAACATACCACGGTTAAATCCCAACTGCCAGTTCAAATGCACAATAGTTCTGCTCCTCCAAGTACTTTTGAGTCTCCAACTCTCTTCAGGGAGGCGGTATTTATATTCAGCTGTTGCCAATTGCTTGTTTAATTACGGTCTCAAGGAATTCTGGTCTTTGTAGTGATTCCACAATGTTTTGTTCAGGAGACCAGGAACTAACTCCCCTCCAAACACACACATCTTACCCAAAATTGGGAGGGGGAAAAACCATGATTATGGCTCTTCAAAGTGAGGGCATGATAACCCCCGACGCTGCAGCCTCCAGGACCCGGGCTTCCTGCAACATTAAGTAAAAAGAAAAGGTCAGGCGCGCACTCTAGTTCCCAGTCTTTTTAATCCTCAAACTAGTAATAACAGGGTTTGATCCCAGCAATTTTCAAATGTGTATAACTATCACACAAAGTGATTGCAACCTAAAGAAAGTAATGCAAATACAAATGTGAGCATATCCAGAGAAAGTACATTAATGAAAAAACAGCAGAACAATAAGAAAGGGTTGATAACCTTACTGATTCTCTTCATACACCGAAAGCATTGCTGTCTTTCAAGTGTGTATTATCCTTATGTATATGTTTCATATGCTGTGAGTGCACCCTAAGTGAATTATATTTTTAGTATAAGTCTATAAATATAGTACTAAATGCTTTGTTCCTAAGTATTACTGGCCAAGATATAGCACTAAAGGAAAAAAGAGAGAGTCAGACATCTGATGTCATCTGTGATGTCATCAATGACATTTGTGATGTCATCTTTGATGTCCTGGGTGTTAGTTTTAGCAATGCACGGTGGTGGCACGAGTTATGGTTGCTTAGCTTACCATAACTAGCGAATGTTAGGGTTTTTTCGGTTTTACTTTGAACCATAACATCCCTTTAACAACGTTTTTTTACTGAATTTCATAGGTTTTTAGCAGCGCAACTTAACCGTAACATCCCTTTAACAACGTATTTTTACTGAATTTTCATTTGTGAATTAGATAGATGTTTACTAGGATTCCCTTACTTTATATTCATGTAACATAGAACATACTGAACCCCCAGCTAGTGATTTTGATGTCCGCGGACTGTGCGTATGTCCGTGGACGGACGCAGACAACAGCAACAGTACCCAAAAACACTGGGGTTATCTTAAATTGTTATATCATGCACAAGTTCAAAAACCAGCACACAAACACATTATATGTAGTAATAAATAAGAAGTGGAACCTATATATCTAACACATCAACCATCCATTTAAATACCATATGTACTAAAATCGAATATATACCTCACAGATACTGCACAACTAGGAGCAACAGCAGATCTACAGACCAGTAAGAACACAACTTACCAGAAGCTAGTAAGTAAACTTCATTTTTCTTATATATTTCTAAAATTTCTGTATTAGATACAATAAAAGTAATATATATTTTTTTTCACAGAAATGTCCAGTACTTTAGAGTGGCTTGAGGAGAATTTCCCACGTGAGGAAATGTCTGAAGATAGCGATACTAATGGTAGACACTTCTCTATATAACCAAATTACTAAGCATTACTTTATGTGCACTTAACATGTATATATATATATATATATATATATATATATATATATATATATATATATATATATATATATATATATATATTAACAGACCATACAAACATTGAAAATAGTACACCAAAAGATACATTAGAAAAGACCCTCCAGTGCAGAAAAATTGACATGCTCATGGCAAATTTCAACCATTTGAAAAATGTTGTGGAGGAACACATAAAAGAAAAAAATAAATACCATTGTCCCACATGTACCTGTCCCCCCTCTCCATATCCCAGTCAATTATCCCCAAACCCTCTCCACCAAGAAAAACGTTTTGATGAGACTTCCATCCCTTCATCTCCTCCTATCCATCCTCTAGAAACCCCCAAATCCTCTCTGTTTGTGTCAGTTTGTGCTTCCCCTTCTCTTTCCTAAATTGTACATCTATATATAATAAAAAAAAATATTATGTGTGTTTAAATTCAGTCCTTTTTTATTTTTAAAAAAAAGCCAGTTGGGCTGTCCACGGACAGCGTGGGTGTCCGGGATGTCCGTAATTAGCCAAAATGGTGGTGTCCTAAGGACACTATGCCTGTCCGTAATGTCCGCAGTCAAGTTAAAACTGTTCTAAAAACACATGTGGTATCCGGGATGTCTGCAATTAAACAAAAATGGGGTGTCCTAATGTCCGTACTGTCTGCTGGCAAGTTGAAACTGTTCTAAGAACACGCGCGGTGTCCGGGATGGCCACAATTTAACATAATGGGGGTGTCCTGAGGACACTATACCTGTCTGTACTGCCTGAAGAACATCTACACACATGCGCACTGCACTCATAAGTTCTACGAACATTGCGCCTGTCCGTAACTGTTTGTCTCACTTGTGTCGCACTTTTAATTGGTTTCAGGACCCGAACACTGTCCGTAGAACACTTGCGCGCATGCGCACGACCGTTCCCGTGCATTTGGTGTCCTGCAGACACCCGTTCCCTTCGCGGACATGTTCGCGACACCATCATGTGACCGCATCCGCGCTGAGCTTGTGTCCTGAATTGCAGAGAATGTCTGGGTCACCGACCAATTTAAAAGTACCTTTTCAGGCAATCCACAGTATTTTATAGTAAAAATGAACCATAGCACATGTCCCAGACAATGACCCTAACTTTCTACATACTTTTTGGAACTTTTTGAGCCTTTTTTGGCTGTTCGATCTGTCCATGGACAGCGTGGGTGTCCACGAAGCGCGCACTTGCACCCCTATAAAAGGCCACACCCCAGAGCTCATCTTCCTTCTGTCTTTCTACCATTGGATATTGACCTGCTTTTGCTGCCTTTGCTGTTGCATCTTCAAACCAGATGGCATCCATGGCTGCTGTACTTCCACCTGGTGCTAAATCTGCCTTAGCACCACCCCACCCCCTCGACCACCACAACCTCCCCAAGGGCTTGAAGAGGGGAAAAGACATGAGGATGTAGAGGAGGAGGATGAAGAGGATCACGAGGATGAGGTAGTCAAAGTCCCTACTACCACCACTCACAGTGAGTCTTGGGTGTGGCGGTTATTTACCATTCATGATAACGTACCCAAGGCGCGTGCAAACAAAGTCACCAGCAACCAGTGTAAAATGGTGCTGAGTCACGGGAGGCTTGGTTGGTACAGCTTTGGCACGACAACTGTGAAGCGACACCTAAGGTCGTTCCACGGTGGGTCCGTTCGCAAGGTTGTACCTTGTGAGGAACATAGTAGGTTGAGTTCCTCTACTACATCCTCCGTTTCCGCTCCTCTCACCACAAGAGACACTCCTGTGGGAACGCGCATCCCTCCAGCTGCCTTACAGGCCATTCACAATGCTGATGACCCTGACCTTTCGAGGGTCACAGTTTTGTGTATGTACTGCGATGCAGTACTCTGCATGGGGGAGAGACTTTGAAGTGCTTTCAAGACTACAGTCTCGGAGCATGAAAAGACATGCCCACAACCTAAATAAGGCCCACCCTACATCTTCCTCTCTCCACATGCCCTTTCTTATCCCCGTGGTTGGTGTCCCCCCTTACCCTTCTTTTTCCTCCTCTCCTAGTGTGTCGTGTGTAAAAAAACAAAAAAAATATAAAACAACAAAAATCCCAAAAAAAAGGCTCTTTTCAGAGCCGCCTGTCTAAAAATAGATGTGGTAAATAAATGTAACAGGGCCCTGCGCATTTTTTAGAAGTCCGCAGACAGTTTGCGGACATCTAAAATTTTGGGGTGCTGCCCTATCAAAACCATTGCACTTTTCTCTGGGAGGAAGTGGTGGCTCTGAAAAGAGCCTTTTAGTGTTTTTTGTTTGTGTTTCAAAAACTTGAAATAGTCAACACCTACTACAAAATGGATGGCTGTAATTCCACAAAAGGTCACAATGCATTTTGTAAATTTCTAAGAAAAATCTGATAACCAGCATAAGTAAGATAAACTCCATCTCTGCGAAAAATATATGTGTTACGAAACAGAATATTTTCATTGTGGAAAGAAGACATGCCAACATCTCTTAGAAAGGCGAGAAAAACACCAGGGCACACCTATATTTGATTGGTTTGTCGTGTGGGATTTTAATAAAGACCTAAATAAATCATTTAAAGGGTTTTTGAGGTGCAGGAGAGAAAAGGCTCAACCTTGGCATCTAGGTTGGATATTGAAAGGAAAACAATGGTTGTTCCTAAAGGTTTTAGGAACTCCCGTCCCCTGCAGACTGTCTAATATCTGGATACCAGATAAAACATTTGATGAAGTTATAAGGGATTCATATAGAGAGTTTAACATAGTCTTGGAATGATAAGCAATTCAATTTGTGCCATAGTTAGAAAAAATCATCTCTCAATTTTCAGATCAAAAATATATAGTAATTTATTGTACAAAATAAAGCCCAACACGTTTCGAGTTCACACTCTTCTTCAGGGGCAAAATAACAATTCTTCAGATTATCTACAAGATAGAAAAGGGTACATCTAAATTTGTACTTATACCTACAAGAATAACAAGCATTTTATAAGCTCAATTTATAAGAAAACATAGATAACATACACCCATGTAGCGATATATCAGTGCACTTAGAATTTTTTTTTACAAAAGGGAAATTATTCTTTTCTAGAATAGTCATCAACACTTAGCACAACCAGTGATCTAGGAGGGGTCTGTTAGGTCATCGTTACCCACTTTGATTATAAGAAGAAAAAAAAAGAAAGTAAAGGTAAAAACCTCACTTACCCCTGAGGGTTAGTGTCAGAGTTTAGGCAAATGGCTCAGGATTTCAGAAGGAGTCGAGTGGAAATAGTAACTGGGGATACTAATCTAAGAAATGGCAGAATATTATGCTACAAAGAAGAAATTAAGCCCAAAGTCAATAAAAAAGAAATTGAGATATGGTATGAGGTAAGTCTCATGAAGCAATCTGTTACAACTTACATCGAGACCTTTTGGTGTCTAACTGCTAAGAAGAATTCCGTTTGCAGGGTCTAATCCTCCGGTTCTCTACTCGAAAATAAAGTGAGAGCCCGAAATGAGTTAAAATTAAATACAATAGAACAAGAAGCTATAATCGGTGACTGGTACTTACTTTTAGAATCAGTATCCAATATTTTAGACCATTATACAATTAATCCATTACACTCTAATGATACCATAGATGATGCACTAGAAACATACCAAATGCGACAAACCAAAGGATCGCCAATCAGCATATGGAAAAAAGTATAGAAGCACATGCTTTTCCTCTACTCTTTCCTACTGGAAAAGGAGGAAGGTACGATGATAGACCTATTCAGATAACAGCATCAGAATACCGCTCGTTACGCATGTTTTCTGGAGATCCATATTTACCTACTCTTTGAAAGTGAACTAGCAACTCTATGTTACGGAGTTGCACACACATTAAAATCAGGAACCCAATTTCAAAATATTTCAGCTACGCAAGTACTACAAAAAGGGCAAGAAAAAGATGAGCTTTTACAATCAAGCATTACAAACCTGTCAGATGTGTGGGACTAAAGAGTACTGGTTCTGATATCACGGAGATGTATGTTGTATGATAATAAACCTTGGCCCACCCACTTGGTTTGTTACAATAAGTTGTTCGGAATATGCATGGGAGGATCTACATGATTTCCTACGCATATCAAACAAAAATAAAACAAACATAGATATACTAACACTTGGAGAACTTTGCTCTCTAGATCCTGTTAATGTTTGTAGATATTTCCATCATCGCTTCATTGCTATGCTAAACTTTATTTGTAATAAAACTGTTCCTCCCCTCGGAGAAGTGCAACACTTCTTTTGGAGAAAAGAATACCAAGCCAGAGGAGCACCACATATCCACATGCTTTTATGGATTAAAGATGCTGCTAAATTTCGTCAAGACAGTGATGCCACTGTGTTACAGTTTATCGAAAAATATGTCAATTGTGAAATTCCATCAGAAGCAACAAATAGTGATGTTCATGCACAAATTCTATAATTTCAAAGACACAAATGTGGCAAATATTGTCGTCGCAAATACAAAAACAAAGGGAAATATTACACCAAATGCCGCTGTGGTTTCCCTAGACCAGTTACAGAAACAGGTGAAGTGAACAACTTCATGTCTTTAGTTCGACATAGTGTTAAAGATAAATCACCTAAAAATACACATTACATAAAAAGAACAGAAGAAGCAAAATATATCAATGATTACAATGCAATCATTGTCCTATTGTGGAATGCAAACATAGATGTGCAGTACATTGCAAACAATTCCACTGCAGTTGCACGATATGTTAGAGCCTACTTAACCAAAGCAGAAAAAACAGAGCTTCAAGACCTCTGGAATGACCTGTCATCAGACAAAACACAGTCTCAGAAATTGTACAGCTTGGACATAAAAATGCTCTCCCATAGAGAATGTGGTTGCTATGAAGCTGCAGATCATTTAACCGCTACTGCTGTGTATGGAAAATCTGAAAATATAGTATGGCTAAGTCTTGGTCCTGCTAAATCTAGAAAAAGAGTTCTCAAATCATACAACAACATAGAAACAATAGCCAAAAATTATCCCAACAACCAAGACATTTTGAAAAACAATTTACTAGACACATACTATCGAAACAGAAGTACCAGTTTGGAAACCATGTGTCTATACCACATAGCCCAAAACTTCATATACAAAAATAATTAAAAAAACAAATGAAAAAAGAGGTAGATACAGAGTGACAAATTGTGAAGGCAGCTTAGTAAAACTTACCAAACCAAGTTTAATTAATCATATCAAATTGTCATTAAAAACTCCTCAACATAAAGAACTATATCACATGTCCCTGCTACAACTCTTTAAACCATGGAGAAAAGAAAAAAGAAATACTAGATAACTATGACTCCTATGAAGACGCTTTCACAGTACAAAACAATGTTACACAATGAACAGCAACACGAAGAAGAATTCCAGGCCCAACTATATAAGGACACTCCTGACAGTAGTCAACCTTCTGTAACAGGAAGCCAAGAACCACTGGGACAGCCACTAATAGCAAATGAGGCAGAATTAGCTATGACAGAAGTAGAAAACACCATGTGTCAGTATGAAGATACAGAAGACTTAACTATACTACAATCAAAACTAAACAATGAGCAGCGTAGCATTTTTCGAGAAGTAACAAAAGAAATTGCACATGATGTACAACATGAAAATAAAGAATGTACCTGCCAAAATTACAAACCAATACTGCTATACCTCAGTGGTGAAGCTGGTTCAGGCAAATCATTCTTAATCAAAATCATCAGCAAGTTCCTTCAACAATTGACAAACAACAAACTGACAGCTATTGTAACTGCCCCCACAGGTTTAGCTGCCTACAACATAGGCGGTGTCACAAAAATTTTGATGAATGTTACAAAAATTTTTGGTAAAAGCTGTACTTCTTTTCCTTTTCTTCTGTTTGAAAGGTTGATTAAATTCAACCAAATCAATAAAAAAAAAAAAAAAAAAATAGGCGGTGTCACTTTACACCAATTACTACTCCTGCCAGTAGAACACCAAAACAAATTAGATTATTACAAACTTTCTACAGAAGCTGCAATGGAACTGCGCAGAGTGTTAAAACAAATGAAAATGCTACTAATAGATGAAGTGAGCATGGTCTCTAACCTAATGTTGGCTTTGATTCACATCATATTACAAGAAGTACTTAAAACAAACTATGAAGAGCTCTTTGGAGGAAAACACATTATTGTTTTTGGAGATCTTATTCAATTGACACTAGTGAAAGGTGAACTTATTTTTAAAACCCTAGGACACAAACTCTGCCGTAAAACTGTTGGCAGCATAGGAAATGTCAACCTTTGGCAACATTTCCAATACAGAGAATTAACAGAAAACATGCGACAGTCTGCAGACATCACCTATGCCAACATTTTAAAAAGTCTTAGAGTTGGAAGAAGCACAAGCAATATTAAAAACCCGGCACATCCATGCACTTTATGGCCATTGCAAGCTGTTCCAAATTCAATTAAACAATGTTGAAAAAAGAAATGCAACCAATAATTGAAATTTGCTCCACAGACAAACTGGACGTACATGGTTTGCCACTACCCACGTGTAAACAAGCCACAACAAGACTAAATACCTTAGAAAATTCTATCTCCAACACAGCTGGTTTGGAGAAAATATTAAAATTATTCTTAAACAGTAGAGTAATGCTTAAAAGTAACCTTGACATAGAGCAAGGACTAGTTAATGGAGCACTGGGTACAGTTGTTGGCTTTCAAACATACCCACATGACAACAGCATTCAGTTTGTCAATATTCTCTTTGACAAACTTTCAGAAGTAAAAAGGATAGGGCACTCAACAGCTCGATTCCTTCTCTTCAAAGACATGTATGTACAAAGAGAACAATTTTCTCTAACTCTAGCATACACAGTCACCATTCATAAATCACAAGGTCTTACCCTAGGCAAAGCATTGATAGATATTGATAAAACAGTCTTTAAAGAAGGCATGAGCTACATAGCACTATCACACGTACACTTGAGGGTCTACTTCTAATCAACTTTGATGCAAGTAAAGTAAACGCTGATATTCCTTGTATTTTAGAATACAATAGACTACGTTCATAAACACCCCCATCTAAAAACATATCCTGTTCCACAAAAAGGAAACTGTTGTAAAAGAAAACTAATTCAAACAGACATGCACCAGGATCTCAATGCAAATCCTCCAAAGAGTGGAAAAGAAGCTAATACTTCATCAATTACCACAACCAAAGAAGAACCTATTACTCTAGGTAACTCAGGTACTTCTTCAAAGAAGCAACACACACACTCCGAAAAAATGACTTGGACACAGACCTATCTGGTCCATTCAAATTTTCAAATATAACTGGTGTAAGTTACTACACAAATATAGCAATGAATATTCTATTTCAATTACCACCAATTGTTGACAACATTTACTTACATAGTACAGACCAATTGTGTTTGCAAATGTTAGTACTTCATAGAAACGCAACAAACAATCCTGACAAAACATATAGTGTTCATAGAATAAGACAAGAATTGGACTACTGTGCTGGAATGGTGAAATTCACTATAAACTCACATGAAGATCCACAAGAATTTCTAATGTACTTACTACAAGTACTGGAAAATAAAAACACACCTATAAATAAAATATTCCAGATTTCATACATGTGGAAACATACATGCACTCTCTGCAACAATGTGACACAGGAACAAATCCCTAATGAGCACTTTGTGTATGTATCCATACCTAATTGTGAATCCATTCCATTTCAGCAACTTGTACAAAATGCAAACCATGGTAGATTATGTACTATCTGCAATTCAGATAATCGCTCCACCTTACTAATACAAACACATAGTAAATACGTAATACTAATGTTTCTACGTTACAATGCAGATGGTACCAAAAACAACTGCAAGCTGACTGGTTCACACATGGTCAAGTATCACTTGGTAAGAAAACCTTCACAACAATAGGTATAATCTACCACACAGGAGCCACAACCAATGAAGGCCACTACACTGCATACATTAAAAAGAAATATGGATGGTTTGAATGTAATGATAGTACCATTATTCTAAAGCAGAGATTACCAGCAAATCTTACAAACACTTATTTAATCTTCTTAAAACCAAAATGTAATAACTAGTCTGTAGTTAAACATTAACAAAACTTCAATTAAAAAACTATAAACTGTTAGAATACGCCAACAGGTATCTAACTGCCCCAAGATTCTATAACAGCCAAACAGATAAATGAATACCACTAAATTATAACAATAAATAAACAGTTAGAATATGCCAACAGGTATCTAACTGCCACATGATTTTGCAACAACCATACAGATAAATCAATACCACTAAATTATAACAAAAAATAGACATTACAATACGCCAACAGGTATCTAACTGCTCCAAAATTAGCCAGAAACAACAAGTGAACACTGAAAACAAACAAACAAATAGACTGTAGCATAACAAAAAAGTTTTTTTTTAATCCGACATGGATTATTTTTTCCCACAGACCCATAGATTTGAAAAACAAACACAGAAACTGAGAAAATTGCACAGTACACTGGTTTGTAATCTACTAAATATGAGGGTCGAAAGGAATAAAGAATGTCTATTATTTAATGTTATAAGTCCTTACAAACTACCAATACTAACATGATCTTTTCTTGTATCACAGAAATTGACAAAGAATATATGTACTCCACTTACCAAACCAAACAGTAAGTATATTACAATAAGTACAACTCATAAATACTGCTCCATAACACAACCATTGAAACAAACAGTGCATATAACTTCAGTCTTTTGTGCATGGCCTTTGGCACCCAAGACGCCAAACCCTGGCCAAAACCACTTCAGCATATCACACCCATGGTGGCTTATAACTTTAGTACTTATAACTTTCGTCTTGGGTGCATAGCATTCGGTCATACACCCAAGACTCTAGGCCCTGACCACAACCACCGCATGCACCCAAGACTCTAGGACCTGACCACAACCACCACATGAACCCAAGACTCTAGGTCCTGGCCACAACAACTGCACCATATCACCCCCATAGATCACACCGATAAAATCAAACATTTTAACTATGCCATATGGGCGTTTTTTATGTCCGCAGACATCCCAGACACCGCACTTGTTCTTAGAACAGTTCCAACTTGCCTGCGCACAACACAGACAGGTATGCAAAATGTTTACTTCCATGCACCCAAGGCTCTAGGCCCTGGCCACAACCACCCCAGAATATCACACCCATAGATCACACCCATATAATCAAACATTTTAACTATGCCATATGGGCATTTTTTATGTACGTGGACACCGGCCGTGTTCTTAGAACAGTTTCAACTTGCCAGCGGACAGTACGGACAGGTATAGTGTCATAAGGACACCTCCATTTTTGTTTAATTGCGGACATCCTGGATACAGTGCATGTTCTTAGAACAGTTTCAGCTTGCCTGCGGACAGTACGGACAGGAATACTGTCCTTAGGACACCCCCATTTAGATCGATACAGCCATCAAGTACAATGTGGCTGTCCGCGGACACAACGAACACAACAAAGGGTGCCTGCCACCTAAATAAATACAACATTTGACCCATCTCTTACTCCTCCACTCTCCCCAAACAGATTTACACGCCAACACACTTGCCAAAATGGTCTATCTTCCCCGTTTGACACTGCGCTGTCCGTGGATGTCCACGGATCCAAGATGGCGGGTGCATCGAAAAAATCTGACGCACTCCACGCTCTTCACCATCCAATCAGCGAACACGTTGCATGTCCGCAGACATGACGCAAGCCGATTAGCCAATCAGGATACTGTCTGCGGAGCAAACAGGGAAATGTGTCAGCGGAGCCGACATAGATATCACGATTTTTTTGTGACCTACTTTTTGGTCATTTTAAAAAAAAATACTGGACGGATTTTCACCAAATTTACAAAAGCACACTTTTGTGACCAAGCCGCTGCTCCTGCCACAAATTTGGTGAAAATCCATCCGTTCAGCGGTTTGGGATGTAGGCGTGAGCAAAGTTTTTTTCCCATTCAGTCTATGGGGAAAAAAGACATTTTGGGACCCCCCTTATAACTTTGCCCCCCTGGACCAAACCTCACCAAACTTTACAAAGAATTCAGAGTGGGCCATATACTTTTTTTGCAAAGTTTGGTGTGGATTCGTCCAGGAGGAGCAAAGTTATAAGCCACCAAAAAAGTGCTCTTCCTATGGGATTAGCAAATTAACCATAACTACACAGCCACTACTGGGGCTGTGTAATATTGGCCCTTGCCGCAATCTATTCACTATAAAGCTAGCCTCAAGATTACTTTGTCTGTTTGCGTTTCTTTTGCATCTGTGCATGTATAAACTAGCTTGATATCTTCATCTGTTTCTATGGCATGATCCCAATATTCACTTATCTTTGGTACTTTCTTGATGCCTTGTAGAATATCTGCATTCTCTTGTCTCTGCATCTCTTCTAAGTACGTCAGTTCAGCTCTGCATAACATCACCATTCGTCTTGTCCATTTATTTGCTCTTCTTCTTCAGGGATTTCATACAAATGGCCATCATGTTTTCTCGTATACAGGTATGGTTTTCACAATAGGTGTCTTGCCTCCCAGATTCTCTTAGGTATTGGTACTTTCACTGGCACCGAACAGAGTCCATACTCTGCCCTTTGTTGGTTCAACTGTTCCGTGTGTGTCACATACTCTGGTTTCCAACATACAGGCAGTCCGAGTGACTAATATAAGTCAAACAGAAGACCTTGGTTGCTGTGCACTTACCTGCTGGAATAGTACATCCACATTATTTGGTTATTTGAAAGTTACGCTTTGAGAACTGGTGCAGAGGCAATAGATTTCAAGGAAATTATCGTGGAATACTCAGAATATCACAATTACGCTAGAAACATTTACATCGACTGGAAGAACAATGAGTTTGTGGAACTGTGAGAATAGGAACTAATTGGAAGTTTTTTATTGGAGCAGCTTTAACGCCCTGATGAAGACCAGTGTTTATTAGGTCAAAACACATGATGGCTGAATATTAAAGAACATTTGTATACCCAACAAGGAACCTTTCATTAATCTTCTTTGGGTCTAATGCTGTAGAAACTAGGTTAACATTTGGTATATCTGGTGCATGGCTCATTGGGCATATATGTTTAATTTTCTGTATTCAATTGATAGGATGTTTTGGGTTTTGGGGGCTTGGAGGCATTGTCCAGAATTGATGCTGCCTACCTGCACTGGTTAGAAAAGGTCACTAATTTGGTAGACCTAAATATACTTTTTAGGGTTAAAGGTTTATATGGCGGTTAGCAAAGTGGAGTATTAGCCTCCTCATTTGAGTTCAATGTGAAACATACACAACCCTTCCTTCTACTATGCCAACACAAATACATAGAGACAAGGTTAATCTCAAACCTCGCTTGTCAAAACGTTTTGTGTCCTCGATAGTCCAGTCTCTGCATGAACACATCCTCTGCCTAGCCCATCTCTGTGAGAGTCCTATCAGCCATTGACAAAAAGCCAAACATCAATGAGCCAGGAATATCAGAAATGACCTCCTTTCTTTTTAAATGTGTCTCATTTTCCACACAATTTGAACAGACACATATAATGAAGATAACCCCATAGGACTTTTCCTTGACCTTGTGATGAACGCACCCTGCTCCTTGTGTATTGCTCCAATTGCCTGTTATTTTCCATCCCAATAATAGACAAAGCATTTTTTGAAATGTGTTTCTTCCTCATCATGTCATTTAGACTAGGAAATGTATTGTAGCATCCTTCCACTGCTGGCCTTGATTGGGTTGTGTCATCATATAAGAGATTAGTCCTGATCCGAAGTGGAAAACTGGCAGGTTTCCCTTTTTCTATGCAAATAGAATATTGAGTGGCTGTAGAAATTCGGCACTAGACTGTGTGTTCTTGCTGATGTTTCCAGCCACATGATTGGCTTAGCGCTCCGTCCCGGGCCTGAATATAAATGTATGCCTTTCCGATTATGCCAAGGGATGAAATAACCCCAGAGTTTTTTTTAAGACTTGGGGATGGAAGAGCATATGTATAGTTGCAACCAAGAGGCCACATTTCTAGGTAACTATTTTGTCTGTAGACCCCTCCATTTAAGTTCTAAACCGATGAATTTCTATGACTGTCAACAAGAGAAGATTAGGCCATCTCAGCACTGACATGCAGAAAGATAGCATCCATTGAATGGAAAGTAACATCATGAGAAACAGGGGTGTGCCATGATTTCCCCTTCCATTGCAGAACAAGTGGAATCATTCTAAATCTATATGTCATTTTCTTCTTCAGAACCATTGGATTTAGGAGAAAGGGGAAGTCAAAGAGCAGCAGCATAGACCACATTATTCAAAATGCACCCCAATGTATTGCTTATCTCTCTTCAAGTTGATTGTGGGTTTAAAATTCCACAATGGTTTGAGGACTAGTTATAGTATTGAGAAGACTTCATACCCCTGACTCCTTTGCTGTCCACTGGGACATGCCAACATGATCCTGCAGAATCATCACTAATCCTCAACCTAAAGTCTCCTCCCATGTGGCATGGGGAAAGAAGCCGCTACCTGATCCTGACTCTAGGGGTGGTATTCTGAGGGTGGATCACATTGGAGAAGACGGATGTCAAGGAGTGTGGTAACACCAACAGGAGAGAAGCAGCATTCTTCTATTTCTTACAAGGAAGATCCTTTAATTCTAGAGTTATTAATGGCATGTTCATTCCAGAGTTCTTAATGGCATGTTGTGGCATGTTGCCAACTACTTTGTTCAAACAAATCCTTAGTCAGTCTTCATGCTGATGTGGCAGGATTATAATACTATGCTATGTTGTGCAATGCTATGCTATTTTATGCTATGCAATGCTATGCAATGCAATGCTATGGTATGCTATATTAGGCTCTCCCATACAGTTAGGCCTCAGACCCTCCATGTCACCTCCCTTTGCTTCCTCTGAATGCATCGACCCAGTAATGACCAAAACCCCTCAAGTGGCAGATGACACAGCAGACCTTCTCTTCTGGGTATTCTGTACGTATAGCATTAGCACCATATATTGGAGATAACTGTAGGGTTTCTGCAAATGCCATTTATCCATAATACAACATGTTGTCTCTGCAGGGCAGCATCACAAAGTCACAAGTGAGATGTCTACAGTTCTTGACAAATTCCTGCAATATTGTGTCAAGTAACACCCCCCATTGAAAAAGTGCTATAATATAGTAGTGTTTTCCTATGATATGCTTTACAACTGGCACTCTAAGGGTGGGCCCTAGTGCGCTACATGTATTGACTGCCGGGACATGTGCCCTTCTGTATTTTCCTATTTCTCTGCTGATAATGTCTCTGCATGTTTTGCATTTGCTATCTAATACAAGAAGCTTGGTTTACCATCAGTCAGTGTCTCATCCCCTTATTTGCTGCAAACTGAGGCTGATGCCGAGGGACCCTTGGGAAGGGGCCTGATCTTGGCCACCACAGAATGCTGCCGATGTCTCTGGCCTGACTGTGCTGGAGTTACGCTTTGGGATGCCTTCAACCACACATGGCCAATTAGAACAAGGTCCTCAGTATTAGAGGGTGCTTTATAAGCATGGCACACCTGTTGCCAAATCTAAGATATGCTTCGAGAGGTCCTTAGAGATTTTCCAGCGCTGCCCACGGCTGTGAACCTATTCGCCTCAGAGCTGAATGGTAAATACAACCTTGCACTTATGTTATGTCATGTTTTGCCCTGTCATGAATTCTCTCCCTACACCTCCTGCTATGTTTTGTATTGTCTGTAACTGAGTAGATAACTGCACTGCATATATGTTCAGCTCTGCCTCTTCACATTCAGCCTGTACTTCTACGGTCTGTCTGTTTTGCCTTTATACACTGTTTGCTGGCTTCAAAGTAGAGCTCAAATTAAATACCCATGAGTGCCAATAAGTGCCGTGGGCTATCATGCTCAACCATTTTTTGCCATTTTCTGAAGGATCATTAGGATTATGAGTCAATGTACATTTTTGGCAGTAAATTTAACAAAAAGACAGGTATGCCACATTGTAGCAGCACTGGCCCCTGGACTCGCAGAGGCACTGTCTTCGATGGCAGACTGTACCCTCCCTGTTCCCTGTATCAGAGCAGCTACCTGCAAGACGCAGAAAAGCGCTGGCAGGTTAACACAGCTCAACATCGAAACCAATGTTTAATGTTTTCACAAATGTTCTCGACAATCATAAAGCAATGAAAAAGTCAAGCTCTGAACGACAGAATGCAGGCAGTGTGTAGTTCTATTTTAAAGGGCCTTTCTGGAAGACAATTGGTGTATCGTGTACATGTTTGCCATGTTCTGATTAAAACTGTGTCGGTTTCTACTACTGTTACATTTTGTATCATTTGTTGAATTGGATATATTGATTCTCAATTTGTTAGGTTAGATTTAACAGTTTGGGTTAATGTTCGTTTTGCTTCTTACACTAGTGCATTTTCTTATGATTTAGGCATAGGGCCACCATGTGATATCTCAGTCGATTTCTGGTTTTTGAGCTATTGAGACATGCTTCTGCCTCCAGGTGGTGGGAGATTGAGAGTCAATGTGCCTGTGGTTAATGTGTGCCGCTATATAGACATGGTTTGTGACTAGGGGGTCCAGGTGTGTTGTTCCATGGCCGCCGGGTTTGGACTTAGGTTCTGATGCATTTGCCCATGGTGTATATTCATAATTATTTTAATATACAAAAAGAAAGTCCCATATTTGAATAGGTGTCACTAAACACTCTTCCCACAACAAGTGGAATCAATTATCACAAAATGTTATTAAGATTCAATACATTTCATAAAACAATCATAAAAATTAGCATAGTACATAAAACATATACATTATGTTAAAACAACAAAACAACAAATGGGTTGTTTGTATTACACTAACAGGAAATAGGCCAAAAGTAGTAAGGCATAGTAATCAGAGTGTGATATGTACACACAGTGTGTGATCCTAAAGAAACTATTGCAACATTACTCACCTATGGTGTTTCTACTTGTGTTGCTTTAACATAATGTAAATGTTTTATGTACTATGATCATTTTATGAAATGTATTGAATCTTAATAAAACTTTGTGATAAATGATTCCACTTGTTGTGGGAAGAGTGTTTAGTGACACCTATTCAAATATCGGACTTTCTTTTTGTATATTAAAGTACATGCTCACAGAGCAAGAAGTCTGTTTATCCCTACCTGTGACTCAGAACCATTTAGAGAATAGAGTATTCAGAATTATTTGTCAGCGTGCTGGCTCTGTATGATTAGTGCCCATTCCTGGGGCTGCAGCTCTGTTGGCAGCTGAGAGTGTCCCCTTGTGTTTGTATTTCACTGCCGTGTTATTTTGACTTGGCCACTCAATAAGAGGATCACTGTGGTATGCCATTACCACACAAATCCTTGGCCTACGCCAGACATCTTTATATTGCTACCTGCAGTACTGCCATGTTTAGGGAATTGCCTTATTTGTGATTTATTCTTTTTGGTTAATTAAATTACTTTGATATGATATGATATGGCATCTATAACAAGCCTGTACACAAGTGTTACTTGGCGAGAGAAGACAAGGAGGGGGAAACAAGGCAGGACAAAATAACGATCTTCCTATGCCTTGGGTCAATCAGATCACGCAAGTGTGTGGAAGAGGAAAGGGGAGAAATGCCAGGAGGAAGGGAAGGGGGACATGCAGTTAACTCACAAGTACAGCCAGAGGGTGGCTCGTAAGTGCAGAGAGAAGGAACTGTAAGGTTGCAGATAAAGGCCATTAAGTGCTGGGGAGCGCAGAGGCAGTGCAAGGGAAACTGGACATGCAGGTGCCTGGGCATGAGTTCAGAGGGTGACCAGGTGACCAGTGCACGGAACAGTCAGTTGCATCAGCAGGGGAGAGGAAGAGAAAAAACGGAAGCAAAAAGGAAGGTCATGAGTTATGTCCAGAACCGGAGGTGGTTCTGCTGAAGTTTGAGAGAGGTAGAGAGGCTGTTTCAGAGGGAGTCACCAGCTGAGGAGCTAGATCTGTTTCCAACTCTCTGCTTGGAGAAGCGTCTGACCCTCAGAGAGTTGGAGGTGGATTAACAGAGAGATCCAGAAGGAAGCTGTTTTGGAAGGGAAAGTTGGAGGTACAGTGGTCCCAGGCCCCAGAAAGCCTCATGGACAATGCAGAGGGTCTTGAAGTTGATCCATGTAGCCACAGGAGCCAGTGAAGAGTTTTCATAGCTGGAGCGATACGATCCCTGGGCTTCAGAATTAGAAAGAGACTGTTGCAATAGTCCAGCCTAGAGAAGACCAGAGCTCTAAAGATAGTGAGCTTCTGGAAGAAAGAGAGAAAAGGAAGCAAACCTCTGAGGAGGTGCAACTGATAGTTTGACTGCTTAGAGACTTGAGAGATGTGAGGAGAGAAGGAGAGAGGGGAGTGAAAGATGACACCAAGGTTCTTAGCCTTGCAGGAAGGAGCAGGAAGAGGGCCCAGTGTGGGCCACCAGAGAGAGAGAGGAAAGGATGGAGTGGGTGTCCCATTGAGGAGGAGAAGACAGAGATAATTTGTTTTTATTTTCTTTATTATTGTGGGCACTGTCAAGATTTATTTTGTTTTTATTCACTAACGCCCTGTCCATGCTACAGACAACTTAGTGCATCAGAAAAACCTATATGCTTTACTTCTAGGCACGGGGGAGGCCTCCTGCATAACTACATTTTCACGATTGGCCACCTCTTCTTTGCATTAACTACTACAACACTCAGAGCCTGTGTTCTAGTTTCTGCTGAAAAGACGATGTGGATGGACCTCGGCCATTTGGAAGATACGTGCTGAACGTTATTACAGAGGCCACCCTGACGCAGTTGGTGTTGTAAACAATCCTGTGTCTTACTTTATCTTTCTAGTTAGCAAACGTCTATCAAACCTTGCTTGTTCCTGTCTCCCCTTGTGTACCACTTCTCTGGTTTGTCGTTAAGCTGTCACCACCTGTAAATACCAATTGCTGGGAGGTTGTTTGCACCACTACTCTTCATCTGCAGTACCTGCAGGCCTACCTCCCTTTGCGTATCCCTTCTCTTTTGATTGCTAGACTGTGCCATTGGCGCTGAGCTTTCCACAACACCACTTACACCTGCAGTAGGGACCAATGCCTTCTTCATGTTTTCAACATATTGGGCATTTGCCTATAATTATTAGAAAGAGTGGAATAATTTTAACTCAGGTTCAAAAGGAGTTTCAGTGACCACTTGAGGGGTCGTTTCATGCAGATCACCTAGCTGTCTTGCGCAAGGCTTAGGAACAAAAAGTGTCTAAGGTGTCTGATGGTCAGTTCTCAGATTATTTCACCTCGTACAAAGTGAGTAGAGACTAAATTGCATGACAGACTAGATTGCTAAAGAACTGTCAGGCTAAGCTAGAGAAAGAATTAAAGCAGTACAAGCATCTTTCCAAGGCCGGTCCGCCGAACAAACAGTAAACACACTCACAAAACAGGCCTCTACCCAAGTTTTTTTTCAAACACTATTAAAGAATCCCTTTCAGGAGCACCTTACTTGTCTCACTGGAGTACCCACCCACCACCTACTTCACATCAGAGGGACCCACCACCCCCATGCCACAGCAAGCTGCCATGCCAGCCCAGCTACCCCCCACCTGCCTCCCCGGCCTCTCACACCCCTTCATGCATCCCTGGCCATGTCATCTTCTCTCCCACCACAACCTCTCTGTCCACTCCTAGAGGTGATTTAACAACATCTGCTTTCCCTGCTCTGCCTACTCTTCCACCGCAGCCAGCGGCCTAACCTGCACACCACCCTGGACTTGCTCCCAAACAAATCAGTTCTAACCACAAAATACATCCACTCCCTTGCCGACCCCCCAATTCTGCAGTTGCATGATTGACACAATTTTCCTAAAATACTTTGGTGACTTGCAGGCACTGGCCAACTCTGACAGGGCAAGCTACTAGGCGAGATATTAAATTCTCACGTTCATCCATGTCTGAGCAACCTCACTGCACACTTTGGATGCTGCATCTTCCTCTGCTGCTGACACCACACTTATGCCTATGCACACCTACCCTCAGGCCAATACCTAGGCTGAACCTATGTGAATTCACACTTGCTATAGTCCACTGATTTATACCATATGGCACAACATTTCGTCATGTTGCCTGACAACCCCACTGCTTTCATGGAACATTTTCACACAGTGGTTGCCTGTTATGATCCTTTGATTGGGGACTTTAAACAGCTCCTATGAGCTATGCTTAAATACATGCTATACAAACAGATTATGGACACACTACAATGGCCTGGCACACCGGTTGATGGTGCTGCTATTGCTACTAATGTTACTTTACTTGCTGCCCTCATCAAACAGAAATACCCTGTGAAATCAGATTGGTCGAAGATAGCCTCTTGCAAAAAGAACCAATCTGAATCCCCCCATAACTACCTATATAGACTGACTGACTAATTTTACTACATTTTTCGGTATTACAAATTCTGGGGAACAAGTTAAAGCTTCATTTAGCGTCTCATTTTGTGACAGTTAATTTCTGGAAAGTTCCAACAATATGCAAAGTGTTCAGGTGAGTTGGAAAGCTGAATCTATTGAAAAAGCACTGCAAACAGCTCACTATTTCTATGACAAACTCAAATGTCAGGTAAAAGATGGGGCTACCTGCCTCAGGGTTTTGCAGATACAGCATGCTCAACAAAAGACTGCCCCTGGGGACCAGTGATTCCTGGGTACCTCACACCAGTCCTATGCCCAAGAGGACCCTCTGCCGCCTTTTCACCAGGGCCACCAGCAACAGCAGATCTTTGTACACCCATTTATGCAGGCCCAGCAACCACTGCCAGGGCAACCTTTCTGAAGTTATTGTAAGCAGACAGGCCATCTCATCCAGCAATGTCCTACCAAACCTGTCAGACCACAGCAATATGGTCCCACTACTCCACAAAATGATTTCATTAATCCTAACAGTACATGGTAAACATTGTTAGAATCAGTTGAAACTTCCTTGGACTCCAGGTCGCAGAAAGCCTCATGTACTAAGATGAGGTAGAGGAGCAAGGCGTTAATGTGGAGGAAATATGACACCAAGTGTAACGTGCAGTCTAGTTGTCAAGATCCAAGTCAGCAGTGTGGGCCATTTAAACCTGATTATCATCTGCAGCTGACAGAACAGAGATTGAGAGAGGAGACAGACTGCAGAGTGTGCAGAGCGGGAAGTGAGCCCAGAGGCAGAGGCAATTTCACAGAGAAGAGCCATGGCAAGAGCGGGACACATCTGCCGGTAATGAACTGAAGGCGTTCAGTACCAGAGATGAGGAACTCCGGTGAAGGTGAGCTGTGCGCAGAAACACCAAGAGAGATGCAGTCCTATAGATCAGCAATGGTTCCATCAGCGAAGGGCTGATATGCTGACTCAGGAACCAAAAGATACTCTGCCAAGAAGGCAAAGCTTGTCCGATGGTACTTCCTTGCTGCAGCCGCACATTGAACTACCGGTGAATCAGTCGGGAGCCACAGGACATGCAAATACATTAAGGAACATTTGGGAAGCATTTTTGAATACCAAACAAAAAAAAAATAAACAGCAAAGGCAAACAAGGCACAATTCTCCTGATATGAGATGTCAGTTGGGAGAAACCTGAAACCTCCATTGCCATAGGTCAAAAGAGATTACAGAAAGAACAACAGGGCAAATATAGAACAATTTTCCTAATATGAGATGTCAGTTGGGGGAAACCTGGAACCAGCATTCCCATAAACCACACAACATTGTATAAGAAACAAAGAGACAAACATTGTACAATTCTCCTGACATAAGATGTCAGTTGGGGAAATTCTGGAACAAGCATTGCCAAGAGGTGTTGAGAGAAAGGTTGATAGACAGAGCTTGAACAAACTCTCAAATTATTGATGCCAGTATGGAGGAATTGGCACAATTAATAACTGAAGTCAACATAGTTGTGCTAGTAAAGCAGTACAGTTGAGTAATACCTAAGAGGAATGTCAATGTTGCAGCTAGACCTGATAATAGTATCAGGTAATGAACCCTTTTGAAAAGAGATACTTGGCAGGAGAGTACACCAGGAGATCTGCATGAGCCAAAAGGGAGACATTTCTGGCAGGAGAGTAAACCAGTATATCAAGAGTTTCAGTTGAGAAGTTTCCTGGCAGGAGAGCATACCAGGAAACCCATTTTCAACCGGTGTGTTAAAGACATACTTTGACATATTCAGTTGATGTTTCAATTGAACATTTGTTCAACCAGAGAATTAGGACAGACTTGCCTTTTGCCATACTTTAACCCATTGGAGAGAAGACATTTGTTTAACCATCCTGACAGCAGGAAAGGCTTTCCTTTTATTATATTCCAAGCAGTGTTGTGGAAAATACACTCTGTTTTGCCATCCTAAAAGACTAAGACAGACTTTTTATTTGTTAAATTCCAACCAGGGGTGTGGAAGAAAAATTTGTTTTGCTATCCTGAGTAAAGTAAACTTTCCTGAAATAATCCAGGAGAAGGGAACCAAATCCTGGACACAAGGATTGTTTTGTTGAAATAATATGTCTACCTTTTTGCACATGTTTGTTTCATTGAAATTCGGAATGTTTATCTTGCACCTTTTGATTGTGTATGTTTGTGTGAGGGTCAGATTTATTTTTTACTTTCAGAGGAAGGGACATTTTTATTTTAGGATAGGGAAAGTTAGGCCTTAACCCATACCCCTTTCTGTTAATAAAATAGCAAATATTGAGAATATTACCACTTTGTGTCTGCCTCTCATTCCTCACCCCACACACAACTCTATGCCCAACTCTATGCCTTATTGGTAGAGGTCAGAGCTTCAGCCCCCAATACCCCACCACCAAGTTGTAATTCACAATTAGATGTGTGCAAATACTTCCCCAATCACCTCTTTAAAAAGATATTTCCCTGGACTGAAATGTCTCAGAAATTGTTCTACTTCTAATCATGGGATTGTTCCTGAATCATTGGGAAGTTCATAATAGCAGAAACTATCGAGGGAGGTGTCAGACAAGGTGGTTGTGTAATCGCATCGACAATAAAAGAACATGGGCGTCCCTAATGGCATCCCTCCTAGAAATGTCCTCTCAATTACAGGATTTACAGTAACTCAACTACATACTGAATCTGTTCAGAAATGTGAGACAGCACAGGAGCTGAAATTAGAGTAATATTTCAGCTATTGTATCTAGGAATGAAGGATGATCTTCTAACCTCACATGTTCTATTCTTCTCTAGCTGTACCTATTCTTTAACTTAGGTGGCAGAGGAAGGCATGATCTGTAAGAGTGACCCACTTCCAATATCCTTCTCAATCTCACATATTTTCCAAGCAAGATAAAATACAAATCTTGTCAGCAATCGCCATTCAAAAAAAGACACAAGTAATATATGTTACAATGCAGCATTCCCCCTTTCTGGATAATGTTATTCAGGACCTTGGAACTAGACAACAAGGATGGACTACACATTCCATGATGAATTTCTTATCTGCTCATATGAAGGAGTCATTTTCACCAGAGCCCTCCAGCAAACAAGCAAGAAGTGTTTTTAGTGTTGTATGCAGGGATAGTCCACACTTAACGCATTCCGCCTCTCAATTGAATTACTTTATTTAAAAACTGTATTTTACAACAAATTTCATAAGGCCTGTAATGAAGAAGAGGGACACAGGTGTGTTAGACCCTATGGACCCCATTCTTTTAGCTTTGTTGTGTAACATGTTGTGACTTTTTGAATGGAAGTGAAGCCTCCAGCTTTACCTCCCTTACCATTGGCTCATTTATTAAGGGGAAACTGATCAGTCCTTCAGTCTATCAGTAATGGAAAACTATGTTTCCTTTGTGCCTTTTGTGACTTGTTAACATTGTTACAATGCAGAGAAATGGGGATACATTGGTATCGACCTAGATATTGCCCTTTGGGATTTTTTGTTATTAATATATGGCCTAAAGACAAGCTGGTGGTAGGAGAAATATTTGTATTATAATTGTGTTATTTCTAGTGTGCACATTCACATTCATCACATATGGCCATATGGCTCATAAAAGTGGCTAGTGTGCTAAAATGTACTTTTCACAAGATTTCTGCTCCTTCTTTGGCCATATTGTTGTTTGGCCTTCTTCCTGCCTTCCCAGGTCAGGACATTCCTTATAAGGTCATGCACTTGCTCGGGCAAACTGCTGCTTTCGCGGGATAGTAATGCCTCTGTGTGTGTGTGTTTGGTCCAGGAAGGGGCAGGGATTGTCTGGTCCCATTCCACATCCATGGTGCCAAATATTGTAGATATGGAGAATTCATGAAACCAGCATTTGTCCCTGATCGGACAACTACTGGCTGTTTGAATCGTGGTGATTCTTACCATTGATGTGCTTAGACTTTATTCCAGGTGAGGTAATGGATAAGAAAAGGACTTCTGCAGCCATTTTGTCAGATCAGTGCTGGAGCCAAGAATCCCTCATGGACAAACAGCCAACTGAAGAGCCGAACAAGACATGTGAAGATGCCTGGCATCCCTACCTACATCTGGCCCATGAAGCCCTATTGGACCTCCTGACCTCTGAAGACCCTGAGCGGTGAAGCCTTCTCGAGCATCCAACCATCCTGAGCCTTTGGAAGTGTCCCTGGACCACCCGATGGAAGGACCAGCAAGTTCATGGGCTACCTTGTCAGATGCATCACGATTCTGCAGTTGCACCCATAACCTCAGTGGTCACTAGCTCGAGGTGCAATTCGCCTTCCCAGTGAATTTCTTTATCCCATAACCAAGGAATCCTGTCCTAGAGAACCTTCTTCAATCGTGACTTGAAGGATGCCTGATATCGCCTGTGTGGTGTGACCGTCACTGGAATTCACTTTTTCCTGTGAAGTGTCCTGAAGAGGCCTTCATCAATGAATGTTGCATTTCTTGATCGCCAAGGGCTGCATCTTGCATCTGGACTTGACCTGAAGAATCCTTGCACATGCAGCTCCTGGGCACCTCTCACTGGACATCCTCCAGCAACCCTATTTGACCCATCAAGTAATCTTGGAAAATCAGGGGCATAAGTAAATGCAAAGCATTTGTCTCCCTCTGACCTCCAAAGAATAACATTTGAAACCAGTCCATGTGTATCTCAATTTTCCATTCCACTGCCATTTGATCATCAAACCTCATAGTATTTTCTCAAAGATACGAACACATTACTTAGCATAAGTAGCTTTGTTGTATATCTTCTTTGAACTATCACCAACACAAGTAAATTAGAATTTACCTACATAGACTACATTCTGGGGTGAAACATTGTGGCCTCTGTGACATTTGGGAACAAGGCTCATTTCCTCTTCGGGAGTGGATTGTTGAAGTTAGGGAAATTCACTAGTGACTTGGTTATGTTAAAAATATTTATTAAGCATATGTTCATCCGAAGGCATCTTGACATTAGAAAATTAGAGGGACATTAACCAACAGCAACCATCACCTAAAAGAGGAACGTTTTTGAGGGCCCGCCAAAATGACATGTGGTTCTATGTAACCCGCATCCACCGAGGCAGTGAGTTTGATAGTTTGGCAGCTGCCACAGTGAAGGCGCAGCCACCAACACGAGAGAGTCAAATCCTAGGAACAGAAATAACTGCACTGTCTTGAGATCAGAGATCGCAACTAGGAGCATATGGCCGAAATATTAGTTGAAGGTTACTCTGCCCCCAACTCATAAGTGACCCTCTGAACAAGGCACAGGGACTTAAACTGTACACATTTCCAAATAGGAAGCCAGTGAAGCTGGCAGAGAACTGGAGAAATGTGGGAAGCAAACAGAGCATGGGTAACAACTTGTGTGGTGGTATTTTATAGGATTGAAGCCGTTGTAACAAGTACAGTGACTGGGATAAAAAAAAAGCGAATTGCAGTAATCTGCACCTCTCAAAACAAGAGAGGCAACCACAGGGGCATGGAGCTGAGCCTGAATAAAAGGTAAGACTTTACATATGATCTTTAATCTGAAATGACTAGACTGGCACCAGCTGTCAAATGTGCATCCAAAGAGAGTGAGGCACACAGTTTAACGCTGAGATTCTTCACCACCAAAACGGAGATTCGAAGCAAACCAAGGAAAACAGGACACGATGAGGCAGCAGAAGGTGGATGCACCACCAAGTCCTCCGTCTTGTCCTCATTCAGTCTAAGCCAATTATCATTCATCCACCCTCCCACCACTTCCAGGCAGTTCTGCAGCTGAGCCGCAGAATCATATTGATGAATATTGATACAAAACCTTCCTCTTCTCTTCTGCTTTCTCTCCCCCTATCACCTGCTGAAGTCCCGGCTGATACCACTCTGGTTACCTGCCCACCCCTGGCCACCTTGCATGCCTGCACTGCCTCCCTGGCAACCCCTGCACTTGGGGACTGTTTTTCTGTATCCCTACAGTCCCCCCATCAGCACTTATGTGTGCACTCACCCTGCACTTGCCACCAGCTGGCCGCTCTTTTATTTATCTTGTTATGTTATTTTATTATCCAATGTACTGCACTCCCCCCCCACACTTTCCTTTTCCCCCCTCCCTTGCAATTGCACGGTCTGGATGACACCTGGCCTAGTAAGATCGTTGTCTGTTGTCCTTCTGTTTCCCCTCCCTTGCCTCGTCGCGCCTTAAAACACGTGTGTATAGGCGCGTTATAAATACCATATCCTATCATATCATATCATATCTGCATATCATCAGCATACTAATAGCACCGGAGGCTGTGGGCATGGATGAGTTTGACCAAAGGCTGAATATAGATGTTGAATAGCGTGGCGGATAGGGCTGAACCTCAAGGAACACCACGAAAGAGAGACATAGGAGCAGAGTGAAACGAAGGGATAGAGAGAAACTGTATTCAATCAGACAGGAAGGACTCAAACCAGGCCAACACCATGCCGGACACCCCTGCCTCCACCTGTCGACCGACCAGAATGGAGTAGTCAACATCTTTACTGCATTCATTTATTTACCTCCTGTGTTGATTAAGTCATTTGAATGCATTTTACGAACCTATGGTGAATGTATATGTGTATTCTTGATTATTGCGCAATAATATCACCTGCTAGTTTCATTCTTTAGTATGTGCAAAGTGCCTTGAATACATATTTGTTTTTTTATGCATACCTTTCTAAATTAATTATTGTGTATTACATAGTGTGGACTCATTGAGGGCCCCAATCCCACTCTCACTCTCCTGAGAGTAGCCCTCCATGTTTACCTTATTTCCTGTTCACTATAACTAGGGTGGCCTCCTAAAATCTGTCCCCCTAGCCAGATCCTAGAAATTCATCTAACAAGGAGTAATGTGTATTTCCAAATGCTAAGAGGATGGAAGGCTTGTGAGATTGAGATTGGTTACTATTTCACACATCCAAATAAGAGCAATATTGTTCTCAAAAACATTCTATCAATACTTTTGGTTAAGAGAACAAAAGACACCAAGCAGAGCATAAAAAGCCAGCCAAAAATGTAAGATAAGCATGGTTGCACCAGGAAGGATAGAGGTGTCTGTATTTATGTAATTGCTTGTTTAATTATTTATTTGATGGTTACCCATCCCAGGCTGCCTCCCGACAGCCATCCATGAAGTTCACCTCCATTTCTGACCCAATGAGCTTCAGTGTGGTGCTCTAAAACTGCCTCATGATTAGAGCATCGGGACATATTTAGCAAATACCATCAAAATTAGATGGGTTTAAAAATGAATCAGAAAAATATCTTCTACCAGAAATGTGAAAGTGAAATAGTCAATTGCATTTAACAAAAACACATGCGAGTGTGCCACCTATGGTTTATCAAATAAGGGTTCTTTCAGAGGGCAGTCTACTTCCACGCCCCACATAACCATAAAACATTACAGTGGCACATGGGAGATGGAAAAAGAAATTTAATATTTATTTATTTATTTATTTCATTTATTACATTTGATACACGCCCAAACCCAGAGGTATCACAGTGTAGGTTAAGATAGGCTTGGCTGGTTATAGGGAGAAATTACAGGAAAAATACAGGAGTGCAACATTGAATTAGAAGAAATACAACATATGGTTACGCTATAGGGGCTGTGGTGTCACAGTTCAGAACATGGCATGGATGTTGTACAATACAGGCAGTGCTTTTGAGACATAGCATTTTGAAACATATCAATGCTATTTGACACCATAAAACAATGCGGGGGCCGGGTGCAGAATGTTAATTATCTAGAGAACTTAATTAATTTAATATTTACAGCCAGACTGAGAATTGACCTTTGGACTGTGCATGCAGTTTGAGACCGGGGTTAGTATCAGGACCCTAACAAGGTATCCCCCCATCCCTTTTTTTTCAGTTCCTGTGCCTTCCCTCCCCTTGTCTCTCTTCCCTCCCAACTTGTTTTGACTTTTCCGCAAGACTGTTTTTTCCTTCCAAGTTTTAGTGGGACGACTGCACTTTATACTCATCCTGCAATGGGAGCTCAGTTGACTGTCATGCACTTTACCTGTATATATTCCATATTTGTTGTCTGTTTTTATGCTGTTTTATCATGGATTCAACATTATTTGTTATGTCATTTAATATATGAATAATAAAGACTTTTTGATTGTATACTATCCTTGACCAGGCCTATCCCCTCATTGTGCTCTGATACTGATGGTTACTTATTGTGCTTGATTTTTCTAGCACTCTGCCCCGCGTTACCCCCTCTTTCTTGTTTACTTAATTATCTAGAGAACGTCATAATTCTCTAGGCCTAAGAACTCTGGCTGACTATTTTCCCTTCAGGAAAGCCCTGAAGACGCATCTGTTCAATCTCTTTCTCCCTCCCTGCTAGAGCATTTGCCATCTGAGCATCTTGGAGTCTGCCCCCTCATGCTTTCACCTATGGGCCTTAGTTTGCGCTTTATATGTTTTATAATAATAATAATATTAATAATAATTAGAACTTGTTGAATAGCCAGGTTTTAATGAGGCTCTTGAAGCACTGATGGTAGGGCTAGTTTCTGATATGCAAAGGGAGGGAGTTCCAGATTTTAGGTGCAGCTACAGGAAAGCTGCTCCTCCCCCCCCTGCTCTGGTGCTCTTGAATCCTGGAACGAAAAAGTGGGTGCTTGAACCTGACCTGAAGGGTCTGGTGGTCTTTTTTTGCGTGACAGTGCTTTTCAAGCATAATGGGGCCACATTTGTGATACCTTTGTGAATGGTAGTGAGTGTTTTCAATAGGATTCTAGCTTTGAAGGGGAGCCAGTGTACGCCTCTCCTGATGTGGGAGATGTGGTCTAAATAATATTAGATATTGGGGTGCTGTGGGAGGGGGAACCCGTGGGGTATTTTAGGGACCAAAAGGGTATACAAGTTTAACTGGGTTATTCTGCTTGCAAATGCTATAAATATTCCCGGGTCACCAATCCCTCGAACTGGTGAGCCAGGAATATTCAATCATTACATTTGATGTAGCTTCATACAGCTTTGTAAAGCATGTAATATTTGGAAAGGGAATGCTTGCTCACAATACAAACGCATTACCTTTTTTTCCTAGAAAAGGGCATGTCTACCTTACAGATAACTAAAAGGGTGGTTCAATTCCGGATAATTAGTGGATGGTGTTTTTTCGGACGAGTGTGATGTAAGGGTAAAACGAGACCCTCAACGCGTTTCCATTGGGTCGGAAAACATTTGCTAGAAGAGATCCATTGTTGCTCTGAGAGACAGTAGAGAGGGACGATCTCACTACAGCCTAAATCTGTCTGCCATAAATTAATCCTGCGTTCTTTACCGTGAAATCCACTTCTTAGCAGCACATGCCTTACATTTGGAACTCGGACGATTATTTGAGTTCAGTCAGCAAAGCCATCAACTTATAAGTTTGAAACTCAAAAGCAGACCAAAAACTCCGCTCACAGTACATTCCTTTCTGCATTTTCTAAACGATGACAAGGTTATGTGTTTCTGCCTCATGGAGTTTTAATGAAAACTACTTTTGGCAGACTGGTTCCAGTCTTGGCTCCCATGGCTTCATCACCTCACACCATTCCAATGTATGATACAAGGAATCTCATATTGTGTAGTATGCGTGCTCGACTCCCAAATTTCAGACATTCTTTTCAAAACATCATGTGCACTTATTGGATATCTAAACAAGTATTAATAATGAAAAATTGATGTGGCTAAATAATGACTGCACGTGTTGGCTCCACTCTAAGTAGGCAATTCATAGGTCCCACTGGAGAGTCAAGAGAAGATGGGTCAACAATAACTCCATTGTGTAATGCTGTAAACACCCACTAGACCCATATGGTTCTGTTGCAAATACATGAAAACAAAAAGCAGAAAGATGTCACTTGTCGAGCAGACTGAGAAGTTGTGATTGTTTCTAGTGTAGCGTTTAACACCACTTTTAGTTCGTTTTAAGGTTCTGAAGGGGAAGAGGAGAGAGGACAGAGAAAGGAAAGGTAGAAGCAAAACAGGAGAGATTGAAGGAGGGGGAGAGACTGGAAAAGAAAACATTTGGTTGGCAAAGGCACAGGAAACAGGGTCTGACATTGCGTTACAGATTAGCTACAGCACGGTGGGGATGCCCTATTAGTGAGGCCTGCAGTTTTTAACCTGTTCCCAAAGAAGGGTTTGTCAGACCAACCATCTCGATATCCTGACACTCCTCCTGGGAGATCCATTTCATTTGCTGGGCAGCTCTCTAGCCAGCTGCTTTCTTTGAAATCAACTGCTTAATTGGCAATGTTCTCTGGTGCTCATTTTCTTGTAGAATTACATTCTGGACAAATTTAGTGGTGGTTAAGAATTGCTTAAATTTTTTTACAGGAAAACTGTACACCTTTCTTATATGTCAGCTTTTCCTTTTCCTGAACTAGACTGCTACTCGTCCCTTATCTCTTCGGATGTCGTCACTTCAGTGGAGACATTTTTATGTTTGGATATTGACGCATGCATATGTGGCACCCCACTTTCCTGGTCCCACTTTTACAATCCCACCCCTTAAAATTTAGGGCAAATAACAGACAGTAAAGAAGTCAAATTTAGAAATGTATTTAAAAGAAGAAAACAGTTTCAACCAACTGGTTGTCCAGCTTTACCCCGGACACCGCTACAATATTGTATGTATTGTGATGAATTCTTGGATGACGTCACTTCTCCTCAGGCGGGAGACCTTCCCAGTAAGTAAAGGGAGGTCTGACAGCTAACCAATAATCCTCCTAGGGGTGGAAACATGTGTGAAGACCTTCTAGGGGAGAATTTCTCTCTTGGGGAGGGAGACGTTCATTCTGTGGTTCCCTTCCCTGTCCTCCTTCAATCTGAAACCCCAAGCTACCCACCAGAGTCTTATAACACTCTTCATAGTGCTAACATTTTATATTGTGACACAGTTGACTCCTGAGGTACTGAGATGAGGAAGCCCTGAAGAGGTATGAAGATCAACTCCTTGAAAGTGATAAAGGACTCCGAGGAGGAAATGGCAACATTGTATAAACAGAGGCAATGGACTTAACAATGTGTCAAGTCCAGCTGGGAACTGCAACAGTATTGAAGCACAGCGCAGGTGGGAGTTGCAAACTCTGAGGACAGACTGCAGAACGGAGGACGCCGGCACCAAGCTGAGAGAGTTCTATGGAAGCAGACCCAACAATAAGACCATAGAGGAGAACACTGGCCTGACCTCGATGAGGTGGAACATTCAGTCCAATGAGTAGAAAGACACCGGGCAGAGACTAGGACTGCAAAATCATTGCAGAGCAGCAGAAACAGAATGAAGACACCAGAGCAACCACCAACATGGCCCTCAGTTCCAGGAAGTACTGGTGATGTGTGGCAGCCCTGAAGAAGGTATAGGGAGGGACAGGAGACCCGGTGGAGCTACAGGGGTGGCAGAGGAAAAGGCTCCTAGTGAAATAAACTGAAATCTGTGCATCAGGAGTTATCTCAGTGGCAGAGATAAGGGTACTGGTGATAGAGACTGTAATTTTTGCATCTATACTAATCTCCCTTAGGCCAGTGGCAGAGAGAAGGCTATTGGTGAAAGAAACTGTGACCTGTGCATCAAGATGAATCTCCCTCAGTACAGTGGCAAAGATAAGGCTACTGCTGAAAGAGACTATGACCTTTGCATCTGAAGTAATCCCCCTCAGGCCAGTGGCAGAGACAAGGCTACTGGTAAAAGAAACGATATCCTGTGCCTTGGGAGTAATATCCCTTGGCCCAGTGGCAGAGACAAGGCTACTGTTGAAAGAAACTGTGATCTGTAAATCAGGAGTAATCTCGGCCCAGTGGCAGAGACAATGCTATTGGTGAAAGAAACTATAACCTGTGCATCAGAGGTAATGGCAGAAACAAGGCTACTGGTGAAAGAAATTGTACTCTGTGTATCGGGAGTAATCTTCCTCAACCCAGTGGCGGAGATATTGTTAGTAGTGAAAGAGACTGTAATCTGTAAATTGAAAGTGATCTCCTTTGGTCCAGTGGTGGAGGCAATGCCACTGTGGGAGATAACCCTAACCTTGACGTCGGGGTAGTCTCCCTCGGCACCGTAGCAGTGAAGAAAAGAACTGTGCAGTGTGGGTCAAAAGTAAACTCCCTCATACCAATCTCATCAAGAGAGATACTGTTCAAAGTTGGGAATCATTGGTAAATCTTCAGAGAACTAAAAAGAGGAGTGTTGGACCATTATCCATGGTGCAAAGGAGGAAAGTGCCATTCCCACTGGGGGAACTGTGGCAGGAGTTATAACACCTAATAAAAGGTGTGTGTTGATCATACCAAGGAAATATGTATACCAGGAGAAGGGAAACATTTTCCTGGTTGGCAAATCGGACCCTAGAGTAACAGACAAAGTACAACTTTGGGAATCTTGGTGGAACTGATTCAGGAGAAGGGGGTCAATCTCCTGGCATCCCGATTTGAAATCTAAGTGTTTAGTGTTGGAAGGTTAAAATCTTTTGTTAATCAGGAGGAGGAAGTTATCCTCCTGAATAGTATTTAGTGATGTTGTGTTTTTAATGATAGGGCTAGATTAGAAGTTTTGATGGAGACAGATTTAATAGTTGAACAGACATTCTGGCTAGACTAACCCAAGATTATTTATTAGGTAAGGGAATCCCTATAGAGTTATGGATAGTTAGGTTTTCTATTTTTATAATTAAATCTCACTTTGAATCATGCCACCTCTGTGTCCGACTCCTGCTTCTGGCGCCTTGTCGCACTATCCAAAATGAATAATTAACAAAACGAAATTATATTCTACAAATACAAGATCTTTCTACATATTTCTATTGCTTTTTTATCAGTATAAATGTACACAGATCACTTTTATTGGCAGCGTTTTACAAGATACAAGAGTATGCATTTCTCCATTTGAGCAATCATTTGTTTTGCTCCATTATCAAGTATGGTACCCGAAAGGGGTGCATGACAGACATTTATCAACCACTTTTCCAAATACTTATTTTTCTGCAGCATCAATTAAATCAAGAACATTTCTTTCTTCTCACTTTAATATTTTGTACATTTTTAAAATAATACATGTGTGGATCATGTGTAAGCCATGCAAATTAAACCAAGTCCTGCATGCTTACATTCCTATAGCTTGGAATTTGGAATTGGTTTTCTGTAATTTATTTACCCTGTTCTTAATACATATTTCAAGTTTTGTTCTCAGCAATTTCTAGGCTTTCCGCTTCCAACATGTTTGACAAAACAGAATTGACACCTAAAGGCTGTTTCAGTTTTGTTCTTTGCATTTCAGATCCCCTTGATTAAAGTGAAATATAAATAACCTTGATAGTTGAAATTACACAAAAATAGACCGTACATATTTTTATAAACTTGGGTTTCACTCTAAATAAAGACAGTCACTTTAAATATGGCTGTGTTCTAAATTACACAGTTGTCTTTTAGATGTCCTATGATTGATATTTTGGGCTCAGAAATCACACATGGCCGCAAGAACATATGTAATGATTTGTTTTATTTAGACATAATAATGAGCAAGATTAGCAGGTGGACAAGTGTCCTTTTGACTGTGACAGCAAGCAAGAGGTGGAAATCACCATAAACGCACATAATCTATACATATCGGTTCTCTTGCTCTGCCAGGAAGGTCTTACACATAATTTTTTTTAGGAATGTATTTTACTGTAAAAATCCTGATATATGCCCCCCTCCATCACCAAAACTGTAGTCTGCAGGAGAAAGGCTGATTTTTCAAAGAGGACAATTCATCTGTATCTTCTCATCAATGGTGGTGCACAAAAGTTCTTCCGATCTTTGGAGAGGGACACTTGGGCTGCCAACTCGATTTCCTTCATTGAGGTGGACACATGGACCCAGTGTTCCACAGCCTGTTCCCATTTTGGGATCCTGATTGTGTACACAACAGGAGAGATCTTATCTATGATCTCATGTGCTTTTTATTTTTTGTATTTTATTTGAATTTATCTAGCACTTTACCCTAAATTGCTGAACAAATTAGGACTGTAAAACAAATGTCAACATAAATGAAAATCACACAGTGACCATTTAGATGAAACATGATAGTCTTTGAGGCGAGCATGATAGAGAGAGCAAGATGGAAGAAAACGAAGAGCCAGTGGGAGGGAATTTCAGTCTAGTCCAGGAGGACAAAAGAGTGAAAGCGGGTCTGAGCACAAGGGGACGTGGGACAGTACAAAGGCAATATGACTGTGAGCGGAGAGAATGAGCAGGAGAGTAAAAAGAAATGAGAAGGCAGAAAGTGGGAAAGGTTATGAAGAGACTTGAAGAATAAGCAGAGAAAATTGAACTTAAGATGAGAGTAAAAAGGAAGCGAATGTAGTGAAGAAAGCTCAGGAGAGATTGGGAAAATAAGTGATAGATTGGTGAGTTGTAGATAGATTTAAGGGTACTTAAGAGTGAGACAGGAAGACTATTCTACTGTTCTGCTCTGCTCTTTGGCCCCCCTGCCTCTCATCTTGCCTCCCTCAAATCCCTCTATCACTCTGCTATCCATACTCTTTGCTTTCTCTCTCCTCACGACTCCATCTCCTCTTCTCTCTCTTCTCTTGCTTGGTTTCCCTTTCATTCACAACTTAAATTCAACTTTCTCTGCAACATTTTTAAATCTCTTCATGACCTTGCCCCTCCCTACCTTTCCTCCCTCCTCTCTTTCGACATCCCCTCTCGCCCCCTCCGTTCTGCTGACTTCTTTCTCCTCACTGTTCCACCATCACCTTGCGCCCCTCCCCGCGTCCGATCCTTTCAGCTCCTCGCCACTCTACACTGGAACTCTACCTCTCCTTATCCGCTCCACATTCTCTAACCCCTCCTTCTGCTCCTCCTTAAACTCTCATCTTCTTCATCCTCCCTCCTGACAGCTCCTTATTACTTCTTCTTACTCTTCCTCTATTTTTATCTTGTTCTTAGTTCTCAGCAAATTCTTCTATATATTGTTCTTGATTATTTGACTCTAGTTTTGTACTCATGCTTCTAATGTAATATTGTTGTTGTAATGCAAATCGCTTTGGCATAAAGCGCTATATAAAATTTAATAAATACAAATACAAAAAGAAGATAAGTGTAGTAAAACAGATGTGGGACGTTTTTAGAAGATATGCAGCATGGAAAGAGAGACAGGATCTTGCTTTTTGGATATTGAAGAGGTGAGCTCTGCAGGAGAAAGAGAGAGAACATATGATTAAAGGAAATGGAGGAATCCAGATAGACTCAAAGATTACAAGTGGTACAAGAGATAGAGGAGAAAGAGGGACAGAGATAGAACCAGGTGGGAGAGGGGGAGGAACAGTGAAGCAGGAATTAAAAGAATCTTAGTTTCAGATGAATTTAGGACAAGATAATGGTCAGCCATTCAGGATTGATTGCCCAGTAGACATGAGGATCTGGGAGCGTGAATTGTACGAGAGAAAGAGGAAAAGAATAGAAAGAGCTAGGTGTCAATGGTTTAGAAATGGTGGGATAGACAGAAGGAAGAGATAATAGGTGCAAGAGAACAGCTGTAAAGAGAGAAGAGGCGGGTACCCAGGACCGGGCTTTGTGGAACACTGTGATGAAGAGGTAAGGTTGGAGAAATATTGCCAGCCCAGGAAAGAGAGTATGTATGATTAGAAAGCTAGGATTTAAAACATTTAAGATCAGAGACAGACAAATCAAGAGAGGAAAGGGAGGAAATTAGAAGAGAGTGATTAACAGTATCGAAAGCTGCTGATCAATGAAGACTTAAAAGTGAGGAGTGTTTAGCATAGCGAGCAGGATTAAGAGAGCTCCACACTGAACGTAGAGCTTTTTCAGTAGAATGACGGGCATTCTCCGGGAGGTTAGAAAGGCCTGGAAGAAGGGATATGGGACAAAAGGTACATGGAAGAGAGGGGTCCAGGGAGGGTTTTCCAAAATATGGAGAATAGTAGCATTTCTAAAAGAAGAAGGGAAGACAGAGGTCAAGAGGGAGTTGCTGAGCAGGGCAGTAAAAAAGGAAGTAGAAGAGAATATGGAAGAGGCTCATGAATGGCATAGTTGGGGTATGCCTTAGTCAGTAAATTATTAGTGTCAGTTTCCCAGATTGGAATGAAGGAAGACAGTGAAATAGAGGATGAAGGCAAAGAAAAGTAAAAACAGGGAGATATATATGGTGCAATAGCACAGCAGAGGAGGGAGATCTCAAAAAGAAAGTGTGAGGCCAGGTAATCGGCAGAGAGGGGTGAGGAGAAAGCAGGATCAGTAGATGGAAGAGAGAGTATGCGAGACAAAGCTTGAAAGAGAAGACAAGGGTGAGACGAATAGGAGTAGAGAAGGTCAGAATAGTAGGATTGTTTAACAGAGAGAACAACAGCACGAGAAGAGAGAGAAGAAAACTATAAAGGAGCAAAGGACTTCATCGAGCTGCTTTCAGCCTGGCAGAGATTGTGCTGCAAAGACCAAAGGTGCAGAGTGAGACTTGGAGTAGTTGAGATGGGAGATGCAGAGTACAAGAGTCACAGATAAAGAAAAGGAAAGAGATGAAGCAGCAGTGTCAGTTGAGAGAGAAACACAACCAGATAATGATGGGAGAGAAGAAGTGCAGATAGAAATAAAGGAAACAGTATCAAAGATGTGAAGGTCGTGACAAAGAAAGGAATTTGTAGGGGGAAATGAAATAATTAGATAACAGAAAGAAGATGATCAGAAGAACCATCTGGGAGAGCAGAGATATAGGTGGTAGAAAATCGAGTAAAATATATTAAATCAAGAGACAAGCCAGAGATGTGGGAAGGGAGGGTAGGGAGAGGGAAGAGATGGTAAGTGCTGAGATAAGAAAAAAGGGGGACAGTGTAGTGGAAAAAGGAAAGATAAAGTTTAAAGTCACCTAGGAGATTATAGGGAGTATCTAAGGGGAGAATGACAGAAAGAATTTCATGAAGATCATTGTAGAATTAGTTATCTGGGGCAGGAGGACAGTAGATCAGGAGAAAAGCCACAGAGTAAGATCCATTGAAAGAAGAGTATTAATACTCAAAAGACGAGAACAAAGGCAGATCAACGAGGGGGAAGATAGTGTGAAGGAGGAGTGTTAGAGAATACCAGTGCCTGTCGGGTCAGGGATGTGCTGAAAAGCAGTGGAGGTGTAAGAAAGAGCAGCATGTGTAGTAGTGTGTTCTGGTGAGATGCACTTTCCCCATGTTGCCCTCCCATGGTGCCCTCCCAGCTTGCAAGGAACATGCGTTCCTCAGACTGGTTCAGGTGGAAATTATAAAGATAAACTCTATCACCTACTTGGTATTTCCTTTCAGATGTCTGTAGATCATAGTCGGTTTTGGTACGTACATCAGCCATTTGAAGGTTCCTATGGGCATAGGCAATAGCATGTTGGCAGTAGTTTCATAGGTTCCTGTCTGTGTTCAGTATAAAAGATTTTAAGGCAAGACCATTTTCTTACCAGTCATGACTTTAAAAGGACACTTAGGTGCCAGAGGTGAGTGCAGATCTTAAAGCCATCAGAACAAGTACTAACTGTATGTCCCAACTGGGTCCAGAATCCAATGCAAACTTCTTTAATAGCCCTACTATTATTTTATTGTATTATTCCACCCAGAAGCTGGATGTTAGGATGTAGGTGATATGGAGTTTTCTCTTCAATCTGAGAATTTGCCACATTTTAGTCATTACCTCACTGGTGACATGACTTCCTCGGTCAGACTCAATGCCTCTGCCTTCCAAATTGGACCTGGGAGACATTCAACCATTCGGTAAAGAGACACATAATGGTCAACATATATTTGTTGCTGCATGCAGAACGAGTCTCTGGACCAAAAAGTAAATTTGAAGATGGCAACATGGTAAGGTAATTCCTCTCTTTTGTAAAGGAGCCCAGTGATTGGAACTTAGCACAAACTAGACACCCCTTTGACTAATTTTGTAGGTCTTGATCAATGTGTGGTCAATAAACCACCTCAAATAGGAACTCCATCATCTTTTAAAAGCCCAGAGGACCAGCTGTTATTGCGTCAAAGGCGTGGTTTAACTTTATGATTAGTAATGAGGTAGGTATTAACCACTGATCGTAACCAGAATGTCAGTCTTACATTTTGAACATCATTTCAAATCTCATCAAGACTTGAAGATCAACCTTCCTCTTTCAGTCTAGTACAGATAAAAGAATGTTTTTTTGGGTCCTCTAGATATTGATATGAACCTCCCACAGTTGGATCTTTTTTTTGTGTGGTAATTAAATCTTGGTCTGGGGCATCTCTACTCCATTGCAGAATAGAAGGCTCATTCTCAGCTTGAGTTGGGGTTCGAATCACTGCTGCTAGTTTTAATTCTCCAAGGAGATGCTGTAAATGCACTTGCCCTGGACTGGTCCAGTTATGGCGAGTTGATCAGCCAAATCATTTCCTGTTTTATCAGGACCTTTAACTTTTAAGTGAATCTTGATTTTCAATGTTGTTTCATGTTACTAAATCATCTATAGTTGGAATTAACTTCACATGTTTTAGTAGTTTGTTTTTGGCACAAAGCATACCTCTGTTGTTCCAGTTCAGTAAATGTTCAACAAATCCATTTCAGACACAGTCTGAATCAGTTATTATTACCAGTATTACTGCAGTGACCCATTTTGTAACCAGCTATGGGTTCAGGGGTGTCAGTCACCCAGCCATTCCCAATGTCAGCTACTAACTCCTTCTCATCGTTGTCATTCCTTGACAGGTGTTCTAGTCATATACTTTATGAGGAGAAACTAGATATGCCTCCATACAATTGGTGTTTTTTAACTCTTCATCTTCCATACAATTGTCTTGAACACAAACATGTAGGCCATCCAATCCTTGCATTTGACTCTTTTTGTTGGACCATATGTGATTTCTACAGGGTAACCCTGCATTGAAAGACTCCAGGAAGTAATCCTGGAATTAGAGACATTCCCATTTCTGATCTAGCCACTCTGCAAATGTCTGGTGAGACCTTTTATTATATGTTCCCCATGGACCAAAGAGAGACATGTGTCAATGCTGATATCATTGCCAGGAGAGTATTCTTGTATTCAATGCATTTGATCTTCACCGGTAATAAAGGTTTGCTTGAATAAGAGATCACTTCATAAACCTGGTCATACTTCTGATACAAGGCCTCAGTTAAACAGGGATCAGAAAATCTTGTTTCCTTGTAGAATACCTTTGTTTTGATGGGATAATCTATTCATGGAGCGTGTGACAAACTTCTTTTTAGTTGTTTCACAGGCTCTGTTTGAGATTCCCCCTGCTCCCACTTGACTCACCCTTTCGAACGATATACCAAAGGTTGAGTGATTTCAACGTAACCCTTTATTAATTTATGACTATAGCAAGTCAATCCTAAGAAACTATCTAATTCACAAAGGTTTGTGATTGTCTTTAATTTCAGTAGAGCGTGAACCTTCTTCTGATGAATAAGAACTTTGGCAGTGAGTTAATTACCTAAAAAGTTCTGCCTCACTGTGCTTATTGAAGTCATAACTTTGCACCTGCATTTCTTTGCTGAGACAACACATGGGGGATCTCCTTCAGGTGTTCCTCAATAGTTTGACTTTTGATTAATAGGTCATTCACATTTCCTCTTCCTCAGGGGCAGGCATGGACCTATGCAAGAAGATATTGAATTCATGTCCACTGTTAATATAAGCACATGGAGTTCTTGTCCTTGCATATTGCTGCTCCCCAAAGGTAAAGGCGAGTTTATATTGCTGTTTCCACAATACCGAGACCCATTAGTCAAGTCGAGGGCACTCTATAATTTTGAAACTTGGATATGTGGAAGTTGCTGATCAATATAAGGAAGAGGACATCCTGTTGTGTGTTTCCTCTTGATGAGTTACCTTAGGTTTGCACAGAGCCTCTATTGTGCATTAGATGTCCAATATTCCTAGAACTGGATTATTCAAAGTACTCTGGAATCGTCCAGTTATCCCACGTGATTTCAAGTTCTTGATAATCTCTGTCAGTGATTCTGTGGATGCTAGAGGTAACTGGTATTGTTTTACAAATATGGGCACCATATTTGGATCCTCAGGTATAGTTGTATAATGGAGAGAAGTCTATCTGCAATCATATGACTGTACAGTGAAAACTTTCTGAAAAGTATTTGGCTCAGCTTTTTTTTCAGTTCTTCTGTTTCACAGTTGTCAGCCATACTGAACTGTTTTTCTTCGATCTGGCAGAAGCCTGGAAATACTTCTGGGCATATTTCACGGGTTGGATATTTCTGAAGTATCTTCTAGTTGGGTGGAGAGATCTTTATTCATGGCTTCTACCTAGCCATTTGATTCCTTAGCATTGAGGTTTTCATTTTTGACCTTAAACAATATCTCATCTTCTAGCATTCAGCAGTTATCACTCTGCTCCATAGGGGCAAATGAATTCCCTACATGTAGAGTATGAATATTTTCTGGTCTACTACCATCATATTTGTCATAACAATCCTCTAGTATGGGACCAATTATAGGATTGACTAAATCCATGGAAAAATGTGTCTGGGGATAAAATGGGGCTTTGGGATCATTATTATTACTCGAGAAGGCTGATTGTGTCAAATTTGACGTCTACTTATGGAGTTGGATGCAAAGACAGGCCTTGTTGTTGAAGAATATTATTTAAGTTAATAAAACCACACGTGCCTAGTACACAAAATCAATATGTTAGCAATAGGAAGAATACATACAGTGCCAAGCAGCAAAAGGCTTTACTTTGGGTTGGCGGCTTTGGGGTTTACATATTTATAATGGATAATGTTTTCTAAACATATGACAATGGGGGAATTCCCTGGTTCTATCATTGAATTTACATATAATAAGCCACACTGCAAAATGCACTTATCTCTGCGGGTATTGCCTGCTGCCATACCAAAGGGTAACATGTCCGTGATTACTGAACACCTTTTAGCCCTCAAGTAAACTAAAGGCTGTAACGGAAAGAGAGTGTGTGTGCGTGTATGCGTGTGTGTGTGTGTGTGTGTGTATGCACACAAGCGCATACTACTCCATTGCCTTGTGGCATGCAGATTATCAAGATGGCAACATGTTCATCTTCACCAGTAGCCAGTGGGGGAGCTACAAGCCTAAATGACAACTTAAGAAAAGCTATTAAGTTTGCTTTGCCAGTCAAAGCAGGTCCCTCCCCCTCTCCCTCCTCCTCTTGAAACATGTGTTTGTGTTGTTTGATGGAAGCAAGGGGTGGCATTTCAGTGGAAAGTATGTTGATAAGCCCTATTCTGGCCCTGGGTGGCTGGTATTGTTTGCGATGATGAATCTGACAATTTATGACCTTTAAGAAAATATTTGTTAAGATTAGTTGACTCCACCTGCTATACCACGATAAACATGATATACCGACCAACAACTCTGCTAGATAACTATGCACTGACATTCACCACCGCACAACGAAAAGGGAAACTCAGGCCCACGCGACGGCTTTAGGGGGCATGTGCAAGACAGCTACAGAGCTACATGTGATAGTGATTTTAATATTTCAGGGACCAGGAGCACAGAAGGGCACGTGTCAGGCATCTGTGCTGGTTAACATAGTGTGTAATGGACAACTACTCCTTTCCCTCAGTGAATGATTCTCAGTTTTCACTTTAGCCATCAAAGTCAAGCATAGGCAGTGATCATCTGATGCTTAGATACCGACATTTTATTCCATTACATTTCAATAATGGTCCCATTTTCGTTCTGAATTAAGCTGCGTTGACAATTATGGTATTTCAAATCACATCCAAACCTACATGAACCAACAACTGTCTTACTGGACATTGCAACGGAGCGATGATTACAGTCCCTTTCATGGGATGCCAAAATGCCCATGTTGTATAATCAAACATCATCTTTGACCACACTATCAGCGGCATTCGTAGATCAGCTGAGGCACTATGGACCTATACTCAAGCCAACGGGCTGGCTATTAATCTAAATAAAACACAGATGGTAATGTTCAGCTCCAAGAAGATAGCAAGAACAGGTCTAAACATATATGGGACGGCAATCAAATATACCCCATATTATAGATACCTGGGTGTCGAGATTGAGCACAAGGGGCATTATACCATCTGTAAACATATTAGAACTTCAAGAGCTGCCCAAGTAACAGCACTTATTCATCGCTTTTCTACAACTTACTGTGGCTATACCATCTGGGCAGCACGCCAACTATACCTACAGGTCTTAACACCAATGATAATCTATGGCCTGGAGGCATTGCAATTGATAGAACTAGACTGGCTTCAAATCCTCGAAGGAAAATTTTGGAAAAAAATACTCGGTCTTCCGGGCTGCATCCCAATGGCCATCCTTAGATTAGAGCTCGGCCTCACTTCCTGGAAGTCTCTTGTACTCAGGAAGAGAGCCGAATCATACCTAAAAGCAACACCGGATACAGCTAATTTACTGTTAGCGGCGATTCATTGTGAAATTAACAAAGCAGCCTCATATCCTTTTATGAAAAAGAACATCGTTAAATATCTTGAAGAGATTGGTTGGACCCAAAAACAACAAGAGGTCTCCATTCCTGTACTGAGAGCGTTAACTAAGAAATCTGAATTGCACGATTGGATTAGCAACTTTGCACATTTGGAAAATCTAAAGCGCTATAAATTTGTGCAATTCATGAATTACACTCTCAAGAAGCCGTTGCCTTATCTGAATCTATGCCCTTCGCCACGGCTACGTCGTTTTATTCTTATGTTAAGGATCGATCAGTTGCCTGTACTAGCCATAAGTGGGATTAAGAATAATCTCCCCTCACCCGAACGTTTCTGCAGGCTATGTAAGGACAAAACGAAATCAGAAACGGGCAAACATGTTCTTACCAGATGTGTCGCTATGATAAAGGTCTACACATCATTTTACATAGATTTTGTCCATAATATGGAACATGTTGGTAGTAATGAATTCTGGCAAAGAGCCGTTAATGCAAAGGGAAACGGAATGAAATTATACATTGCCGTGTATAATGTTTGGACGATTATTGAGAAATCACTGGGCATAACCATATAGCGAACTGTCAACTCATGGATGGTCACCTCCTTTTATCATGGGAAAGTTTCTATTAGGATAAAACTCTCTATAACTTTCCCATCAGCAATATGTATTTGGACTTGTAGTCTTCAATATGTAAAGGCATTAACATTCATCTACTGGTGGATTATGAACACATCTGTATATTCTTTTAATTTTGAACTCAGAATGTAACTCATTTCACTTTTTACTCTTAATTGTTTTTATTTTCTTTTTTCTTTTTTCTCTTTCTTGTTTATTTTTTCTAAATTTGCTTTTTATGTTACTATTTTTCTTTTTTCTCTTTATTCATTTAATATGTCAGTATTTACTTTTATGACCATTGTCTTATTTTTGTTGAATGTAATTTCTTATGTTATGTGAAAAGCTTATAATAAGCTGTAACACATTAATAATAAATTAAATTAAATTAAATAATCAAACACATATGGTTATATCATAGGTTTCCTTTTAAAATAATCTCATTCATAAATCCCATTCTTTGATTTTGAATGCTTGCCGGATCCCGCCCATGTATAACATGAAACAAACAACAGTCAACTTCACTTTCTATGCGACAGGCCTCAGTAATTGACTCATGATAACAGCATTTTTAGCACAAAGAGAAAATAACATCTTGACATATGCTAAATACTTTATATGGCATTTCTGGGTACAGAAACAAATTATGGCACTTGCCAAATTGGAGATACAAAGATCACAATACTATATGTGTAACTTAAAGAATCAAGCCTCGATGTAAACTAACCAGTTACAAACACTAATTGCCTCAAAGCCATTAAAAACGCTCAGAACATTTTAGATTCCGATTTTTACACATTTCCTGCTTGGCATTTTCAAAGACTTGCAATTGTTTTCTGTTTAGTGAACGACCTGCTTCTAAAATGGGATTTACAAACTATGACATGACCCTGTTTGAAAGTTGATGCTTTCCAAAACTCAATTCACCCAACTTGTGGTCACGTGGAAGGACACATTCAGCTAATTCGGAGAGGGATTCAATTCCTTTGAATATTATATGTTTGTAGTTCTTCAGTAAAAAAAGCAGAACAGTAACACACAATGATGTAAACGTTGGAAACACAAACTGTGCGCCTTCATATTTTCCAACACAATCTGACAACTAGGTGCAGTTCAAGCACCTTGGTTTTAAAAATCCAAGACAACACAAATACCAATGTGACTGTGATCTTTGTTTCTTTCCTTACAGAAGAAAACAGTCACTAATTCGTCTGATTAGGGGAAAGTATAACATACGTTGTGAAATTATGAAACAAAGTCGGTGTTCTTATTGTATTTATTCAGTACAAGTTTTGTTATCCCTCAATATATACTATACGTATTCCACAACAAAAAAACCCACAGCTGTACACATCCCTGCACACCCACATCGAAACAAGCTGGGGGAAGGGAGGAAGGGTGAGACATGGATCCACAGAGAGGGAAGAAAAAATTACCTTAAGAACTTTAGTCTTAGGCCCTCATTACGACCCAGGCGGTAATGGTTTAACGGCGCCGTAAAAAGTGACGGCGCCATTAAACCATTACCGCCTGATTACAAGGTCCCTTTGCGGGACCCGTACTTAACGGCTGGTGTAGACCAGCCGTTAAAGTGGGTGCCGCAAAGGGACCTTGGCGATAATTACGGCAACCGCTATTAGCGGTGCTGTAATTATCGTCTTCCCCATTCCCATTATGCCCTATGGGGCAAAATGGGAATGGGGAAGGGCAAATGGTGAATGGGGAATTACCGCCCCCGCCAACCTTGTGATGGGGGCGGTAATTCCGCCATCCACCATGGCGGAGACCTGCATGGACCATGGCACTAATAGCACCATGGTCCAACGCCAAGGTCGTAATGAGGGCCTTAATCCCTTAAATGCTATAGAATCCTGAATTCCTATAAGAAGTCATTGTAGGCTCTGCTTACTCATGCATTTAATTAAACAGTGACATCAGTGACGGTGGTCTCCCACTAGATTATTTACAAGAATATCCCATCCTGTCTCTGGGAATCTATCTTCAAGGTATAAGCATCTGCATGGGTATACAGATTTTCCGGGGGTATTCTACGCTGTCTGCTTCTTAGCTAGGACATACGCTAGTTGTGCACACCATCTCTCCTGTCCCCCAGCGAGGTGCATTTGGTTACATATTGTCCCTTCCCCTGCCCATAATGAATCTTCCAACATCTAAAACTAGTAAACCATGGACAACAATTACATTTGTCAATACAGGTAGCTATGCAAAGTTAAGTCTAAATGATGATACATTATTATTTTTATTGATTGTTCAATCCAAACCTAGCTCAGAGCAACGGAGCACTTTACAGATCATAGAGCAAAACATTATTAACATTAATATTAGTAATAAAGATGGGGGTGTGTAAAGGATAGCCCGAATCTATTTACACCAAATTATTGTTGGAGGAGTCAGTTCATTAGCTCTTTCCTAAACTGGAGGAGACTTGGAGAAGCTGATTGTCTAGGGGTTTCCTAATGTTCTCCCTGTGAGCAAGTGTAGTTTCCAGTCTGATGATGATCTTACTGCACGTTGACCATGTGCCACCTGATGTTTTTAGTTTGGCTGCCAGATTGGTATTCAGTGTTTGGTTGCCATGTAGTGGGGCATGCAATTTTGAACCAGATCTTAGCCGATATGCGGAACTAATGTAAATGTATTTTTTCTGGTCAAATTTCCTACAGCCGGTGATGCAACAAGCTGCAGCATTATGGGTCCATTTTAGTGTGGGCAAGATCAGCAGTCAGGAGCCATGCAATGAGGTTGTTACCCCAGTCAATGTGTGAGATCACAAAGGCCATTAGGTCATTTTTTTATTTATTTTTTTCCCTGCAAACATGGTCTATGCCATGCAGGTTGTATGCACTATACGCATTAGGATGTACAACATGGTTTATATGGGGAGGAGGACACCAATCCACTGCCCCTCCCCTCCATATGGATGATATACCTCTCAGCAGTCAAATATAGGTCTCCCATGTGCTGTACTATAGGTCCTCTAGGTCAATTAGGGGAGTCTTATCTGGAGAGGAATTGAATGTGGAATAATTCCACCAATCTTTAAGAGCCAGGATGTTTAAGGATCTCAAAGCCATGTTCTGACCTTCCCCTGTCTCCTAAGCATGAGGGTTTGTGAGGGTTTATTGTGTGCCTGATGGCTACCAACAGAGAACAACACCATTCTGATGCAATCCTGGCATGTGTTGTGTGGTTTGACAGGAACAAAACTCACATTTCTTCACCCGAGTTCTCAAGCTATTTCCTCTTCTGGGCATATGTGCATACTTAAATAGTAAGCACCCCATATCACCACTCTCTCTGGCACTGTACCATCAAATATAGGACCAGTGCGTGGCCCTTATTTCTGCACCCAGAAAGGTTTTATCAAAATCTGGCACCCACTGGAAAAATAAAACTGCTGCTATTACCAGCACTGGTAATACCTATGGGAAGCAGGATGTATTGCTGTTGCTGGCTCCTGGAATATCCCAGTAATACCAGGATATCAGGCTCCGGTAACAGTTGGTCCATTTCTTGGTATCCCATCGGAATTACCAGCAGGATACCGGGAAATGTATAATGAGGGCCAGAGCCTTGTGGAACACCAGCAGTTAGAGGAGTGAGTTGAGAGGCGTTGTTGTTCCAGGAGAGAGATAATTGGTGAGGTGCCAGGTAGGATTGAATCCAGGCAAGGGCTTGATCATGATAACCAAGAAGAAAGAGAGTATTAAGGAGACCAGAGTGCCTGATAGTGTCAAAGGCAGCAGACAGGTCAAGGAGAATTAGGATAGATGATAGGTTGGAGTGCTTAGCAGAGGCAATGCATTTTGACATATTCCTGAGAGTAGTTTGCGGGGAGTGGCAGGAGTGGAAACCTGCTTGTAGGAAGTCTTGAAGGTTGTGGATGAGCTCTTTATAGTGCAGAAGGAGAGAAACAGGGTGAAAGTTACCCAGTAGATTCAAGTCTGCCCCATGCGTTGTACGGAGAGAGATGACTGTGGGTGTTTTGAAAACAGAGAGAAAAGGTCAAAGGACAGGTTGAAGAGTTCAGCAGGGAGAGAGGCCACTAAAGGGGCAATAGGTTTGACTAGCTGACGAGAAAGAGGGTCTGATGGGGCCCAAGAAGTGATAGCCTTCATCAGTAGAAATAGCACTTTAACATTATTAGTGTGACTAAAGTTGGAGATAGAGGCAGTGGATGATGGTGGAGTAGGCACGGCATAGAATGTAGGAGGAGGGAGTGTGAGGAAGGTCAGGAGATATTTTCTAATTTTGGAAATATGTGTAGCAACGTACTCAGCTAGTTCATTAGCTGTGAGGGTGGAGTTGATAGTCATAGATTTAGGAGGAGTGAGACTAGGGTATCCTGTAACCAGTGAGGATGGTTGGAGTGAGAGTCAATGAGGGTTAGGTATAATTCCCTTTCCACCTTATCAAGAGGTGACTTGAGAGTGATCAGGACAGAGAGGTAGAGTTGCAGGTCCTCATGCGAGTGGGTACTCCTTAATTTGTGTAGCAGCCGATGCATGTCTGTCCGGAGAGAGCATATGAATAGAGTGACCCATGTTTGAGGATGCTGAGACTTATATGTTGTTTAGGTTCACTTATCAGCCCTATCATTGCATAGATGTGAAAATATAATTAGCATTTCTGCTGCAAACAACAATTACGGAATTAATGTACAACATGTGATTGTGTGACACAAACATATGCATTTTTGTTGATGATGAAATTACTATATGGTACAGCCATAGATGTCATGCTGTCCAGATAATATTGATTGTTAAAGTGGTGCAATCACTCCTTTGTTAGGCAATTGCAATATTATAAATCCCCTCTGAAGGACCTTTAAGGATCACACTGTTTAATATTTTTAAGAAGTTGATGTCTGTATTGCTTTGACGTTCTAGGGCTTGCATTGTCATGGACAACCGTTGAGATACTGATGTATGACCCTAGATTACAGGTGTGGCCGTATCTCTTTACCAGGAATTTAACATATGCGTGTTGGGATACTGGACTGACCAAATGCCATTGCCAAATATGTTCTCATTAGCCTTGTTGAACATTATCTCTAGATTCTAAATCACCTGCGTTTTGGGTGATTCAGCTGAGCTGAACTTCTGCAAACTGATTTGTGCATGTTTGGACTATAATTCTATTAATAATGCATGCGTGGTTTTTATTTTGGATATGTCTTGTAGGTCGAGGAATAAGTAGGAGTTGATAAACATATGGAAAATAGAAATGACGAGAGTAGTCAACATTTAAAATTGTATTTAATTGAGAGAGGGGTAGGATTAAGATAAGGACTAGTTAGAACACTAATCTAGAATTTATTTGGGGAGAGGGAGGAAAATAAAATCGGCCTCACTTGATGGAGATGTAGGACATTAAAATAGGATTCTATTGAGAGGGAGGTAGACCATTAAAAGAAGCCTAGGTTAAGAGAGAGATAGAGAATTAAAGTAGATTTGGTTGTGTTAGAGGTAGAAAACTGTAATAGGACAGGCCATTGTTGTGACTACTAGGAAGCAATTAATCACAATTTGCATGGCATACAAGCAGTTTGCATTTCTTGTCAGTGTATATGAGTGAAGGGAACATACCATAATTATATGAAGGCAAATAAGTGATCACATTCAGTGTTTTTAATGTAATGTGCCATCGTTTTGTGATGATAGAAAATACAACTTGTGATGTTTTGTGATGAGACAAAATACTAGTTGCAAAGACAATTTCTGAGGGTTGTTTGAAGCAGGATGTACATTCACTGGTTCTGGGTACTGCACCTTTTTGTGGGTAATTAGATAAAGCACTATTTTCAAAGTTGGATGATGGGCAAAATACTAGTTGTGAAATAAAAAAAATCAAATCTTTGGAAACTGCATTTAAATGCATTTGCTTTCCTTGAGTGTGGCAATATTTGGAAGGGCCTAAACAAAATACTACTTCCAAAAAAAGAAAAGAAATTACTTTGAAAACAGTGATTGCATTCAGTAGCTCTGGTGACCAAAGAAGAGAAATGTGCCAACTGGTCCAGAACACTTACAAATGCCAGAAGGAGAAACATGTTTGTAGCTAGATGGTGATTTAGAACAGCCACAGGAGTTGTTGTGTCCTTCAAGGATGCCAGGGATGTGCATGGAATTTTATGGCATCTGTTTTGTTCTGCCACATATCATTCTGGTGTGCAAAAAAAAGAGGTACATACTCAATAATTCATGCGTGATGAAGAGGTGCAGCCTACTGTCTTTACAGAAACAGGTGGCATCAGTTGTAGATTGTTGCTCCAAATGTGGTGCTAGAAAAGATAACACACAGTGTACAGGACATGCAGTGAGAAGTGCCTTTTCCCCACCATGAACATCCACAATGAGTCTGACTTTAATAATGATGATGAAGAACAAGCCAAAATTTATGACACAACAAGTCCCAGTTCCAACAGAATTCATTTGGAATCCAATGAAACCTAGGAGGAGGACAATGCCAGATTTATTTGTGGAACAAGTTAAAGATACCTTTCCGGCTTTGTACAGGGCCTCTCCATCACATCATGACAAATTTGAACGCAAAAAACATCACTTTGTAGCACATACTCCACCAACCCCACATGCCACAGCTGAGCTGAGCTCGATCACAAATGAGTTCAATCTCGCTCCTCCAGCGCCGCACAGAATTCGAGTAAGGGACCCTACACAGGGAGAGAGCTGCCTCAGCCTGCACCGCCTGAAGCGGCCGCCTCCGACAGAAGCATTCCTTCCACCAATATCAGGTAAGCATTAGGAAACATCAATTCCATCAGCACTCAACCATCCACCTTCACTTTCAGATCTAACGGGCGGGTACTCATGGAACATTCATTCTGCTCACACTCTTAGGGTTCGGTCCATCACATCATTCATTATCATGCTCCCATCACTCACAAAGGCCATTGCACATATGATACAGCACATGACAATAACGTATTTCTTGAACATATCAAACCTGCAAATATCTGGTCAATCAATCAAATGCCAGGGTAGTCCCAGCAATAACAAAATGGCACATTCATGGGACTAACAAGTAAAGTATCATAATCAGGCAGTCTTAATAGAGTATATGGGGTTGGAAATATCAACTCACATCCTCTTGTTACATTTTTGGATCCTGCTTTATTTTGAAAGTTAAAAATATAATGTGATAGTTGATTGATGCATTTTCTATAAATCTCAACCATTTAAAATGCACAATGTGCTTTCTGTTATCAATTACAGAATAATAACTGTACAGGAGCTGGTTATACCCCCCCTCAAACTGAATTTAATGGAGGTAGATGCCCTCCACCTCAAACCGAAGGTTGTTAACTTGTCGGGTGATCAATGACTTTAAATGTTGCAAAAATCAGAACTATAGTGCTTTGCAGAAAAGCGCTTTGAAGGACGATCTATTTTATGGTGTCAGAATGTCTAGAATGTCTTGTGTGATAGAAAGTATGTTAAGTAGTACTTATCATAAGTTACTAAAAAATCGAATTCCAATCCTTGCAGGTATCACATTTTGACCAGGAATAGGGTAATCCACCATTTTGTGATAAGCCAGGCAATTTCTAAGATGGTCTCTTTTATGCTAAGTCATGATGACATCAATGGAGAATTTTTTTTTATAAAAGTTCATCTAGAGTCCACTGATGCAGGATGAGCTGAGTAAAACCTGTTTAGACTAGTTCTGTATGGCAGATAGGCCAACCAATCACAAGCAGGAAGAGGGGTTGTACATTGATCATGCAATTGTAGGCCAACAAATCACAGGTAGGAAAGGGTTTGTACTTTGATCAGGCCATCACCTCACCTTCCTAGATTGTATATAAGGAAGGAAAAGCTCAGAATTGTTAGGAGAGTTCCAGAGATGTCTTTGGTGCTGTATGATGTGCCCTACCTGCTGGAAGAAAATAAACTTGATGTCTTTGAAAATCCTGCTTCAGTTTCCTGTTGTGCTTCAGAGTCCCTTTCCTGATGCCGGGGTGCCAAGACTCACAGAAGGTGTTGGGACCTTCTGTACATAACGTAATGAGCCCATTCCTGGGAGGCAGCATGATTAAGATTGTGACCCTCCCTCAATTGAGTGACTGTGGGAACTAACTCAGTGAGTCTACGAACAGTGACTCTGCCATGTCTGTCAGTTTTCTATTGTATTGTCCACCCACAGAAAAGAGAGTAGGGTGGAGTTCTAGCATTCTCAACTGGCACAGAGTCTCCTGTGTCTGATGTTGATCTAGCAATACAGGCATAGTATATCAGCATGCCCCATCAACCAGTCCCCCTGTGTACTAAATGTTGCCACATTCACAATACTGCTTGAACCAATAACAGGCTGCTATGATGATGTTAGTGATAATGTTAGCATTGGCAACGCAATTCAATTAGTGGATGTTTCAAATTGCACAGCATGCTTGGAGTTTAGATAACTGAGGGATGGTTGCTCCAGGGTATTTGCAGACTATCCCTCACTGTCATCCATTCCACTGAAGGGTGCAATGGAGGTAGGATTTCAACATCAAATGTGATTCACCATCACATGTGATTCTACATTTCAGTGGTTCCTAATGTGTAACTCAACTTTCCTCTATGAGTACAATATTGCATACATTGCATTTCACAATCTCCACCCCCCTCAGATCCATAACAAGGAGGCACTGCCAGGGGTGGGGTGTGGATGTCCACTGCCTGTTTTACCCCAACTGCAAGGGCAGGTACAGGTGCAGTGGCCTCATTCTCTTCCTCCTTCTTGACCATCATCTGGAGTTTTATCTCTCTCCGTCCACCTACTGCTCTTCAGTCTCCTGCAGCAAGACCACTTGCACCTCCCTTCTCATCCATCTCCAGGGTGCCTCAGACCTCACTAACACTCTGTCCCTGTTGAATTACCACAACTTCTTCTCAAATGAAAAACAAGCTCTATTCAGCAATTAAGCCATCAAAGTGCACACAGAATATACAACACATTTTGTCATTACACTCAAAACAGAGAATCATAAAAGCATTCAAAACACAACACACACTGGCATTGCTGACACTACTAAAATAAATGACAGATCACTTTGGTTCACAATGATATTGAAGAACAATCATCTGCGTAGGACCCTTACAAAGTAGTCAAGGCGGTTCATACATAGAGTTGTTTGGTGAAATAACTAAGAAATTGCCTATCACCTGACTCATTGGCATTAAAATACTACCACCTTGCTAATATAGTCTGACAATAAATAGGATAATAATAAAAAAAAACAGATTACCATTGTTCCCTACCACCCTCCATTTAAAACAACTATCAATGAAGATATGGACAAAGAGACCTTTTTGATGTATAGTGTCTTCTTGATGAACAAGTCAAGTACCCAAGTTACTACTTTGTCTTCTAACATAAAACAGCATAGTAAAGTTTGCTTGAATAGGCAAAACTCTCCACTTATTAAGAGTGCTTTTAGTGTCCTCTGTCGATCAGAAATATAGGGTCTACAGGAGAATAAAAAGTGCCCAATGATTTGCAAGGTATCGAAACACAAAGTACACACTCCTGACTCCAACTTCATTCCTTCTTCATTGACCTGATGAGACCTTAATGAGAGGCAATTAAACTAAGGCATGCCAAATAAAAACACTTGTCTGCTAGAGCACCATTGTAGGGAGGGCTGTGCTATCTTCAAAGTTCAAATTACTATTTGAGCTCTGTTAGAGAGTTTCTCACATTCAGCCATTCTTCATCATAGGACTTCAGTTGGATTGCCTTAGCCTTTAGCTAGCCAATCTAACGATTCTGGCTGATAAAACCAGTGGCTCTTATTTATCAAATTCAAGGAAGAGCTAACATGGTCTAGCCATCTGGTCTTTATCTCACTTTCACATCGCATTAGGTCCCTGATGATCTGCCTTCACAGTGTACAGCAGGGGTCACCCATGTAGAGATCCACATCAGATCTCCTACCAAGACTTGCCTATCCTCAATATATCTCATCCCTAGTTCCAGATGAACTGAATAGGTTGGTGCTCTCTTAGGAAGAAATAGCAGGTTCCCACAAAATGTGTTCTCTATCCGCTGCAATATAGATGCCAACTCAGTTCCTTTGATCTCTGCACCATAGAGACCAGTAACCACCACATTGGCATTCTACACTGTCATAAACTGGTTGTGTTCCCACACTCTTTGCAAACTGGGATATGCCCCCTACTGCATGGCTCATTCTGGTAGATTGCTTCAGGATGTCTTCTTTCCCGTGACCAGAACTAGAAAGCCAGACACCTAAGTAATCAAAGTACGGGACTCTTTCCTATGGAAACAGATAACCCACAAAACTGTAGGTGCTCTACAGACCTTTCCCATGACAATAACTGATGACTTTTTGCAGTCATTTTTAGTTTCATGCGAGTGATAAAGTTGGCATATGAGTCTAATAGCACAACCTCCTTTCCAACTTCAAGGCCAAATGACTGAGAGATGGCTAGCCATGTAGTGTATACAAGGTTACCACAAACTACACCTGCATTGCAGTGATATCAGTTATGGCTTTCCAGAGACGGGTTGCCACTTCCTCTAGTAAACGTACCCTTTCCACCAGTATAGATAACTTCAATAGCCCTCATTCTGCCCTCTCCTCTGCCTCTGCATATGGCAGTGACAATATCTTCTTTGCATGCCCTACCTCTGCTTCAAGTTTACAGCTGTTCCCAATGATTCTGCCATTTATCCTATTTCAAGGATATTGTGCTCTGGATGTGGGTGACTTGGAGTATGATCAAGTCCTGCATGTGATAGAAGCTTACTATGCCCCTTCTAGACCTGGAAAATGCACACCCCGCCTAGAAAATAGCTGCCTCTTAGTGCTCCACATCTCCCGCTGAGTACAACTACCAGTCGTGGCTCGAAATTTCTAATTATGCACATACTTACCCAAAAAAGAAACAAATCAGACAAGTGATGAGGGAACAGAAGAAGATTCACACAAGACTCACACAGACAGTTGGAAAGGGATCTTGGCACATACAGTAAAGTGATTAAAACACAGAAAGGATTCTTTGGTCCACACACAAGCGAGAAGGTGTTTAAGGTTTCTCATAAAAAAAGCAAGAATGCAAGAGGAAAGATAAGGGCAACAAGTGGAACAAATCAACAAAGCCAAGGATGAAAAACATAAAAACGAATATGATTAGAACTACAAAAGGGAAACATGTTTTTTTTTAATTATGTTTAAACAATTAAAGGGATTGGCCATCACTTTTTGTCTAAAGGGTTAGGATTTCCTGAACTCTGGTTTGATTTAGAGGTTACCATTGTTCCGTCTCTACATTATGAACATATGTGCACCTGTGTGAAACACTGCTTGAAAGTATATTAGTAGGTGATGTGCTGGGTGAAATCATTTCTGAAACATCCCCCAGAGCAGACCTCCTAGTCACTTCTGTCTACTATCACACTGGGTATGATGGGAGAGGAAAGAACCTAGAGTTCCTTCAGTCTTGGGAAATCCAAAAAAGGTTGGAAAAATAGCACTGCACAGTCACACTCCATGGTAACCTCCACTTTCCTTGGTAACCTCTTGCAACACCCCCCACTCCATGTTTTTGTTAAGAGCTCAATCAGACCCTGGACCTGTTTGCCACTCCTTGTCTCCACCCCAAAAATACTCCCTCCATCTACCTCTCACTCCCTTCCCTTACCCACTCCATTCCCACAGCATTGCTCTTCACCAACCCCAGGGCTGCCAGCAATATAAAATATTACTTTCGTCCCATTATGTGGTGCAGTGGCCATCCTATATTTTCTTTTTTTAGCACAGGGAATCAGAATTGTGATCGCATCACACAACCATTTCTTTGTGAAAAAATAAAAAAGAAACTCTATCGGCACTCAAGTGGGAGCACATGGGTGCTAATAGTGTATCGAATGCCATCTCCTCTGCTACCTCCTTTGGATTCACCATTTCTACTATTGTTCTGCTAAACTCAGTTCACATCATCGATTGACTTCCTGGTCCCATTCTTTGATGAACATGAACAGCCCCTTGATTCTCTTTCCACTAAACATCACCTCATTCTCTTAAGTGACTTTATCCTTGCCTCCATAACTACTACTCAAAAATCTGAACTTCATTCATTTCTTAGCGACGCTGCTCTAAACTCTATCCATAACTTGACAACCCACTTTGGGGGTAACAATTTGGATCTATTATTCATCTCTGTCTCTCTCTCAGCCACAACTACTGTCACAACATCTCTGTCTGATAACTCCATTGTTTCAACCACCATCTCCTTTCCACCCTATTGCTTCTCCTCAACACTTGCCTCACCTATTATTAAAAGTAAGTATACAACTTCTGCCATTACTCCCTTTCTTCTCCCTGACGTACAGTTCTCACTCTCCTCCTTCACACCTGTTTTCTCTTCCACTATCCCTGCCTTCTCTAGCTTCCCATCCCTACTATATGCCCTGTGCTCCTCTCAATGCCCACTGCTACGTTTCACCCCTATGTCTCAGAGTCCTGAACCATGTGTCCCCCATTAATATACTGTCTCTGCACAAAGATGCATCGGATGCTGCACAAATGGTGTCATAGCCACTCACATGAGGACCTGCAACTTCATCTCGCTGCCCTAAAGTCTCTCAAATACTCTCCTTATAGAGCAACACAAATCAACCTGACCCTCAATGACTCACACTCTTACCATTCTTGCAGGCTATAGGACACACTAAACCCACTCCTGATTCCTCCTAAACTTATGAGTATCAATTCCACTGTCACAGTTAATTACCTAGCTGAATAATGTACTACTCAACTTTCCAAAAATAGAGACTCTCCAGATCTTACTCACACTCCCTCCTACTACATTCTACTCTCTGCCTACTCTACCATCTGCCTCTACCTCCCACTATTCACACTGATTATATTGAAGCCCAATTTCAACTGATGAAGGATAATCCCTCCTGTGCATGATGAGACTCTTTTGTTCCTGAGCTTTTCAAGCCTATTTCCCTGTTCCTAGTGATTGCATCAACAGTCAAAGCATCGACAAACCAAACATTAACACCAAAGCATCTAAAAATAAAACAACCCCCCAACCACCCATTTTAATGGTTTACAACAGATGTCTACTAAACGAAACCCTTTACCATTGAACAAAATGCATTTGATGCTTTTTTCAATGCTTTTTTTCAATGGTTTGGTTTGTCGATGCTTTGTTTCAGATGCAATGATCGGATACCCTATTTCCCCTTTAGTGACTTCTGAACTCTTCAACTCTGTAATCTAGCCTTCAACTTTGCTTCCTTTCCCTCCATTTTCAAAATGGCCTTAGTCCTCCCTCTCATAAAAATAAAACCCAAGGCACTGACCTGAACATGCCCAGAGAAAATTTGTGCTGTGTCTCTCCTTCCGCACTACTCTAAAGTGCTGGAAAGCATTGTGTTTAACTGTTAGGGAGAATTCTCTGTTTGGGCTGAATTTCCTAACCTAGTGAGTCCCCCAGAAGCTTTGCTGGATTTCTGGAGTTTGTTTTTTTCCATCCTGCCAAGAGTGAGACTCTTTTTCTCCCACTCTTGGACATGAATGTGTGTAATTCCTTTGAATGTCAATGTGTTCTATGGGCTATGGGGTCTTTTGCTCCATAGGGTCTCATATGTTTTTCTATGTGTGTTACACCGCACCCTACGTGCCGTAACACAGGGGCGTCCTAGCGGACCTCTGTCCTAAACTGCATTCCCGGGGACTGACTACTGTCTCCCCGGGCATGTAAAGTCACCATTGGCTTTACTAGACCTAAATTTACTAACAGAACTAGTACAAACCATCCTATTGTGGACGTACTAGTAGGGGTAATTCGATTACTCCTGGGTCTGTTATTCGAGGGGGCACTGTCCCGTCCCCCCTCGTCGAGTTTTGGCTGGTGGCAGTGGAAACTACTTGTTATGTTCGACCCCGAATAAAACCCTATGGGATTCTTCCCATTGTTGGAGATTGATACTTTTTCTCGTTAGTCTCTAACATACCACCGGTCTACTTATCTTAAATAAGTCTATCGGATGGTATTTTCTGCCAGAACTCGGTTTTTAAAATGGCGTCTGTGTTCGTCTCTGTAACTCCTAAACCAAAGGTCGAGCCCTTTGTTCCACTTTTGGCGGGCTTCTGTACAGAGACCCTCCAAAGTGGTGCCATTCTGTCTGGGTTACCACAGGGGTGTTGGAGGGGGTTTAGGCACCCTGGACCGAGTTGCCTTGCCAAGTCCAGTCGCACTCTGGTGTGATTGGCCCAAGTGGTGAGCCTCCCCGCTCACCACTTAGCATGTGTTGATTGACAGCTAGGCTGAATGAATGGGGGTTTTCTGCATAAAAGCAGGGCTTTTGGGACTGGATCTTCAGAAGTCGCCACAGGATCTAAGAATCCGACGAGGGTAAAGCTGAGCCGACCTGCAACGACGACACCTCCGGTGGAGCCCTGCTGAACCGACTCACCACTTCCCGACGACAGAGGAGATCTCCCTGCCGGAGAGTCTCTTCCCCTGATTGGTGGGAACAACCAGTCTCCTTTTGCTTTTTCTTCGCCTCAGGACGCAGTGGTCGAATTGTCCGTGTAGAGCACCTCAGCAACCGGATAGCCACTACCCCTGTACCGTGACCAAAAGATGGTGCCTTGTGACGGAGCACTCCGTGGCTGGTCTCTTCCCTGGTGGTGCAACGATCTTCACTTTCCTTCGACGACGAGATCATCTCTACTCTTGGCAAAGACCGGACGTGCATCCACCACCAGGAACAACTGCCCCCGCCGGAGCTGTCTCTCCACAATCAAGGTACTGTGTCCGCCTGGCTTCCCTTGTTGCCGGATAGAGTGAGGTGTCTTAATCCTCGCCTCTCCATAGGGTCGCCTCCAAGCTTTCTCTAGCGTGTTGTTCTGAACTGGTCCAATCTGCCGATAACAATTTGCTTCAAAGACTCAAACGCATTTCCACTAAGATACTTTTGGAACATATCGCCTCGCCTCTCTCCGAGTGGGCCTGGCCTCTGAACTTTATAATCTATCGTGGTTCTTGTCTTCTTGCCTTGCATTTGTCCTTTCAGTATTGGGACCGTGTTGATTTCGTAACCTGCTTATTTTCGCTCCCGTCCTAACAAATACTAGTGTGCCATCTAGGTTGAGGCATACACCTCTGTCTGCAAATAAGTGATGCTGGTAGAACCTAGGCTTGTCAAACTATTGTTAGGGGGATTGATCTGTTTTCTTCGTAGAGTAATTGTCATTGAAGTATTTGCCGTGATAGTGCCAAAGTGTTTTCTATAGATGTGCCGTTATAAATAAATACCTTTATATCTTTACACTGAAGCCTTGTTGTGTGTTTGCTTGTCTTACTGTGAAGAATTGCCCTATTTTGTATACTCCACATACTGCTTAACTCTTCTTGAGGGAAGTCTGACTGCTCAGCCACAGCTACCAAGTGAATCTGTGTGGTACAGACTGCTACCAAGTGGGTTTACTACCAAACACCTGTAGTCCTAAATCTTTTGCAGTGGTCCCAGAGGGAACTGCACAGGTTTCCGCCTAACAGTAACCATTGCACCAATTTCTTAGACATCCACAAACATCATGACACCCAACAAGCAGGCAAATGTCTACAACTTCATCACCTCTCAACTTCATCACCTCTACTAGAACTCCAACCTATGCTCTCGCTATCATAATATGCCTTACCAGGGTAATTCGGAAATACAATGGAAATGTACATCAAGGCCAATGTTTGTGCCCTCTGTCCTCATCACTTAAAACATGAAACAACCTTTGTAAGTTGCCAATAATGTGGTGCAGTTACAGCAAGAAAGAGCAGGGAGATCCTGTAGATGTATATTGCCATCACTAAGCTTTAAGGCCTGACTGCCTTCCTGCCCCCTTCCTGTCACCCTCTAAATCTGTCTATTCTCCGAATACAACATTTTATGTCCAAGTAGCTCTTCAGTTAAGAGCTCATCTCAGACAGGGGTGGTGGGAGATCATCTCAAATGTCCAAGTTAGAATCCTCTTGCATAGGCTGATGAAGTTGGTGAATAGAGTATCATTAATAAAAGCACTCGTTATTACACCGCTTCAAAGAGTGACAAACATTATTATGTTATTCGAATATAATGGCATCACAACCGCTCTGTAAGCAATTATTTCGCATCGGTTATGTCACAATGTCTTGTGCTTGTACCAACAGAGAGAATATCCGTTGTTACTGCAGCAATTAATTAAAGCCGTGCAAAGTTTTTCAAATTCCTTGCTTGCAAAGTCATTTTCTCTGACACATTGCAGGCGGTAATTGACAAGGAACGCTTTATGGTACAATGTTTAATGTGGGCACTGATGGAGTTTAACCCACGTGAGCAAGAATCTGCATGTTATTGCATATTTTAAAATAGAACATGAAAGTGTTTTCAATACACTTAATAATTAAACTATTTTTCTGCAAGACATCAACAGCGGCATTTTGTGTTTTTAAATCCAAACAGATTCTATATTGATTACATGGATCAGCAAATGGAAGACACAATAAGTAATCTTTTTACAAACGGTTTCAGAGCAGCCTAGTTGAAAAAGAAACTGTAATGGCTTTCTGGTTTGGAGCACTTGAGCACTCCGTGTCCAATTAGAGGTCAGGCTTTCATATATCTATTCATGTGTATAGAATTATGTGAAGGATTAATGCAAAGCGCAAATCTCATTATTATAACTAGTCACCGCCAGGTTTAGGGGAGAAAACTTCAGACCTGGGTAGCTTTACACTTTCCACTTTAGTGAGCCTTTACCTCCAGCTGCTCTCTGATTACACGCTTCAAAAGCATTATTCCATAATGATTATCCAGCTTCTGAACATTAATTTATTGTAACCTTTAAGAATACTGACAATGCTATAGCGTGCAATGAAGCCTATAGTATTTAATATTTAAGTAACCCTGCTTCGAATGAGGTGTTCCTTCCCCCTTTGCCCAGCATCCCATCTTCATCCCACTCCTCACACCTGCTGCCTCCTCCTCATTGCCAAAGCACCCTGAAGTGTTTCGCTGCCGCTGGTGGCACTGTCCAAAACTTCAAATTCTATGCTATATGTGTTTAGAGGTGAAAGGGTTCTAATTGCATCCACTTTGGAATATGCATTTGCTGTTATTTGTACTACAGACGACCACAACATATACACACAATATGCAATATGAACGATTCAGCGTTGTACTGATTACATTTCAAGTTGTTGGAAACAAACTTTCACAAATGGACTTCCCAAAAGAAATACAGAAAATGCAGTTGTGAAATCTAAACATAGGAAGACATATTTTAGTCTTCTTAATTCTCCTACCAGCTATCCCATATTATGAAAACAGATGCTGTTCCATAACAAAATTAATCACTTTTCAGGATTTTTCCATCAGTTCGCAGTTGTAGAAATGTAACTTTGGTTCAGGCTCCTCCAGGGTGCAAGAAAAATCAATGAGGTTAACAGTGCAAAGCAACACAAAAACAATATTCTGCTCAAGAGGAATAACAAAGCCAACAAGCGTATTATGCGTCAATGAAATCTGCAGATGTGTCATGTCACTGAAATATGTACAGGGTAAAGAAGACAAAAGATGATGTAATGCTGCAACTGCTTATACCCCCAAATAATGGCAGAAAGAGAGACAGAAAATAAAGTCAGACCAATAAATAAACATAGATGCTTGAAAGGGCCTTGGGCTAGAGGGAACTCTGGCTAAGCCAGGACTTCTCCAAGCTTAGCCTTTGTAAGACTTTGGTTCCACACATACAGATCTTTCCACCCGTTCACTATGCATTTCCCGCACTTTTCATGCACTTTTCATGCCTAAGAGGACCAACACAAATTGCTATTTTGGCGGTGTTAACTGTCTTTTGGTTACCTATATCCCCATTGTAGTCCAACACCTTCTCAGCCAACAATCCTTTCCTTCCCTTTCCACTCACCCACCTACACCCCTCTCTGTCTCTCTCTTTAGCTGCACCATTTCTTCATTATCTTCACTTGTCTATTTCTTCTACCCGTCATCATCTTAATTCCATTTCTCCTTCTACTCACTTATCTCTTTCCCTTCTCTTCAGTCGCAACGTGGTGTAACTTCTGCATCATTCTCTTCCCACCTCCTATAAGTCTTGTACTTGGCCTCTTGACTGCACAATCCCTCTGCAACAAGTTATTGACCACTTTGGCTCTTACCACCCTCAACTTTAGCTTCATGTTATTACAGGACCAGGATCTCCCTCATGACTCTTAATTAACATCTCTTCTGACTAGGGGTGCTGTTGCGCGCGAATATAGGTGGCTGCCTGAGACGCAAGCTCCTCAGCCTGGCTGCTTTCCATGGTGCTTTCTACTACTTATGGTGTAAAGTGCTGTGTGTACCCTGCTCGACTTGCGGAGGCGAATACTGAGCACCCACCAGCAAATTTTGGGTGCTTGGGGTCCTACGGTGCTGCTGCTTGAGGCTTTCCATGGGCCATACTGGTGTGTGCTGGGCAGCTATGCGGGAGTCTGCCGAGTCGGGCACCTAGCACTCGGACCAATAGCTGCCTGCTGAGGCTATGCCGACTGCACTCATTGCTGTCAATCAGACCGCTCCGTGGGAGAGAACCTTATGCCCTGCACCCGGCTAAACCCTAACTCTTGCAGCGGGGAGAGGAGTCCCGCAAATCTTGCAGCGGGGAGAGGAGTCCCGCAGGTGGGCGGTGACGTGCTGCGAGGGGGGCCTCCGGTAGAGGTAACCCCACCACCTGCAGCACGCTTCTTGCCGGGCGGCTCCATGGACTCTCACGGAGGATATCTTGGGAGGAGGCGACCTGCTGCAATACCTTCAGTGGCAATACGGGCATGCGGCCTGGAGGCAGCCCTGTACCCCCTCCCTCCAGTACTGAGATGGCAGGTTGCTGATGTATGACGAGCATAAGCACCGTGCTTATGCTCGTCATACATCTTAGCAGGATGCTCCACTATCCTGCTAGTGGAGGTGACAACCTGCGCTCCCTGTCTCTTGTTGTAGCGGTAAGTGGGGGAGGAGACCATATTTACCCAAAATTACCTCTGCACTCCATCTCATCCCGTGCAGTCCGTTTGGTGGCCTGCCTCATGTGCCCTGCTGCATGAACTTACTGGAACCTAAAGAGACATTGGTGCTTGGTATCCTGGATTATTGACACACCATTGTGGTATGAACCTCCTGATTCCCCATACACTTACGCGCAATAGGGGTGCTGGAAGACAACACTAATGGACCCATGGAGGAATTCCTATAGCGCTCCCTACTGTCTCACCTAGATAGCTCTAAACTTTCTCCACAATTTGCGAGTGAGCATGCACACTGCTCCCTGATGGTGAAGCCCAAGCCCGGAGCCCCTCCCCGTCCAATTATAGCACATGTCCTTAACTACCGTGACAGGGCTGCCCTGCTGCGTGCCACCCGGGCCAAATGAGAGTTGCTGCTGGGCTCCACCAGGATCCACCTCTACCCCGATTTCTCAATTGCTGTGCATCAGGAACGGAAATCCTTCTTATCTGAGTGTCAAGCATGCCATTCTGCATCCTGCTAAACTCCTGAGCAAACACTCTGAGAGGGTCTACTTTTTAACAATCCCTGAAGAAGCTACAAAATGTATAGAGGGACACTTCCTGGGGTAGATACGGTAAAACAGACATGGTTGATTTAGAGTCCGGCCGTTGCGCCCCTGGTGGGTACGGTCAATATATTGATTTAAAATGTTGAATCAAATTGTTTGGGTTGCTATGACCTTACAAAGTGAATTGGTTCTGTATACCTGATTGTGTATCCTTGCTTATCTCCGTGGTGTTGAAGCTGGACTGCCATCTGCCGCGCAGTCCCCATGCAAAGTTGCTATGGTTTTTGTTGGTATTTTGTAATGGTTTGTGTGGAGGGTTTCGCTCCTCTGATTGGGAGAGGGGTCGGGGAGCAGGTGGGTGGGATAGAAAAGGGGTTATAAAAAATGCTTAACTTGCATGCAGTGATGAAGATGTGGACCAAATCCTATGATATTGACACTGCTGAGAGACACGCTCTTGGGCCAGCCTGGGCTGCTGAATGTTTTTGAGTACCGGCTGGATGGGTGGTGAGGGGCTGTTATGCAAGAGCTGGAATATCAGGGGGCTTAGTAAAACCCAGTGAAAATGTGCAAACTTCAGCTATATGTTGAGCTGTACAAGGCCAGAGTTCCGTTTCTACAGGAGACACATTCGGTGACAATGGGCTGCAACCGTTTGCTAGGAAATGGGGAACACAGAGGTACTACACCACTTACTCCCCCTAGAGCCGCGGAGTAATGACCCTTCTTCATAAGTCGGTTAGATACATGCATACAACTGCACACATAGACCCTGTTGGGCGATACGTCCTATTGCATGGCATACTGATGGAGCGGGAGGTGGTTCAGGTGAATTTCTATGGTCCCAATGTGGACGATCCTGATTTCTATACACAGATAGCTGATATACTAACCCAATACCCCCTGATACACATCCTATGGGGGGAGATTTTAACACCATAATAGATGTCGCCAATGATAGGAGAGGACCCAGGGCCCTACAGTTGTCCTGACCTGCCAAGGTGATTCTTGAGGAGCAGATCAGGCTCTGGGTTTTGGACGTTTAGTGGCTGCTGCACCCGCAGTCCCGGGAATACTCCTTCTATTCCTCAGTGCATGATTTGCACTCACAGATTGACAGATGGCTGGTTTCTGATAGCCTATTTGTTCAAAAGGAAGCCGCAGCCATACTGCCCAGGTCATATTCTGATGATTCTTTGGTATCTTTGTCGTTATTATGTAATAAAAGGCTTGCGCTTTACTGCCCTTGGCGGTTTAAGCAACTGGCATTGCTTTGAATCTGAGATAGGTGCATGCATTGATGAATACTTTGACTTTTATACTGGCACTGTTGACTCCAATGCTATACTCTGGGACGCTTTTAAGGTATGCATCCGAGGCATGGCTCTCCCCAAACAGGCCAGTACTCTTATGATTATCCTCTGCGATATCTGTGAATGTAAAACTCTGCTCGCCCGAACGGAGACGCAATATGCGTCTTCCCCCTCCACAACCACACTAGGTGAGATTGGGGACGCGTTAGACAACTTTACAAAACATGTTGACTATGAACGCAAGTTCCTGGATGATCCTGCGAAGGATCGCTGATACACACCGCGCCCGCGGTTAACAAGGTGTTCCGCTCATTCTACACGTCATTATATGCCAACAGAGACAAAGCACCCATATCTGAGGTGCAGGCATTTTTTGAAGATCTTTTGCTCTCGGTGCTAGCTGATGAAGGCAGGGAAGCATTGGACAGGCCAATGTCCAGAGAGGACATACTGCTTGCTATTGAAGCACTTCCATCGGGCAAGGCTCTGGTCTCTGATGGCCTAACTATGGACTTCTGTAAGTGTTTTAAGACCCGACTGGCTCCACGATTAGCTGCTTTAATGGATGAGTCTTGTGTACTAAGGGTCCTGCCTCCTGCGTTGCAAGAATCGGTCATAACTGTGCTGCTGAAACCAGTTAAACTGCCAACACAGTGTGGTTCTTACCGCCCCCTTTCACTGATAAACAGTGATGTGAAAATATTTGCTAAAGTATTGGACCGCCACCTTGCTCCCTACATGACACATAGGGCCTCATTCCGAGTTCGAAGGTAACCACGCCGCTATTTGCATGGCTGCCTCCGAACTCGTCCAAACCGCGGCCTGGTGAATGGAGTAATTACTGGTCCATTCCGAGGTCGGAGGGACCGTTAATTCCCCATTCACCAGGGCCATTCCCCATTCCCATTTGAGCCCCCATAGGGGGCGTAAATTACGGTACCGTTATTGACCCCGGAGTCCCTTTGTGGGTCTCGTCCTTAACGCCTGAAGCAGGCGTTAAGGAAGGACCCGCAAAGGGAACTCGTAGTAGGGCGGTAAGGGTTTAACGGCACTGGTCTTGTTACCGGTGACCGTTAACCCTCACCGCCCTACTCGGAATGAGGCCCCTATTGTCCATCCAGATCAGGCAGGGTTTGTACCCGGACGGTCTACACCACTCAACTTACAGCAACTGTTTGACATCTTGCCCGAATAGACCCAGAGGCACAGGCAGTGGCAGCAGCAATTGACATCCAGAAAGCCTTTGACTACGTGTCTTGGAGATTCCTGTGAGCAGTGCTTGAGAAAAGTAACTTTTGGTCCCCGTTTCATCTCCTGAGTTAGGCTGCTTTATACGCTTCCAGTGGCAAGAGTCTGTACGAACGGCCTGCTGTCTGCTCTGTTTGACATCTCTAGGGGGACCAGACAGGGCTGCCCCTTCTCTCCCTTGATCTTTGCTGTGGTTATGGAGCCCTTGGCTGACAGGATTCACCAACGGCATGCACAAAGGGGAGTTCGACTAACGGGTGCCCCAGAAATTGTGTCACTGTACGCAGATGACGCATTACTATATGTCCGTGACCCTGCTGTGAACCTGTCCCCGATCATGAGTGATGTCCACTTGGTCCCGCCTACCGATGCCACGGTAGCACCGCAGGACCTCATGGGGTTTGCATGGTCCCCGATGGTGATGAAATACTTGGGTGTCACCGTCACACAACACCAATCCCTGCTATACGATCGGAATTACGGGGTGTACCTGACATCCCTGCTCTGGCAACTAGACAACTGTTTGAGATTACTGATTTCGATTGCCGGCCGGGTTGCACTCCTGAAAATAGTGCTTCTGTACAAGTTTCTGAACGTCCCGCTTTGGCCAGAGGCCAAGCTGTTTTTGAAATGGAACAGTACAATCAATGGCTTTCTATGGCATGCCAGAGCAGTTTGCCTGAAATGGGATACGCTGGCGAAACCATATAGACAAGGGGGACTGGCTGCCCCCAACTTTGAGAGGTACTGGATCGTGGCTCAAGCGCAATATGGAGCATACTGGGTTGATGTGGACTATCTGCTGCCCCATGATAAGCTGGAAAAACAGGCGGCCGGGACCCGTGATGCGAGGTCCCTGATACTTCCGCTATTGATGTGCACCTTTGACGCCAATGACCTAGTCGCCAACACGGTCCTTGCATGGGGCAAAATCTGGAACCTTTTAGAGAAGGCTTACCCATTCCACGGAACCCTCCCTATGTGGAATTGCCTGCCAGGTACACCATCGATAGGCAAGGCAGCCTGGGAGCTCATTCCTCTGGGTGGCTACACTATACTGGTCTGCGTCACGCACTTAGGACCGGATGGGGCGAGATCCCCTCACTGCCTCCAGATGACACACTCTTGACCCGGATCCTGGAGGGGACACTGGCCCCGGGTATACTATAGAGAATGTACAACTTGCTACAGGGCCAGGCTTTCTGGCCGCTGCACAAACTTCGGGCAGCCTGGAGTAGAGACCTGGGAGTGGATATCACTGACAAAGCCTGGGAAACATGTATCTACATACAGGTTAGGCCAAAATGACTGACGTTAAAAGGTCCGAGCACCAAAAGTCCAACCCCCATTTGTTTGCATAGATATATTTGGGGGGTTAAAGGTGATATAAATGTATAGGCGTAAGGTGGGGAGGAACTGGGGGGTCTCCCCCCACATATATATATGCAAAAAAATGGGGAAAAAAGAAAATCTGACTTTTGGTGGTCAGACTTTTAAACTCGGTCATTTCATGCAAATCCCCTACATACACATGCAGTGACATTTAACTCCAGACTCCGAATGATCCAATTTAGGGTCTCTCAAAGGTACCACTACAGCCCTGCTAGAATACATCTGATGTCACATGATCACTCTCCACTTTGTCCTAGATGTCGAGCTGACACAGCTGGGTACTTCCAAATGCTCTGGTCATAACCAAGACTTGTGCCATTCTGGAAGGGTGTCTGCACGGCTGTGTCTGAGATACTGGGATATTCACTGGTGCCTGAACCAAGCACATGCCTGTTTAATGAGTTTGTTGGACTTCGATGAGGGTATAGGAAACTGGGCGGGATGTGTATGATTCTGGCTGGACACTGTATATTGTTGCTGGGGATGAGACCTGTTTGCCCTACTGTAGACCAAGGGCTTTGCGCTGTCACTTGGGCCTCGGACACTGAGGAGCGGTGGGGCCACCATGCAACCACCCACCTGTAATCCTGCTGATACATGCTCCCCCTTCCGTTCCTATTTACTTAAAACTGCCAGCCAGGCATCTGTAAATGTTGATTTACCTGATAATGTATGAACATCTATATTCCTAACTACTGAACCTGTACATCCTTTAAGATGAGGTGGTGCTCTTAGAGGATGGATAGGGATGCAGAAGTTACTCAAACATCAATAAAAAGATTGACTAAGGAAGTTGGCAAAAGGTACGCTGTTTCATTAACAATTCTATAAAACAGGGAGTACAACGGACATCAATGGACCTCTCATGGCAAAGTCTCAACTATTATCATAAAAAACAAGTTTTTATAGTAAATCATACTACATGGCAACCTGTAAAAACTTAAACTGGATTGTGGTTGGATAACAGGAAACATCTACGTAGACTTTATATGGGGTCTGGTCTCTATTGTCTGGTCTCCATTGTCATGTGGGCAACTAAGCCCTCCTATAGTGCAGACATTCTCATTGTCATAAAATACACAACAATTTATTAGTTCACAAACTATAGGGCTCTTTGATAGAAGACCCTCTATAATTGGTTGGCATGCTTGTACCCTTCTGGTATATTCCATGCAAGCTCGTGCCCTTGCTGTTGGTGGGTTGAGCTTGACCATGCCTTCCCACCCAATTAGCCCTACATATATCATCACACCTACTTTCTGTCATTCAATTAGCCTTTGAACATGGCCTTGCAAGCCTCAAAACTCCTAGGAATAAAAAGGGAGTGTGAGCATGCTCTTGTCTTCTTGTCTCAGCGTTGTCTGCCCAAGTCTATTTGCATCTCGGTCGCATGACTGGAAACCACGTTTCGTGCTTCTTCTCTGTATTTAATGGTTTTAAAATGAATAAAACTTGGCACTCATTGTCTTTTTGCTGTACCTTTTGAATTAATTCTTTACTCTTGAAGCTCGACAACCAGTTCTCGGGCGCACTGGCCTTTTGACACTGAGCCAGAAAAGCCTTCTTGGATTCTTTCTTGCTCGTTAGCTACATTTGTTAACTGCGCCACACTTTCGACTTCCCTGCTCATGGGATCACAGTTTGCTAAAATACTATGTGGAACATCCTGACTTCTTATGCATATATATACCTTGGCGCATCGCCGCAGTCTATTCACTACGTATAGCCAGCACTTACAATTACTTAGTCTACTTGCGTTACAGCATCTGTACAATTATAAAATGGTTTGCTTTTTCATCGGTGCTCTTCCACACGTGCAATCACATTTTACATGTGAGTGTTTACTCAATCCTTACTTTATCACCAGATTCTATATGTTATCTTTACTTTCTCTTCTATTATCTCTTCTCTGTGTGTCACTTTATGTCATGTGACGTCATCAGTCTGCTCTTTCATCCATCTTCTCTCACTCTTCAGGGATCTTCCCCAAAAAGCTGTCAGCTATTTGTGGATACATAAAGAATGGTTTTCTCAATGGGTAGTTTGCTTCAAAGGCCTCCTGCGCTATTGGCATCATTAAAGGTGTCTTGCTTGTCACCATTTCCAGTTCCCAAAATATAGGCAATTTAGGGGTGGGACTTCCGGTAGAGGTGTTTGGCTCTTCCTCTACACTAAGGGCTAAATAAATAATGTACAATGTATTGTTATATGCATCATGCATAGCTGTATACTTACCTATGCTCTATGACTGCGCTTAGCAATGTGTAATTTTCTGTTCATCCTTTTCTACTGTAATGTCAAGCAACTACGAATAACGTTTAAAAAAATAAATTAAGAAAAGGTTTCCACACCGACACTGCTACCTTATCCCACTCCCCCCAATCTATTGAGAATGGCAGTGGTGTGGGGTTTATTATCACTAAGGCACTTAACATTGCCCCTCTACCCTGTCTTACCTCAACTATTCCTCTCTTGAATATGCCATTATTCAACTCCTCCCTCCTACTCCTCTCACAGTCTGGCTCTAAATTGATCCTCTGGTTCACTAAACTCCTTCTTCCGTGATTTGAACCTTTCCTTTTGACGCATCCTACCAACACCACGCTGGTGGGCTTAAATCTCCCCAAGCACTCTGCAGTCAATTGCCTTGAGCTTAACTCCCTCCAATCTGATCACTCCCTCTACTCCTGACTCTTTCCGCTAGTCATGCTTCTTCCACTGGCCATGTTTTCTCTGACTTTCGCTATGCACTTATGACTCCATTTGATCAGCTCTATCCTTCTCACACATTCACTTTCTTTCCTCTTTCTTCAGCCATGGATCACCTCTGAAATTCAGACCAAACAAACATGTGTGACCTATGACATTGGCACAAATTACAGAAACCTACCCTACTCCTAGCCTACAAACATTCTCTTCCTGCCATAATCTCTGCACTGAAGTCTTCCAAATCCTCCTATTTTACAAAACAAACCTGCTCCCTTCAGAATCAACCCTTAAACGTTAATCTACCCTCTGATCTTTGTTCTCACCTCCCAAGCCAATATCCATTGCCTTCTTCCTTTCTGCTAATTAATTTGCTCATTACTTTTCATTTCAAATCTCTAAAACGTTTGACACTCTCACAACCTTCCTCTCTCTCCACATCCCAACCCTCCTTCTGTGCACTAGCTCTCACCCTACCTCTTCTACTCCTGACGTCTCCTCTTATTGAATTAGCACCCATCCTTCACAGTGCCAAACCATGTTTGACTCCTGTCAACCCATTTTCTCCCCAAATGGTCAAGCTCATACTATCAATAACTTGCCTTTATCTCTAAGAGCTCATTAACAACACAGCTGAACTCTTCCTGCCTCCTTCAGATCTGAAACTGTTTTACCTGTAGTGAAGAATCCCTCTGCTGTCCTAACCTTCTCTCATTCCATATTATTTGAAAGTCCTTGAGTGGGATCATTCAGTTTGATCAAAAAATTCCTTGGAGATAATGGTCTTGCAGATCCACTTCAATATGGCTTCTGCAGTAAACACTCCACCGACTGCGCACACATGCATGTCTCCAAATTTCTCTCTAATGCTCTCCACTCCACACTCACGTCTATAATCATCCCTTTGGACCTTTCTAATGTTTTCAACACTGACAACTACTCTTCTCGCCTCCTCAGTTTAAAGGACCTTGCTTTTTGTATATCTGTTCTTGCCTGGAACACCTCCTCCTGGAAAGTCAAGCATTTAAAATTGCTTGGAACACACAAACCCCTGACCCAGCCCATCCCACTGTCGCTGTCACCCAAGGTCAGTCTTTGGACCCCTGCTCTTCATCATATATACCTCTTCCATGGGAAGGTTTAGTCATCCTTTTGATTTCACTATTGCCTTATTGCTTTTGACACTCACATATGTTCCTCCTATCCCTCCTTCACCCCAGCCAACACGCAATGGCTTTCAAACAGTCTCTTAAAACACTTGTGTATAGGTGCGTTATAGATGCCATATCATATCAGTGCTCTCGCGTGTTTGACAAGTTCCACCAACCCAAACCCCATGCCAGTGATAATGATGAAACGGCAGCAGGGACATCCCAGGAGGGAAGATGGGAACGCTGATGCTGTTGTCCAAATGGCAGATTTGTCTCAGCAGTGACTGGGCCTATTCACACATTGATGGGAGTATACCTACCTAAAAAAGTGGCAGGTGCTATTCCAGGGAATGTGAGAATGAGGGTCAATGTCCAGGAAGGCAGTGCCATAGTTGCTAAGCATATCAGGAAATTGGGCCTCATTATAAGTATGATGGTGCAGGTAAAGATGGTGGCAATGCAGTGTATATTCCATTATAGATGCATTACTTCACTACTGTACTGCAAGTTTGGTCCTAAGGAGGAGATTTACCTCCAGCAAAAAGCTGTAGGTAAATCCTCCACCTCGCCACCAAAAGTTGTAAAATCAACAGATTCTCCAAAAATGGGGATTAACAACACCCTGCCACCACTTGTAATCCTGTGTTAAATCCGTGGGCCAAAATGGCAGTAATGCTAATTGAGATTGATGGGAATTCAATGTGTTTAATGCTGAATTAGGACCAAACTAATAATGATGCCATTGCACCTATCTCTGGTTTTATTAGTAATCGTTATGTGTCCCTTCATCTCTCTTTTCATTGATCCAACACATTATTAATGTGTGTTACTTACCGTTGGTATCCCATCCTGTGGATGATAGTGAGCTTACATGGACTCACCAAATACTGTTGCTTGAGATACTCTGTAATTGAAGTTATTAAATTAATGTTAGCTTATTTGTTCTATCTCCTCTTAAGCCTCCAGGATTGAAGTATAATGCGGGCATAGACTTACCTATAAAGTACATGAGTACCTACCCTTATTATAATGTGCGAGTGATTGTATTATTTTACAAATATTTCTTCTTGAGAGCTGCATAAAGTATAGTCAAACAATGTGCCTTGAGCTAACTTGCTTTTAAATTATTGCAAAAATTGATATATTAAATTTGTAAAACGATTTAAATATGCCTTACCCTTTAAAGAGTCTGTTTTCACTCTATTCTGCTGGTAGCATATTCAAAATATGGTTGTGTAGTCATGGATTAATTACTGTAAGGACTATAACATAGTATATAAAGAATTATTTTAATAAGAACATAATGTTAACATCGTTCAAAGATATCGTTTGATTTAACTTTAATCTGTGTGCTAATTATTTATCTCACCTAGATGATTTGTTAACGCTTCATAAATTAGTATCAGTGGCTATTGGTCCAAAGTATAGATGATAATCAATATGCCACAAAAAGGACAAAAGGCCTATATCCAACTATCTGGTATTATGTAAGATACTCCACCATAATTAGCTTGTACATACTAAGCAAAAAAGCTGAACATTTGTGCCTATCTTACCTTGATGAGAAGGATGCCCGTTTTGGAATCATACTGGGTGTCCTGCATGTATTTTGCATTGGGCGCCATATTGAATCTGGTAATTATGTACATGACGTGTGACATCAGACGCATATTGCGCGTGACGTCACAAAAATAAACAATAAATTCCGCTCACGATCGAAAATACCTGAAGGAATTACCCTTATAACCGAAGACTATTGAGCCTCCACAGACTGTCTTTGGAATAAAGTACAAATTATAAAGCAAATGTGTTTCCTTCACATGGCAGCCTAATATCCTCTGCATGTCGTGATGTCACACAACCTTGATAGTGTTGATACATTGTAAAAGTTATTATATCATACAGTTGACAAAGAAAAATCTATATAGGTGTAAGAGTATTAAGCCCCTTGATAGTGGAAGGCTCACCAAAAGTTACTTATGAGCTGCAAATTGTGTAAATACCTATATTAGTCCTAACCATTGGCTTGGGAGGGCCAGATGGGTCTTTTGGGTGCTTCATCTTTCCACATATCTATATTGTAAGTGACTTCAATCCAGCAATCCAACTAAGTCAATGCCTAGTCTGGGATGCCCAATGGAAGCCCTTATTTATATATTTGTATGTCAAGTTCTTAAATCTGGATGATGAACCCTTATATAACGCCCCTCTCTTTGAATCCCCCTGACCTCACTGAGCCAAGAAGTAGGTTTTTTTTGCAAATTAAAAGGTTTATTGGAAAAATTAAACAATATTGATAGAACACTTATGAATACAATAGTGATCAACAATGGGCAATATTACACTAGCACACTCTCCTCAATCAGTGAGGAGTTGGTATAGAAAGGATAAGGTAGCAGAGAATACTTTGTATGGTTTCAAGGAAATGCCAGATGGGAAAGAATGCAGCACAGAAATAAAACTCGATATGGATTTAACGAGAGATAATATGATCACTTTTTCCCTTATGAAAACTCACTCCTATGCAATATGAAGAGATGGAAATGAGGACACACATGTTTTAAGAATACAATCAAAATGCAGTTCAATTCCAGTTCCCCCGAGCAAGCTTAGAGAAAACAGGGATGATTTTAAAGCAGGCAAAATCCTCTTAAATGTGATTGCAATGAAGTGAAAAATATGCTAAAAATTATTTTAATTCACTAAAGGAGATTCAGGATAAGTGATAGTACTTTGGATTCGTTCAGGTCAACACTAGCAATGATTCATGAATGATTATCAACTTGAAAACGAAATTCAGCAGTTGCAAGCACAAGACAGCAGTTTTGACAGGTGGTGAAATGGAGCTAATTTTTCAATTTGCAGCACTTTTTCCACGTGCATCAATCGCGATTATCGAAAAACTATAAGGGGTTGGAATGTCTTAAGATCTGAGCTTTCAAATAACAGCTAAATTTCGCTTCTAGTACGTGTGGTTCAAAAGATACTGACGTTTTTGTGAAGGTAGATTTTCAGGATGACAGATGGCGCTTTTACAGATTTGAATTCACAGAATGGACACACAATTTCTATGCAGTTCTGGACAGGTTGAAATGGTTTGAATAAGATTATTTTAAACTAAGAGATTGGTTCTGTACAGTTCTAGGCTGGATACTCACTCATAGTTTTGGACTGGAATAGGCCTTGGGCTGCACTCTCGCCACCGGATGGTCTCTGGCATTGGTTCTAATCACGGCACGGCGGTCTGGTCTGGCCTCTTGGATCAAGCGGGTTCTGGATACAGCGCTGCTCTCTGGGTCTGGATCTGGTTCTGGCACAGGGTTTTAGCCAGTCGCAAACAGCACGGCAAGGCTGTTGAATAGTTTGGTTAGGTTGCTGGATTCTTAGGCCTGCTGAGAAGAGTTCAGCTTGTGGATTAGGCCTCTGCTTCTCCAAGGTTCTAGAGTTTTGGTTCTGAAGTCTGTCTGGAATCTGGAGTCTCAGGAGTCTGGAGTCTTTGTCTGGATATGGTCGGGCAGAGTGCTGCGCAGGAATCGATGAGTAGTGGAAAAATTAGTGTCCCTATCTGGGTCTCACTGGTTCTTTTTATGTGTTTCCAAAAGGGGGTGTGGAGGCTGACTTTCTATGCCCAACCCACTAAGGATTTGATAGGTTAGAGGATTCTCTGTGACCTGACTGGAGAACAGAGTAGTGAGTCATCAGGTGTCATGTTTATGTATGTATGTATGTATGTATTTAATTTTTATATAGCGCCGGTAGCCCGGGGCATCAGGGCGCTTGTACATAAAACACTGGTACTACAAGACGGACAACACGTATGAGACGGACGATGGGTACAAATACTATTGCATAACGAGGTCTCTAAGAGAAGTCCTATGCCCAAGATCTCATCTAAAGAGGTGTGTCTTCAGCATCTTCCTAAAAGCAGAGTGATTAACTTCAGACCTAAGGGATTCGGGGACGCTGTTCCACAGTTTAGGAGCCAGCACAAGAAAGGATCTGCTCAGCCCTGTTTTTAGCTTAAACTTGGGCACGTGCAGGAGGCATTTTCCACCCGAGCATAGGCTTCTGCTGGGGTTGTAGGGCACTATGTGTGTTTTTAAGTAGGCAGGCGCTTTATGGCTTGCGGAAAGAACACTCCCCTTTGCATTTACTTAGAACAACAATTTATCATACTCAAACATGTTTCCAAGGTACACAAGTTGTTGCGAATACATGTACATATCACAGATTAATTAAGACAGGTCTCCGTTCAACCCTGCTCTTTCTAAGAGCTTGGGTTCAGAAATGACAACTTATTCACAATTTTAGTGGATTTCGCAATATTGGTTTTGCACCAAATCTTACACGGAGGTACACACCCTCTCTGCGCATATTACTGTAAGTTTTCAATTTCCTAGTATAAACACAGTGTCTACAATCTTAATAAATCCCGGGGTTTGGTGTCAGAACATCGTACAGATTTCAGCTTAGTCTGAAACTGTGAGTGAATTTTTCATTTTATGAATCTCAAGGTTTGACATTTCTGTCTGCTTGGCATAATTTGTTATAAGCAATTTTATAAAACATACATTTGCTATCAATTGAATTCACCCAGTGGTTTGTCTCCGCCCCTAGAATCTAGCTTGACTCAGAGGTCACATGTCTTGCTTCTCCCAGAGCAGTGTTGACAGTTACACCTCAAATCAGCATATTCTATTCAATTGAAAAAGTCTATTGTCTTGTTTTTCCTGCCAGCAGAGCATCAGCCCAGGGTGCCACTCTCCATCTGATTAACAGGACCATGCAATTTCCTGCCTGCTGGTGGAGAGGCCTGAGAAGAGTAGGTGTGAAGAGTTCTCATAGAAAAGCAAGCCTTTTGAAGTCTTAGCTAAATCAGATTGCCTTCTAGTCAATTTCAACAGAGTTCCTTGTAAAGAAAAATAACATTATAAACTGAAAATAAGCAACATATCTTTAATCAAGTCATTTTCCACATTAAATCAATGTGTGGCACTCTATATGGCATTTTGATAGACTTCTCTGCTTTGGCTTATTTAGCTTCTGCAAGACAGCTCTCCTGTCAGGATTAGGAATCTGCAGCACCTGTCAGTGGTGAGCCCCGGTATTGCACCCATTCTTGATAGCTGTCTTTAAATCAAATGTCTTTAACATGGGATTTTGTCCTAAAAAGATATGATTCTTGCTGACATTGTACTGATGTGGATTCTTGCAGTAGAGTAATGTAGAACACCCTGCAAGAAGTCGTATCCTTTTGGTGGTTTTGTGAGCCATGATTTTAGCAATTTTGACGATCAAGAAAATGAATTCCCAAACAGCTCTGGGTTCCTTTTGCCAATCAGTATTGCTATTTCCAAGTGGTTTCAGGCTACTGTGTGGGTATCCCAATGGTGGTTTTAGGCAGTGATCTCCTGTGCTCACTGACATGGCAAAAGTGGGTGGCAGCCTATTTTTCAGATTTTTTACTGCGCATTTTTGGATGGTTTTGAGCGAGCAGCATGCTTTCCAATGGCCATTCTGATGTTTCCACTGCCAGTAATGCCCAGTTCTGTTGTAGGGCTTGGATGAGTGGGTTAAAACATCCCACAATATGCACGTTTTCATTTCACAGTGACAATGATGTATTTGCACTTGTTTTATTTATAAAATGTACAGAGGCACTAGTCCACTTCCACACCAAATTGTGTTAATTGATTCAAGTTAGTATACATCCAGAAAGCTTGTCCAATTAGTAACTGGAATCAAAGTCTGGTACATTTCAATTTTCCAACATACGGTTGTGTAAATCCATAAATTGAGGCAATCTGAGCATTGTTGTTGCCGCAAGTGGGCCTATGTCCTAAAACATTCATCAATTCTGTAAGCATAATCTAAGCAGATAATGCACATTTTAACAGTATAAGCGTGATCTAAGCATAACAGATGCTTCCATTTCTTTTAGTATGAACAGAAATGATACTGCATTTGTTGACATGAAAATGCAAAGGTCTCAAATTTAGACAATTTCAGCATATATTACATGACAGTTTTCTCCACCAAAACAAGGCTGATACAAAACCTTTTGTCAAATAAATATTTCACAAGCATACATTAATACCATGCTCAGAATTGAGCCCTTCTATTGTGCTATGCAGTATGCATATACATTTCGCCTCCAACGGTCTCAGTTGAAACAGAAACTTAAATCACCACCATGTTTACCGAGTTTGGCTTTCATTAGGCCAAGAAATTTAAGGTCACTCTTGTTCTCCAATTGGTGGCTTTCCTTCCTGCCAGTGGTTGGCCAATGGTGATCTTGGATCTGGGTTAGAAACACTAGAAAAGTGTACCCGTATACGAGCTCGTAACTGTCTTATCGTACTGCCAATATATAGCTTATTACAGATGAATAACATGGCACAAACAACATGAGTCCTTCTGCAATGTATGAAGTCTTTGATTGGCATTTCCTTGCCTTCTTTAAACATGAATTTGACAGTGTCCTTATGTGTACATTTACAAATGTTGCATGTGCTGCATTTATGGAAACCTATTGTACTTTTAAGCCAGTCCATTCCAGTGATTTCTTTTAGCTTTAACAGTATCCAAAAATGAGGGACATAGTTTGTTCCTTATCGTCGTTGCTCTATTAAACATCAAACTCGGTTAATTTTCAATGAAAGGCATTAGGTCTTTGTCCATGCAGAGTAGATGCCAGTGTTTCTGTACTAACTTATAAAGGATATGTACATCCTTTGGGTAAGGTGTAGTAATGTCAATGGATTGTCTCCTTTCTGTTTCGTTTTTGGAGGCTGCCTCCAACATTGAAAGACAATCCATGTTTTTCATCTTGTCATGTGTTTGTCTTATACTCATACTTGAATGAGTTGGTATTCCTTTTCAAAGAATTTTTCTTTGCTACAATTCCTACGAGCTCTATGAAACTCTCCTGCCGGTATTTTATTCACAGTTGTTTTTCTGTGGCAACTGCTTGCAAAGATTGCTGAATTGAACCCTGTTTCTTTACGAAAAGTGTAAGTTTCAATTGTTCCATTGGAAATATACATATACAAATCAAGAACATATATGTTTGCATTGTTACAATGTCCTGTTAGTTCAATGCCAAAATCATTGTTATTAAGGTATTAGACATATTCATTAAACAGTTGTTCCAAACCATTCCACACAAGGATAATATCATTTATTGATGGGGAGGAAGGCAGAAGAAAGCTCAGACAAATACTCAGGAAGCACAGGTAGATTAATAAAATGGAAAGCCAGTACTCATTCATTGCACTGAACTTTGTGCTAAACTCTGTCGTAAAATTTGATGAGAACATTTACGTGATATGATATATGATATGATAAGTCATTTATAAAGTGCCTGTACACAAGTGTTTCTAGGTGTGACAAGACAAGGGCGGGAAGACAGAGGACGGACAACCCAAATGATCTTACTAGACCTTGTGCAATTCAGATCGTACAAGTGTGAGAATGAGAAGTGCAATGGGAAAGGGAGGGGGGAGTGCAAGGGAGATGGGAGGAGAAAACAGGACACCAATGGTTGGAGTAAGTACAGCCAGGGCAGCACGGCTCTGGGTAGTTCAAGGAGAAGAATGGACTGTAGGTTAAAGATACATCCCCTGAGTGCCTGTAGGCTTGGAGGCAGTGCAAGGGTTACTGATCAAGAAAGAGCCTTGTACCCAGTGAGACTCTGAGAGTAGCCAAGCAACCAGTCGGTACAGCAGCCAGGTAGGTCAGGTAGGTCAGCAGGGGAGGGAGAGAGAGAAAACAGAGGAGAAGGGGAATGTTTTGAGCTGTTTCCAGAATTTCAGGTGGTCCGGCTCAAGTTTGAGAGGGGCAGGGAGGCCATTCAAGGGGGAGGCACATGCAGAGGAGAGACAGCTACTCCCCACTCTCTGCCTAGAAAAGCTTCTAATCCATAAAGAGTTGGAGGTAACTGAGCAAAGGGCTTGAGAAGGAAAAGAAGGAAAGTATTTTGGAAGAGAGCATTGGATGTAGTGCAGGCCCTGGCCCATAAAGCCTTGTGGACAATGCAAAGGGTCTTGAATTTGATCCTTGCAGCCACCGGGAGCAAGTGGAGAGATTTCAGGGCTGGCGAGATACAGTCCCTGGGCCTGAGGCCAAGGATAAGTCTTTCAGTCCTTTTCTGGATTAGATGCAGAAGGCAGAGAGTAGAGTAAGGCAGATTGAGACAGAGGCTGTTGCAGTAGTCCAGCCTAGAGATAACAAGGGCTCTGGAGACAGTGAGATTCTGGGGGAAAGAGAGAAAGGGAACAGTCCCTTACTGGAGGTGCAGTTGGACATGGAATTTAAAGCACAGAGGGAAATCCTTAGTCAATGAATATGAAGGTTATCTCTCCGCAAGGGTTAATATATGCAAAAAAAACATTGTCAACAATGCTTGGAAGGGGACTCAAAGGTAACAGATCAGCCCAATATGAATACAGTAAGTGGGACTGGCAATGATAAGCTAAAAGGTGTCACAGAGGAGAGGCCTCTGCTCTCAGCTTAGAACTGCCATACCATGGAAGCCAGAGTGATATGGGAGTTGGGGGGAATGGTGGAGATGGCAGCAGAGCAAGTTGCTGTTCATAAAACTCAACCAAGTAAAGTTTTGAAAAAAGAAGGAACCTAAAAATGTCTCCCTGAAAGAATAGGGTTCTAGGAAATTCCTATGGACATTGAAAGCTTGTCTCTTTGAGGCAACATCAAGCAAATGATTCACCACACCAAACCCAAAATATCCCTGGGAAAACATAAAACAACAACCTTCAATGGCAAAATGAATAATATTCCGGTGGTACTGACAGAACATATAGCCATTCCCTCCATCTCTGCAAGGGCCATGGCCAGAAGGGGCTTCATAAAACATTATATGCATCCGATTTCCAAGAAAGTTAATATACATAATCTATCCCAATGTTCTATGTATTAAGAGCAAACAGAGAAACCAGAGAAACCATTGAAGGTGGCAGCTAAGCCTGTGCTCCTCTTCACAGTACAGAGTCTGCACTTTTTATAACACTTGCAGATAAGAGAGCTTTTCAAAAGCAGTATTGCAACGATGATTGGGAGTGACAATCAGCATACCAACCTCAGTGCTGATTCAGTTATACAGAGGTTCCTGCCAAAGCTCTTGCATCAGTTCATGTTAGGTTATAATTAAATACTCTTTTTTTTTCCCTCACATTTTGAAATGCACCCCTTAAATGTATAGTTTAATCGTATTTTGGGCATGTAACACAGGTGTATTCTGAACAATGATCATATTTTCCTCGATGTCTTCTGATAGGGAATTATTTCATCAATGAAATACTGAATTTTAGATTCTCTTTTAGCAAGGAAAATTCATACATATTTGGTCTATGTGGAATTGGTGCAATTTAACTTGACACATTTCTTAATGTGAATGTAAATTATCGGTTATTAATACATATTAATATATTGTGTTTAGTCTAATTTTGTAAGAGGGGTTCACAGTTTCAGAACACTTGACCTTTGTTGCCCTAAACCATAGAATTGAAATGTTATGGTCATTGGGGGTCATTACGACCCTGGCGTTAAGGGTTTAATGGCGCCATAAAAGGTGACTCGTTACAACACCGGCACCAACCATGGTGCTAATAGCGCCATGGTTTAGCGGCGGGGTTGTATGAGGGACATTATGTTTTAATGCACTACATAATGGAATGTTATAATAATTAAATGGTCACTTTTTTTTCCTGTTGAACTCTGCAAATAAGGCCTCTTTTCAGTTAATGAATAATATGAGTGGATGACAGCTACTTTTGTTTGATTTTGCATTAACTCCAGCAGATGCTTTTTATGGATAGGCTAATGTCAAAGTTGGAACATTAAGTTCATTGGGCCTCATTCCGAGATTGGAGGTAGCCATGGCGCTAATAGCAACATGGCTGCCTCCAATAATGGTACCGAGTCTGTCCTCATTCAATGGGGACTTACCGGTCTAGTCGGACCTTTGTGAGACCGGTAAGTCCCCATTGAAAATGCCATTCCCCATTCCCATTGAGCCCCTATAGGGCTCAATGGGAATGGTGAAAGTGCATAAAAAGGTACCGTTATTTGCTCCCTAGATGCTTTGCGGCTCCCGCTAAGGCCGCCTGGTAAAACCAGGCGGCCTTAGCGGGAGCCACAAAGGGACCTTGAAATAGGGCACAAAGGGATTACCGGCACTGGTGTCCTTACCGGGCCAGGAAATCCTTTGGCGCCAGCCTCGGAATGAGGCCCATTGTGTAGCCTTTGAAGTTTCAGTTCTGAAATCCAGAACTGCCTACCATATGACCATGTGAGATTTTTATCACCTCTGATGATCACATACTAGGCTCGTCTATAAGGTATGTCAATATATATGTGTGGGAATATTTTAAAATGAGCCCATGTGAATGGGTGCAGCCATTCATCAGAGGCCTTGAGTATGATATTCTTTTGTAGTGGGAGGCCCAATGTTTTTCTTGGATTAAAAGATAAATAGGTCTAATGTTTACCCAGATGGCTAAGCTAATCCACTGGGGCTCTTGATTCCCTCCTTTTCTTGTGCTTCACATGTGAGTCGAACTAAGATTAGCTTGTATTAGATACAGAAAAGAAAAGACAAGAATTTTTTTTGACAAAGCAAACATTTAAAACACTCTTATCTGCCATCTAAAATGTTAAATACACCCACTTATTGTTTTGTGAATTAACAGGTTTGTCTTCATTTATATTTTCATCACATCAATTTCTCTCCAATAATTTGTACAAACAAATGATAGTGTGCTGGGCACTTGTACTGCGGTTAGGTAAAGAAACATGTTTTAGCTTTCACATTATTTCACATGCTTTGAATGAAATACATTGCAGAAGAAATAGAAATGTTATCAATTCTTAAACATATATTGGTCTTTTTAGAAGTAGAATTTAAGAAGTGGTCGGCTTTTAAAATGTTGCTATAAATCTACTAAAGTTCTCATTGTCAAGATATCCTCAATCTCCGCATATGGTGCCAAAGTGAGTACCCACTCATGTGCTGGTCCTATGGAAATTATACAGAATTGTTTTCATTAACAAATCTTGGAGTTCCAGGATTTACCCCTATATGAAGAATGGGGTGTTGCACAGCTGGCTTCAACCGTTATCGTAGCCTCTCTTAGATATTTGGAAAAACAATAACTTTAGGATTTAAAATAGGAATGTTAGGAATGCAATTTCAATCCCAAGTATATTGGAGCTTCCTAATCAATCACTGTGTAGTTTCAGACATCAATTCATTGTGCTGGTTGGGACTTACACAATCCAGAACAGCTGCTAAGAAAGGAACTGATGCTGACCTCTAAAGAACATTTAAGGGAACGGCAGTATGATCTGATGATCCACGTCCATCATACTCAAAATGGTTGCACCATCATTAGTAACAGTCACCTCTCCATCTCGATCAACCATCATTTTGTCAAGCCCATTGGGCTCAAGCGATGTTCGGAGTGTATTCGCTACTGCTTTTGCTGCCATTATGTGAGACTTCAATGCCTCTAATCCCATGAGTCGTGATTTGCGATCCTGGTCCTTAATGATGATAAAGGGCCAGCCATACTCGTCGAAGGCGAGGATACCCATGGAAGACATGGTGTCGGCTGCAGGACCAGTATAATGGCATGCAGATTATCAGGGTTATGTGAAATAAGCTAACTCTATAAAATTGTGGTTGGAAATTAAAGATTCTTTAATATTTGGTAATTACTTTATCTTATTCATAGCTGAGGTGCTTATTAACCCAGAGCTGCCTAAATTTCATCCGAACTGAATGGTGTCAGAGTCCTGCATGCAAAACAAAAGAGGAGATGGCTGGGGGGTTTGGAATAAATCCTAACCTCTGGCATTGCTCTGGGCAATGCTCCAGACTATCGTTCATCAGCCTGCTAAGCCATTACAGAAGGGAAAAGACCATATGAAAATCAGGCATGGTCTTACTCCCAAAGGGGCAGTCCAGCCTGAACTGCAAGGTCACATCCATTCTGCATGAAAACACAAGCATCCCCAGACATTTTTCAGCCTCATTAGGTATCCTCAGTGAGGAGTAGCTTGGGTCTGTTGTCCCAACAATCTCGAGACACACATTTGGGCATAACCGTCCCACCTGGTTTGACCTATGCAAATCAAAAGAGGTGATGGCCTGAAGGTTTGGAATTAATCCTAACCTCTGGCATTGTTCTTGACAACACTCCAGACCATCGTTCTTCAGCCTGCCAAGCCATTAGCAAATATCAACCAATGTGATTGTGAAATTGGAGGAGTTGATCATTTATCAGACTTTTTGGTGTCATGTATTAAATGTACAAATGTAAGGAAATCTTTTATTAGAAAGAGCCTTCTAATATTAGAAATCAAACATTAGAAGGATGCTTTAAATGTAATTTTTAATGTTTATGATACCCGACTAAATTATGATGTAGCGCAGTCTGTTAATGAAACAAAGCTGTAAAGATTTGATCATTGATTATACAAATTGTATTAAGTGAAGATAATTGCGCAAACAATTTTCATTGATGTATTAACTTGATAAACTGCAATTTTCTACTTTCTATTCATTGTGCTGTATTGTAATATTAATGGTGGAAGACAAACTGACGTTGTTGTTGTTGTTCAGGGTCCGGAGAGGAGACATGTTCTACATATCTAAGTGCAATGCAGTGTCAGTTTTCAAGTGTAGGATCCAGGGGGCCAGTCTTATCTGTGATGGTGACTTATTCCAGAGACAATGTTTGCTGCAGGGAAAAAAGCGAAAAAAAGAGAACAGAAAGTGAGAAAAACAAAATAAAGAATTAAACACATTAATGTTCTTGAATGTCAAAGTGTTCTTGAGAAATAGTCCATTTACATGGTAAGCTCCCCGCTGGATAGCTCCTCGTGTTATTGCAGATGTGGAAATGTCCAGGTCTGGTATTTTATTTTATTTATGCTTCTCTTCACCTTGACACATCGTTATGCAGGAGCACGTTGCAAACGCATTAAACAAACATAATATTTGCATGATGAAATGCGCATGCCCCCGCCAACAAAGTATTGCACACATTTATATAGAACGATACCAACATTTTAAAAAAAAGAGAAACGCATAGGTGCAGCAGAGGAACAGTTTATGGTAAGCATTCATCCACATTATACTGTTGCTTGATTGCGTTCGTTAACGAATTTAAAATGATAATGCATTTTTGTCAAAAGTGTAGATGTCAAACTTGACTCTTCTAAAGCCTCGAAAAGCGGTACACGCAATGCGCTGGAGAGGAAGCATTGTTTCCCTTTGAACTCTCAAATGATTGGCATGTTTGCCTTTCAGCACTGCTTCAAGCGTCATTATCCTCATGGCATGCCAGCTGCATCACACGCAGGAATACCAAACCGGACAGAACACATCCTTTCTCTTTGCACATATTTACGAGATGTCTGTCTGCGCCCAATTACGATGACTTAAGTGAACTATTCGAAGGAAATGGGTCTTGCACATTTTCCAACCTGTATAAACTCACACCTTTTCAACGACCATTTTAAACAACATTATGCGGTTTGCATATAATTGAGCTGGGGTGTTCATGTCCATCCCTTGAAAAGGATAACCTATTATCAGATGCATGTACAAACAACCAATGGCAATGCCAACAGTTTTGACCTTTGTGTAAGTATGGGAAATGTATTTATCATGTACTAATATAGAGGTATTAATTGTCAATTGATGGAACAACTGCAAAATGGTTTGAGGACCTGTGCATATAATAGCATTGCCAGACAAATGCCTAATACACAAGCCCAACATGTTGGCTTTGCCAATGCTTGTTTTAACAGGACTTCAGTGAAAGACAGGCATACTGCTTACAAATCAAGTTGCCAAAGGCAGACCTGTTGAAGACATCTTTATTACACCAGTAACTCTTGTACAGCTCCAATTAAATGGCCCTCATTACGAGGTTGGAGGTAACCATGTTGCATTTAGCAGCTTGGTTGCCTCCTTACCACATCCCAGGCCCGGGTTCCTCAAATGAGGACTTACCGGCCCATGCCAACCTTGGGGGCCCTGGTAATTCCTCGTCCGAAGAACCCAGACCCGGTCCATCCCCATTCCCATTTGAGCCCCGATAGGGCTCAATGGGAATGGGGAAGGGGCTAACAATGGGCCCGTTTATAATGGGCCGTTGTTAGCTCCCTGGTCTCCTCGCGGGACCCGGTAAGGACGCTTGGTTTTACCAGGCGCCCATTGCAGGTCCCACGAGCAGACCTCGTAATAGGGCGGAATGGGTTTACCGGCACCATTACCGGTGCCGGTAAACCCATTCCGCCAACCTCGTAAAGAGGGCCATTGACTCTCAGAAGACTGCTTTAAAAAAAAACTGGCAGGCACTTTGAGCACTACGTTTGATGGCAAGGCTTGATAAACATAACTCAAAGAGATCTCATGAGGATGTGCTCTAGGTGGGGAGGGAAAAGAAGTGGGTGGGAATGGCCTTACGGAGTAACATGGCGATGGGCAGTCAATGGGTGAGTAAATAACAAAACAACATCTACATACTTTGTGTCCCTCCTCATATGCCATTTCTCCATAGCTGTACTCTAGTGCAATAGTTTGGCTTATAGTTGGCCCTTTAGCGCCACCCAATAGTAAAAAAACAGAACATGAGCCTCAGCACAAGCAACCCAGAAATGGCTCTGCCTTTCCGGGCCTCATCCTTGAGCTGCGGCTTCGTTTCTGAGGCACAGAAAGTGAGAGATACACATTCGGTCATATGCCCTGCCATCTGATCATTTGGTACCTCATCATACATTGCTTTATGCCACAGGTATGCCCATATATAGATGCCAAGCTTGTTGTACTTAGGGTTCCCAGCTACCAATGAGCTGGAACTACAATTAGCTGATGATTCCTGAAATAATTTGCGTGGAAAATTGAAGATTTGCACACTATTATGTATGCAAAACCATGTTTGTTGATTCATGGAATCGATGGTGCAGCACATTTCCTAACTTGCGTGGACCTCACACAAACTCGGAACGTCTATGCATGCGGTCGAGTGCCTTGCGTGAGACACCAGCAGAGCGTGCGCGAGGCCTGCGCAGAGAACGGAGTAGGGAGCGGACCTTGGAAAATGACGAAGAACAAGGGAAAATGTGGCCTTTAGGAGGGACGATTCATGGAATTATTTGCATAGAAAACCGTGGATTTGCGCATCATTCTCCGTTCGAAACCCCATTCATCATTTCATGGAATTGACTGTGCTGCACATTTTCCTAACTTGCGTGGACTTCGTGCATGCTTGGCACATCTCTGAGTGGTCGAGTGCCTTGCGCGAGACACCACGCAGAACTTGCGCGAGGCCTGCGCAGAGGGTGGAGAAGGGGGCGGACCCAGAAAATGACGAATAACAAGGGAAAAAGTGGGCGTTTATGAGAGATGGGCCTCAGGCAGTCCATAGCATGCCCACAAATGCACACGACAAAGCGTACTCATGGGTCTGACCATACAACCTCCCGCCTGTGAAATTGCCCACACAAATACCACTATGTTCCCGCCACCCGAAGCTAGGTTTAAGAACACCTGCGCAAAGCCATCGCTGCATGTAGGTGGGTTTGCATGTCGAATTTAGGGGTGTGTGTATGCAGCGGGGGTTCTAATCGGACATAGGTGTGCGCATACGCTGTGTAGTGTGGAGCAGGAACGGTTTACAGGGGTTTGCATGCAGATTTTCCGATTTTCATCCGAGTTGCGATACATCGTATGCAGGGATGGAAGTAAAAGTTTCGGGGGACCACGCGCAGGGTCCTTGACGTGCAGATCCGCTAGCAGGGGACCTGGTGCACTGTTTGAAGGGTGTGTGTATTCACACATGGGTGAGCGTGCAAAGGCAGCTGTATTGATGATTTTTGCTTTGCATAGGGGATTGTGGGGGGGCGTTCCGTCCGCAACTTGCATGTAAAGTTACTTTGCAAAGTAAATTCCATGAATATGCAGGGCACACCTTTTGTATTCTGCGCACAGACTCACGCAGTGTCATTCTCAACACATGGCCCTTGCAGGATTTATGCGCTCTTTTCCATGAATCGGCTCCTTAGGGTTTCTTCATTTGGTATGCCGAAGGAGTGTCACTCAGCAGTCTGAGATAGAATAACACGCTTTGAACGAGACAAAGACTGGTTCACAAATATTTTCTTCCTTCTTTAATGGGACAGTGGGCTAAAAAACAATGAAGACTAAGGCTACTCAGAGCAGTAGTCAGTGGTTGCGGTTCGCTTATAGCTTTCTGCCAATCACCTTTTCATTATGCCAAAGCTGCCCACCATCATCCAGAACAATTTGGGAGAGTCTTGGCAATCACTTACAAATTGCTTTTGAGAATGTCATTCTTGCATGCCACACATTAATAACTTTCGGTTTCCATACAAAGCAAACTTTTCTCCCTTAAGCAATACATTAGTACAATAATTGCCAAGCACTAACAACTTAACGTTATAGGGCATTATGTTTATGAAGGATTAGTTGCTATTTGCATGGAATATGCTGCCTTGACTGATTAATCTGCAAGTATACGAACTGCTATAGTCCACAGATTTCCAAAGCATAACCATTCTGTTGTTGTACTAATGTTACCTGGCAGTGCAATTTGTGGGTGCACAGAGCTCTGAAATGGCACCCCTCATTTCCCTGCACCTGGCATTGCGCCTCCTCTGTTGATCTCACTCCACTCTCCATGTCTACATGCAGCAACAACCATCCTGAGGTAGCATCTTCTGCTCAACCCATACCCAGCTGGCCTCCTTTCCCTGTGTCGCGGTTTACTATGCGGTCACTCTCAACTCAGGGAGTTCCTTTCCCCCAAAAGAAAGGTAGCACACAATAATGCTCTTTTATTTGTGTGAGGCCTCCAACCCGTCTCGCACCCAAGCCCAACAAATACCTTGTGTCAGCAACATACTAGGAACCAGGTCGGTGTGTAGTAAAAATATATATTTATTAATTTATGTAATACTTGACACAGTGCTAACATCAGCCACCAATGCTGCCGCAATACCCAGGATCACAACAATAACTTGGTTATGCAAAACACCACAGGTGGAATTTTGAAACATGCGATAATAGCTCACACAGATTTAATTTAAATTTAACCAATAGAAAACATTCCCCACGCCATACAAAATCCCCAGAAATGACTTAATTCCAAACAATACATTTCTCCCAGCAACACCGCCTCCAGGCCTCAATTAAGTATGACACCTTTGTTTGTTTGTTTGTTTGTTTGGTATTTATTATGCGCACCGGACCCTGGGGTATAAGGGCGCAGGAAGTAAGAAGATGTACAGCTTAGAGCATAAATTACAGGTTACAGTTACATGTTACAGATAATTACAAGTTACAGATGCAGGTTTACAATACAAGTTTACAATCATATGGTATAGATGCTGTGTAGCAAACAGGCGTGAGCATTATCATAATTTCAATTAGCAATAGCTGTCGTCAGCCAGTTAATTACAATTTGCCTGAATTTGGAAGGAGAATGTTCTAGTCTCGCGGTAGTGGGTAATTCGTTCCACAATTGAGCAGCTTTGACTGGGAAGCTAGCTCCGCCTATGGTGGTCAGTTTAAAGCGAGGTACTTGGAGGCGATTGGTGTAGACAAGTCTGGTTTGTCTTGTGGAGTGTGATCTGGTGAATCTGTCCTTAAGGTATTGAGGGGCTTTGTTGTGTAGAGATTTGTATGTGAGAGATGCAGTTTTAAGTTTGATTTTCTCATGGGTGGAGAGCCATTTGTGTTTCCTTCTTGTTTCTGTAATGTGTTCTCTCCTGGGGATGTCCAAAGCCGCTCGGAGGGCCTTGTTTTGCTGTATCTGGATTTTGTTGATGATGGATTTAGTGGCTTCTATGTACAGTGCGTTACAATAATCTAGTTTAGAGATGATAAGGGCTCTGGCTAGTGTTAGACAACTGTGCTGGGATAGGAATTGTTTTCCTGCTCTAATGAGCTTACATGTGTAGGCTGTTGAGGAAGCTAGGGAATTTACCTGTTTGGAAAATGATAAGGTAGAATCAAGGTAGATCCCTAATGTTTTAACTTCTTTAGCAACTTGTATGCAGTTCCCATCTATGATAAAGGAAGAGTAATTTGTGCTTAGTTTATTGATGAGGGGTGTGGACCTTTGCACTCACACTCCTTGCACCTTTGATTGAAAGCAAAGGTGCAAGGAGTGTGAGTGCAATGGAAACATTTTGCTGCTGAATTAAAAAGGCGCTGTTTGGGAAAGGAATTCAATGGGTAAAATTGTTTTGGGCTTGGTAAGGTAAGTATGGGAAAAAGGAATTCAAATGAAAATCCTTTTTCAACACACTTGAAGATAAAAGGCAGGACTTGATAACTTGGGGTCAGAGAAAAATGGGAACCAAAAGGGAGATTATATTTTTGTACACACAGCCAAATAAGATGCCATACTTTGTGTTGTATCTTGCTTGGTGTGAAAACAGGTGCTAGGAAATGTATGAGAGCTTGTTGGTGTGTCTGAAATAATGTTTGTTTGTGAGCAGAGGAATGCCTGTAGTGGAGGTTCCAGGAGTTGGCAGTGTGTGAAGCTTAGCTGGGTGATGGGACCCAGTGGTTCATGTTTATCATCTTGGATTTAACCCTGTTATTACTGAGTACCTGATTTGCAGCAAGGGATCTAACCCTGTTATTACTGAGTACCTGATTTGCAGCAGAAGGGATCTAACCCTGTGAATATTTGTCCATTTTGGGATTTGACCCAGCTACTTATTATATTTTTTGCAACAGGTTCAATTGACCAGGACTGCGAGTGCGCGCCTCACCCACCTTCTTTTTTGTACTGAATGCTATGGGAGTCCCGGGCTCCAGAGGCAGCGCCACGGGGTGACTGTGCCCCACTTTGGAGAATCATAAAGATGGTTCTCTCCCCTCCCCCAAATTTGGGAAGGACTTGTGCTTTGGAGGGGTGTCGGTTGCTGGTCACCTGAACAGAAAAAAACCTTTTCACTACAGCTACCAGAATCCTTTGAGTCTAATTAGACACACCTGCTCAACAGCCTCCCTGATGATTATTTGAGATAAGAAAGCGCCAGGAGGAGAACAACTACAGACCACAGAACTGCAGCTGAGGGATTTAACCCTGTTATTACTGAGTTCCTGATTTTCAGCAAGGGATCTAACCCTGTTATTACTGAGTACCTGATTTGCAGCAGAAGGGATCTAACCCTGTGAATATTTGTCCATTTTGGGATTTGACCCAGCTACTTATTATATTTTTTGCAACAGGTTCAATTGACCAGCACTGGGAGTGCGCGCCTCACCCACCTTCTTTTTTGTACTGAATGCTATGGGAGTCCCGGGCTCCAGAGGCAGCGCCACGGGGTGACTGTGCCCCACTTTGGAGAATCATAAAGATGGTTCTCTCCCCTCCCCCAAATTTGGGAAGGACTTGTGCTTTGGAGGGGTGTCGGTTGCTGGTCACCTGAACAGAAAAAAACCTTTTCACTACAGCTACCAGAATCCTTTGAGTCTAATTAGACACACCTGCTCAACAGCCTCCCTGATGATTATTTGAGATAAGAAAGCGCCAGGAGGAGAACAACTACAGACCACAGAACTGCAGCTGAGGGATTTAACCCTGTTATTACTGAGTACCTGATTTGCAGCAAGGGATCTAACCCTGTTATTACTGAGTACCTGATTTGCAGCAGAAGGGATCTAACCCTGTGAATATTTGTCCATTTTGGGATTTGAACCAGCTACTTATTATATTTTTTGCAACAGGTTCAATTGACCAGGAATGGGAGTGCGCGCCTCACCCACCTTCTTTTTTGTGAGGAATGGGTATGTTGCAGGCATGCAGAGTTAAAATGAGGTGAGGAATGAGTCAGATGTGTTTGTGACGAAGGGGGGACGCCTTCCCATCCGCATGACTAAGAGAGATATATATGAGTAGATAGGAGGATGCCTTTGTTAAGAATGAATGTCTGTTGGAGGCACAGCCAGTAAGTAGGTGGAATGCCCTGCACCTTTATTCTGACTTGCATTTCTCACAAAAAAGATGCCTTATACGAGTGTTCCCTGTTGCTTCCTTTTTGGATCTGTGTGTTTGAAAAAGGGAGATGTGCTGTATCATGCGAGATGTGAATACAGGTGCTAGGGAATGCATGAGAGAATGTTGGTGTGTCTGAGAGAATGTTTGGTTGTGAGCAGAGGAATGTCTGTAGTGGAGGTTCCAGGAGTTTTTAGTTGGAGAGGCCTAACTGAGTGATGGGACCCAGTGGTTCATGTTTATCATCTTAATGTAACTGGATTAAATCTTACCTATGAAACCTGACAGGTGTGTCCAAGGAATTTTCTTTTCTACACTTTGTAATTCTGATTTAAAAGGAATGGGGAATATCGTTTTTCAACACACATACAGATGAGAGCAATTGAAAAGTGGTGTTTTGTAGATTACACCCCCTTTGTATGTGGAAGTCAAGGATTTCAGAAACAGTCAACCAAGTCTTTACGGGCTGTACCAGCTGGTACACACTGGGCATGATCTATTGTTACTTTCAAACTCTTACAACCCTCATCCTGTGATTTTCTATATCTTAATTAATTGATTTACTTTAATCAAATGTGCTAAGGATCTACACAGCTTCCCCCTCCCCACACTTTAATGGAACGTTTTAAGGATCACTGCTCCCAACACAATGCAATTTCAACAGAGAGGGCGATTTTCTATGGGGAATTTACTTTGAATGGATTTAATGGTACAAAGGTACAAAGGGCCTACCCAGTTTTACCCACTCTTTCACCCACCAATGGAAAGGGATAAAGGCATGTGACTCCCCACACAATTTATGGCTTTGGGATATCTACTTATAGGGGATGCTTTAGTTAAGGAAATCAGCAGGGCTGCTCCGAGGGCAGCAGAGGTCTGGTCAAGATCTTTCAGTCAAGGGTTTCCTCCTGCACCCAGACTCCTTCTGCTCCTCTGCTTTGGGTCCCAACTAGCTTCTCTATGTCCCATCCACTGTCTCCAATGCAAGGATTGAGGCTGCTCTGCTAGTTGTTCCTCACAAGAGTCCAGCAGCAGTTCTCGTCTGGAATAAATCACAAAAAGCCCCAGTTCTGATGAAAACTTCTCCTTATGTAGCATGGACGACACTACAATATGATAGTAATTCCAGCGGTAAGGATTGGCTAGTTTGCTCCATTCACATCCCCTCACCACACTGCCTGCCTACTTATAGGTCCAGGAGTTGAGAGATATGTATGATGTAGGCTTAGGGAGGAGAATAGATACATTATTTCAAATTGACAGTTAATTTTACTTTGGCACACCCTTCCCGAGCAGAGCTACCATTTTTTGCAGTTTTCTGCAGTGCCAAGACATTTAACAATCTACCGCTGTGCCAACTCTCCCATTGCTCAGGTGTATGTAAACGGCAATAATCATACTTTTCCAGATTTTTTCATTTTATTTGTATTTTTATTGTATTTATAATGCACTTTTATCTAAAGTGCTGCACACAGTTAAAATTAAATGGTACATCAAAAATGGTAATTCAGAAGATCAAGCAACAACAACACTGAGAGCTAACAATCAGAAGCAGTAAAGAGATGTTTTTTCTAAGAGGCCCAAAAAAGATAGTAAACAGATAGAGACCGAAGAGAAAGGGGAGGGTATTCCAATGAAGGGGGGCGAGAAGCTGAAAAGACTGAAAGCGAGACTGAGCACAGGGAGGTCGAGGAAAGTTTAGCCTAAAGAGAGAAGAGGAACGAAGGGAGCGAGAAAGAGTGTAAAAAGAACAAGTGCAGCAGGATAGCCAGGAGCTAAACCATAAGAAGATTTAAAAACTTAACAGAGGACATTAAATTTAAGTTGAGAATGGAAGGGTAGCCAGCCAAGTGAGAAAAGTGATGCTGTAATAGAGTCACGATAGGAGAGTAGCAGAGTACACAAACTGAAGAATGGTAAATAGATTTTAAAGGAGCAAGACAAGAAGATGGGAGACCAAATAGTGTGAAAGAACAATAGAAGATCCACAACAAAATAAAAGAAGAGATAAGAAGTTTAGTAGCATGGAAAGTAATAGAAGGAGGAACTTTACGAATATTGTAATGATGAAAACGACAGGAGAGAGACGTGAGAGAAATGCGGAGAGTAAAGGAGAGATTAGAGTCAAAGTGAAGAACAGGATTACATGCGGTAGAAGAGATTGAAAAATTAGATGGAGGAAATGAAATAGACGGTGGGGGGGAGAAAGAGTGTGAGCAGGGAAGAATAGACCTCAGTCTTCCCGGCATTTAAAGTAAGAAAGTGATACGCCATCCAAGATTGAAAAGACAGGATGTAGGAGTATGTACCTCACACACATTCTGGGCACATGGGCTTTTTATCCTGTTTCATTGGACACACGCTGCTCCTCTTATTAAGGAAAAACTTTAATCAATGTGTATCCAATGGCAGGGCATGATATGGCCTCAGTAGGTTGGTACCTATTTAAATTAAACACATGTGACCAACCATCTGGTTTATCTCTGTTTATCTAAACATGTCCTTAGCCTGGGCTTCAAAGGCCTTGCTCATTGCTTAATGTAAAGTTTTATGGGAACCTTGACCTCAAGGCTACTTCTGCAGGACATGTTATCAACAACTAATTGACCATCAGACATTCTTCTTGGTAGGATAATCTCCAAAAAGCATGCAGTTCAGATTTCAAAGGGTCTTTGTTCAGAACTAATGGCACTTTTATGCCGAACCTGACCTCAAAGGTTGTGTCTGTTGGCTGTGTTATCAAACACCCGCAAATTCAATCTCTCGCTTTGTGTTTCTTTCTGTTTTAGTGAAGTTACAGACTGGTTGCCTTGGTAAACCCAGCCCCCAAAGATTCTGGTCACAATTCAAGATACCCAGCAGCTCAGTGGAGGAAAACAAACAGGGGCCAGTTACCTGCATGGTCCTGAAGGAATAACATTTCCCCTTGGCACTGTATGTTTCACATGTTGCATTTCAGATTACATTTAGGCCTGATGTTCATACATCCAATCTTTTATTTATATAATATGAACAGAAATTAGTTCACTCTATCCCCACAGACAGGCCATAGTTACATCAAGGATCCGTATTCGAATCTACACCAACAAAATAGGTGTTTCTTTGTCCATGTTGTCATTTTATATGATAAAACCAGCGGGTCGATTCATGGAAATAATGTGCGCTGAAATTTTCGGCGCAAGTGTGCAAAAGCGTGCGAAAGCGTGCGAATCGCAGTGCCAGTGCGAAAATCGCAGCGAAACCCGGGCACAGCGATTCATGGAAGTCCGTGCGCGAGGAAATAACAGGATGTGTGCCAAAATACTTTGTGGCACACGCTGGCGCACACGTCTTCAAATCGCGTGCTCTAAGCGCACAGCGAAAGCGCACATAGCGCGGCGCACACAACAAAAGTAGGCGTAACACGGGGCGTGACACGCGGAATGGGGAACAACGCGTGAAAATGTTGGCGCATGGGGGAAGTACAGGAGGAACGCCCACACGCTCGCCTACAACACGTATTCATGGAATCGAATAGGGCAAACCAGCGCGCGGGCAAAGACGCGCACAGGCCTAAACACGTACGCCACACGAAGGCAGGCGGTAGCATCCCTGCGCATGAAAGAAATGTGCACCAAAATGTGTGCTAACAAAAAGGACGTAAATACAGCCATGACGAATGTCCCATACTATGGCCCTCTAGGACAAATGACGTGCAAAGGGGTACGCGACAAACACTGACACCCGCTGTGTGAAAAATAGCATGTGCGTGTATGTCTGGGGTGCGTGGGAAGTTTCACATGCGATAGGCCTTGGGCGAGTGGGGTACGTGTATTTCAGGGGTTCGCGTGAAGTTTCACACGCGATTGGCCTTGGGCGAGCAGGGTACGTGTAAATCTGGGGTGCGTGGGAAGTTTCACACGCGATTGGCCTGGGTACGTGTATTTCAGGGGTGCGCATGAAGTTTCACACGCAATTTTGCTGTCAGAGCGGGGAATGTGTATTTCGGGGGTGCGCTGGGAATCCTACATGTGAATTGGCAGTGTGGGTCCCCCCAGGTGTCCCCTCTACCCCCTCCACAACCCCTGCAGGCAGCCCACACCACAGGGGACTACCCTGCCCCCCTGGTCAGGTCCTGCAGGCAGCCCATCCACCATGGGCATGCCCCCCATCCAAGGCACATGTCACCTTGCAATATGATCAACAACTCATGTCCCCATGCACCCCCACCCCCCAGCAGTGCAGGGCACCTGCGAGCAGGCCCCCACTCATGTCCCCTTGCACCCCCACCCCCCAGCAGTCAGGGGTCCCTGCCAGCAGGCCCCGACACATGTCCCACTCATGTCCCCCTGCACCCCCAACCCCCAGCAGTCAGGGGCACCTGCCAGCAGGCCCCCACTCATGTCCCACTCATGTCCCCCTGCACCCCTACCCCCCAGCAGTCAGGGGCACCTGCCAGCAGGCCCACACTCATGTCCCACTCATGTCTCCCTTCACCCCCACCCCCCAGCAGTCAGGGGCACCTGCCAGCAGGCCCCCACTCATGTCCCACTCATGTCCCCTTGCACCCCCACCCCCCAGCAGTCAGGGGCACCTGCCAGCAGACCCCCACTCATTTCCCATTGCACCCCCACCCCCAGCAGTCAGGGGCCCCTGCCAGCAGGCCCCCACTCATGTCCCACTCAAGTCCCCCTGCACTCCCACCCCCCAGCAGTCAGGTGCCCCTGCCAGCAGGCCCCCACTCATGTCCCACTCATGTCCCCCTGCACCCCCGCCCCCCAGCACTCAGGGGCACCTACCAGCAGGCCCCCACTCATGTCCCACTCATGTCCCCCTGCACCCCCCAGCAGTCAGGGGCACCTGCCAGCAGGCCCCCACTCATGTCCCACTCATGTCCCCCTGTACCCCCACCCCCCAGCAGTCAGGGGCACCTGCCAGCAGGCCCCCACTCATGTCCCCTTGCACCCCGACCCCCCAGCAGTCAGGGGCCCCTGCCAGCAGGCCCCCACTCATGTCCCACTCATGTCCCCCTGCACCTCCACCCCCCAGCAGTCAGGGGCACCTGCCAGCAGGCCTGTCATGATGCCTACCTCCAAGGTGCCAGACAAGACCCAGCTACCCCAGAGGCAGACATCATGTCTTCAAGGGAAGTCACAACAGCCTCAAGTAGGGGCTCTTTGGATTCAGTCCTGGAGCCTTTGGCGCCAGGCTCATATTGGGCGCATATCGGGCCACAGTCCTGGCGCCATAGGCGCCAGGCTCATAAAAGGGGACTTAGTGTTAAAGGTGCTTAGTGTTAACTTACCTGATGCAGACCATGCTGCAACATCCAGGCCTTCTGAGGCCTGAATGGGACTACTTTATCTTTGGAACTACTTAACCACACGGGTGTGGTCAGGGGAGGAATACATACCTGAGAGGAAGGATACATACCTGGAACTACTTCGAAGGCTATTTAAGCCACGCCCAAGCAGCAACTCACGCTTTGCGTTGTTCTGCATCTAGCAGCTGGACGCTCACTGTGTTTGCTCCTGCATTCTGTCTTCTGCCACTCCTGCCAGCATCCTGGGACACCTGCAAAGAGAGAAGGGAAGAGAAAAGGGTAAAGAAGAGTCCTTACCTGGTAAATCCGCATTCCGGAGACAACTCGCCGACGGTCCTGAAAAGGAAGACATCCATTTAGAAGCACATCGCATCGATCGCTGCAGCGCCGCATCTCACTCACCTGTACAAGGTACCACCACGTTCTACGGCGACATCTGGACTCGCAGCCACATCACCGCGCCTAGGGAGAAAAAGTCAAGAATAAAGGTGAGAGGGGAAAGAAAACAAGGAAACCTTAATTTCCATTACAAAGCTTACCTGTTGGGTTATTCCAACTTCATTTCGGGTCGGTGCCGCATCCTGGCATTTACGGACCCCGGCCCCTAAGGGGAAAAAGAGAAATCAGCGTTAGTGGGCGCATGAAAAGACGTTACCCAACGCCCATCAAAGACTTACCTGATTTCTTCTGGATTGATCTTTGTTTCGGGTCAGTGTCGCATCCTGGCATTTTCGGACCCCGGCCCCTAAGAGGAAAAAGAAACATCAGCGTTAGTGGGCGCATGAAAAGACGTTAACCAACGCCCATTAAAGACTTACCTAATTTCTTCTGGATTGATCTTTGTTTCGTGTCGGTGCCGCATTCAGGCATTTCCGGACCCCGGCCCCTATGGGGAAAAAAGACATCAGCGTTAGTGGGCGCATGAAAAGACATTACCCAAACGCCCATTAAAGACTTACCTGATTTCTTCTGGATTGAGCTTCGTTTCGGGTCGGTGCTGCATTCAGGCATTTCAGGACCCCGGCCCCTATGGGGAAAAAAGACATCAGCGTTAGTGAGCGCATTGACACTGAGAGAACTCTCATCAAGCTCACCAGAGTCTCATTCTTCGGTTCCACAGCTCTTCTCGGAATAGTTTCCGCTCCTGAAAAAGAGACAACGAACAATTATTATTGCGGAATCATACTCATTAACAGAATCCTTACGGTACTATACCGGGAAAACAAAACTTGAACCCTCTACAATCAAAATCCCAGTGAAGTAACTGGATACAACACACCCCTGCATGAGAAGCAGGATGGAGAGCTCAACCTTTCAAACCCTAAGGTGAGACTTCACGTAGGGGTCGCAGGAGGGTTTCGTAGAGGGGTGAGAAGGGAGCGGGAGGCTTATACTTTCTCCCGCAGATTGTTAATACTCCCTTTTCACATACAGAAAGATATTCCTGTGAGCCAGACAAGCCAGATTCGAAGGTCCGGTCCAGTCCATCTTCCGGGTCCTGCGCTTCACCATAGAAGAAGCAACAACACTCCAAACCAGACCTGCGCCTCCGTGGGAGTCAGGTGAGCGTAACAGAACGCAAAGCCTACCTACAATTTCCCACCCGGGCGCTATGGAAACTTCCGAGACAGACCAGCTGGCTCAGCTTTTGGGGGAATTAAGGGCAGAAGTACACTCCGCCCGCCAGGAAACTAATGCTCTTAAAAGAGAATTAATCTTATCCAAGGAAAGAACTGATGATCTGGCCAAACGATTGTTGCAGGGTCAAGCAGGACAAACTCCTTTACCTAGTTCTGGGGGTAATGCCTCGTCAATGGTTTTGAATAACCCGGTACAAATCAATCTACCTGGAAACATGCCTTTGGCCCCGCCTGAACGTTTTGCGGGGGACCCCAAGAAATATGCCATTTTTATGAACTAATGTCGCCTACACTTTCTATGCAGACCTGGGGCCTTCCCTAATGATCAAACCAAGATAGCCTTTGTATTATCTTATCTCAGTGGCTGTGCTGCCGATTGGTCTGTTCCGTTGGTAAGTCAGGATGACCCAATTCTCCAGGATTTTCAAAGCTTCCAGGCGAGCATGGAAAGATTATTCGCTCGACACTCTCAGGGACAGGCCCTTGACAACGAACTACTATCCTTACGACAAGGTAACCAAGATCTCTTATCTTATATTGCCACCTTTAATAGGCTGGTTGTAGAAACGGGGTGGCCCGAAAATAAAAGGATCACACTATTTCATCGAGGCCTGCGCGGAGAACTTAAGGATGTTCTAGCTCAAATAGTAAATCCACCTCAAGCCTGTGCAGAATACATAGACTTAGTGGTCCAACTTGACCACAGACTGCAAACTAGAAAAGCAGATCGGTCCAAGTTCGAAACTCGAGTGCTGATCAAAACTCACGCTAACCCTAAGAGTACCGACGTTTCAGAACCTATGCAGTTCGGTGGTGTTAAAGGACCATTGACGCAGAAGGAACGAGAGAGAAGACAGCAAAAGCAACTATGTCTCTATTGCGGGGCTTCTGGTCACTTTCTACGAGACTGCCCGGTAAAGCCACCTAAGAAGGTGGTTGGAGCCACGGACAACAATTTAATAGAACCTGATTTGGGAAACGGTCAAGCCCGACAAGCGTAGAGGTCCGCTTGCCGAGCTTGAAAACAGACTCTTTAACCTCACATTTTGTCATGCCAATGGTGTTCTTGGACCCGAAACAGCCTCAGCGGTTGCATGCTATAAAAGCATACATCGACAGTGGAGCTATTGGAAACTACGTAGATCGTGAATTGGCCTCCAGGATTAATCTTCCTCTCCGTCCGTAAGTTAACAAGGATGTCATTACTACAGTAGATGGAACCGAAATAGCCTCAGGGCCGATAACACATTCCACTACAGAAATGACACTAGTGGGACAGGATGGACATCGGGAAGCAATTATGTTCGATGTAATCAAGGCCCCACAATTTCAAGTAATTCTAGGAATCCCTTGGTTAGAAACACATAATCCTCGAATTGACTGGCAAGTAAAGAGAATAACCTTTCCTGATTGTGAACTGACTTGTTTTCCAAGAAATCCAGATATGGGTCTGGCCACAGTAACTTACACCACGATACAACTACCGGTTGAATACCAAGAGTTCCAAGACGTTTTTCAAAAAGAACAGACGAACACGTTACCTCCCCACCGGTCATACGATTGTCAAATCGACCTGGTACCCAATGCTCAACCGCCCTGTAGTAGGATTTATGCTCTTACTGAACCTGAGAATGTTCATTTGTGTCAGTATTTAGATCAGTATCTTGCCAACGGTTTTATTCGCCCGTCAAAGTCTCCTGTTTCCTCAGCTCTGTTCTTCGTGCCGAAAAAAGAAGACGACCTTAGAACATGTATTGACTACCGCGCCCTAAATCAAATAACGATTAAGAATCGTTATCCTCTGCCTCTGATCCCTGAACTTCTTGACCAGGTAAAAGATGCTTGTATATACACCAAGTTAGATCTCCGAGGAGCTTATCACCTGGTACGTATAAAAGAAGGCGACGAATGGAAGACTGCATTCCGCACCAAATATGGGCTCTTTGAATATCAGGTGATGCCCTTCGGATTATGCAACGCACCTGCCGCCTTTCAATACTTTATGAATGATGTTCTTCGGGAACTTATCGATGTTTGTGTCATCATATATATCGATGACATCCTGGTATACTCCTCCTCGGAATCCGAACACAGAAAACATGTCAGGGCAGTTCTTGAGAAATTGCGCCATCACAACCTGTTTGCGAAACTCGAAAAATGTGTTTTTCATACCACAGAGGTCGAGTTTCTCGGATTCATCCTGACACCTAAAGGAGTCCGAATGGACTCGCGAAAGGTGGACGCCATCCTCAAATGACCATCTCCTAACTCTGTTAAGGGGGTTCAGAGTATGCTTGGCTTTGCCAATTTCTATCGAAGATTCATCCCGGAATTTTCTCGAGTGGTTCAACCCATAACAGCCCTCTTACGGAAGAATAAACATTTCGAATGGACTCCTGAGGCAGAACAGGCCTTTCAAGACCTAAAGACCAAATTCACCTCTGCCCCTGTAATGAAGCATCCGCGCCCAGATCTCCCTTACATTGTTGAAACCAACGCTTACAGTTTGGCCATGGGTGCTGTCTTGTCTCAAAGGGATCCAGAAACTAACCAGATGCACCCTGTAGCCTTTTGGTCCAGGAAATTCACAGCTCCTGAAATCATTTACGCAATCACCGACAAAGAATTACTAGCTATTAAGGCTGCCTTCAAGGCTTGGCGTCATTACCTCCTCGGCGCAAGACACACCATTACGGTGATTACAGATCACAGGAATTTGCAATATCTAAAAACGGCCAAAGCCCAATCATCCCGCCAACTCCGATGGGCTTTATTCTTTGCAGAATTTGATTTCATAATCACCTACCGCCCTGGTTGCAAGAATGGCAAAGCGGACGCTTTATCCCGGATTGGAATGGATGAAACTAATTCAAACTTAGAACCAGTACCAATTATAACCGAACAAAGAATTTTAGGCTTCACCTCTTTACAAACTATAGAGGACTTTCAAACTCGAGTTAAACAACTTTTAAATTCCACAGCCTTGCAAGAATGGACTCAAAAGGTGTCACACTTTTCTGTTAATAACGATTTACCGTACTTCCAGGGGCGGTTATTTCTGCCCAACAAAGAACTGCAAGAATTGGTCATTGCTCACTATCATGATACATTAATGGAAGGACATCCTGGTATCGCAAAAACTGAGGAAAAGATCAAACGACAATTCTGGTGGCCATCCTGGAGAAAAGACATAAAATCTTTTGTGAGGTCTTGCGGAGTTTGCGCCCAGAATAAAGGTCAAAAGAAGAGACAAGCCGGTCTCCTACAACCCTTGGATATTCCACCGGCCCCTTGGCACACCTTGTCAATGGACTTTATTACCGACCTGCATCCTTGCTATGGATATAACACTATCTTGGTAATCGAGGATCTGTTCTCCAAGATGGCCCACTTTATCCCTTTAAAAGGGGTACCTTCAGCCTCCATCTTGGCCAAGGAATTTCTGGAAAACATAGTTTGTATGCATGGTTTTCCATCCATATTAATCTCAGACCGAGGAAGCCAATTTATTTCCAATTTTTGGAGGAAATGTTGCCAACTATCACAAATTGATGTACGCTTATCCACTAGTCACCACCCCCAGACCGATGGTCAAACCGAGAGGACTAACCAAACCCTTGAACAATATCTTCGGTGCATGTTGCATCAATCTGAAAACAGCTGGAAAGATATTCTATGGATTGCAGAGTATGCATATAACAATTCTGTACATTCTGGAACAGGACAAACCCCTTTTTACACCTTGTATGGTCATCATCCTAGAACCTCAGACCTAGACCCTCCTCAAAACCTGGAAATGCCTGCAGTTGATCATTTGCATTCTACTATAACCCGAGCCTTCAAGGAAGCTACAACTCATTTGCAACAAGCCAAGAAAAAATACAAAGAAAATGCTGATCTACATCGGAGTGAAGCACCTTCGTACCAGATTGGAGACCAGGTGTGGCTGGCAACCAAGCATTTGCCTCTCAAAGGACCGCGGACTTTTAATCCCAGATACATTGGACCCTATCCCATCAAAGCTATAATTAACCCGGTGGCCTATAAACTCGAACTACCAGCCAACATGCGAATTCATCCCGTTTTTCATGCATCACTGTTAAAACCGGTGCAGCCTGGAACCAGACTAAGCAAACCACCTGAACCAATTCAAATCGATGGGGAATTAGAATTTGAAGTTAGGACATATTGGATTCCAAAATGTTAAAATCAAAACTCTTCTATCTAGTTGATTGGAAGGTGTACGGACCTCAGGAAAGACCTTGGGAACCAAGTGACCATGTACACGCCCCGCGATTAGTACAAAGATTCCACCAAAAATTCCCAAGCAAGCCGAAACCCCCGGAAAGGACGACCTTGGGAGGGGCCTTGGGAGGGGGTACTGTCATGATGCCTACCTCCAAGGTGCCAGACAAGACCCAGCTACCCCAGAGGCAGACATCATGTCTTCAAGGGAAGTCACAACAGCCTCAAGTAGGGGCTCTTTGGACTCAGTCCTGGAGCCTTTGGCGCTAGGCTCATATCAGGCCACAGTCCTGGTGCCATAGGCGCCAGGCTCATAATAGGGGACTTAGTGTTAAAGGTGCTTAGTGTTAACTTACCTGATGCAGACCATGCTGCAACATCCAGGCCTTCTGAGGCCTGAATGGGACTACTTTATCTTTGGAACTACTTAACCACACGGGTGTGGTCAGGGGAGTAATACATACCTGAGAGGAAGGATACATACCTGGAACTACTTTGAAGGCTATTTAAGCCACACCCAAGCAGCAACTCACGCTTCGCGTTGTTCTGCATCTAGCAGCTGGACGCTCACCGTGTTTGCTCCTGCATTCTGTCTTCTGCCACTCCTGCCAGCATCCTGGAACACCTGCAAAGAGAGAAGAGAAGAGAAAAGGGTAATGAAGAGTCCTTACCTGCTAAATCCGCATTCCGGAGACATCTCACCGACGGTCCTGAAAAGGAAGACATCCATTTAAAAGCACATCACATCGATCGCTGCAGCGCCGCATCTCACTCACCTGTACAAGGTACCACCACGTTCTACGCGACATCTGGACTCGCAGCCACATCACCGCGCCTAGGGAGAAAAAGTCAAGAATAAAGGTGAGAGGGGAAAGAAAACAAGGAAACCTTAATTTCCATTACAAAGCTTACCTGTTGGGTTATTCCAACTTCATTTCGGGTCGGTGCCGTATCCTGGCATTTCCGGACCCCGGCCCCTAAGGGGAAAAAGAGACATCAGCGTTAGTGGGCGCATGAAAAGACGTTACACAACGCCCATTAAAGACTTACCTGATTTCTTCTGGATTGATCTTTGTTTCGGGTCGGTGCCGCATCCAGGCATTTCCGGACCCCGTCCCAAATGGGGAAAAAAGACATCAGCATTAGTGGGCGCATGAAAAGACATTACCCAAACGCCCATTAAAGACTTACCTGATTTCTTCTGGATTGAGCTTTGTTTCGGGTCGGTGCCGCATCCAGGCATTTCCGGACCCCGGCCCCTATGGGGACAAAAGACATCAGCGTTAGTGAGCGCATTGATACAAGGACACTGAGAGAACTCTCATCAAGCTCACCAGAGTCTCATTCTTCGGTTCCACAGCTCTTCTCGGAATAGTTTCCGCTCCTGAAAAAGAGACAACGAACAATTATTATTGCAGAATCATACTCATTAACAGAATCCTTACGGTACTATACCGGGAAAACAAAACTTGAACCCTCTACAATCAAAATCCCAGTGAAGTAACTGGATACAACGTGCCCCTGCATGAAAAGCAGGATGGAGAGCTCAACCTTTCAAACCCTAAGGTGAGACTTCACGTGGGGGTCGCAGGAGGGTTTCGTAGAGGGGTGAGAAGGGAGCGGGAGGCTTATACTTTCTCCCGCAGATTGTTAATACTCCCTTTTCACATACAGAAAGATATTCCTGCGAGCCAGACAAGCCAGATTCGAAGGTCCGGTCCAGTCCATCTTCCGGGTCCTGCGCTTCACCATAGAAGAAGCAACAACACTCCAAACCAGACCTGCGCCTCTGTGGGAGTCAGGTGAGCGTAACAAGGCCCCACTCATGTCCCCCAGCACCTCCACCCCCAGCAGTCAGGGGCACCTGCCAGCAGGCCCCCACTCATGTCCCCCTGCACCCCCACCCCCCAGCAGTCAGGGGCCCCTGCCAGCAGGCTCCCCCTCATGTCCCACTCATGTCCCCCTGCACCCCCACCCCCCAGCAGTCACGGTCAAATGCCAGCAGGCCCCCACTCATGTCCCTCAGCACCCCCACCCCCCAGCAGTCAGGGGCACCTGCCAGCAGGCCCCCACTCATGCCCCCTGCACCCCCACCCCCCAGCAGTCAGGGGCACCTGCCAGAAGGCCCCACTCATGTCCCACTCATGTCCCCCTGCACCCCCACGCCCCAGCAGTCAGGGGCACCTGCCAGCAGGCCCTCACTCATGTCCCACTCATGTCCCCCTGCACCCCTACCCCCAGCAGTGAAATGGCGATTCCATGACACAAACCAAAAGTCAACTATGTACATCAACACATGTCCGCCACATAAAGGCAGGCGGCATAGTCCCTGCACATTAAAAAAATGTGCGCTATCAAAAAGCACGTATATACAGCTCTGATGAATTTCCCATACTGTGGCCCTCTAGGACAAATGATGTGCAAAGGGGTACGCGACAAACACGGACACCCGCTGTGTCAACAATAGCGTGTATTTCGTGGGTGTGCGGGAAGTTTCACACGCGATTGTGCCTGGGCGAGCGGGGTACATGTACTTCAGGGGCTCACGGGAAGTTGGGCTTGCGGGAAGATGGGCTCACGGGAAGTTGGGCTCGTGTGAAGTTTTACACGTGATTGGGCCTGTGCAAGCAGGGTACGTGTAAATCTGGGGTGGGTGGTGAAGTACAGAAGGCAAACGCACGGAACACCCACACGCATGCGCCAAAAAAGACGCGCTAATCTGGAAACACGTACGCCAGCAAGAAGCAGGCGTAGGTGTACCTGCTCAGCATAAAAGTGCGCGCAAACAACAAGCAAGCTCAGACGCCAGGATGAACATACCGTTCCTCGCAGCAGTGGTCGTGGGACACCGCAGGAGGAGGAGGAGGATAGTTAGGCCCAGAATTTTCACTCCCAGAACCAGCCTTTTTGGCATGCCTGATGACCAGGTGTATGGAAGGTACAGGTTTCCACCTCACATAATACTCGACTTGGTCAGTCAGTGGGAGGATGACCTCACATCACCCACCCTCTGCTCCCAAGCACTCAGCCCTCTGGAGAAGGTCCTCAATGTACTGCACTTTTTGGCCACCGGTTCATTTCAGCGGACAAGTGCCATAGTAGGGGGGGTGTCACAGGCCACACAGTCAAGCCGCCTACACCAGGTCTTGGCCATCATGACTGCACACCCATCAGTGCGCAGGCACATATACCTGCCCAGAACACCAGCCGAAAGGCAGGCTGTCGTCCAGGATTTCTACGGGGTGGCACAATTCCCCAAAGTCCTAGGTGCCATTGATTGTACCCATGTGGCCCTACATCCCCCCATGGCATCAGAGCACATCTGTAGAAACCGCAAGCACTGGCATTCCATCAACGTGCAGGTAGTATGTGATGCAAAGGGAATCATCACCTCAGTATATGCCAACTATCCAGGGTCCACCCACGACAGTTTCATTTACGGAATGTCAACCCTAAACCGGGACCTAGAAGCTGGGCGGCATGGCGATACATGGCTGCTAGGTGAGTATAAATGCCACAGCACATGCATGCATGCCAGATACTGAGTAATGTCACAACCCCACTAATGATACCCATCACCACCTCCCCAGAGGACAGTGCCTACCCTCTGAGCACCCACATGATGACACCAATTCGGAACCCCACCATGCCACCCGAGGTAAGATACGACACAGCCCATATTGCAACCCGGGGCATAGTGGAGCGCACATTCGGAGTGCTCAAGTCACGCTTTCGCTCCCTTGACCGTTCTGGTGGGCAGCTGTTATACGCTCCCCCAGTAGTGTGCAGGATCATAGTGGCAGCATGTGTCCTGCACAACATTGCAACACGCTGGGGCCTGTGGGTGGACATGGTGGTGCCCCCACATCCCCAACCACATGCACGCCCGCTGCACATGGGAGGGGGAAGGGCACGGGGTGAGGCAGCCCGAACACAGCTGGTGGCTAATTACTTCACTTAGAATCACACCCCTGTGGAGTGCACACAGCCATGCCACATACCAGCTGACAATCAATGATGATGACATGAGGAACAGTCAACTGTCACAACCATACCATCCTGAGATTGGTCACCTGGAAGTGTCACAATGTGTGCATCCCTACCTACAGAAACACCACCAATACTGTGTCATCAAAAGACACATATGCTGCTAAATGCATGATCCCCTTGCAAAATGCAACATGAGAACAGTGCCATGTCACCCAACCCCTCCCCAGCACCACCACCCAACACACCATGGCATGTCACAAAGTATAGTGTCCCTAATGGAAACTGGCTACACACAATATGCTCCTAGTAATGTTGAACTAACAACACACATGACCAAATACTTACCAACTAAACAATGCATCTAGACAAGTTAAAACATTTCTAAAACATGACAGTACTAAGTTAAAATAGTCGTAGTCATACAACCTGAATATGCCACCACATCGCCCCCTTCAATCTGTAGTCTTGCAGCCTTCAAAACTGGTCTGTGTACTGCATACAACATGAACTCCATCTCCAAAGTAGACAGCCTTGTGAAGACATGAGGAATGAACCTGAAAATTCAGAGGGAGACATGGAAGCAAAATCATACATTAATACACCATGCAGTGTACAATACAACAACAATATACACAAGGAATGTCTACACAGTATTGACTACAGACTGCCCACACAGCTCATGGGAGCCCAACGTTACTGTGTACATCACTGTCACTTGGTCACACCCTTTGCAAGCCCATGGAAACGGGAAGCAGGAGGGGTGTGTGTCTCACGAACCCAAGCATCTAACCCAAACTCAGGACAAGACGGCATGTGCCCAGCCAGAATAGAGTGGCTGCCCACGGGAGCCACACAAGGCAACACACTGACAATTTTTATTTCAAAAATCAAAAATCAAAAATCAAAAATCAAAAGTCAAAAATGGCCATGTGGGAGCTGGGGGGGAGGAGGCCACCCAGGAGGTCCGAGGACAGTGTGCGCACCAACAGCTACTTGTGTGGTTGTTGAGAAAAAAACACCTCCATGGGCTCATGGCCTGCACGGCTATGCCAATGTGGGAGAACTGCTGCCGTCGCTCTGATGACCCTCTGCTGCTGCATCAGGAGGTGGTGGTGCTATGGGAGGCAGCCCACGCAAAGCCCTGGGATGGTCCTCCATGGCAGCAAGCATGCGGGTGTGGAAGGTCTCGTTCTGGAGGATTATAGTGCGGAGATCCCCATGCAACACCTGACGTGATGCCCGGATCTCCTCCCGAGTTGCCCGCATCTCAGCTGAGAGCATACTTGTGAGGTGCTCCAGCCACTGTTCTGCCCTAAAATTAGCGGAAGTCTCAAGATCAAGAAGAGTCTGCCTCAGGTTATGGAGTTCTTCACTCAGGGCTTCCCTGTGGGCCTGGGACTCTATTGAGATGGATTGGCGCAGAGTCTCCATTGCCGCCCGTCAGTCCCTGTTGCACGCCAACATGTCTTCCCTGTGTGATTGGCAAATGGAGTCTGTTGCCTGCTGTAGTTGCTCCATCTGCCTTTCAGGGGGGATAATGGAAGTTGCCACCCTCTCCATTGCCTGAGCCATCATTTCAACTGATGCTGCCTGTTGGGTTGCCATAGCGTGCATGGAGTTCTCCCATACGCTATTGCCTGGTGGCGTACGGCCACCGCATCGACGGGCACCACACCTGTTTGGGGCAAGTCGATGTGCACCTTGCTGTGCTGGCACCGCCTGAGGCTGCAGGACTGCATTCCCCCTCTGATCTGCTGGCCCAGGAACAGGATCAGATGCTGTGGAGTGTGACCCTGCATCCGTAACCGCCAAAGGCGCCACTACCAACACTGACATCCCCATAGAGGGATCTACCCCTGGTCCAGGTGGTTTGGACAGAACAGAATCCCTGCCAGAAACACTTACCTGTGACGGCACATAGGTCTCATCATCCAAATCAGCACCTGAATAGAGGTCTGGGGAGGTGCACCCAGAGACACCCCTGGAAAGTATGGTCTGCAGGAGGATTGGGTTCTCACCCACCACCACACCACGTCCCCCGCTGGTGCCCGGTCGTGCCTGGGATTCCTCCTGGGTCTGCACCATCTCCTCAACCTCAACAGCATCAAGTGCGTCATCCCCTGCAAAAACATGAAAAAGAAAAAATGGAAACAGGCATTAGCACCATAGCACACAAATAGGCCTGTCAAGCTACAGAACCAGTACATGATTCACACATGTCCCACATGACTATAACCCTCCCATGCCTGTACTGTCACTGAGTAATAAGGGGAGGCAAAAGGCAGACACTGATGACACCAATATGGGAGAGCAACACATTTGCTGCATGCTGGGTAGCACTGCCATCACACAGTGGCCTGTGAGTGGCATGTCCAATACACATACATGACACATGGCAGCACACAGATGGCATTTAGCATTGCCATGGTACATTTGACAAGTACAGCCATATGTCAGTGATTGAGTACTGTCACCCATCCATGAGAGATGGACATGATGACATGAAAAATGCTGGATACTGTGACTAAGTACACATGTGCCACTCACTGCAACACATGCAAGGTACAAGAATACAGTAATAGTTGGCTGATCTATTTTTCGTCACATTGACATCACAGGAAACATCTGTCATTTTCCACATGCAAACAGGCACTCATCTAAACATTTGTGCTGGCCAATACTCCATCAGCCTGAATGGTCTCATTGTGTACATAACCAGGTAAAGCATTGCCTCAGTGTGGCCAGTAAACAATGACCGAAGCATATCACATATGTCACAATATGGTTGATAAATGTCTAGCAAAAAAGGGGAGAGTGGAAACTATTATCCTGAAGGCACACTTACAAATTCTGACCAATGTAGTTGCAAGATGGCAGTACAAGGTCAACTGCAGAATTGTGGACCTAATAGGATACTGTGGGCAGAAGGGATGCAGTCATAGCCAAATACAAGGCACGTGTTCCCATGTGAGGAAGGAAATGGGTGACCCATAACACTCTGGAGTACACACCCTCACCTGGCACTCAATCAGAACCCGTCACCCAAACAACATACAAATGCACTACACACACGCATGGGCACTCACCGGGCAATGTGTCATAATCAGGTAGTTCTCCCACACCTCGGATCTGTTCCTCTGTGATGAAGGTCCCAGCAACAGACTCATGTTCAGTGAGTTTGTTGTCCTCTTGTGGAGACCCACCACTAGTCACCAGAGTAGTGGCATGATTTGAGGCCAGCTTGTCCTTTGCTCTGCGTTTCAGGTCGTTCCACCGCTTGTAGCAATCATCAGCTGAGCACCTCACAAATCCAAGGGCACTTATGTGGTTGGCGATGGTCTGCCAGTGTGCCTTACATTGACCAGGTGTGGTCTTGGACCCTGCAGTCACCACCATTTTGTGGCTATGTTGCGGCACATAGCTCACAAGTGCAATAAGCTCTGCGTCATTAAAGCGAGGCTTCCTTGACGTGCCGGAATGTGTAGCCGTGCCTGGGGTCTCAGCCTGTCGTGCCAGAGCACCCTTCTTCCTCTTTTTAGAAGGTGGAGTGGAGCCAGAGGGCTAACACCGCTCTAATCAGTAGGGGCAGAATCACCGGTGGACTGGGTTGTTGGAGTGTGCGAATGCACATTGACCATAGGACTTGGTGCAGGCATTGTCTGAAGTGTGATGTTGGCAGGGGGAACATCAGTATGATGGACCAGGACCGACAATGTCCTGGCTGGGAGAGTCAGAGCTGGGGCAGATGGAGCTGCAGCTGCCCCTGCAGCCTCACCACCCTGCATATTTGGGGCAGCAGATGACATAGCTGCCCCAGATCCACGTGCCTTGGTGACAACTTGCACCGCCACACGTGGCCTAGACTTGCTGACCTGGAAGTCAGCCAGGGAGTCATCCTGTGCCAGGTCAGGTGCCACAATGGGCTGGTCCAACAGGGGATGAGCTGGGATGGTCTCAGCCACGTTTCCCTCAACCATGGGGGGGGCATGGGTGTCCCTGATTGGTCCTCCACACGTGGGGGTCTAGAGGCACCCTGCAAATCCTGGCCACGTCCCCTACCGTGCCCACAATGTCCACCTTTTGAAGGTCGGCCACCTTTGCCTCCCTTACCGCTTGGTCTCCTCCCAACCCTGGCACTGATGTTGTTGTGTTTATGGGAGGAGCAGTAAACTATTGTCCTGGGCAATTGGAGGTCAAAGGGGTAGGGTACTAGATGGAATCCGTACCCTAGTGCTCTAACAAGGCTGTCTGTGACCCCTGGGGGAAGATGACGGGTCACGAAATGCACAGGCAGCCCAAAAACAAAAATAAACGTGCACGCAACCCCTCGTAGACCACGTGCGTGGAAAAATGAACCCGCACTACGCTGTGGCACCCAGAAACACAAAAATAAGCGTACGCGTAATACACACAGCCTACAATGACCTCTGAAGGGGAGTACGACACACGGGGCAAGCACAGTTGCTAAGTACGTGTGGAACTCACCGTCTGCCAGGAATAAGAACGTGAAAAATATGCACGTGTGCGAGTTGGCAATACCCCCGCCAAAAGAAGAATTGTACGCTGTCTGAGGAGACAGGACAAAAGGAGAAGTGAACACTGTTTGAGGAAACAGGCCCAAAAAAAGTAGAAACATGAAAGCTGTCAGAGGTAACAGGGAGTACAAACTTGAAACGCTGTGAAGTAATCGCGTGTGAACCGACAAGAAGTACAGAATTCACCCACTCGCTCTCCACGAAAAGCACGTACAAGAAAATGGCGTTCTACACGTACCTTTTGAACTGGCCCACACGTACACATCACTTACGCGTGTACGTGTCCTTTCCTCCAATTACACGTGCTGACACTCGGACGTGCAGCTTTTCCACTAGTGCTCTGTCATCACGTGCTATGAGGGAAACACCCGTGCGTGTCACGTCACAGACACGCTTACTCGCTAAGGGCCTTTGGTCCAATGAAATCGCGTACGTGCGGTGACGCGCTTACGCGCTAAGGGCCTTTCCTCGAATTACATGCTGACGTGCAAGATTTTCACGTGCCAAATCACTCCGTATCAAGCTGGCCATGCGATCACACACGGAAGGCCACGCTCGTGCCCAGAAGGCCGAATTACTGCCCCCCAGAGCCCTGAGCACGCTCCCACCTGCCATCTGCTGCTGCCTGATTGCCTGCTGCCCACGTGCCCTGCCATTTGCTGCCTGCACGTAGGCCAGGGGTGCTGTTGCTGTGACCACCCCTGCTGGAACCGAAGACTCCCGACTGCTATTCCATTGCTCCACAGCCCAGCCCCAGGACCCAGTTGCCCACCCACACCTGCCTCTGGGGTTGCCATGTCGGGCACTACACCATCTGGCACCACTGGCAACCCCCAGCCAGAGAGGCAGCAGCTTCACTGCCACCGAAGTTGGTGTCCTGGTGGTGCAAGTCCTGGGGCAGTATGATGCCCTCTTCGGAAGTTTGCGCGCCGACAAGGAAGGACTCGGATCTGGACGGACATCGTGACTGCCATCAACGCGGAGGGGGTGGCAGTCCGCGACTTCCAACATGTCAAGAAGCGCTGGGAGGACTTCAGGTCCAGGAGCCTCAACAAGGCCTGGCACCTCTTGAAGGCAGCGGATGCTAAGGGGCGCCGGGGCCACCTGACGGAACATCAGATGAGGGTCCTGGAACGCATATGCCCAGCGCTCCACATCCAGGTCATTAAGAGGCAGACCCATCTGGAGTCGAGCGGTAAGTGTACATGCATACTGATTGGAAGCTGTGCGTGTGGTGGTGTGCCAGTAGTGTGCAGGTTGTACATGTGATTTTGTAGGGCCATGTATGGATGTGTATGTACAGGGCTGTGAGGCTGACACATGCAAGTCCTTTCATGTGTGAGACACATGGATGGTATATGTGTGGGTAAGCATGCATGCCAAATGCAGATGTGTGAGCACGCATGTTTGGATTACTGTGTATGTAACTTGGTATGGTTGTGGTGTCACACATGGATGTTGGTTCCAGCTGCATGTATCTGCACCGTGTACATGTGCATGTGTGTGTATTTGACAAGGGTGCAACAGTAATGCAACATTGATGCATGTGAGACTGATATGTAGAAGACTGATTGCCAGATGTGACATGGATTCCAATCTCATCACTGCGACAGTTGGCGGAGGTGTACACATGCATGTAAGTGTGGTGGCGTGTGTGCATGTCTAGTGCAATCCCTGTGTTTCATGTGATGTCTGGCTCACCTTTGGCTGCTCATGCTGTTGTATGTGTATGGATGGTGCTGGCTGTTGCAATATGGCTGTGGAATAGCTCATGTGTGTGAGTTGCAATGACATGTGTGTTGGGGATTGTGATGCCATTTCTGAAGTTTGACAATGCCAATCATGTACAACTGTCATGTGTGTATGAGTCCATTGTACAGTGCCCTGATGCCTGTCTCCTATCTCTCCCTGTCTGCAGCGTCAACTGATGAAGAGGGCGGAGAAGGTGCTGTGGAGCACAGCGGCAGGGATCGCACCGCCAGCCGGAGACGCAAGGCCCGGGTCCCCTCCCAGTTTATGATCTCATCAGGGCGTGAGGAGTCCGGTGCCATGTCCCAGGTCGCAGCTGCCGAGGGGAGGTCCAAGAGGCAGAGGTTGCGGCAGCCGAAGGGGCAGCTGAGACCCCACAGGGCCCGACGGAGGAAGATGGCACAGAGTCATCCAGGTTGGTGGGGGGTTTTTGTGGAGGAGGAGGCCGTGCAAGGGACAGAGACCTGGTCTGGAGGTGGGGATTCCACTGGTGCTAGTGATGCAGTGCAGGGGCAGGGACAGGAGGCAGCACAGGCCGCCGCGAAGGTGCCTGTGTGTAATTCTGTCCCCGATCCTGTGACTGCATCATCTTGCACCAGCAGGGATACCTATGTCCAGAACCGTTCTCAGGGAGGGGATTGGCTTACACCAACTGGCCTTCCTCTCCCTGCGGATGTGGCTATCCGGCACCGGGTTGAGCCTGTCCTGGGTGGGGTGGCGTTGCGTCAACGTGCCATGCGAGCTGACCTGCAGTCTTTTCATGAGAAGACTGCACGTCTTCTCGCATGGCTCGTTGACCGCGTTGACCCACTGGGATAGCTCACCAGGGACATTCCTCCGTTTTCTGGACCTTGTTCCGACCCCCTCCTCAACTGAACTCCCTATGTGCCAGTCGTCCTTCGTGCCATCTTCCCACCCATGTGTCACCTGGGTGCCCTGTGGAGCTGCCTCTGACCCTGCGGCCAGGCTGGTGGAGGACACATCCCTGCCACAGTCGGGAGTCAGACGTCCAGCAGGGGTGGCCACCTCAACAACTGCACCCCAGCTGGAAGAGGATGTGCAGGCAGCAAGAGCCAGGGCACAGGCAGCGGCACAGCAGCAGCAACAAGGTGGGAGCCATGATGGCTCAGGGCCTTCATCATCGGAGGGGCAGGCATCGGCCGGAGGGCAGGAGGACCCTGGACGGGAAGTGTCTTCCATGTGGCAGCGCTTGGGCCATGCGATAGATGCGGAGCGGCAGCGGGCGGAAGAGGCACGGCTCACGATGGTCAGGGCGGAGAACTCCATGCGTAGGGCCCTGAGGTGGGCCGAGTACCTCGAGGCCATTCGCAGGGACCTGGAGTTCCAGGTGTCATCGTCCCTGCGAACCCTCGGGGCCATGGAAGAGGACCGCCTCCGGGACATCGAGCAGGAGTTCGATGATGCCCTGGCCCGGGACATCACCAAGTGAGCCGTTGGACTTACCCGCTGCCCTTGTAAATAGGTAGTTAGTTAGTATGAGGTTTCCTTTCGTTTTTTCTTTATTTTGAACCGCTTGGACAGTGGACCACGTTTTTTTCTATAGTTTTTTTATTAGGTAGTAGATTTTGGTAGGTTTCATTTCTTAAATTGGGCTCATGGACCCTGGATACTTCAATTGTACATAGTTCTACATTGGATTCATCTTTTTGAATATTTTTTTTGTGTTCACCATAGAGCAATGGTTTTTACTTTTTATTTTCCCTTGGATTTGATTTTTTCAACTGTAACTTTGTACAACATTTCTTTTTGGATTTCTTTTGCTTATGTTTTCTTGATTTTCATAATTTATCGGACATGGACCATTTCTTTTGTTATTCCCATTGTTGTGTGTTTAATTTGATTTACGTTCATGTTATCTTTAATATGTATTTTTTTATACTTCCATTTGTGGTATCATCTCATTGGTTTCATGCATGTCATGATATGGGTTTTGACATTCACTTGTACCCATTGTGTGTGTGTGACGGACATGTGTTCATTTACATACTTGCCATTGGGGTTGTATCATGTAATTGGCATTTCTATGTGGGTGGATGCAATACTTGGGTGGGTCTTTGGCATGTGGAGGCTGGCCATAAGGGCCAGGGATCTAGATTGTGATGATGTTTTGGCTGGGGGACATGAGTGGGGGCCTGCTGGCAGGTGCCCCGCACTGCTGGGGGGTGGGGGTGCAAGGGGACATGAGTGGGACATGAGTGGGGCCAAGCTGGCAGGTGCCCCGCACAGCTGGGGTGTGGGGGTGCAAGGGGACATGAGTGGGACATGAGTGGGGACCTGCTGGCAGGTGCCCTGCACTGCTGGGGGGTGGAGGTGCAAGGGGACATGCGTGGGACATGAGTGGGGTTCTGCTGGCAGGTGCCTTGCACTGCTGGGGGGTGGGGGTGCAAGGGGACATGAGTGGGGGCCTGCTGGCAGGTGCCCCGCACTGCTGGGGAGTGGGTGTGCAAGGTGACATGAATGGGGGCCTGCAGGCTGGTGCCCCACACTGCTGGGGGGTGGGTGTGCAAGGGGACATGAGTGGGACATGAGTGGGGTCCTGTTGGCAGGTGCCCCGCACTGCTGGGGGGTGGGGGTGCAAGGGGACATGAGTGGGACATGAGTGTGGGCCTGCTGGCAGGTGCCCTGCACTGCTGGGGGGTGGGGGTGCAAGGGGACATGAGTGGGACATGAGTGGGGGCCTGCTGGCAGGTGCCCCGCACTGCTGGGGCGTGGGGGTGCAAGGGGACATGAGTGGGGGCCTACTGGCAGGTGCCCCGCACTGCTGGGGATGGGTGTGCAAGGGGACATGAGTGGGGGCCTGCTGGCAGGTGCCCCACACTGCTGGGGGGTGGGTGTGCAAGGGGAAATGAGTGGGACATGAGTGGGGGCCTGCTGGCAGGTGCCCCGCACTGCTGGGGGGTGGGTGTGCAAGGGGACATGAGTGGGGGCCTGCTGGCAGGTGCCCCGCACTGCTGAGGGGTGGGTGCAAGGGGACATGAGTGGGACATGAGTGGGGGCCTGCTGGCAGGTGCCCTGCACTGCTGGGGGGTGGGGGTGCAAGGGGACATGAGTGGGGGCCTGCTGGGAGGTGCCCCGGACTGCTGGGGGGTGGGGGTGCAAGGGGACATGAGTGGGACATGAGTGGGGGCCTGCTGGCAGGTACCCCACACTGCTGGGGAGTGGGAGTGCAAGGGGACATGAGTGGGACATGAGTGGGGGCCTGCTGGCAGGTGCCCCGCACTGCTGGGGGGTGGGTGTGCAAGGGGACATGAGTGGAGGCCTGCTGGCAGGTGCCCCACACTGCTGGGGGGGTGGGTGTGCAAGGGGACATGAGTGGGACATGAGTGGGGGCCTGCTGGCAGGTGCCCCGCACTGCTGGGGGGTGGGTCTGCAAGGGGACATGAGTGGGGGCCTGCTGGCAGGTGCCCCACACTGCTGGGGGGTGGGTGTGCAAGGCGACATGAGTGGGACATGAGTGGGGGCCTGCTGGCAGGTGCCCCGCACTGCTGGGGGGTGGGTGTGCAAGGGGACATCAGTGGGGGCCTGCTGGCAGGTGCCCCGCACTGCTGGGGGGTGGAAGGGGACATGAGTGGAACATGAGTGGGGGCCTGCTGGAAGGTGCCCCGCACTGCTGGGGGTGGGTGTGCAAGGGGACATGAGTGGGACATGAGTGGGGGCCTGCTGGCAGGTGCCCCGCACTGCTGGGGGTTGGGTGTGCAAGGGGACATGAGTGGGGGCCTGCTGGCATGTGCCCCGCACTGCTGAGGGGTGGGTGCAAGGGGACATGAGTGGGACATGAGTGGGGGCATGCTGGCAGGTGCCCTGCACTGCTGGGGGATTGAGGTGCAAGGGGACATGAGTGGGACATGAGTGGGGGCCTGCTGGCAGGTGCCCTGCACTGCTTGGGGGGTGGGGGTGCAGGGGGACATGAGTTGGTGATCAGTGGTGCAAGCGGACAGGTGGCTTGGCTGTGGTGCATGGCCATGGTGGATGGGCTGCCTGCGGGACATGACCAGGGGTGCGGGGTAGTCCTGCCCGCAGGAGCCATGGAGGGTGTAGAGGGAACACCTGGGAGGACCCACACTGCCAATTCACGTGTAGGACACCCCGCGCACCCCCGAAATTCACGTACCCCGTTCTGACAGCTAAATCGTGTGTGAAACTTCCCGCGAACCCCTTCAATACACATACCCCACTCGCATAGGGCCTATCGCGGGTGAAACTTCACGCAAACCCCAGGAATATTGGCCCTGTGCGAGCGAGCGGGGTACGTGTATTTCTGGGGTACAGCGTGAAGTTTTACACGCGATTTCAGCAGGGTACGTGTATTACGGGGTTTGCGTGAAGTTTCACCCGCGATTTCAGCAGGGTACGTGTATTACGGGGTTCGCATGAAGTTTCACCCGCGATTTCTGCAGGGTACGTGTATTACGGGGTTCGCGTGAAGTTTCACACGCGAAAGGGGCCCGGTCGAGGGAGTACGTGAATTTCAGGGGTGCGCAGCAAGTTTTACACACAAAAGGGCAACACCAGTGCACAATACGTCACGTGAGCGCGCTAAGGGCCTTTCCTCGAATTACACGCTGACGTGCAAGATTTTCACGTGCCAAATCACTCCGTATCAAGCTGGCCACGCGTACACACACGGAAGACCACGCTCCTGCCCTGAAGGCCATTTTCCTGCCCCCCAGAGTCCCAAGCACGCTCCCACCAGCCATCTGCTGCTGCCTGTCTGCCTGCTGCCCACGTGCCCTGCTATTTGGTGCCTGCACGTCAGACATCTGCAGGGGTCCAGTTGCGGTATCCACCCCTGCTGGAACAGAAGAGTCCCGACTGGGATTCCATCGCTCCACAGCTCAGACCCAGGATCCAGTTGCCCACCCACTCCTGCCTCTGGGGTTGCCATGCCGGGCGCATCTCCATCTGGCACCACTGGCAACCCCCAGCCAGAGAGGCAGAGGGTCACCAGCTTCACTGCCACCGAAGTTGGTGTCCTGGTGGAGCATGTCCTGGGGCATTATGATGCCCTCTTTGGAACAAGACGTGCCAAAAAGGAAGGACGGACCAGGATCTGGACAGACATCGTGACTGCCATCAACGCGGAGGGGGTGGCAGTCCGCGAATTCCATCATGTCAAGAAGCACTGGGAGGACTTCAGGTCCAGGACCCTCAACAAGGCCCGGCGCCTTGCGGAGGGGGGCCGGGTCAGCCTGAGCAACATCCAGATGAGGGTCCTGGAACGCGTAGGCCCAGCGCTCCACGCCCAGATCCTTCAGAGGCAGACCCATCTGGAGTTGAGCGGTAAGTGGCCAAGCATTGCTGTGTGAGACAGGGCATGTTGCAGTGTGCTGGTAGTCTGATACTTGCCTGTATGTGTGACATAGGCCATGTATGGATATGTGTGTGTGCAGGGACATCATGGTCATGCATGTGGTACCAGTTATGTGTGAACCACATGGTAGGTGCATGTGTTTTAATGCAACATGGGGACCTCTTTGCAGAATGCACACCTGAAAGCATGCCAGTCTCTGTTCCTGGACATGGAGGGGGGATGAGGAATGTGTTCTGATGTCATATACATGTATGGTGCACATGTGTGTGTGTGTGTGTGTGCGCCAGAGAAGTGTGTGTTTGACTTTGAAACGCCATGGATGCATGTGACTTTGAAGGCAAAATCTTGGTTTACAGGGGCCCTTGTACATGGGTGTTGATGTTGATTGCAGGCGCCGGGAGTGTTTCTGCATGTGTGTTTCATGCATTGACCCATGTGTTGTGGAAGGACAGGATGGAAGTGACATTCGACAGTGCCACTCATGTGTTATTGCTTCCTGTCTAGGGTATTTTGTGCTGTACCCTGATGCTTGTGTTCTATGCAGCGTCAAGTGAAGAAGAGGGCGGAGACGGTGCTGTGGAGCCAAGCGGCGGGGATGCCTCCACCGGGCGGCGACGCATGGCCCAGCCACCCTCCCAGGAATATCCATCATCCAGGAGCGAGGGGGCTGGTGCCGCGTCTGCCACAACGGCATCCAATGGCGGAAGACGGTGTGGAGACATCCAGGTTGGTGGTCTCCACAGAGGAGGAGGAGCCCGCTACTGAGCCACACATGGGACCTGGTGGGGGTAGTACCACTGGTGCAAGTGGTGCAGTCCAGGGCCAGGGTCAGGAGGCAGCAGAAGTCACCGTGGAGGGGCCTGTGCATGTCGCTGTCCTTGACCCTGTGACTGCACCATCATGCACCAGCAGGGAGGCCCTGTCCCAGGCCCATCCGCAGGTAGAGGAGAGTGCCATATCACCTGCCTCTCCACTACCTGCTGGCGAGGGGTCCCGCGACCGTATGGGATCCGTCCTGGTGGGTGTCGCGTTGCGCACGCGTGTCATTCGTGATGACGTGCGTTCTTCCTGGTCGGTGGGTTCCTACATGTGACGCGCACTCTGGCAGACCTCTCCTCCTCTGTGGAGGCCATGCGCCGGTCGTTCTCCACATCGTCTTCCAGCCCAGATTCCACCAGGGCCCCCTGTGGACCTGGCCTGACCAACACTGTCAGCTTGGTGGAGATCCCATCCCTGCCACAGTCGGGAGTTGGCGGTCCAGCAGGGGTGGACACCACAACTGGAGACCAGCAGATGGAGGATGTGCAGGCACCATCGGACAGGGCACATGGACAGCAGCAGCAGGAGCAGGCTGTAGGTGGGAGCAATGATGGCTCTGGGCCATCAACATCAGAGGGACAGGCATCGGCCATAGGGCAGGAGGACCCAGGAATGGGAGTGTCTTCCGTGTGGCAGCGGTTGGGCCAGCAGATAGATGCAGAGTGGCAGCGGGCAGAAGAGGCAGGGCTCAAGATGGTCAGGGCAGAGAACTCCATGAGTAGGGCCCTGAGGCGGGACAAGTGCCTCGAGGCCATTCGCAGGGACCTGGAGATCCAGATGTCATCGTCCCTGCGAACCCTCGGGGCCATGGAAGAGGACTGCCTCTGGGACATCGAGCAGGAGTTTGATGATGCCCTGGCCCGGGACATCACCAAGTGAGCTATTGGACTTGCCCGCTGCCCTTGTAAATAGTTAGTTAGTCAGTATTAGGTTTCCTTTTGTTTTTTCTTTATTTTGGACCGCTTGGACACTGGACACATTTTTGTATATAGTTTTTTTATTAGGTAATAGATTTTGGTAGGTTTCATTTCTTAAGTTGGGCTCATGGACCCTGGATTCTTCAATTGTACATAGTTCTACATTGGATTCATCTTTTTTTTGTGAAAATCTAATTTTTATTAGGTTTCGCACCTGTGTTACAACAATGCAAAGCGTATTTAAACATGAATAAACAGGAAAACAGTTAGAACCCCTCACCCCCCACACCTTCCCACCCCCCCAAACCCCACCAGTTCAAGTTCCCAATATTTGCGTATTTGACGGGTTCCGAAAAGAGCATAGCAAAGTCTACATGTTGTGCACTTGGCACACCAAGTCTTGGGCCGAGCTTTGAAGGGTTTGGGGTTGGACCAATGAACGCTGGCCTGAGGCCCCCAGAGGGGGGTTCTCCGGGTCCGGAGCCTGAGCTTAGACTGGGCAGCCGTATTTTTCAAAGAAGGGGAGCCATATTTCCTCGATGTTGGATCTAGATTCGTCAAGCAAGTGCGTGAGGAATTCCATGTCGTAAATGGCCCGTACCTTGGTTACCCATGCTTTTTCCCCGGGCATTCCGGGGTTCTTCCATTTTTGTGCCAGGCAGCACCTGGCCGCCACCAACATGACCTGGAGCATGTGGTCATGGGTATTTTCATGATCGTCTCCAATGTCAATTCCGAAAAGAAGAAGCCAGGGGGAGGAAGGCCGCTCTACCCCGTCTACCCCCTTAATCCATGTCAGGACCTCCTCCCAATACCTTTGGACCACCGGGCACCTCCACCACATGTGAATATAATCCCCCCTTTCGGTCCTACACTTCCAGCAATGTGGATCGTATCCTGGCCTCATTCTAGCAATCCTCTGCGGGGGGTATTGCCAGCGATGCAATACCTTGAGGGCCTGGTGGCGATACTGGAGTGAGGCCGTGGAGCGGTTGGCCCTCCTACACATCTCCCTCCACCTATCGTCGTTGATCTCCACACCCAGGTCCTTTCACCATTGTGTGCGTGCAGGTGGGGGGTCTCGCGGGACAGAAAAGAGGAAGAGCTTGTAGAGGCGAGATATTATTCCCTTGGAGCCCCTCGCCGAAAGGAGGAGTTTTTCGAAGTCTGTAAGGTCTCTCCTGACGGTGTCCCCCCAGGATGGTTCGGTCAGGACTCCCTTAAGCTGAAGATAGCGAAAGGGGGACAGGGTTCCTATCCCCAGGGCCTCCTCCAGATCTTTCAGGGGTAAGAACGAGCCCCCCACCCAAAGGTGTCCAGTCCTGCTAAGGCCTGCCTCGAACCACGTCTGGTACGCCGCTGGCTCCGCTATCTTGGCCAGGAAGGGGGGGCCCAAATGCAGGTCAGGAGGGAGGGCCAGGTTGTGAGCCATCGGTAGTAACCCCCTCCATCTTTCCATAGGGACCACAACAATTTTAGGACTGGGTGATACAAGACACTTCTGGGGATCTTTTTCCTCAGGACCCAGAGCCATTCCTCTATGGTGACGGGCGCGAGAGGCCTGTTGTCCATGGCCACCCATTGTTTTTTCATTCCCGGGGCAAAGTGGTCGACCAGGACCCTCAGTTGGGAGGCCCTATGGTATGTTTCAAGGTCAGGGTATCCCACCCCTCCATCCTCCTTCGATATGGTCAGTACCTCGTAGGAGATTCTGTGTTTCTTCCCTGACCAGAGAAAGTTGAGGAGGACTCTCTTTGTTTCTTTGAAAAACGTTTTGGGGATCAGCACCGGGAGCATTTGGAAAAGAAATAAAAACTTGGGAAGGATTACCATTTGTATGAGGTTGAGACGTGCCATCCAGGAGAGCCCCGACCCTGACCATTGTTCTATGTCTTTCCGAATTGTTGACCAGAGGGGGGGAAACTGGCTGGGTATAGGCCCTCGGGGTCACGGGCGACCTGGACTCCAAGGTACCGGAATCTGTCGTCTCTCAGCCTGAAGGGGAGCCCGTTAACAAAGGTCATCTCTGCGTCTGATACATTACCCCCTACGAACGCCACTGATTTCTCCAGATTAACTTTATACCCCGATAGGTCCCCATAGCGCGAGAGGCCCTGCAGCATTCAGGGGACTGTTTGGGTTGGGTTGGTGATATAGAGCAGTGCATCGTCAGCAAAAAGGCAGACTTTGCACTACATTTCTCCGACCTGTACTCCCCTGATGGCCGCATCGTTACGGACCGAGATTGCCCATGGTTCCATCACAAGCGGGTAAATTAGGGGGGACAAAGGACATCCCTGCCATGTACCACCCTTGAGGGGGAATGTCCTCGACTCGGTCCCATTTGCCACCACTCTAGCGGAGGGGGAGGAGTAGAGCGCGGAGATCCAACCCAGCCACCTCGGGCCCATACCCAGGATCGTAAAGGCCCAGCTGACCCTGTCAAAGGCCTTCTCCACGTCAAGGGCCAGCAGAAGCGCGCCTTCATCGCGGATCCCTCTCGAGGCAAGCACATGGAGCGTCTTCCGCATATTATCCGAACCCTGCCTATTCAAGACAAATCCCGCTTGGTCGGGGTGTACCAGGCACGGGAGGCAGCTCTCAAGTCTGGTGGCCAGGATTCTGGCAAAGATCTTAGCGTCCAGATTGAGGAGTGAAATGGGTCTATAAGACCCACATTCCGTCTGGTCCTTGCCGGGTTTGGGTATAATGGTAATGAGGGCCTGCAAAAATGTCGGTGGGATGGACTCCCGGTTCCTGATCTGGTGAAACAGTTTGGCCAGGGGCTTCAACAGGACGGGTTGGGTCTGTTTGTAAAAATCAGCTGTGTAGCCGTCTTCCCCCGGTGCCTTTCCCACCTTCAGTCTTTTGATGGCGCCCTCCACCTCCTCCTCCGATATCTCTCTCTCCAGGACTTCTAGCTCCCCGTCGGATAGCCTAGGCAGAGGGTGTTCTGCCAGGTAGGCACGGATATCCTCCAGTGATTCGCCTGCCTTTTTGGAGTAGAGTTTGCTACAATAGTCAGCGAAACACTCCGCTATTTCCTCACGGCCCGCGTGAATCCCCCCCACTCCATCCCTGAGACGAATGACTCCCCTCTCAGCCCTGTAGCCCCGAGCCCTGTGGGTCGCCGTGCATCTTCCAATAAAACCCTACAACAGCCTCTAAATGGGCAACACTTCAACCATGACCGAAGTCGATTAAACAAAGGACCCTCCATAGGTCATGGGGCAAGAACACTATGAACGGCGGGCTCCGTGAATCGTCGCATGCTCCCGTGGGGTATGGATCAGGCCTTCTGTACAAAAAGGCGAGCCTTGGTTGCTGCTCGTATGCTCATATAGGATCCCTCGGTCCGTGGGTGGATGTTTGGTTTTTCGGAATTTACGTGAGCCTTTAACCTTTAGCTTCCCCTGGGATAGGTCTGGGCCTCGAGGGGCACGAGGGCGGTCTCCGTTGGTTTCGTCCCGATTTTCTGATGGTCCTGCGATGTCGCCTGTGAGATCCTCGGTGGCCCTTCGGATTTCTGCCTCCGTGACTAGTTGATATCTCTGGCCCTGCCATTCAAATGCTAGGTGGAATGGGTGGCCCCAGCGATAGTGTGTCCCTTTTTCTTGCAGCCATCTGGTGATAGTGCCGCATTTCTTTCGAATCTGGAGAGTGAGGGCGGAGAGATCCTGATAGATCGTCACTCTGGAGTTACCATGTTGAATGTCCCGTAGGGTTCTAGCTCTCTCCAACACCCTAGCCTTGTCCTTATAGAAGTGAAATCTTGCAAGAACTGAGCGTGGGCCTCTACCCCCTCCGCCGACCCGATGGACTCTGTCAAGCAGGAGGGTCTCCCCCGAGTCCAACCCCAGGACAATCCTGATGATGTCTTGGATTTTGCTTTCAAGACCAACCGGGGTCTCTCCCTCTGTCTCCTCAAGGCCAAAAATTCTCAAGTTGTTTCTCCTCTCCCGGTTCTCCATGTCGTCGACCTTGAGCCGGAGGTCCTCCTCGCGGCGGTGCAGTTCCTGAAATCTAGTTTCCATATGTGCCTCGAGGATGTCCGTTGATGCCTCGACCCCTTCTACCCGGTCCTCCAGCGTTGAAACCTTGGCCGTGAGGTCCGCCAACTTGGCCCCCATGTCTGTCCTCATACCCCTAATCTCTTCTAGGATCGTTTGGATGTTACTCTGTATGGCATTCATATCCGGGGCTGGCGAGGCTACAGGGCCGGTCTCCATTTTGAGGGACACAGGTGTGTATTGCTACTGCGCAAGGGTCTCCCTCCAGTTCATGTGGTGTCGATCTCCTGAGGTGCTGCCGGGTGGCGGGGTGGCCTAAGCGCGCTCCCGCGACTGCCTGAGCCTTCTCCGGTGGTCGGGTGGGTGCCTCTGCCACTAATCCAGAGCCCCGTGGAGATAGGCTGTTGGGGCGGTGGTCAGGTGCGGAAGCGTGGGCCGTTGAGATGGTTCCGCGGTGCACCACCACGTAGGCTCAGGTACGGACGAAGCACCGGTGGTGAGAGCGGTAGGTGTGGCGGTGGTACCCCTGTATCCCCTACGATGGATGGGCCGGTCGTCGGCAGCCGTTGGAACTTCTCGGAAGGCCCGCCCGGCGTTGGGCCCTGTGCGTTGAGTCAGAGCGGGTGGGGAATTCGGCTCCTCCCATCGCTACACAGCTAGGCCATGTGCGGCTCCCATCCGGGGCCTTCCCTCGGACGCAGGGGGGTCGCCGTTCACAAGTCGTTATCTCGGGAACGGGGGCATCTCCGAAGTCCGGACCAGCTTCTGGGTAGTCCACAGCGGTTCCCCTTCTCAAGGATCGCTGATAGATGGGGTTAGAAAGCACTTAGGGCATGTTTTTCCGTGAGTTTCCCGGGGCCATGCGGAGAGCTTGAGATTCAGGCGGCCATCTTGCCCTGGTGGCCCTCCGGATTCATCTTTTTTAATATTTTTTTTGTGTTCACCATGGAGCAATGGTTTTTATTTTCCCTTGGATTTGATTTTTTGAACTGTGACTTTGGACAACATATCTTTTTGGATTTCTTCTGCTTATGTTTTCTTGATTTTCATAATTTATCGGACATGGACCATTTCTTTTGTTATTCCCATTGTTGTGTGTTTAATTTGATTTACCTTCATGTTATCTTTAATATATATTTTTTTATACTTCCATTTGTGATATCATCTCATTGGTTTCATGCATGTCATGATATGGGTTTTGACATTCACTTGCACCCATTGTGTGTGTGGAATGGACATGTGTTCATTTACATACTTGCCATTGGGGTTGTATCATGTAATTGGCATTTCTATGTGGGTGGATGCAATACTTGGGTGGGTCTTTGGCATGTCGAGGCTGGCCATAAGGGCCAGGGATCTAGATTGTGATGACGTGTTGGCTGGGGGACATGTGTCGGGGCCTGCTGGCAGGTGCCCTGCACTGCTGGGGGGTGGGGTGCAGGGGACATGTGTGGGGGCCTGCTGGCATGTGCTGTTAGGCAGAAACCTGTGCAGTTCCCTCTGGGACCACTGCAAAAAGTTTAAGACTACAGGAGTTAGCAGTAAACCCAATTGGTAGCAGTCTGTACCACCCAGATTTACCTGATAGCTGTGGCTGAGCAGCCAGACTTCTCTCAAGATGAGTTAGGCAGTATTTAGAGTATACAAAATAGGCCAATTTACACAATAGAACAAGCAGACACTGATCAGAGCTTTGGTGTAAAGATATATAATTATTTATTTAAAAACACATCTACGAAAAACACACTGGCACTAATATGGCAAACAACTGCAATCACAATTACTATAAGTATATCAATCCCCTAACAATATGTCGACAAGTCTAGGTTCAACGGCACCACTTATTTGCAGACAGAGGTGAATGCTTTCCCCTAGATGGCACTCTAATATTCGTTAGAAAGGGAGAGGAAAGGCAGGGTAAGAAACCACCTCAGTACCAACACTTTTACGAAGCAAATGCAAGACAAGTAAGGCAGGGTCTACTGTAGATCACAAAGTTCAGAGGCCAGGCCCACTCAGAGAGAGGCAAGGCGATATGTCCCAAAAAGTATCACAGTGGAAATGCACTTCAAGTCTTTGTAGCAAAATGTCACAGAAAGGTTGGACCAGAGTTAGAACAAAAGTTAAGAAGGTCTGGAGGCGACCCAGTGGAAAGGTAAGGATTTAAGACATCTCACGCTAAACGTCTCCAGGGAAGCCAAGTGGCCACAGGACCTTTAAAGTGAAGAGACAGCTCCGGCGGGGGCAGTTGTTCCTGGTGGTGAATGCAAGTCGGGACTTTGCCAGAGGAAGAGATGATCTTGTCGTAGAGGAAAGCGAAGGTTGTTGCACCACCAGGTAAGAGACCAGCTGCTGAGTGCTCCGTCACAAGGCACCACCTTTTGTTTGCGGTACAGTGGTTAGTGGCTATCCGGTTGCCAGGGTGCTCAGCACGGGCAATTCGACCACTAGACGTCCTGGAAGCGAAGAAAAAGCAAGTGACCGTGTGTTCCCACCCGTCAAGGGAAGAAGACTCTCCAGCAGGGAGATCTCCTCTGTCGTTGGGAAGTGGTGAGTCAGTTCATCAGGGCTCCACCGGAGGTGTCGTCATTGCAGGTCGACTCAGCTTTACCCTCGTCGGATTCTTAGGTCCTGTGGCGACTTCTCAAATTCCAGTCCCAAAAGCCCTGCTTTTATGCAGGAAACCCCCATTCATTCAGCCTAGCTGTCACTCAAACATGCTAAGTGGAGAACGGGGCGGCTCACCACTTGGGCTAATCACACCAGAGAGTGACTTCAGTTGGCAAGGCAACTCAGTCCAGGGTGCCTAAACCCCCTCCCATAACCCCTGTGGTACCCAGACAGAATGGCACCACTCTGGAGGGATTCTATGTAGAAGCCCGCCAAAAGTGGAACAAAGGGCTCAACCTTTGGTTTGGAGTTACAGAGGCGAACACATACGCCATTTTAAAAACCGAGTTCTGGCAGAAAATACCAACCAGTGAATTTATTTAAGATAAATAAACCGGCGGTATGTTAGAGACTAATGTGAAAAAGTATTAGCCCCGAACAATGGGAAGAATCCCATAGGAATATATTCGAGGTTGAATATAAAAAGTAGTATCCACTGCCACCAGCCAAAACTGGACGAGGGGGGACGGGACAGTGCCACCTCAAACAACAGACCCAAAGGTAATCGAATCACCCCTAACATTACGTCCACAATAGGATGGTTTGCACTAGTTCTGTTAGTAAATTTAGGTCTAGTAAAGCCAATGGTGACTTTACAGGCCCTGGGAGACAGTAGTCAGTCCCAGGGTATGGGGTCTATGGAAGGGGTCACCTAGGACACCCCAGTGTTACGGCACAGAGGGTGCGGTGTAACACACATAGCAAAACACATGAGGGCCTATGGAGTAAAAGACCCCATAGCCCATAGAACACATTAACATTCAAAGAAATACAACAAATCATGTCCAAGAGTGGGAGGAAAAGAGTCTCACTCTTGGCAGGATGAAAAAAACAAACTCCATAAATCCAGCAAAGCTGCTGGGGGACTCACTAGGTTAGGAAATTCAGCCTAAACAGAGAATTCTCCCTAACAGGGGGGGGGGGTCGTGGTGGAAGGGGACATAAGTGGGACATGAGTGGAGGCCTGCAGGCAGGTGCCCTGCACTGCTGGGGTGGGGGTGCTGGGGGACATGAGTGGGGGCCTGCTGGCAGGTGCCCTGCACTGCATGGGGGGTGGGTGTGCAAGGGGACATGAGTGGGGGCGTGCTGGCAGGTGCCCTGCACTGCTGGGGGGCGGGGTGCTGGGGGACATGAGTGGGGGCCTGCTGGAAGGTGCCCTGCACTGCTTGGGGGGTGGGTGTGCATGGGGACATGAATGGGGGCCTGCTGGCAGGTTCCCTGCACTGCTGGGGGTGGGGGTGCTGGGGGACATGAGTGGGGGCCTGCTGGCAGGTGCCCTGCACTGCATGGGGGGTGGGTGTGCAAGGGGACATGAGTGGGGGCCTGCTGGCAGGTGCCCTGCACTGCTGGGGGGTGGGGTGCTGGGGGACATTAGTGGGGGCCTGCTGGAAGGTGCCCTGCACTGCTTGGGTGGTGGGTGTGCATGGGGACATGAATGGGGGCCTGCTGGCAGGTGCCCTGCACTGCTGGGGGGGGGGGGTGCAAGGCGGCATGAGTGGACATGAATGGGGGCCTGCTGGCAGGTGCCCTGCACTGCTGGGGGGTGGGGTGCTGGGGTACATGAGTGGGGGCCTGCTGGCAGGTGCCCTGCACTGCTTGGGGTGTGGGTGTGCAAGGGGACATGAGTGGGGGCCTGCTGGCAGGTGCCCTGCACTGCTGGGGGGTGGGGGTGCTGGGGGACATGAGTGGGGGCCTGCTGGCAGGTGCCCTGTACTGCTTGGTGGGTGGGTGTGCAAGGGGACCTGAGTGGGGACCTGCTGGCAGGTGCCCTGCACTGCTGGGGGGGGTGCAAGGGGACATGAGTGGGACATGAGTGGGGGCCTGCAGGCAGGTGCCTTGCACTGCTGGGGGTTGGGGGTGCTGGGGGACATGAGTGGGGGCCTGCTGGCAGGTGCTCTGCACTGCTTGGGGGGTGGGTGTGCAAGGGGACATAAGTGGGGGCCTGCTGGCAGGCGCCCTGCACTGCTGGGGGCTGGGGGTGCTGGGGGACATGAGTGGGGGCCTGCTGGCAGGTGCCCTGCACTGCTGGGGCGTGGGGGTGCAAGAGGACATGAGTGGGACATGAGTGGGGGCCTGTAGGCAGCTGCCCTGCACTGCTGGGGGGTGGGGGTGCAAGGGGACATGAGTGGGGGCCTGCTGGCAGGTTCCCCTCAGTGCTGGGGGGTGGGGGTGCAAGGGGCCATGAGTGGGACATGAGCGGGGGGCCTGCTCTGCTGGCAGGTGCCGTGCACTGCTTGGGGGGTGGGGGTGCAAGGGGACATGAGTAGGGACCTGCTGGCAGGTGCCCTGCACTGTTTGGGGGGTGGGGGTGCTGGGGGACATGAGTGGGGGCCTGCTGGCAGGTGCCCTGCACTGCTGGGAGTTGGGGGTGTAAGGTGGTAATGCGTTGGTGATCACTAGTGCAAGGTGACATGTGGCTTGGCTGGGGGGGCATGCCCATGGTGGATGGGCTGCCTGCGGGACATGACCAGGGGTGCAGAGTAGTCCCCTGTGGTGTGGTCTGCCTGCAGGGGCCGTGGAGGGTGTAGAGGGAACACCTTGGAGGACCCACACTGCCAATTCACGTGTAGGACTCCCCTGCACCCCCGAAATACACGTACCCCACTCGCACAGGGCCTATCGTGTGTGAAATTTCCCGCGCACCCCAGTAATACACGTACCCTGCTGAAATTGCGTGTTAAACTTCCCCGCACCTCAGAAATACACATACTCTGCTGAAATTGCGTGTGGAACTTCCCGCGCACCCCAGTAATACACGTACACTGATGAAATTGCATGTTAAACTTCCCCGCACCCCAGAAATACACATACCCTGCTGAAATCGCGTGTGGATCTTCTCGAGCACCCCAGTAATACACGTACCCTGCTGAAATCGCGTGTTAAACATCCCTGCACCCCAGAAATACACGTACCCTGCTGAAATCGCGTGTGGAACTTCCTGCGCACCCCAGAAATACACATACCCTGCAGAAATCGCGTGTGGAACTTCCCGCGCACCCCAGTAATACACGTACCCTGATGAAATCGCATGTTAAACTTCCCCGCACCCCAGAAATACACATACCCTGCTGAAATCACGTGTGGATCTTCTCGCGCATCCCAGTAATACACGTACTCTGCTGAAATTGCGTGTTAAACATCCCTGCACCCCAGAAATACACGTATCCTGCTAAAATCGCGTGTGGAACTTCCCGCGCACCCCAGAAATACACATACCCTGCAGAAATCGCGTGTGGAACTTCCCGCGCACCCCAGTAATACACGTACCCTGATGAAACCGCGTGTTAAACTTCCCCGCACCCCAGAAATACACATACCCTGCTGAAATCGCGTGTGGAACTTCCAGTGCACCCCAGTAATACACGTACCCTGCTGAAATTGCGTGTTAAACTTTCCCGCACCCCAGAAATACACGTACCAGGCTGAAATCGCGTGTGGAACTTCCCGCGCACCCCAGTAATACACGTACCCTGCTGAAATTGCGTGTTAAACTTCCCCGCACCCCAGAAATACATGTACCCTGCTGAAATCGCATGTGGAACTTCCCGCGCACCCCTGTAATACACGTACCCTGCTGAAATTGCGTGTTAAACTTCCCAGCACCCCAGAAATACACGTACCCTGCTGAAATCGTGTGTGGCACTTCCCGCGCACACCTGTAATACACGTAACCTGCTGTACTTGCGTGTTAAACTTCCCTGCACCCCAGAAATACACGTACCCTGCTGAAATCGCGTGTGGCACTTCCCGCGCACACCTGTAATACACGTAACCTGCTGTACTTGCGTGTTAAACTTCCCTGCACCCCAGAAATACACGTACCCTGCTGAAATCGCGTGTGGCACTTCCTGCGCACCCCAGTAATACACGTTCCCCGCTCGGCGTTTGCTGTTTGGCAGCCCTGTTTACTGGTCCAGGGTTAGCGCAGCCCTTTGCGCTGAATTGGGAATTTTGATGGCTTTTCCTTGCGCGAGGGCGTTCTTGGGGGCGTAACTGGCGCTGCTGCAGGGTCGCTGCGCCACTCTGCGCCACGGCTGGTTTTGGAGGCTAAAATCCATGAATTACCCTGCAGGTCTCTTCCCTGCTGATGAATGTTTTCTGTCCTTCACTTTAATTCTGTATTTGCAAATACATTGTTTCTCCTTTTTAGCTTCCCCATGTGCATTGCTGGAGTGTTTTAATCTGTCCATGTGTAATGTAGGTCTTTATTATTACAATTGAAATGACATTAGTATCCATTTGGTATGGCCCACACATAGGCCATAGTTAACACTTCTACCACAAGTAGGCCTCTCCTTTAAGATTATGTCATTTTAAATGTTGACAAGTAAGTGTTTTTATTTGTTACGAAGACAGATTGCTTGGCTTCACTTTAGATTTCCGGATCACATTATTGTGCTCCATTGAAGTCAATTTAACCTGCTGCTATCTGTCACTTTAAGTAAAATTGTAGCTTTTCATATTTTATAAAAGCAGCATTTTGGGCATATATTTCTTTTGCCATGCATTGGGAACGTCCAGCAATGTTAAGTTTTCAGGACCATTTTCCTTGACTTGAGCACCTGTCCATTTTGGTGAAGTTGAAAGAGGCCCATTTCTGTTCATGTCCAAGGACTTAAGTCAGAAAAAGAAGTGTTTTGGGCTGGCCTGCATTTTCCAAAGGCTAGCACCAGTCAGCTTCACTCTTACATACTGGCCTGGACTTGTCTCTTTAATTCTGACATTCAGGGGCTATATTTGCCCCCCCACCTGTAGTCTAATCTCAGCAACAAGACACAGTGGCGTTGAACAAAATATGGGGGTCCCCCTGCGAGCCATGCTGACTGCCCACCCACATCAGCTTCCCCAGAAACATTTCTGTTCCCAGCGCATCCGCTCCTGCTGGCCGCCACGGAAAGGGAAAACGGACTACTTTCTCCCTTTCCCGGCGGCCATTTGTTCCACTTTATTTTTTTCAGTTTCGAAACGCGTCGAAAGAGAAATAAAATGCCATTAGTACCCCGGTCTAACGGGCTGGGGTACTAATGGCTATAAGACCCTCGGCGGTGGGCCAATACCGCCCACGGGTCTGTAACTACAGCCCCAGAGGCATTACCTGGGGCGGTATTGGCCCGCCGCCTCGGGTCTTATTGCCACAGTAATCAATGCATTAAACACAAGCAGTGGCACAACATCATTGAGCTGACAGGGCTTTCAGCCCCCCTTCTACCCCTGAAATGCTGGGCTATGTTGACTCGACCTGGCTGACCTACTGAGCTGTTGCCTGACAGAACAGGACACAGACAATAAACGGTGCCTGGGTTTCGCCGTTAACAATTGCCCAGCAATTACTAACGTAAATCATTTCACTGTTAGTACCTGCATTAAAATGCATAATTAATTGTTAAGACTATTGAAATCGTGATTTTGGGATTAGTACTTGCAAGCCAGGGTTGTGATAAGAAGGGTAGAGAGGGGACAGAAGACCACTCATTCTCACACCAGTCCATAAGTGGGTGCTTTCAGACTTAAATGAGAGAGTTGACTACTTGTAACATTCAAACTGCACTAGAATAGTCTTATCAGAATGTGTAAAGTTAGATGCCCCCACACAAAAATGTTGCCCCTCCCCCACTGTCCTTGAAGTTAATGCCTCGCCCAACATTTTAAGGGTTAGACCTCACTCCTGAAATGTAGGTTTCGTTGTGCTCCTGAACACAATCACACACACCATTCACCATACACTCACACGCCCACCCAGATATCCATACATGTAAGTGTGTACTCTTTCACCATGCAGGCACACCCAGGCAGCCACCCATACATTTAAGTGTCCACCCTTTCACAATACACTCACACAGGCACGCTCAGGCAGCCACCTATACATTATGCAATCACGCATTCATGCACATTACATTATACACATCTAAACACACACACACGCTTACATGCACGCACAAATAAATTACATTTTCTTACCTTTAATCCATTGGTCCAGGGAACGAGGCTTTAAGCTCCCTGTAGCAGCCAGGAACACTTGAATCTGGAGTCGTCCATGTCATGGGGTGGAGGGGAGCCCTTTTACTTAAAAAATAAATGGTTTATTTTGAAGTCACCCTGACTTCATAAAGATATTTTTTCCATTGAAGGACTGAACCGTAACGGAATGAATTTATTTACGAAGGCAGTGACTTCAAAAATAAACAATTCATTTTTGAAGTCCTAAAGCACCTCTGACCCCATGACATGGAGGCCTCCATCGTGGAGACGTCCATGTCATGTGGTGGGCAGAATCCTCACACTTCAAAAATATATATATTTTTTTGTAGTCCCTCTGTCTTCATAACGAAATTATTTCTGTTAAAGAAATCATTATTTGTGAAGGAAGAGTGACATCAAAAACAAACCATTTTTTTAAATATTCTTTTTAAGGTTGTGGGATGTTTTTACCCATGCATCCAAGCCCTACCATAAAACTGTGCAGTACTGGCATGGAAAGCATCATGATGGCCAGAACTCCCCAGAGAGTGCACAGGGAAAACATGAAGAATAGGCTGCCACCCATTTTTGCCTATGTTGTGAGCTCAGGAGGGCACTGCCTAAAACCACCATTGGGCTACACACACAGTAGCCTGAAACCATTGGGAATGGCAATGCTGATTGCCAAAAAGCAACTCAGAACTGTGGGGAATTCATTTTCTTAATCCCGAAAATGGTCCCGAAACCACTATCAGAAAGCCGGCGTTTTAAAACCAACAGACTTTTGTGTAAAACTGAACAAATTAAACAAAACCAGGCCAAGGAAAGACTTGCTAAGAGGTGGATACAATGCACAACTATATTCTGAAATGACTTGAAGGAAGTAATTATTTAATGTATATGTACAAGTTGATTTAAACTGGGAACAAAAAGTGACATTTAGCTGAAACCTGGCTTAATGAAACTGGATTCTGCCTGACAACTACCCCCGACAGGAGGTGAAACCTGCTCAGCCACTCTTCCCAGGCCTAGCTGCATCCTGCTGCCCCTTGCCAAAAGGAGTTGACACCTCTCTGATTGAATTAAGGGAGGGGACCTGGGGACTGCAGAAAGTTGAACAAAGGCCTGTCCTGAACTCAGGCAAATGTTATATTGGGGGGGCCGTAAAGTGGCTTCCTCTTGGGGGAAACTGGGAGGGGCAGTGCCTCTGCTAGCCAGCTGAGCTTGGGGGAAGTGGATAAACCAGTTATTCCACCATGTGATGTGGGAAGCCACACCCCTTTTTGACCAGGGCATACTTTTAAAAAGATGGATAATTCATAGTACGGACCTGTCAAAATTATATAAATAATATCATTGTTCTTGTGATTTTTCTGTGCACGTTTTAAGAGGCGTTAGGACCCTGTGGTGTATTCTGGGGGGTTGCTAGCGGAAAATAGGGTCTCACTCCAAATGTATGCATGTTAAAAATCTGACACTTTAACATCAGAAACCCATCTCCCTGGTGCACATTTGTGTAAAATCTGGAAAGGTTTAGAGGTCGTTATCTGGATAAAAAGGGGAGAATTCTGTCATCAGTGGACATGACATCGTACAAAGACAGGGATCGGATGGTTTGGTGCTGCAGAAAATATGTAAACTGGACCTATAATATGAGAAAAATGGTACATAGATAAATATGTATTTGTGTGCAATTTGACAAGGGGAGGTTCCTCTGACCATAAAACCTACAGCATCACTCTGACACTCCATTTCTTCCACCCAATCAAGGGAGAGAGGAAAGCTTGGCCAATGATAAGTGAGAGGGACAGGCTTAGCTAGGCCCAGGCACACACCCATTTTCAAAACACATAAAAAGGGCCACAGAAACCCAGGTAGAGGACATTCAATTCCATTTTCTGCGGGACGCTCTGCCGGGAGACTCCAGACTTCACATCCATCAATCTTCAAAGACCAGAACTTTACTTCAGAACTTAAATTTAGGGCCTAAACCCACAAATTGAGAACTCTTCTCAGCAGGCCTCAGCATCCTTAAAGTCATTTGCAAACTATTCCACAGCCGGGCGAGCTGTCTGAATTCTTTTGCCATGAACAATTGCTAGAGACCAGGCCAGAGATCCAGAGAACCACAGGCCGCTGTATCCAGAGAGCTGACCCAGACCTCTGTGAGCAGAACCGGTGCCTGATTGACCCGCCGAGCAGAGAGAACCGAAGTCCAGTCCAGTTGACCAGAACCGTGACGAGGCCCATTCATTTCAAAATTAGGAGTGAGTATCCGCCAGAACTGTGCAGAACCCAATCTCTTAGTTAAAATAATCTAATTCAAGCTATTTTAACCTAAGTAGAACTGCCTCCTAGAAATCGTGTCATCTGTCATTTTTAAAGCTGCACAACTGTCACCTGTCAATTCTGCAGCTGCAAGCTGTCACCTGTCATTTTGAGTTTTACTTTAAATCCGAAAATCTACCTTTATTAAACCGTTTGTGCTAGGAACGAGATTTAACTTTCATCTGAAAGCTTAGAATCTAGGCTTTCCAACGAACCTAGAACCTATACTTTTTCCACAATCGCGATTTACGCACTCGCGAAATTTACCGCGATTTGCGATTTTGGCTCAATTTCTCCACTTGTCAAAATAGCAGCTCCGTTCTTTCCTTTGTTAAAATCCGTTTGCAACCTGGTAATAACTCATAGAGCATTGCTAAAGTGAGCCTGAACTAATATAAAGTAACTCTCCCTCAGCCTGAACCTCCTGCAGGGAATTAAAATCAATTTTAGCATTTTCACTTCATTGCCACCACATTTCAAAGTAATTCGACTGTGTTTAAAACTCATACCTGTTTTCTCTAAGCTTGCTGGGGGTACTGGAATTGTGTATTGCATTATAAAGTTTGATTTGTTGGGATTCTTGAAGACTGTGTGCTCTCCTTCCATTTCTTACATTGCATAGGGGGGGAGTGAATTGTCAAGGAAAAGTGATTACATTGTCGTTTGTTGAAGCCATATCAAGTTATTTTCTGTACTGCATTTCATTCATCATTGCGTTTCCTTGAACCATATAAAGCATTCTTTCCCACCTTATTCTTCTGTTCCTATTCATAAGTTACCTCTTGCTGATTACTGCTCATATTCACAAGTGTAATATCCATTATCAATTTATTTATAGAAGTGTGATATATATATATATATATATATATATATATATATATATATATATATATATATATAGTTTAAATTTTCAAATAAACCTTTTAATTTGCAAAACAAACCTACTTCTTGGCTCAGTGGGGTGAGGGGGATTCTAAGAGGGGGGTATTATACAAGGGTTGTCATCCAGAGTACTGAACTGGACATAAAAATACATCAATAAGGGTTTTCCTCAGCATCCCAGACTAGGCATTGACTTAGCTGTAGTGTTGATTGAATATCGCTTACAAGGTCGATGGAGCCCCGTCTGAGAACATGTGGTGACGGCCGCCCGCACCACAGGTGATGTGGGGGTCCCTGCTACGCCAGTGATGAGCCATTGAATGAAGGTCAGAATATTACACTAACTCTCCCCACTGATGAAAATGCATACAATTCAAAAAATACCACTCATTCCAGCATATTCGCTGATGTGACATATTTATAACTAAAACACACATTTGACATGTTCTGCATTTTTACTTCATTTTTACAGGGGCACTTAAAGCTTTACATTACCCTCCGCCGGGCCATACTGGGCAATATGGACCTGTAAACCTCAATAAACGTGCTCTTCAGGACCATTACAGTCAGTACACCTCTTTGGGCGGGAATCTATAAAGCTTAATTATATATGGAAAAGATCAGCAATACTGGGAGTCTGCATAGATACCTTTGAATTAACATACTATGAGACAATTGGAAACATATTTGTGTTAACATTACATTATCCCTACGAGCTGTACTAATTAATTAAAGGGATGTAGCGAAAGAAGAATTTTAAATTATTTTGATTGCCACAGAAAAGTGTTAACTGATTTAAATACATTCAAACAATGGGTCTTTTGCACATATTCTATGGCCATGCTGCACAATGAGACACTGAAGCAAACGCATAGATTGCACAATGATTACATTGGATTTGTATTTCTTATTTTCAGAGTTCAAGTTCAATCAGAGGTTCTTGGTGCTGTGGTATAAATACAGGAGTGTGGAATGATAAAGCAAGAGAGGCGTAAAGAAAAAGATGGCAGGCATGTTAGTAATAACAAAAACGAGTTTTGAAAGCAGGAAATGGACTAACCGTTATACAACAGCCATTTTGCTGAAGGCGTTTTTGGAGGATGGTAATGGGGAATCATGAGTGTGGGCAGATACCTACCGAGACACCCCATGCATGTCTCAGTGAGACGTTACCATCAGCATGAGTCATCTAAACACTGGACCATACCATAATCTACTGCTCCATACTTTCCTGATAATCAGTCATCAAGTGCCGGCACATGGACACCATTCTAATTCTCCCTGGCAGCAGTATATTCAGTGTCTGGGCTCAGCCTCCAGTTCTTACCATCCCCAGCTGCAGGTCAACCTCGCCACACCACCTCCACCACTGTAGGTCACATTGCATCAGAGGGTCTTCTTCCTTCCGTATTACAACATGTTCAAACTGGGATGTAATGAATACGCGGATGCAATTGATTGGTCATACCGATCTTGTAATGCAGATTGTAAAGGCTAGTGACTGCATCATTTACGGGCTCCCTGGATTACAGTAATGGGATCTATCTCAGACAACCTGACTTTCGGATTGACCGACTGCAATTGCTTCAAAATCCCGCAGCACCTCTGGCACTGGGAGCAGCAAGAATGGCTCATTCCACCAGCCTTCGTCGCCAGCTTCATTGGCAACCAAGTAAGAGCTGTATTCAATTCAAGGTTCTATGTATTTTGCATCAGGCTTTCTACAATACAGGGGCTGAATAGATGCGTTCTAAACTGACCAAATATATCCACCAAGGCAGCTGAGGTCCACCTCCCTGAATTTCTTTAAAGTTCCCAGTTTCCGTACGGCTCGGTTGGGGGGGGGGGCTTCTTTTCGGTTTTGGCATCTTGACATGGCAACTCCCTCCTTCCACTGCTTCGGGACATTACAGACCTTATGAATTATCGTAGCCCCTTAAAAGCCCATTTATTTTGAATCTCTTACTCGCCCTTTTTTCTGGTGAAATCTTATATCTGACTGTTTTTCTGCTCTGTCTCCTGCAACGCCTATATGCCTTTGGGCCTTTTGTTTGCGCTTTATACATTCTAAATACATTAATGGATGTTTCATCTTCAAAGTTTTTGTAGTGCTTTATGGTTTCAGACACCCAAGAGGACTGAGAGTGAAATTGGGAATTTTTAGACATTGGTTTTGCCAATATTTAGTTAAAACAAATGCTGGTGTTTATGGGAGGACAGTCAGCAGTATATACATTATGCCATTTGCCTACTTGCTGGATGTTTTCTTTTAGAAGGCAGCTTCTAATATTAAACACTGCTTGCTAGTTAACAGTGTTACACGCACCAATGTCAACCTCTCGGGGAGGGAGGGAGGGAGAAATAAAATAATGTGCCCAACTACTCTAGCTATTTTAGCCGCCAGTTTGTCTTAAGCAACTGTTCATATTTGCATTAACAATTTACAAAATATGCTTGGTAAACCAGACACATATTGTATTGCTGTTTATAGATTACTACACAAGGTATGCATACTCTGCACAGGTACTGTAGACAGACATGATAACACACTCATCAATTGTTGAAAATCAATGGCCCTGTAGGTCGCTGTTCCGAGTTGTGTATCGTTTGATGTGCTTTGCACTCTGCCGTAAACTGCATGGTGTATGGGCGCGTGTGGCTTGCTGACATACTGCAGAGCAGACGTGAAGGGCTGGCAAGATTTGGATTGCGGCAGCAAACTAGGTGCTTCTGTGCTCTCTCACCAGCGGTCACCTTACCTAGTCACGGTACAGTGCGTTGCATTGCATTGTGGTGCAAATATCTTGGAACCGAGCGTCCTAGGGCCTTTAAACAAGGTTTTCACAAAGTTTTGTTCCTCCCATTGAGACGCTGAAAATTAGCTTTGGCAGGTCCTTCTACAACCACATTGATTTTTTACTGATTTCAGTCAACCGTGTGAAGGGGCAGAAATATGTGGGAAATGGGGGGTGTCCAATTGTCATGTAGCCAGTAATGTCCGGAGGGTTCTAACAGGCAACTATGCAAAATGTGGTGCTGTTTGGTGGAACGGTGTGGAATTGTAAAAGGAATAACTAACAGATGTCTTGTATATATTTAGAGAGATTAGGTCAGCACTGTAAATTGGTCAGTTCACATACAGAATCTAAAAGGTCTTCAAACGCATTTGAGCCTACCCTTATTAAAACATGAACGCTGTTTAAATGTGTGATCTCAACACATGGTTCACCGGCATCATGGAAATGCCCACATAATAGGACTAGAGAAGGATGTTTGGATGCAACACAATATTAACACAGTACTTGCGTGCCATACACTTTTGTAATACCAGTAACACGCAATGTGCTCTTTCGTCAATATGGTACCCATATGTCGACAAGTTACTCATTATGCCTTTACTTCACATTGTCCCCTATCGTGGGTACAGCAAAAAGGCAATTAACTGCCCAAATCTACTCTTTGCATGGTGTGGTGCTAGATGCATACCCCACGACTCAGCTGTGACTGTTTAGCCAAACACAACATGTCACATTATCTTTTGTCCTGCTGCAGAGGTAGTACTGAATGCCAATTTTTTTTTAATAATATATTTGATTGATTTAACAACAAACACAATCAACAAGAAAACAACGAAACAAAATCAAGACATATGCATTCAAAAAGAGTGAATCAGCAATAAAGCATAGTTGAAGTCTGACAAGTTCCGCCTATAACCGCCTCCCTATGTTCAAAAGCATGTTCCTTTGAAATGTCAAAGATTACAGGGAGTCGCGGTCCTCCCATTTCCCCCAAATTTTGGATGCTTTAGTAGGGCAGCCCCTTGCTTTGTAGACTCTGTGTTCCAGCATTGCACATGTGTCCATATCATCTGCCCACTGATCCAGTGTTGTGGGTTGCGGAGCGCCCCATTTCTGTGTGATTTTTCGCTTCATTAGTCCTGAGTCTGTTGCGAGGAGCAACCCTTCCCATTCGTTCGCAGTGCTTTTGCTGGGTTTACCCACTAGCAGTATTTTCGGGTTTAGTGCTATATTGCGACCTAGTATTCCAGTTCCCTGTACCATTCCCCCCAGAAGGTCTGAATATGAGGGCATTCCCATAGGATATCTGTGAATGTTCCAGTTTCTCTCCCGCATCGGAGGCAAAACGGCTTTGGGGCAGGCTTCCATTTGTGTATCATAGTTCTAGGATAGTATATTCTATGTAGGATTTTGAGTTGCACCAGACGGAGCCTGGAAGAGATGGCGATTTCCCTGGGGTGCATTAGGATCTGGATCCAGTCCTCCGGATCTATGACACCCACATTCTCTTCCCACTTAGATTTAAGGTGAGGGAGCTCCGGACTGGCAAAGGAAGACATGGTGTTATATAATATAGAGGTGCTGTTGGCAGGAATGTATGCCGGAAATATATTACGTTATATGGGTGTATACTCTGGAATGGCAGAGCCTGTCTGGATATGTGTTCGTAAGGTGTGATCCAGTTGGGTATGGTGATATTGTTCGGTTGTTGGAAGCTGAAATTTTAGTTACAGTGCTTCGAATGAGGCGATCTCCCCGCCCGCCAGGACGTCCCCAATCTTGGTGATACCGGCATCCTCCCACTTGGACCATGGTTTAAGTTTCCCAAGCTCTGTCAGATTACCCTTGTGCCACAAGGGTTGTGCGGTGGTGATCTTATCTTTCCAGCCCACAAAGGCGTGTGCCCGTCATCTAACAAGGAGGGGTTCAGTGGGGATGCCAGGGTGCTGTATAGAGTGGCATAAAAGTCAGCAAAAGCCTTTGTTATTTCACGGTCTGAGTGGCATCCTCCGTCTTGCAGGGTTATAATTTCTCTGACATGGCGCTGACCCTCGTCTCTCCTCTCAAACCAGGCCAGCATTTTCCCAGCTTTGTCCCCTTGTTCATAGACCCTTGCTCTGGACTCCAAATGTGCATGTTTAGCGTTATCTAATTCGATGTTCCGAAGCCTCTCTCTAGCGCCCTTAAAGGATCTGAGGGTCTCAAAGCTCGGGTCAAGAACGTATTTGGCCTCCCAGTCACTCATTTCGGCTTCTGCCTTCACTAGCTCCCGAAGCCGTTCCTTCTTTTTGTTTGCAGTCCAGGAGATTACCTCCCCACTCAGCACTGCTTTGTAGGCCTCCCAAATAATAACAGGGTTATCTACCGTAGTGGTGTTGTTTTCAAAGTATTCATTAGTTGCTTCTGTGAGTCTGTCAACAAACTCGGGGAAGCCCAAATAATAGTTGTTCAATCTCCATGACTTGGGGGAGCCACACCCCGCATGCCCAACACTATCGTCAGGGGAAAGTGGTCTGAGATGCCGCGTGAAAGTAGATCCGCAGCGGTCGTTCTGTGTATGTCGGTTCTTGGGAGGAGGAAATAATCCAGTCTGGACAAGGAGCCATGAGCCCCGGAGTGCAATGAGTAAGCCTCTGTGTCAGGGTGAAGATGTCACCACACATCTCGGAGGCCCAAGGCTGATGCGAATTTGGCTAAATTATTCGGATTGCGGTCCCTGATGTGAGTGCGATCTTTACTGTTACACATGACGTCATTAAAGTCGCCCCCCAAGACCCACATGTCGGGTTGGTGTTTTGCCATGAGGATAACCAGGTCTTTTAATAATTCTTCCCCCAACCCTGGCGGAGAGTACACTGATGCAATGGCTAAAGTTTCTTCCCCTAGCTTTCCAATGGCCACCACATAGCGACCCCTGGCATCTCGCTCTACTGTTAGTACTACTTTCAGTAGAATGGAAGGCACTTGTGTATCAGTATGAGTGTCCCTCTGGATCCCATAGAATATCCTGCATGTAATCCTACTCGGTAGTTAGTTCTCCGAAAGAGGGTGCAGTTACTCCCGGCTAAGTGTGTTTCATTAAGTAGGGCAATGTCTGGGGAGTGTCTGTTCAGGAATTGCAACACAAGACGTCTCTTAATTTCGGAGCCTAGTCCATTCACGTTCCATGTGATCAGTTTGAGAGACTTGGGTCACTAAGGAGGTGGTGAATGGGTCAGTGTGGGTGCCATATGTAGTTTGTAGGGTTGGATTCACAAGTTTTGTGGAGTCGTCTTATGGGGGCATTATGAGGGGGTTGGTCCCGGAGGGGGTAGCCTCTGACGGTATGTGCTGATTCGTATGATTCATTCACCTCTTGAATGAACACAAACTTTAGGTTAATACAAAAACAATATAAATTATCCCATTCCCACACCCTATACTCCACCCCAACACGAAGTACCTGTCGCCCGAACATAGTTGGAACCTAATTTAAAAATACAGGTCAACAACAAGTGGTGATAACTATCATGGGGTTCCGTGCTTATCATGGGGTTCCGTGCTTACCGGGGTCGCCAGCTCTACTGTAAGCACAACCCTCCTCCTCATTGTCAGGTCGGTCGAATGGCGACCTTTTGGTTCTGGATTCTTGCGAGTATTGTTTGCTTGAGCAAGTCTGAGTTACTTATCAATCGTTGCCTTCAATCGATGGTGCATCTATCTCTCGTTGTGGGCACTCCGGCGGCACTCTCTCTGGTCTCGGTCTGTTTCTACCAATGTCTTGTCTCCGATACGATCTCCAGTCGCCTTCCAGGTTTGTTTCGGCCCAGTTCCATGCATCCTTAGGATCCGAAAAGTGCACGGTTGCACCATTGTGGTAGATTTTCAATCGTGCGGGGAACATAAGCCTGTATTCAACATTGAGGACTTGCAGGCATTTTTAAGTGGGTACAATGCAAAACTATATTCTGAAATGACTTGAAGGAAGTAATTATTTAATGTATATGTACAAATTGTAAGTTGATTTAAACTGGGAACAAAAAGTGACATTTAGCTGAAACCTGGCTTAATGAAACTGGATTCTGCCTGACAACTACCCCCGACAGGAAGTGAAACCTGCTCAGCCACTCTTCCCAGGCCTAGCTGCATCCTGCTGCCCCTTGGCAAAAGGAGTTGACACCTCTCTGATTGAATTAAGGGAGGGGACCTGGGGACTGCAGAAAGTTGAACAAAGGCCTGTCCTGAACTCAGGCAAATGTTATATTGGGGGGGCCGTAAAGTGGCTTCCTCTTGGGGGAAACTGGGAGGGGCAGTGCCTCTGCTAGCCAGCTGAGCTTGGGGTAAGTGGATAAACCAGTTATTCCACCATGTGATGTGGGAAGCCACACCCCTTTTTGACCAGGGCATACTTTTAAAAAGATGGATAATTCATAGTACGGACCTGTCAAAATTATATAAATAATATCATTGTTCTTGTGATTTTTCTGTGCACGTTTTAAGAGGCGTTAGGACCCTGTGGTGTATTCTGGGGGGTTGCTAGCGGAAAATTGGGTCTCACTCCAAATGTATGCATGTTAAAAATCTGACACTTTAACATCAGAAACCCATCTCCCTGGTGCACATTTGTTTAAAATCTGGAAAGGTTTAGAGGTCGTTATCTGGATGAAAAGGGGAGAATTCTGTCATCAGTGGACACGACATCGTACAAAGACAGGGATCGGATGGTTTGTTGCTACAGAAAATATGTAAACTGGACCTATAATATGAGAAAAATGGTACATAGATAAATATGTATTTGGATCAGAAATAGATTTGTGTGCAATTTGACAAGGGGAGGTTCCTCTGACCATAAAACCTACAGCATCACTCTGACACTCCATTTCTTCCCCCCAATCAAGGGAGAGAGGAAAGCTTGGCCAATGATAAGTGAGAGGGGCAGGCTTAGCTAGGCCCAGGCACACACCCATTTTCAAAACACATAAAAAGGGCCACAGAAACCCAGGTAGAAGACATTCAATTCCATTTTCTGTGGGACGCTCTGCCGGGAGACTCCAGACTTCACATCCATCAATCTTCAAAGACCAGAACTTTACTTCAGAACTTAAAGTTAGGGCCTAAACCCACAAACTGAGAACTCTTCTCAGCAGGCCTCAGCATCCTTAAAGTCATTTGCAAACTATTCCACAGCCGGGCGAGCTGTCTGAATTCTTTTGCCAAGAACAATTGCTAGAGACCAGACCAGAGATCTAGAGAACCACAGGCCGCTGTATCCAGAGAGCTGACCCAGACTGCTGTGAGCAGAACCGGTGCCTGATTGACCCGCCGAGCAGAGAGAACCGAAGTCCAGTCCAGTTGACCAGAACCGTGACGAGGCCCATTCATTTCAAAATTAGGAGTGAGTATCCGCCAGAACTGTGCAGAACCCAATCTCTTAGTTAAAATAATCTAATTCAAGCTATTTTAACCTAAGTAGAACTGCCTCCTAGAAATCGTGTCATCTGTCATTTTTAAAGCTGCTCAACTGTCACCTGTCAATTCTGCAGCTGCAAGCTGTCACCTGTCATTTTGAGTTTTACTTTAAATCCGAAAATCTACCTTTATTAAATCATACGTATCTCCGGAACCGTTTGTGCTAGGAACGAGATTTAACTTTCAACTGAAAGCTTAGAATCTAGGCTTTCCAACGAACCTAGAACCTATACCGCAATCGCAATTTACGCACTCGCGAAATTTACCGCGATTTGCGATTTTGGCTCAATTTCTCCACTTGTCAAAATAGTAGCTCCGTTATTTCCTTTGTTAAAATCCGTTTGCAACCTGGTAATAACTCATAGAGCATTGCTAAAGTGAACCTGAACTAATATAAAGTAACTCTCCCTCAGCCTGAACCTCCTGCAGGGAATTAAAATCAATTTTAGCATTTTCACTTCATTGCCACCACATTTCAAAGTAATTCGCCTGTGTTTAAAACTTATACCTGTTTTCTCTAAGCTTGCTGGGGGTACTGGAACTGTGTATTGCATTATAAAGTGTGATTTGTTGGGATTCTTGAAGACTGTGTGCTCTCCTTCCATTTCTTACATTGCATAGGGGGGGAGTGAATTGTCAAGGAAAAGTGATTACATTGTCGTTTGTTGAAGCCATATCAAGTTATTTTCTGTACTGCATTTCATTCATCATTGCGTTTCCTTGAACCATATAAAGCATTCTTTCCCACCTTATTCTTCTGTTCCTATTCATAAGTTACCTCATTCTGATTACTGCTCATATTCACAAGTGTAATATCCATTATCAATTTATTTATAGAAGTGTGATATATATATATATATTGTTTAAATTTTCAAATAAACCTTTTAATTTGCAAAACAAACCTACTTCTTGGCTCAGTGGGGTCAGAGGGATTCTAAGAGGGGGGTGTTATACAAGGGTTGTCATCCAGAGTACTGAACTGGACATAAAAATACATCAATGAGGGTTTTCGTCAGCATCTCAGACTAGGCATTGACTTAGCTGTAGTGTTGATTGAATATCGCTTACAAGGTCGATGGAGCCCCGTCTGAGAACATGTGGTGACGGCCGCCCGCACCACAGGTGATGTGGGGGTCCCTGCTACGCCAGTGATGAGCCATTGAATGAAGGTCAGAATATTACACTAACTCTCCCCACTGATGAAAATGTATACAATTCAAAAAATACCACTCATTCCAGCATATTCGCTGATGTGACATATTTATAACTAAAACACACATTTGACATGTTCTGCATTTTTACTTCATTTTTACAGGGGCACTTAAAGCTTTACATTACCCTCCGCCGGGCCATACTGGGCAATATGGACCTGTAAACCTCAATAAACGTGCTCTTCAGGACCATTACAGTCAGTACACCTCTTTGGGCGGGAATCTATAAAGCTTAATTATATATGGAAAAGATCAGCAATACTGGGAGTCTGCATAGATACCTTTGAATTAACATACTATGAGACAATTGGAAAAATATTTGTGTTAACATTACATTATCCCTACGAGCTGTACTAATTAATTAAAGGGATGTAGCAAAAGAAGAATTTTAAATTATTTTGATTGACACAGAAAAGTGTTAACTGATTTAAATACATTCAAACAATGGGTCTTTTGCACATATTCTATGGCCATGCTGCACAATGAGACACTGAAGCAAACGCATAGATTGCACAATGATTACATTGGATTTGTATTTCTTATTTTCAGAGTTCAAGTTCAATCAGAGGTTCTTGGTGCTGTGGTATAAATACAGGAGTGTGGAATGATAAAGCAAGAGAGACGTAAAGAAAAAGATGGCAGGCATGTTAGTAATAACAAAAACGAGTTTGGAAAGCAGGAAATGGACTAACCGTTATACAACAGCCATTTTGCTAAAGGCGTTTTTGGAGGATGGTAATGGGGAATCATGAGTGTGGGCAGATACCTACCGAGACACCCCATGCATGTCTCAGTGAGACGTTACCATCAGCATGAGTCATCTGAACACTGGACCATACCATAATCTACTGCTCCATACTTTCCTGATAATCAGTCATCAAGTGCCGGCACATGGACACCATTCTAATTCTCCCTGGCAGCAGTATATTCAGTGTCTGGGCTCAGCCTCCAGTTCTTACCATCCCCAGCTGCAGGTCAACCTCGCCACACCACCTCCACCACTGTAGGTCACATTGCATCAGAGGGTCTTCTTCCTTCCGTATTACAACATGTTCAAACTGGGATGTAATGAATACGCGGATGCAAATGATTGATCATACCGATCTTGTAATGCAGATTGTAAAGGCTAGTGACTGCATCATTTACGGGCTCCCTGGATTACAGTAATGGGATCTATCTCGGACAACCTGACTTTCGGATTGACCGACTGCAATTGCTTCAAAATGCCGCAGCACCTCTGACACTGGGAGCAGCAAGAATGGCTCATTCCACCAGCCTTCGTCGCCAGCTTCATTGGCAACCAAGTAAGAGCCGTATTCAATTCAAGGTTCTATGTATTTTGCATCAGGCTTTCTACAATACAGGGGCTGAATATATGCGTTCTAAACTGACCAAATATATCCACCAAGGCAGCTGAGGTCCACCTCCCTGAATTTGTTTAAGGTTCCCAGTTTCCGTACGGCTCGGTTGGGGGAGGGGGCTTCTTTTCGGTTTTGGCACCTTGACATGGCAACTCCCTCCTTCCACTGCTTCGGGACATTACAGACCTTATGAGTTATCGTAGCCCCTTAAAAGCCCATTTATTTTGAATCTCTTACTCGCCCTTTTTTCTGGTGAAATCTTATATCTGACTGTTTTTCTGCTCTGTCTCCTGCAACGCCTATATGCCTTTGGGCCTTTTGTTTGCGCTTTATACATTCTAAATACATTAATGGATGTTTCATCTTCAAAGTTTTTGTAGTGCTTTATGGTTTCAGACACCCAAGAGGACTGAGAGTGAAATTGGGAATTTTTAGACATTGGTTTTGCCAATATTTAGTTAAGTAAAGGGCGAGAAGCAGAAAACGAGGACTGTTTCGCTGTGCTGCTTGGATCTCTATTGACTGCCTTTTCAAGTTCCCTGAACTTTTGCAGCCCCGTAGCCCGTTGGAAGAGCTGCGCGCCCACACTGAGGCTGTGTGTTGAGCGGCGCGTGTGTGAGGGCTGGGGCACTGTGCCTTTAAACATTTGGCCTGCAGACGTACCGCCCATAGGAAGTGACTCATAAAAGGGGAAGAGCATCACCCTTGTGGCGTGAAGCCCGAGTGAGTAAAGGGCGAGAAGCAGAAAACGAGGACTGTTTCGCTGTTTGCTGCTTTGCGGAGTGGCAATCTCCGTAGTTTATGGCAGCTAGAGCTGCACGCTCCGCTAGTAGGAAAAACAGTGCTGTGCACTCACTGGTTTTCGTGGAAAAAAACGAGACTTTTGGGCCACGTTTACGCAGCGCTAAAACAAGCATGGCGCTTCTTCATCAGTCAGACAAAGTGTTGGAGCTGCCTGTATCAAGCCAAGCAGATACAGAACTCGGACTGGCGGAGCCAGGCGCTGCAACCTCCCTGATGGACGTCTTTGTCTCTTCCGGTTCCGGTAATCCTTGAAATGAGATGGAGCCCCCGTCAGCCGACAGCTGTCCCCCGCCGAGTGACGCGAGCGTAGCGCGGCCCCTCGGAGGAGAGGAAACGCCGCTCGCTCCAGGTGAGGAGGTATTAGTGGGCGGTGGGGGGGGTGAACGTGTTGGTCGGACTGTCTGCTTGTGCTTCCCCGGAAAATGGACTAGAGCTGCGAGCCCTTCTGCCGGCCAAAGCCCCCCTGGCCCCTTTCGGGGTGGAGGGGTGCAACGACCAATCTGGGCGGCAGCCCCAGATAAATTCACTTGAAAGAAAAACGGACAGTTCAGTCTTAAATGGCCCTATACAGGTCGTCATTTTGCAACATTCTCCGCCGGAGTCTTGCACTGTGCTGGACGCAGAGGTTTCGCCGCGGTTTGGCCCCGGAGAGGACGTGCAGCCCACCGTCTCGAGGAACCTGGACCTTGAATCATCTAAAACCCCCAGGGCTGCGAGGCCAAAGGATAGCCAAACCAAACCCTCCCATGTTTCGTTAAATACTGTTTATTACAGGAAAAAGGGAGGGCCGTCGCGTAGGAAACGATGCGCGCACCAAAAGCCAAAGATGGGGTTCAAAGTTTTGATATCAAAACGCCAAAAATCTACGCACGCCGATGACAGGTCTGCAAATCAATCAGAGGTCGCCCAACCAAACTTGCCTATAACCAACAGATTTTTTGCTAAATTCTTAAAGAAGCTACCTTCAACCTCGGAAGAAATCTCGGATGCCGAGATGTTGGGAGCGGTCTCGGACCAAATCCCGGTCACAGCACCTGCACAAACAAATGATGAGAGAGCCGTGCTTTCGTTAAAACCGGTGAGTTTTTCCTTTTCCAACATGGTCCCAAACGCGAACATTAGGTGGCATTTTGGGTCCCCAAGTCCTGCACACCTTCCATCTTCGAGGCAACTTCCAAGCTTATCAACAAACCTATCGAAAGGGCAAAGTGGTTTCGGCCAAATGCCTGGGTCAGACACACAACCTCTTTTGGCCAAAAACCATGACACTGGAAATTCAGTGACCTCGGCCCCAAATGCAGGACAAAGCCATTCTACTCTCAAGAGTACTTTTCAGACTGATGAGATCCAACGCCCCCTGACAATTTGCAGTGAGGTGGAAAGTGACGCAGAAGACAATCAGTCCGAACAATCTTTGTTCATATTTAATCCCTGCTCGACTGAAACAAATGCCGAGGGGACCGCGACAAAGACTGCGGGCTTGGGACTAGGGCAAGAGGATATCCAGCCCAATTCGGAGCCTGATAACATTCCTTTTCCAGTCCAAGCCTCGAACCATCGAAATTCAATTGGCTTGGGAAAGAGACCTAGCCTCGACGCTCCAAGGACCTCTTCAACTTCAAGAGGAGGGACAAACGACTGTAATAGCCATACGGCGCCCAGTCCAACGAGAAATCGGCGTTCCAGCGAATTTATAGGAAATCCATCTAAGGACCCTTCGCCAAAGAAGACTGACTTAAGATTAATTATGTCTACAGTAACGTTGGCGATGGCACCGTTCTGTAAACTATACGAGTCGATAAACGACTCCTTGAAAGACCATACATCTATTACAGCGATGATGAACAGTCGTTTCATTTTCCTAGAAGGCTATATTAACGCCTTGAACAACAAAATGGGAAAAATCAACACGGACGAATGTCCGGGGAAGACGAGAGCTAGGTCACTCGAGACACGACCTCTTCCTTCAGACGCCAGTACCCAGACCTTCGAAGATGGGCTGATTGTCGACCTTGAGGATTTTATCCCGGAGGGAGATAAGGAGTCCCCTGCTAGGGGTTCTTTAATAACCAAAGCAGGGGGCACGGCAGCAAAAACCAATGGATCGATTTTCAACGATCAAATCTCAATTTCATCTGAAATCGATAGTGTATCAGCATCAAAAGGCCCTTTCTTTAAACAAAAGCTAACGACAAGCAAGCTTCCCGTTGCAGAAGCAAATAGTAGCAAAAAAGTGCCTCTAAATGAGAAGGGAAAGCCTAAATTGCCCGACAAACTATTGGGCAGAACAGTTCAAGGAAAAGGAGATAAAGTGAACTACTCAACTAAGGAAACAGACGACGTCATAGCCGGTATTCAAACAGCCTCTAATGAGGACAACCGAGAAACAGACGTGGACTTGTTAAACTTCAGTGTCTACACACTGTCTGATGACCAAGATGAGACTCCAGATCCAAATTGTACTATGGAGGAAAACCTCCATTTTCAAACCTTAGAGAGTCGTTGTAGGAACCTGCAAAACAAAGCTAGCGGGGGGCCTGAAGTGCTGAAGAAGATCCCGGAAAAAAGACAACACGCACGAAATCTAGATTACGACCGGCCGAAGATCAGTCCGTTAAAAGTCCGCGGGAGAAATGGGTCTCAAAACAACATCTTTGTTTCCAGAAGGAACTCTCCCCAAGGGTCCAGATGGGTGCATGCGACAAGGTCCAAAGACGCCCCAGCAACAAGAAAAAATGCGGAAGCATCTGCAAAAGACAAGCAGAATCGACATAACCCCAGATCTAGCCCAAAACAAAAATCGGTAAGGCCTGGAGCTCAGCCTCTTAGAACCAAACGTAATTTCCTTATTGAACAATTACCAGATAACAACAAATATATTATATTAAACAGAGGATTTTTGTTGCAACTTCTCAAATGTATTCCTTCCCTCAGGAAAGTCGAAACCAAGGATTTAACGAGGGTAGAACCATTCCATCAAGGGAAACTAGCGAGTGCTTACCTTCATGTCCATACGAATTGGGCAAAAACCAGACTAGCAGAGGCAGCCGAACACCTTTTAAAGCTGGGATTCGACTTGTTCGAACTAGAAGAAGGTGTGCCTTCATCTACGCGGCGCGAATCATCCGAACAGTTGGGATTAAATACACCCCCGCATCTTGAAAATGTGAGTATTAAACCGAAGTTGTCTAAAAGAGATCTGGAGGACAGAGGCTTGGAGCGACAGGTTCGCTCTTTTGGAAAAATCAACGCGGATCTAACAGCAGAAATCCAGCAGACAAACCGCTACGATTTTGGGAGTCAACGACCCTGGGGAGAACCCACAAGAGAGGAAGTGGTTTACAAAGACCTGTTGGGAATAGGAAGACGCCCTCGCGGCCCTACGGCCACAATCCAACGGACAATAACCCAATCTTTGGGTAAGGAAGGCTCCGACATGAAGGACACTTCAAAACAAGCCCCATTGTTGCAATCTTGGGCATGGCTACCAAAGGCTCTCACACAACATAAGGTTCAATAGCAATCCGCCAGCCACTTCCTCACACCCCTTCCCATACAACAGACACGGGGAAAAGAAGTTCTCTCCCCGGGGTCATGGAATACGCGCGGTTTTCAACATCTGACGAACGAAGGGGATGTAAATTTGAGATGCTTGGATATAATCTGCTTACAAGAGACCTGGATGACGGAACGTCCATCCATCGATGGCTACGACTTGGCCCATGCGCCAGCAATCAAAGGTTCCCTTGGGCGCCCTTCCTCAGGCCTCGTTACGGCAATCCGGTGCGGCTCAGGACTACAACACCTAAAAATCTTACATTCATCTACTTACTTGCTGGCCACAGAAGTCAGCTGGATAACTGGACGGGGGCAACTTCAAAACACAGCCCCTAATTATTATAAACATCTACTGGAATCCGACAGCCTTGAGCGATGTCTCTTTTATTGCCCTGTCTAGAGAGACCATTAACGAAGTCCTGGTGAACAATCCGGAAGCACTGTTGGTTATCTGTGGAGACTTAAATGCTACTTGGGTGCCGCTCGAAGTAGTAGAGCATCCCCCTCTCTTTTCATCCCTCAGAAACAAACGAGGGGACAAATGGTTATCTTTGATGTCAGCGTGCGACCTGCTGAGTGCAGGTGATCTTTTCTCTAGACAAGGGAGACCCTTTACTTGGGAAAGAGGAAATTTGCACGCGGACATTGACCATATCTTCATTAGTAGACATTTGTCTACTCTTACAACATCATTCGAAGTACTAAAAACCAAGGAGAGTGATCACAACTTGTTGGTGTTAAACTGGAAGACAAACCCAACTCACAGTTTGGTTATGCCTGCTCCTGTCGAGGCGAACAGCCAACAAACACGTCTAAAACTGACAGCAGATGCTATTTCTGCAATAAAGTTTCAGTACGAGAACACAGGCAAAGAACAAAAAGAACAGGAGTTTCTGCGATTACCAGATTACCAACCACTTTTGTTACCTTACAGGTCAGACTTCAAGGGTCAGGGATGACAAAACAAAGTTATCTCACACGAGTACAGTAAAGAACTGGTTTTGAAAAGGCGCCAATTAAGACAAGCAAAAAGAAGGGTGAAAGCATTCCCTACGCCAGAAAACCAGGCGCTCTTTATGCAAGTGCAGAAAACCTATAGAACATGGATTAAACAACAACGGTGTAATCTTTACCAAAAAGACGCGGAAGCCATGCTAAAATTGGTCAGTGGTCCTCATCCAAGAGAATTTTGGGCTTTAATTAGATCTACGATCTCGCCTTTCGGCGAACCACTAACAAACCCAATTGGTGAAACTGCTTGGATAAAATTCTACTCAAACCTTTTTCAGGCACCCACACACTCGGGGCCTTCACTGGAAAATACAAAATTGGAACCGTGGGTTGATCTGAGCAATAAAGAAGAGATCATTAAAATACTTCGTAGGCTTAAACCGTCCAGAGCCCCGGGCCCGGACGGTGTTACAAACCTGGACCTAAAACAATTTCCAACAGAATGGTCTGCATTGATCAGTGGCATCTTCAGACGATGCAAAAAGGCCAGACAAATCCCGCTCTCATGGACAACCTCAATAGTCGTCCCTATCTTCAAAAAGGGGCTAAAAGACGATCCCAAGAACTATCGTCCTATAGCTCTCTTGGACACGATTGGAAAGGTGTTTGGTTCCTTACTACTTCAGCAATTTCATCGATGGTTTGATAACACAGATCGCTTAGACCCATTTCAAACGGGTTTTACCAAGAAAAATGGCACATCCTCAAATATTATGTTTCTCAGTGCGCTAAAAAGTAAGGTGCTAGCAGGAGCTCCAAGAGTGTTCCTGGCCTTTATCGATTTGGCGCAAGCCTTTGATCAAGTCAATCGAGCAAACTTGTGGAGGAAACTGTCCCAGTGGAATTGTCCAGCAGAAATACTCCAACCAATTCAGGCATTACACAAGAACACCAAGCTTCGCGTTAGGTTAAATCAAGCAGGCTTGTTATCATCTGAAATTCTGGTTGACAGAGGAGTAAAGCAGGGATGTCCACTTGCTCCCGCACTTTTTATCGCTTACCTCAGTGATTTCAAAGATTCAGAGCAATTAATTCGCTCCTTTCCACCGTTATTGGGAGACTGCAAAACTACAAGGTTACTGTATGCAGACGATTTAATCCTAATGGACTTGACCCCAATCGGTCTACAGCGTCAGCTTAATAACCTTGCTGCTTATGTCTGCGAGAACAACTTAACCATCAACGTTGCAAAGACCAAAATCTTGACGATGGAAAAATTCAAACGGCGACAAGAAAAATTATCCTGGTACTTGGAAGCCAAGGTTCTCGAGAAAGTGTCAACTATAAAATACTTAGGAGTCACCTTGGACAGTTCTAGAACAAATGTAGCATTCCAGATGTGTCTGATAGATAAGGCTAAGAAACTGGCAGCACAGGCGCGAGCATTAGACAGAAAGTACGGGCGTTTTTCTTTGCTTCCAGTGATCAAATTTTACCGTACAAAGGTAGTTCCATCAATCACCTATGCAGCGGACGCTCTCCCTCATGTGCCTTTCCATTTATGGCTGAAATTAGAGGGGTACTTTTGGCGCACGGTTCTGGGGTTGCCAAAATCCACATCGGCACCCTTAATCAGAAGGGAAATAGGTTTACTTTCACTGCAAGGATCTGTGGAGATTAAATCTATGATGCTCTACAGGAAAATGCTGTTACCCGATTGCCCTCGCGTGTTAGCGATGATTCACGCTGAGGTCAAAAGGACGCGATGCTTGGAGCTAAAATCTTGGGAAACAGCAAGAAAAGCAAAACTACTGGAACTCCATTTCTCGGAACAAGAGCTGGTGCGAAATCCTTCAAAAATAAAAAATAAAATGGCAGAGTGTGATTGGATAAAGACTCTGGACTTTGCAGAAAAAGCGAAATCAGTTCAACATCTCCCGCCCTATAACAGCAAATTAAACACGGTCCCTAACTATCTGAGCAGGTTCCCAAGCAAAGCCGCCAGAAACCTTTTTTTGAGAGCACTTTTAAATCTACTGCAGACAAATGAGATTCTGAAACGAAGAGGACTGAGTGAGTCAGATACATGTCGTTTTTGTAAAGATAGCTCAAAAGTCGAAACTATTCGGCATTTGCTTCTCAACTGTCCAGGTACCCAAGATATTGGTGAAAAGTATCTGCAACAACATCTCCAGGCATCCTACATCAGGGAGGAAGAATTCTGGTGGGGTCGCCTAATGAGCGGAGAACGAAATACCTGGACAATCGCGACCACTCAAACCCTAAAGTCCATTTTGTCTTTATGAATTTCCTTTGTTAAGAGTCTTCTACTTTGACTGTAAATGTTTCCTCATCTCAACTTTTCTACTGATTTCTTCAACTATGTTTTGTAAAAATCATTAATTTGATTAAATCAACGAAATAAAAAAAAAAAACAAAAAAAAAAAATTTAGTTAAAACAAATGCTGGTGTTTATGGGAGGACAGTCAGCAGTATATAAATTATGCCATTTGCCTACTTGCTGGATGTTTTCTTTTAGAAGGCAGCTTCTAATATTAAACACTGCTTGCTAGTTAATAGTGTTACACGCACCAATGTAAACCTCTTGGGGAGGGAGGGAGAAATAAAATAATGTGCCCAACTACTCTAGCTATTTTAGTCGCCAGTTTGTCTTACGCAACTGTTCATATTTACATTAACAATTTACAAAATATGCTTGCTAAACCAGACACATATTGTATTGCTGTTTTATAGATTACTACACAAGGTATGCATACTCTGCACAGGTACTGTAGACAGACATGATAACACACTCATCAATTGTTGAAAATCAATGGCCTTGTAGGTCGCTGTTCCGAGTTGTGTATCGTTTGATGTGCTTTGCACTCTGCCGTAAACTGCATGGTGTATGGGCGCGTGTGGCTTGCTGACATACTGCAGAGCAGACGTGAAGGGCTGGCAAGATTTGGATTGCGGCAGCAGACTAGGTGCTTCTGTGCTCTCTCACCAGCGGTCACCTTACCTAGTCACGGTACAGTGCGTTGCATTGCATTGTGGTGCAAATATCTTGGAACCGAGCGTCCTAGGGCCTTTAAACAAGGTTTTCACAAAGTTTTGTTCCTCCCATTGAGACGCTGAAAATTAGCTTTGGCAGGTCCTTCTACAACCTTTTTTACTGATTTCAGTCAACCGTGTGAAGGGGCAGAAATATGTGGGAAATGGGGGGTGTCCAATTGTCATGTAGCCAGTAATGTCCAGAGGATTCTAACAGGCAACTATGCAAAATGTGGTGCTGTTTGGTGGAACGGTGTGGAATTGTAAAAGGAATAACTAACAGATGTCTTGTATATATTTAGAGAGATTAGGTCAGCACTGTAAATTGGTCAGTTCACAGACAGAATCTAAAAGGTCTGCAAACGCATTTGAGCCTACCCTTATTAAAACATGAACGCTGTTTAAATGTGTGATCTCAACACATGGTTCACCGGCATCATGGAAATGCCCACATAATAGGACTAGAGAAGGATGTTTGGATGCAACACAATATTAACACAGTACTTGCGTGCCATACACTTTTGTAATCCCAGTAACACGCAATGTGCTCTTTCGTCAATATGGTACCCATATGTCGACAAGTTACTCATTATGCCTTTACTTCACATTATCCCCTATCGTGGGTACAGCAAAAAGGCAATTAACTGCCCAAATCTACTCTTTGCATGGTGTGGTGCTAGATGCATACCCCACGACTCAGCTGTGACTGTTTAGCCAAACGCAACATGTCACATTATCTTTTGTCCTGCTGCAGAGGTAGTACTGAATGCCAATTTTTTTTTTTTATAATATATTTGATTGATTTAACAACAAACACAATCAACAAGAAAACAACGAAACAAAATCAAGACATATGCATTCAAAAAGAGTGAATCAACAATAAAGCATAGTTGAAGTCTGACAAGTTCCGCCTATAACCGCCTCCCTATGTTCAAAAGCATGTTCCTTTGAAATGTCAAAGATTACCGGGAGTCGCGGTCCTCCCATTTCCCCCAAATTTTGGATGCTTTAGTAGGGCAGACCCTTGCTTTGTAGACTCTGTGTTCCAGCATTGCACATGTGTCCATATCATCTGCCAACTGATCCAGTGTTGTGGGTTGCGGAGCGCCCCATTTCTGTGTGATTTTTCGCTTCATTAGTCCTGAGTCTGTTGCGAGGAGCAACCATTCCCATTTGTTCGCAGTGCTTTTGCTGGGTTTACCCAATAGCAGTATTTTCGGGTTTAGTGCTATATTGCGACCTAGTATTCCAGTTCCCTGTAGCATTCCCCCCAGAAGGTCTGAATATGAGGGCATTCCCATAGGATATCTGTGAATGTTCCAGTTTCTCTCCCGCATCGGAGGCAAAACGGCTTTGGGGCAGGCTTCCATTTGTGTATCATAGTTCTAGGATTGTATATTCTATGTAGGATTTTGAGTTGCACCAGACGGAGCCTGGAAGAGATGGCGATTTCCCTGGGGTGCATTAGGATCTGGATCCAGTCCTCCGGATCTATGACACCCACATTCTCTTCCCATTTAGATTTAAGGTGAGGGAGCTCCGGACTGGCAAAGGAAGACATGGTGTTATATAATATAGAGGTGCTGTTGGCAGGAATGTAAAGCCTTTGTTATTTCACGGTCTGAGTGGCATCCTCCGTCTTGCAGGGTTATAATTTCTCTGACATGGCGCTGACCCTCGTCTCTCCTCTCAAACCAGGCCAGCATTTTCCCAGCCTTGTCCCCTTGTTCATAGACCCTTGATCTGGACTCCAAATGTGCGTGTTTAGCGTTATCTAATTCGATGTTCCGAAGCCTCTCTCTAGCGCCCTTAAAGGATCTGAGGGTCTCAAAGCTCGGGTCAAGAACGTATTTGGCCTCCCAGTCACTCATTTCGGATTCTGCCTTCACTAGCTCCTGAAGCCGTTCCTTCTTTTTGTTTGCAGTCCAGGAGATTACCTCCCCACTCAGCACTGCTTTGTAGGCCTCCCAAATAATAACAGGGTTATCTACCGTAGTGGTGTTGTTTTCAAAGTATTCATTAGTTGCTTCTGTGAGTCTGTCAACAAACTCGGGGAAGCCCAAATAATAGTTGTTCAATCTCCATGACTTGGGGGAGCCACACCCCGCATGCCCAACACTATCGTCAGGGGTGAGTGGTCTGAGATGCCGCGTGAAAGTAGATCCGCAGCGGTCATTCTGTGTATGTTGGTTCTTGGGAGGAGGAAATAATCCAGTCTGGACAAGGAGCCATGAGCCCCGCAGTGCAATGAGTAAGCCTCTGTGTCAGGGTGAAGATGTCACCACACATCTCGGAGGCCCAAGGCTGATGCGAATTTGGCTAAATTATTCGGATTGCGGTCCCTGATGTGAGTGCGATCTTTACTGTTACACATGACGTCATTAAAGTCGCCCCCCAAGACCCACATGTCGGGTTGGTGTTTTGCCATGAGGATAACCAGGTCTTTTAATAATTCTTCCCCCAACCCTGGCGGAGAGTACACTGATGCAATGGCTAAAGTTTCTTCCCCTAGCTTTCCAATGGCCACCACATAGCGACCCCTGGCATCTCGCTCAACTGTTAGTACTACTGTCAGTAGAAGAGAAGGCGCTTGTGTATCAGTATGAGTGTCCCTCTGGATCCCATAGAATATCCTGCATGTAATCCCACTCGGTAGTTAGTTCTCCGAAAGAGGGTGCAGTTACTCCCGGCTAAGTGTGTTTCATTAAGTAGGGCAATGTCTGGGGAGTGTCTTTTCAGGAATTGCAACACAAGACGTCTCTTAATTCTGGAGCCTAGTCCGTTCACGTTCCATGTGATCAGTTTGAGAGACTTGGGTCACTAAGGAGGTGGTGAATGGGTCAGTGTGGGTGCCATATGTAGTTTGTAGGGTTGGATTCACAAGTTTTGTGGAGTCGTCTTATGGGGGCATTATGAGGGGGTTGGTCCCGGAGGGGGTAGCCTCTGACGGTATGTGCTGATTCGTATGATTCATTCACCTCTTGAATGAACACAAACTTTAGGTTAAAACAAAAACAATATAAATTATCCCATTCCCACACCCTATACTCCACCCCAACACGAAGTACCTGTCGCCCGAACATAGTTGGAACCTAATTTACAAATACAGGTCCACAACAAGTGGTGATAACTATCATGGGGTTCCGTGCTTATCATGGGGTTCCGTGCTTACCGGGGTCACCAGCTCTACTGTAAGCACAACCCTCCTCCTCATTGTCAGGTCGGTCGAATGGCGACCTTTTGGTTCTGGATTCTTGCGAGTATCGTTTGCTTGAGCAAGTCTGAGTTACTTATCAATCGTTGCCTTCAATCGGTGGTGCATCTATCTCTCGTTGTGGGCACTCCGGCGGCACTCTCTCTGGTCTCGGTCTGTTTCTACCAATGTCTTGTCTCCGATACGATCTCCAGTCGCCTTCCAGGTTTGTTTCGGCCCAGTTCCATGCATCCTTAGGATCCGAAAAGTGCACGGTTGCACCATTGTGGTAGATTTTCAATCGTGCGGGGAACATAAGCCTGTATTCAACATTGAGGACTTGCAGGCATTTTTAAGTGGGTCGAAAGACAGTCTCGCCTTGTGTACCTCCCTGGTGAAATCCGGGAAAAATGCAATTTTGGAACCATTGTATGTTATTGTGCCCTTGGTTCTGGCCATTTGCAAAATGGCATCCCGATCCCTATGGCACCGTACGTGGAAGGCCCCCTGGGATCTGCCTGCCCGCCGGTATGCGGTAATCACGCTCGATGAAAAAGAATTTTGACATTTCCATGTTTGGGCTTTCGGCTTTCTCTGGTATACCAAGGATGCAGATGTTATTCCACCATGCTCTGCCTTCTCCCTCTTCGACTCTCTCTTCTAGAGCTTTAAGTCGTGTGAGCACTCTCGTCATTTGGTGGCCTACCGTTGTTAGACCATCCTCTGTTTCCGATATACGGCCCTCGGCCTCACCTGCTCAAGCCGTCAGCTTTTACAGGTCGTGGCGCAATAGGGACACCTCTGTGCTTATGCCGTCCATTTTCTTTTCCATGGAGGTTCTTTCATCACATCTTTAAGAGATAAGCTGTCTTCTTCCGTTCCAGTTGTATCACTAGATTGGGCCTGCTCCTGTGCGGGGGCCTGGGCAGTGGTGGGGTACTGTTCCATTTTGCTCTGTGTTGTTGTATTTTTTGTCCTGTCTTTCCCCATTTTGAGTAAGTGTAAGCCGGAGTACAGCAGTCTTCAAATCTAGTATTCTTTCTTCACCCAATCCATGAGGTCTGTGAGGGTGTTCTGTTTTGGGTATGCCGAGGTGGTGTGGGCACCCCTAGACTGCAACAGTTTGCCCCCAGAGTCTGCAGTCGGGTGGCCAGGTGTTCTCAATGCGGCTCATCAAGTGTATTACCCGCCACTCACTGCCGGTCGGTTTTGCTGGTATGTAATGGTCTTCCTTGTCTCAGAGACGGTGGAGACACGAGTTTTAGGCGCTGTCCCATCCAGGGCTGCTATCGCTTAGTTGGGAGCTGTCCCCCACTCTCCTTTCCGTTACTTTGTGTGCTTTACACCCTAACTATGTTCGAGGGAGCTGCAGCTGGTAATTGCGTTCTAATAGCCTCATGTTGGTTGTTCCGGGGTCTAATACAGTTGGTTCCCAAATGTCTTAAAAGGAACTTGTTCTCAGTACTTTCTGTTCAGGCGGATGTCTCCAGTTCAGACAACATAAGTCTCGGGGCTGAGTCAGGTAATGTTCCCGCTTTTTCTTTTCACTAGTGGAGTTCTCAGCGTGATACGCGTGCCATCGCCTGATCAGCTAATGCGATTTTAGCGGGCTCCCCTCCTAGTCACAGGCCGTTTCCTTCAGCCTGTAGATTGTGGCGCTGGGTGTGTTTTTTGGGCCTGCCCCACCACCACTGGAGCGAGGTGGGGATGTCCCGGTAACAGCTTATGATCCGGGTCTCCCCCGGAGCAGTTGTGTACCTGGAGTGAGCGGTCCGCACCACTCGCGGAATACAGCCCACAGTTTATTTTGCTCCGTCCTTTGGTGTTGGGTAGCCTGGTGCGATCAATCGTCCCCCGGAGGGGAGGGGGCCCCGACCGCAGGCACCGCACATTTTGCCGCATCTGCGAGGGGCTCCTCACCCCCTCGTCGCCCCTGGTTTCGCCGAGCTCCCACGGGGCTAAGCCAGTACACCAGCTCTCCCGCTCTCCGTCACTCCGGTGGTCAGCGATGGAGGCCTCTTCTCCGGGTGTCCTAGGCAGTGGGGCCGATGCCGTGCTGCATGTTCTTCAGGCAGCGCGTCAGTCATCGCGTGGCTTTGGCGGCCATCTTATTCATGGTGCGCTGTGAGTTGCATTTACTTTCTTCGCTCGTATCTTCAGAGCGCCGCACCGATTCTCCATCGTATGGTGTCGTTTTGGGGAGGTTGTGAGCAAATGGTGTCATGATAATTGCAGGATCTTGCTGGTGGCCCGGGAGCGACGGGGGAATCACGTCCTCATCCCGCAGTCGCTGGCCATGCCCCCTGAATGCCAACCTTAAGACGGTGCCTGGCAAATAGTAACACACCAGTTCATTGCACGTGCACAAGCATTGGTATTGAAGCCCTGGTAGTCTCACAAAGGGAATAGTCAGGTTAACTGGGTAAGAACCTCTCTGCCAGTGTGCTACGTGTTACTTTTTCATAAATATAACCTTTACATCACGAAACAAGAATAGTAAAAATAGTTTAACTATTTTATTTTTCTGCTGCAACGTTTACACTACATTTCAAAAAGTTTGTTTTAAAGAATTTAAATCATGACCGTACTTAACAATTAGTTTGCATGTCTTATTTTGTTTTTATTTATTATCTCCTCAAGCAAAATGTATCCATGCCTAGAGGGAACTGTGCAACTCTATGCATTGCCTTCTGGGCTTGGCCTGTCAGCAAGACCAGCAGAATCGAGGCCAATGTATGGTGCCAATCCTCAGATACAGTGCAATAAGCCATGCCCGGGGCACAGTGCCCCTTGGTCACGGATGCAATTGATACCAACAGGACATTGTCAGTATGTTTACTGTGCCATGCCAGAGCCCGAAGGCACTGTTGGCATATTCACTTTTCACTCACTTTCCCCAAGCCAGTTAACATACCAACAGTGCCTGATGGTCATGAAATACAGCCATGAGCAGATGTCAGTTTACCGAGGGCATAGATTTCAGCCACCAGCAAACAATGCTGATTGGGCATGGCTTAAACCCTTGCCTTGATGTCACAGTGCCCAGGACATGGTCTTCGGCAATGTTGTGGGTACAGTTGGCATACCACCAACAATGCTCCCTTGTTAATTCCAGACTACACTGTGCACAGTGCATGGCCATGCCCCTCGTGTAGTGCACCCACTGACACAGTACACATATCACACATGCTGCTCGGCATGTCCGGTAGAAATGCACAGTGGTCACTCTGCCAGGGTATTGTTGTTTGTGTTTGTGTATGCCCTGTGCAGAGTGCATATTCCACCAACATTGCAATGCATGATCTTTACCTATGCCATACCCATCTGGAACAGTTGGTATGTTTACTGGGTCCTGCACCCCAGGGCTTTGGCCGCGACCTGGGAAAAGTACACATAGAAGAATTACCTGAGCAACATGTACCCAGGGCATGGCCTTCAATAGCTACGTTATCAGTGGGAACATACTCGCATGTCCAGCCTGTGTCCATCAGTCACTGTGCCAAGGGCCTGGTCTTCATACATTCTCTGAACACAGAGAACCTACCCGTGTTTGATAATTCATTCATCATTTATTGTGTTATACTGACCCCAAAAAACAATATGGGCAATTGAATAAGGAGCGTTTTCTTTTGACCCCTCATAAATTCGCCATCCCCACAAAAAGCTTCAAAAAACAATACACATTTTGCAATGATAATTAGAGTAGACAGGGTGTGTATTTTTTAAGGACTGTCACCGATTCAACCATGGTGAGCAAATCTTAATATAAAATATTTTTGCAGTGGTCCTTCAACTTCACCTATTCCATTAAAAATCAAAAATCACCAGAAAGGTTAATAAAGAAGGGCGTTTCTGTATTTGCAAATGTTTCATGCAGTGACATAGATGTGGGCCAATATTATCAACCTCCAGAAATTGCTTTTATTAGTGCTACAGTGTGACTTTGTTTGTATGCACAAACCTCCTCATACGTGGATATTTTTGGGACTGCAAAGGGCATTATCCCCTTTGGGAGCCACTCCAGGTGGTATTCTAATGGACACAATGATGTCTCTTGTGGAAGTTCACCTTACAGATGGGTGCTTAACTGCTCCCGGGGCTGTAGCCAAGAGGCTTTGACAATTAAAGTACCACTGCTTGAGTTCTGTGCACAATGCCCTACTCAATGTAACCATTGAACTAAAGACTTCTGCCCACTCAGCAGTCCCATCAGTCCTCCTTCATACGCCAGTCTTTTTCCAGACTGGTTAACAATGTTCTATGAAATTATATGATATGATAATTTATTTATAAATCATCAGGCCTTGATATGAGAAAAAGAAATGTGATTTTTTTTTTTTACATGGGACTATTATAGTTTGGAAAACAATTATGAGTCCGGGACCGGCTTCATTGCACTCATGTGTGATCAGGTGCTCTCCTTGTAATTGTCCCAAATGTGCACTTCAGAGGGCAGAATGCATGTGTAAAGTGGAGACAAAATCTTATCCACGAGCTCCCTTTTGCGTTCTGCCCTGCAAACTATAACACATTACACAAATTTCCAAACAACATTACATATCCTTAAACCATCCTCATAACCAATTTAAATCCTTAAAAATAGGAAAGCACTACAAAGTTATTAAAGGTAGCAGTTGGCACTGCACCTATTGCAATTAATTAAAGCTCCTATACCGTGTGCAAAGAGAAGCTAGTAAATGGGGACAAATGTACACCAACATATGTAAGAATATTCAATATAGAAATAAGTGTATAAACATATTGCTGTAAAGCAAACTATACACTCTCCTTACTACACTTGTAATACTCTAATATAATGTGCAAATATGCAAGGGAATAGGTAAAGTATTATCAAAAGTATCAATCCACAATTGTTAAATATGTGCAAAATAAGCAGTGCGCAAATGAGTCAGTATTTATCTAAAAAACGTTCAATTACATAATGTGGGTCAAACAAGTAAACTTGTATACGCTGTTGCCCTCAGTATCTAAATGAATCTGTTCCAACATCTATCAAGTTACCTTTGTGCTTCCAGCCCCAATATAGAATAATATGGACCATTGCTGATGGATAATGTAAGCAATAATGCCAGAAATCATCCGATTTTATAGAGTCATATCCGGGGACAAGACTCTCATGAGCACACACATTGATTAACCACCACCGGCTATTTAAGCATGTTTGAGGTGGAGGGTGTCTACCTCCATTAAATTCAGTTTGTGGGGGGTATAACCAGCTTGTGTACAGTTATCATTCTGTAATTGATAACAGAAAGCACATTGTGCATTTTAAATGGTTGAGATTTATAGAAAATGCATCAATCAGCTATCAAATTATATTATTAACTTTAAAAATAAAGCAGAATCCAAAAATGTAACAAGAGGATGTGAGTTGGTATTTCCAAACTCATATACTCTATTAGGACTGCCTGATTGTGATACTTTACTTGTTAGCCCCATGAAGGTGCCATTTTGTTATTGCTGGGATTACCCTGGCATTTGATTGATTGACCAGATATTTGCAGTTTTGATATGTTCAAGAAATACGTTATTGTCATGTGCTGCATCATATGTGCAATGGCCTTTGTGATGGATGGGAGCATGATATTGATATGTCTCTCCTGACCTTCATCACACTCCCTCCTCCTACATTATATGCCGTGCCTACTCCACCATCATCCACTGCCTCTATCTCCCAATTTGGTCACACTAATAATGTTAAAGTGCTATATCTACTGATGAAGGCTAACACTTCTTGGGCCCCATCAGACCCTCTTTCTCCTCAGCTAGTCAAACCTATTGCCCCTTTAGTGCCCTCTCTTCTCACTGAACTCTTCAACCTGTCCTTTGAATCTTTCTCTCTATTTTCAAAACACGCACAGTCATCTCTCTCCATACAAAGCATGGGGCTGACTTGAACCTACTGGCTAACTTTCACCCTGTCTCTCTCTTTCTGCACTACAAAGAGCTCATGCACAACCTTGGAGACCTCCTGCAAGCAGGTTTCCACTCCTGTCACTTCACGGGAACTGCTCTCATGAATGTGTCAAACATTTTCCCCTCTGCTAAGCACTCTATGTTATGTTATGTTACGTAATCTTATAAAGCGCACGGTCGCCTGAAGGCATCATGGTGCTAGAGAGGTCGGAGCCCACGAGAGGCAGAGAAAGCGCAAAATCAATCCTATCAAGACTGCTGGGAACAGAAGGCAGATTCCATAGGAATCTACAGTATGTATGCCAAATTAAACTCTGTTACTGGTGTAAACGCTGTCACTGTTGCATGGCGCAGGGGAAGGGGTATGCAGAATTGTAAATGCACTCTCTCCTACACACAAATGAATGAAAATGAGGAGTAACATAAAATAAATGCATACCTGTTTTAAGCATCAATTGTACACGTCTTTCTCCTCCAGAGCCCCATTGAGTGCAATCATTACAATCCGTGGAATGTAATGTCAGAGGGCCTCATTACGACCCAGGCGGTAAGTTACCGCCTGGGCCGTGACTTTACCACCATGGCGTAAACTATGTTTACGCCATGGTGGTTGGCGGACTTACCGCCCCATTCCGAGGTTGGCGGGGCGGTAAGTCGCCAATCCCCATTTACCCTTCCCCATTCCCATTTTTGCCCCATAGGGCATAATGGGAGTGGGGAAGGCATTAATTACGCCACCGTAAATTACGGTGGCGTAATTAACTCCATGGTCCCTTAGCGCCATGGATTTTAACACCTGCTAAAAGCAGGTGTTAAATCCGCCATGGCGCTAAGGGACCTCGTACTCAGGCGGTAAGGGTCGGCGCTGTTTACGGCGCTGTAAACCCCTTACCGCCTGGGTCGTAATGAGGCCCAGAGACAGTGATTATGGGGTGGGTTGACAAAATAGGGCCTTTTGCAGCGGTGTGGATTGGCTGTGGTCAAAGCTGTGCATTATCTTTCAAGTGTAGGGTGGTGGGGATTTTTAAGCACTTTTCTACTTGGAATACAAACCTAAGAATAAAGTGGTCGTGGTGACTTGCCAGTGGACAGGATATATATAGAAATATAAGAATACAGTTAAGCTCCCAACTCCATCAAACCCATTGGATTATGCACGGGCACCCATGCAAAGGCAGATATGACACAGTGAATGTGATCTTAAGTAAATGAAGAGGGAGCACATAATATTTTTTTTATAAAAGCAATAGCTAGAGGCTCAATAAATAATCAATGTTTCTTGAAATGTGTGCTAAAATTTTGAAAGTATTACAAGAACGTTTTACAAAATAAGAGATAATTCCTAGGGAGGTTAGAACCCACAAGTCTTGGGTCTGCTTGCTTTCAAAACAAATGTTTAATCGCTTGTCCACCAACACTCCTCAGTCCATATGTACCTAATACAATGGCAGGGCACCCACTTTCACAAAATCCATTCAGGACAGGATGAGCAGGCCTATTACATCATCTCACAAAATTACTGCAGCACTCCCACACTTTGTCTCACTTGGATGCTTACACCTTCTGTGCAAGCACATAGCCGTCTTTGCTGCTCCAGTGCCACCCCACTAGAAATGCAATTTCTAAACACTTAGAAATACTATATATTGGTTGATATCTGGTTTATTACTTGAATATTCCCTTAAACAAATTGACAGAGTTGCACAAAACAGAAGAAAAGCACGTGTCAACAGTGAGGTGCTAAGCTTTGGCAGGTGGTGGGAGCATGTACATTCTCTTCTGCTAGTTTCTCTAGGCTATGAAGCATGAAAATGGATAGGCACCTCAGCTTGCAAATGGCTACTGCACATGAATCAATTAATTCAGATGAGGAGTTGATCACACGACAAATATTGTATACTTTACTCATTGACAATCCTGGCAGACTGCAGTCAAATGAATTTAAATGAAGCAAATCAACTCCCAAAAAGAATTGATGGAGACATGAAAGTCCAGTACTGAGACATGTAGCTGTGATCTCAAATGTTGTGTTTTCTGTATAGAACTTTGATTCACTGAACTCTTTATTTAGGACCTTGTTAATTTGTGTTCAAAATCGATTAGCAGAGTTGCATGCAATAAAAAAGGAAAAGATCACTGGGGGACTATGATCGACCAAACTGGAAACATCTATGAATTTAGGCTAATGACGAGATCCTATAGCCTCAAATAATTCCTCTATGTGAAATGATCACCTCTGAGGGATCAGTTTTAGAATGTATACTTTGACACTTATGATGTCATTCCACGGCAACAAACAGTCCTCCTATGCAACCCGTGTAATGCCCAAAGATTTCTGTTAGGTTTTAAGTACCTACTGTATAGTAACTGTTTCAACTAATAACAAATTGCATTTTCCCTGTACTGCAAATCTTATTTCATATCTTGTTAAATGGCTTAAATGGTCATTAGACAAGTTACTGGAGAAGGTGTAGGCAGGGACTGAAACCCTGATCGATAAAAACAAATCCAAGCGGGTCAAATAGGCAGTGAACCCATTGCGAGAAAAACACGTTTTCTTACATGCAAGTATGGCCGGGAGTTTCCATCAGTCCTGTGCAACTGAAAACAAAAGCACTCTGGACACCCTACTTTATTCTCATAGATTCAGCCTGAGCAGCTGCAGCCCTAATCTTCAAGCCCGAACCCAAAATTCCGTTGCCAGCTACTGTGAGCTGCATGACTTGATACAAGTAGCCACTATCTTCGCATTGTGTCTTACTGTGACCTTGGATGTCGGAACATTCACAGGGAGAGAAATGGATTTTCTTCTAATTAAAAATGGACAGAGCATCAGCTTCAAATGGGGACTGCTTCTCCTACTACCAAAAAGGGCACCGATTACAACTAGCCCCTAAATCCAACATGGCAGGACGCTCACTAACTCAGCACATAGCCCATGCGTTCACCGCAATTCTTCTCTGAATCACTGTCTTGCTTGTACTATTTCAATGACCTGTTTGCATACTCCTCAAAGCACTACATAAGTCACTATTGCTAAAACACAAACTGATACCCATCACCCTGACTCTACCCTTGATATCCACAGCGTCATTTCATTGTTGCTATTTCTGGAAAGCTTTGTGATGCTTCTCATGTATGTCAAAGCTAACTACAAATGACACCTGTGCAAACTGCTGAACCAAACCGTAAAATACTAACACTAAAGGCCTACTAATATATTTTGCTCTATGTTTAACTTTTCCTACGATTCGGACGCTGCACTTGCATCCCAACAAATGTATGCAGCCAATACTGACACCTGAGGGATGTGAATCTGAAAATAGAAAGGAGGACAGTGAGTCTGGTCTTTTGACTGGAAAAACGAATAAACTAACCTTGTATTCAATACCACACTCTCTGTCTACAATCTTTTGAATGATCAAGTAGGTAACTCAGTGATTGATAGGTAGAAGCCAGAAGGATGCTCAAGCTAGAAGTCCCTCCAAAGGATGGTCTATCCAGTCCCTTGTACTTAATTCCCTTAATCCCGAGCTCACTGAGAAGCCCCCATGAGCTTGGGGCTTCTCATCAAATTCTCATGATTATCTGAGTGCTGGTCCTCAGCTTACAGATGGAGAAGCTCTTAAGGAATATTTTTAACCAATAGTTTGTGGAATTTAGAGGCTATTGCTCCATCATTTAGAATAGATCAGATGCAATCTCAGGAACTTCAGGAATCAATTATTATGCATATGTAGAGGATGAGCCAAGTATACATACCAGAAGCTCTTCCCCCATGTTTCCTACATGTTGGGAATCAGAAATTGCAACAAGTGTAGTCCCAGTGAGAATGCCTCTACCACAAAGAATTCTTGAAACAAGGTATCTATTGAGAAAGCCCTCTATGCATGCATGAAGAAATAATGTTCTTTTTGAAGATGTTCTGGAAGAAGTATGAGAGTGAGCAAGAAAGAAGATTGGTGATGTCATGCGAAGCAGAACTGATGCACCCTGAAGAGATACGTAAGACGGAAAAACATATACATTCTATAAGATCTGAAGAGTAGGTGTCGAAGATGAGCAGCATTTCGGGCTTGAAATGAAGATGCTCCTGCAAAAAAATGCTGAAGAAAATGCAAAGTCATTTTACACTTGTACAGATGCAGTAACTCAAGCATATGAAGTGATCTTAAGGCTGGCTACGTAGTGAATAGTTTGCGGCGATGCACCAATGTATATACATATGAATGTATAAAACCTGAATGTTCCACGATGCTCTTTAGCAAGGCTTGAAGCACTCTGTGTGGTAAGGTTGTTAGTGTGGTGCAGTTGGAAGATAACTAATGGCAAAGGAGAAATTCAAGAAAGGCTTGGCTGGCCCTGTACCAAGAGTCGAGGTCACTGTGAGCCTGGTCGTCCATCAAGTAGTTACAATTAACGTGAGAAAGAAACCGAAAAACACTGAAGGTGCCAAGAGTTCATCATTTAAAAGTATTATATGCAGCAAAGAACTCAGAAATATGGTATCCATTCACATGGTCTGATGAAAATAGACATTGGGTCGAGCTACACCGAAACCAGAAGAAAGGACCATGCCATACTCCCTTCAATTCTCAGGCACAGAGAGCCTCTGCAAGGCCAAGTTCGAAGCCTTAATTGAATGCCAGACCGTATGATAGATGTTGGGCTAATTCGGTGGGGAGGCATGACCACGCCGACCCTCCCAGCACCTGGAGTGGTAGCCTTTGTGCTGCTAGCGTGTGGAATATTCCAGAAGGGTACAAGCTTGCCAACCAATTGTAGAAGGCCACGTACCAAAGAGCCCTATAATTTGTGTAACCAATGAATCGTTGTGTATTTTATGATGATGAAGATTACTTGCACTAGAGGAGAGCTTAGTTGTCCAACTGATGTTAGAGACCCAATCACTACCCCGTTAATATGGAACATATACTTAGATGTTCCCTGTAAGGCTATCACATCCCCAAGTAGGTTTTTGAAGTTTGCCACGTAATGTGACATCAATGATGATGAATTTTGACTATAAAGGTTATGTTTTTTCTGAAATGTATTGAGAGCTCACACAAACGTGGGATAATGTCCTTTGTAACCTCCCTGTTTTCGATAAATGCAAATAAAACAGAACAAAGTTTTGCCAACTTCTTGCGTCGGTTTTGATTATTGATGCTTGAGTAAATTCTGCATCCCCATCCATCTCTAAGTATTGCTACCTCGTCTTAAAGGGCCCAAGTCAATGGGTTCACATACACCCAGTCTCTTGTTTAGATTTACTATTGCTAGTGGAAGTTCAGAAAAAGAAGATAGAACAATTAAAAGAGGAGCTCCAAAAATGTCGACTGTTGGTAGATCCTCAATTAGACCTCCCAGAGAGAGAACATATATTGCTTGACTCAAACTACCCGATACTGTCATAATATCCAACTCATGACATAACCAAACATATGAATCCATCTATCTCTGAAAGTAATAGTCTTTTCATTGGTTCAATGAAATAATAGGGGCTTCCACTGTTTTGCGCAGAGGTCTAACTACATTGAAAAGGGTTCATCTTCCAGAATGGGGCCTGTACGCTGACTGTATTTTAATTGGCTGTCGTGGAGGTATTGTACCTGAATTTCTTCAGAGACGCACTGATTGACAGCACAAAATAACTGAGCATAAACTGTGATGGATTCATTATGTAATAAATGATCTTCCTATCGCCTGCTTCGGAAATTCTTCTTGGCTCTGATTTACCAAGCTTTGTTGAATGGGAATGTGCTATTGTAAAATGTTCTTCTTCTTTTTTTTTGTATCAAGCCCTCTGTGTTTTCAATTGTATACTTGCTTTCCTTAGTTTTTCCAGTGTCATACGCTGAAACTGTTTTTCATATGTCGGTCTTGAACTTTGATACCTAAATGTCACCAGTGCCTTGATAAATATACGATAAATAAAAATACCATAAAGAAAAAGAAATGTACAAAATGCCCTTTCTGGTCAAACTCATGGAAAAGCTGGCCTTCTCTCAGCTTAACCTTCATTCTGATTCTATTGGCTGTCTCCATGACCACCAGCCTAGTTTCAGAGCAGCAAGAAGCACGGAAACTGCTCTCCTGAACATCTGTGAAGATCTGCTCTCAACCTTGACTCTAACATTCCCTCTGTCCTCATCCTACTAGATCTCTCTTCTGCTTTCGACACAGTCAACCATACCATCTTGCTCAATCATCTCCATGAGAACCTGGGTATCACTGATCAGGCTCTGGCCTGGCTGACCTCTTTCCTCTCTGATCGACCCTCCCAAGTTCAACTGGGGTCTTTCCTATCCAATATCTTCCTCTCTACCTGTGGTGTTCCCCAGGGGTCTAACCTCTCGCCCTAGCTTTTCAACCAAAACCTGGCAACTCTGGCCCACTGCATTGCCACGCTATTGTCAAATTTCCAGTGCTACGCTGATGACACTCAAATCATTTTCAGGCTGCCCTCGGCCACCTCCTCTCCCTCCCTCATCGCTGATTGCCTAACTTCCATTCAAGATTGGTGTGCCGCCAATGATCTTTGTCTGAATGCCAGCAAGACAGAGATCCTTCTGATTGGCAACCCTTCTCCATCCTTTCCCCTCTCTCTCTGGCCGGCCTCGCTTGGCCCTCCTCCTATTCCCACCTGTGAGGCCAAGAACCTTGTGTCATCTTTGACTCCACACTTTCTTTCTCCGCCCACATTCTCTGAGGTCTCTAAAAAGTCAAACTTCATATTGCACCTCCTCAGAGGCACTCTTCCTTTCCTCTCCTTTACCCAGAAGCTCACTATCTCCCAAGCTCTTGTTCTCTCTAGATTGGACTAATGTAACAGCCTCTTTCTTAATCTACCTGCCTCTACTCTTCGCCCTCTGCAACTAATCATGAACAGGACTGCGAGACTTGTCCTTGGCCTCAAGCCCTGGGATCATATCTCTCCAGCTCTGAAATCCCTCCATTGGCTCCCAGTGGATGCAAGGATTACATTTAAAACCCTCTGCATTGTCCACAAGGCTTTCTGGGGCCTGGGTCCAAAATACCTTCAGCTATCCCTCTGCAAATACCTCCCCTCTCAAGCTCTTCGCTCCTCTACCTCTACCTCCCTCACGGTCAGTCATTTCTCAAAGAAACGGGCCGGGGGTAGTTCTCTGTCTCCGGCTGGGGCCTCTCTCTTGAACAGCCTCCCTGCCACTCTAAAACTTGAGGAGAACCATCTCCGGCTCCGGAAGCACCTTGAGACATTCCTCTTTGCATCTGCCTTTGCTCCTCCTGTCCTTTGCTGATCTGCTCTCTCTTGACACTGTACATTGGTCCACCCTCGGTCCCCTTTTTCCCAGTTAGCTGCTCACCCTGCCACCCTTCTGCACTGCCTCCCGGCCACCCCTTGCCCTGGGGACTGTATCTGTACCCGTACAGTCTCCCATACCTCCATTTTCTTCTTTTTATGCACTTATCAGACTTACCCAGTTCTGCTGCCTGTAACACAGCACTTGCCACTTGCTGGCTGCACTACCCCTGTTTATTGCTCCATTATACGTTTTATTTGTATTTATTATTATGTATCTGTTTAACCTCTGCTCTTCATTTTCCACTCTCCCCCTTCCTTGTACTTTTCCCCTTTCCCTTTCCCATGCACTTGCACGAACTCAATATCACTGGGCCTAGTAAGATTGTTGTTCTGTTCTCCACTATCCCCATCCCTTGCCTTGTAGTGCTCTGAACCACATGTGTACGAGCGCAATACAAAAAAAATATCATATCATAAACCAGTGCATCATTAACAAGGTTTATACTCAAGACATAAGCCTGCTTGCTTCCGCAGGTAAATGTGCTAAACTCTAGACCGCCAATGATCTGGATATAAGGTGTTCTAGAGAACCTATGTGTCAGAGAATGGTGCACCCATATGCATTGTGGACAGATATGCATGTAAGGCCCAATGACTCCTATTAAAAGATTGGGAGACACCTAGTGGCAAAAAGATGGACAATCTCTAAGATGGCTACCAAATGGAAATGGTACTGATATGTATCATCTAGAAAAACGGGAAATCTGTCCAAATCGCTACCTAATGTACAATGAACTAGAAAACAGATCTTTTACTACAAGATAGACATACAGCCATTGTAGAAAAAAAGTGCCATATATGCTGAGTGACTATTCAACATTGCAATGCTGGAAGGCAAGTACTACATCTGGTCAGCTATGCAAAAAATCTGTTTACACTTTTCATAGATTTACTGAATTTCTTTTATTCCCCTTGCTTATTATTATTTCAGACCAATATTACGTTTTTTTGTAACTGGTATTTTTCATGAATGCACTACTTTTTCTAGTCACATTGATTGTTATTTGTGTCTCTGTTATTTATCAAGTTTAACTATACTTTGTTTAGTTATCTTAATAATTATTATTATTATCTGTCATAGACATGTTTTTTGTCACCTACAGTCTCCAAAAATTGCAACTTTTTCATTCACCATAATCATTATTACTTTTGAACAATATTAATTGTTGTTAAAGTCGTCTTTTTCATGAATTTCTACAATATCTATTATTCAGGGTGATTATTTGCTATTGTTAATCAATATTATTTTTTGGCAATTAAATTAAAAACGTGAATTATTATTTCTCATCAATATTATTTTTCGTCGCACCATGAATTCTTTATTTTTCTAACATTAAACATAAAAATGCTCATTTGTAGGCTGTGGTTGTAGTAAACCATCACAAGGCAGGGAGACACTGAGGATGAAAAAAGGCATGTGGTTGTGAGAGCGGATGCTAGTAGGGAGGATTCAGACAGTCATCAGGTTTCGGGGACGCCAATGGTGACTGCAGCGCTATATCACAGGGATCAGTTGATTGAGAGTGGTGTAGCTAGAGTTTTTGCATCATGGATATGTCTCTGAATCATATTTATCTTGGAGATGCAAAGGTTTTTATTAACAGGGGAAATGTGTACAGCTCCGGGGTGAATGCACCAAGTAGTGGATTGCAACAGTGCTTAAGAGATTCAGTAGGGACAAGTCTCGTGAGATGTGGTCCGCCCTATCCTCGCGAGACTCCGCTGCAGAGGCGGAGTGGGGAGCTCTCCATACAGTAGATGAGCAGGCAGCACACAGAGCGGCTGCTTCCCGCCACTTCTCCTGGATACAAGGCCTGCAGCGCCTGGGTACCTGCGCTGATGCAAAGCATATCACAGACTAGAATGGAAGTAGCAGCAGTGAAGTAACTGTTGCTTGTAAATAGTTTGATCATCCAAAGCAATTAAAGCTGTTGCCTTCAATGCTGCACAGTGGGCCTCATTACGACCCAGGCGGTAAGTTACCGCCTGGGTCGTACCCTTACCACCATGGTGTAAACTACGTTTAGACCATGATGGATGGCGGATTTACCGCCCCATTCCAAGGTGAGTGGGGCGGTAAATCCCCATTTCCCATTTTACCCTTCCCCATTCCCATTTTTGCCCCATAGGGCATAATGGGAGTGGGGAAGGCGCTAATTACGCCAACGTTTAACGCCTGCAAAAAAGCAGGCGTTAAACTCACCATGGCGCAAAGGGACCTCGGAATCAGGCGTTAAGGGTCGGCGCCGTTTACGGCGCCGTTAACCCCTTAACGCCTGATTCGTAATGAGGCCCAGTGTGTTTAATATATCCACAAAAGGTTCAAATATGGATTTTCTGTGTTTAGCTGCTGCAGCTAACATAATATGCTATTGTGTTCCTGCTTTCCCCTGCAAAGGCACCATTCTCCAGTATCTGGAGAAGCTAAAAGTTTGGTGCTGTACAAGCAGAACAATGGTGATTGGTGCAGTATAAAAGTTTATCAAAATAACGTAACTAGGTCAATTGTTATTGTTGTATCTGCAGATAGCGGCAGCCAATTTTGGGATCTTTTAAAGTATCATTGTGTATGTATTGCCCATGCATTAACGCTGTGAAAGGCAATATGTAGCTACAAACGCCAAACGTATTGTCTTTCCCAAATTCTAGTTAATGTATTCTTGTTGGTAGCGATATAATGTTGAGCACTTGCCATTTTAGATGGCCTTTTTGTTCAAAGCAATTAAGGATCGTATTATTTTTTAAAGGAAAAGTATTTAGCCTTTTAATGCAGCTTATCACGAAAATGATTAGGTAACAAACACTTTAACAGCAAAACAAGTCTATTTCATACGATCCCGTAATGCTCACTGTAGCATAACGTTTTACTCTGACGTGTTATTTTTTTAAATAATATCTTGACTACAATGTTTAAAGGCTGCCATGTAATGCAGTAAAAGTGTAACAATTAATTTATGTAATGGTAAAAGAGAATTGAAGCACACTATACGTTTAAAATAAATTAAGGGTATGTTTAGAGTAATTATAAATATGTTTTGCTTCTTTTAGCCAAAGCTGCACTTCATTTTAAAAAGAATTACTTTGGAATTATCAAGGCAAATAATTGAGTGCAATAACCATTTGTCTTTGCGGTATAATTGCCTGTGGCTGGCTCCCTGCAATGAATGATGACCCTTTATCTTCACCTGTCAGACATGCTGTGACTGGTTCCACCATTTTGAAAATCCGCAGACTATGGCGGCAACCATGGAGAGTGAAAGCAGACACACTTTGTTGACTGCAATGCTCACTTGAGCAGTACATTCTTGCACTGCTGACAGGGCTGTGGATGGGTCATTGCTCACCTCCTTCAACCGGGATGGAGTCTCACATTCAAGGGCCATTAACAGACAAGGTATGCCCCGTGGTGACCTCCAGTTCCCTGAGTTCCAATACGTGAGGTCCCCCTCCCCTAAGCCCCAATACCTGTCTGTGCCGGTAAAGCAAAGCAAACAGTAAAAAGTTAAGAACGTTTGAAAAGGTAGCCATGCTAAAAGGAACGATGCAATAACAACCAGACAATAATTAAGCATTAAAAAATTAAAACACAAAGAAAAGCAGTGCTGGCTACGAGTGGTATGTTAGAAAAGGCAGGGACGACTGAAAGGTAATAGGGTTTAAGGGAGTATTCATGCACTGAAAATATACATTCAGGAATGGCAATAAGTGGAAAAAGAAGCGGCATTCACTTTAGTAAGTGTACGACTGCCACGTCAGTACAATTACACAAATAAGAAACCGAATGCGCAGTTGTTTTATAAACAAAAAAAGAGGTGTATTTGAACGGAATTTGGTGTTTGCCTCAAAGTGTTTAAGTTTTGCTGCAAACACTACTTGCAATGTGTCTCTCTTCATTTCAGTTTGCCAGTATATTTTTAAATAGAATTGGATATCTAGTATACAACGGAAAGGTGGCTGTTAATTTCATAGCTAATAAATGAGATTGGAAGCACGTGAGTGGAGGTGAAAATTAAGTTTTTTGCAAATTAGTTTATCCTCTTTGAACCTTGACCGCTTAAAGTTGGATGCAAAAAGAAAAAGTGTAAAACGCCTTTCTGCGTTTTATTTCATACCCGCCGATTCGGTGTCTGGCAGAAGTTTGTCTCTTTGCCCAGCGTTTTACTCAGGATTTAGCAACACACAATGTGCCAGACGAGCATAACGGACTATCATGATGTGTCTGCCAACTGTTGCCAACTTAGGTGGAGATGAGGCTCAGGTTCGAATGTTAGGTTTGCCAAGAGCACGTTTGACCACACCAGCCACAATCTCTATTTCTCCCATGACCTCCTTGTGGGGGTGAATTTGTGCAATTAAGTCTTATGACTTAGCAAGGGTTTATCTGGGTTAAAGCTTTGAGCCCACGTTATCAACTGAGCGGTCAGGTTGTGCGCATGCATATTTCCACATGATTGAAAGTGCTCTGAGTGGTAATAACGTCTTTGCCTTTTGCTTCATGTCAGTGTGATAAGCAGCTTCAATTTTAGAATCACTAACTATCTGGCCTCGATATGTTCGACTTGGTCAGATTGATTGCAAGCCCATGCGCATCCGCATAGTTCGAAAGATTTTGCCGCGCACCTGAGCAAGTACATCAAGTACTGTTTGCTGGTCGGACTCGCAGAGCGGCTCTCCTCAGCTCTTCGGAGTTTGCTTTGTATGATACTTCGTCTGGAGGACGTCATTAGCAACAACACAGCGGTTTGCCTGACCTTCCAGCAAGGAAAGAAAAAAAGGACAAGTCTGTTGACCCCTCCCCTGTGGTGACCTCGCCCCTACCTGCCCCTTCATCTACTCGGGGGTCTGCGCACCCGCGCCACGCCCCTGAGCAAGTACATCAAGTACTGTTTGCTGGTCGGACTCGCCGAGCGGCTCTCCTCAGCTCTTTGGAGTTTGCTTTGTATGATTCTTGGTCTGGAGGACGTCATTAGCGGCAACACAGCGGTTTGCCTGACCTTCTGGCAAGGAAAGGAAAAAGCGGACTGTTGTGGCACGTTGTGCCCGAAGTGTGTGCATTGTCCTTGCACGTTCTGTGCCTCCTGCACGTTGTGCCCGAAGTGTATTTTTTGTCCTTGCACGTTCTGTGCTTCTTGCACGTTGTACACGTTAGGTTTGTCAGCTCAGTGAACTAATTTAGAAAACTTCTTCCTCATTTTCCCTTTCTCTGTGTTTATTTTTTCTAGGACAACAGTCTGTTGACCCCTCCCCTGTGGTGGCCTCGCCCCTACCTGCCCCTTCATCTACTCGGGGGTCTGCGCACCCGCGCCGCACACCTGAGCAAGTACATAATTTTTTTTTTAAAACTCTTTTTTATTAATGGTCACGTATAGGCCGCCACATCACAGCACAATTGTTTAACAGTTACATCAAGGGTAGAATATCCGTTACATTACACATAACAATATTACGAAGACAAGTCAGGATCAGCAATCGTGTTACATAGGTAGGATCTGAAGGGGCCCCAAATGTCCTTGGGTCTGCATGCCGAGGGGCGGGTTAAAACAAATTGTTCTTCTGACTCGTTGACATGTGTCAGTTCTCGAAGGAACTGGTTTAGGGTGGGCGGGAGCTAACTTTTCCATTTCTGTAAAATACATTTTTTGGCAATAGCGCATGCAATGTTAAATAATCTTCTAATTTCCTCTGGTTGCTTGCCAATGTCCCCAAACAAGTATTTCTGAGGAGTCAAATCGGGGGGAACCTCAGTGAATTCCTCCAGGAGCTCAGCCACCTCCCTCCAGAAACCCCTCAGTGCCGGGCAGTCCCAGTACATGTGAAAGGATCCAGCCTGGGGAGCATTACATTTAGGACAGGCGTCAGAGGCATCCGGTGCAAACCTTGCGATTCTGGCCGGCGTATAGTGTAGCCTGTTCAGGATTTTAAATTGAATCACCCTTAGACCAGCATTAAGCGAAACCTTCTTGGATAACGTACAATAGTTGGCCCATTTCATTTCTTCAATGGACCCCTGTAGATCTGCCTCCCACTGTTCCTTTATCTGATTCAATGTGGGGGTATGAGCTTGCACGGCTGTGTACAACCTGGCAATTCCCAGGCCATTTTTAGATGTTATCAATTGCACACATGGGTGGGGAGGGGGCTCATCCGGGAAGAGCGGCCACCTCTTTTGGAATGCAGATCTCATACGGTAGTATTGCAACGTTTTCAGCGGTCCACCCCCCAGTGCCCTCAACAAGAAACCCCGGTCCGCAAAAGCCCCATTCACAAACATGTCACCCAGTTTCATTTCCTTATTAGGGTCCCAGGATTCCTGTATGTTAGTATCATGCGTGGGGGGTATGCCCGGGAAGTCCCAAAGCGGCACCTCTGGGTTGTAAGGGACCTCCACGCCTAGCCTCTTAAATATCGCCATCCATGCCCTGACTGTGCAGCTAACAGGGTTCCCGCCTCTCTTGCTTTTCTTAGGATTGTGTCTCTGTCTCTATAATTTAGAAGCCGAGCGATTATGGTGCGTGGTGGCGCACCTGGTTTAGGTGCAGGGGCTAGGGTACGATGTGCTCGTTCCACCAAGAATTGTTCAGAGAAGGCCTCCGGCCCAAACAGGGTTTTAAGCAGTGTCTCAAGCTGTGTCTCCATTTGGGCCTTCCCAAAAGATTCCGCCACGCCCACCACACGAATATTATTGCGCCTAGAGCGCGATTCTAGGTCCTCGCACTTGCTCTGTAGCTTCGTCATATTTTCCTTAATTTGGGTGATATCGCGGCTGTGGTGTGTGATAACGTCTTCATTAGTGCTGATACGGGTTTCAGTTTCCGTTATGCATAGGCTTTCCTTCTCCACTCTAGCCTTTAAGGAGCCGATGGTAGAGACTATGTCATCCAGCTTAGAGTTTATCGAGCAAAACCCGTTTTGAACTATAGCTGTTAGGTTGTCCAAATTCTCACTAGATTCAGCTGCGGGGATCTCGGCGTCGGCCGAGCGGGCGTCGGCCGATGCGGCCTGTCCCTGACCCCCCGTGTAGGCGTCCATGGAGCCCTTCCTCTGCTTCCCCAGAGTCTTGGTGCCCTTAGCCGGCCTCTGTGGTTCCCCCATGAGTAACGGCGTTCCAGGTGGCGCAGCACGCCGTATTCCAGCTATCGGTAGGGGTTTGGTCGTCCGTCCGCTCGGAGACTTGAGCACACCGCCTCAACAAGGGTGGTTGCGGGTCCGATTTAGTCACCGCCAGGCCAACCCGCAGCAACCCACGGAGCCCCCTTCTCCGCCCAGCCCCGTCTCCTTAACGGTCGTCCGTGTGGGTATTGCTACTGCGGTTCACTTCGGGTGCCCAGTCCTGCACAGTCCTGTGGGATTTGTAAGGAGTTCTATGGGGCTGAGCCTCCACGGAACCACCACTGGTGCCGGGCCGGGCCTAGAGCAGATACGGGCCGGAGAGTCGTCCACACCGCCGCAGCCCAGAAGCCGTATCGTGTCGCCAGAAGAGTGTCAGGGCGGAGCCGGGACAAAGCTCCTCCCCTTTTGGGCCCATCCGTTCCGGCCGCGCTGCGGCTCTGTAGCAGCCTGCTCCGGAGCTCGCCTCCGGATACCTGTCCCTCCGCGCGCCGGTCAATCTGAACTGTGCCGTAACTCCGGCGACCTCGGAACCCGGGCCTCAGGATTTCGTCTGGTCACCCACGGGCGGCCGGGCTATCACCCCAGCCCGTCTGAGCCGAAACAGGCAGCGCTGAACGGATAAACTAGCTCAGGATTTCTCGGTGGAGCGGGAGCTCTTAGATCAGACGGCCATTTCCAGCGTGCGCAACAGCGCCCCCCCCTGAGCAAGTACATAATTTACTGTTTGCTATTCGCAGTGCGCGGTCCGACGGGTGGGGTCCAGACGTTAGTATTATTCTTTCCAGCTCTCTCATTATTGTTTGTTGGAGCATTGTGCGTTGGGGCTCCGGCAGTTGTCTCCATTAATAATTGTATGTTTTCTTAGGTCTCAATTGAGGTGTCTCATCAATGCTTATTACTTGTGTGACTACCTAATTTATCATTTCTTTTTTCCTCCCGGTTGTCCTCTCGTAACACAAACATGTGTCCCGTGCACATAGATGTGACCGTGAACCATCTACTGTCACAAGTGTAACGATTAATACACTGCTTATTTTTGTTTTTACAAATTGCTTCTGTACTAGTCGACTAATCCAGCTTTGTGAACTTTATCTTGTGTCCACCGGCTGGCTTGTCATTACAATGGCATATAAGCTTATTTCAAATATGCCGCCTAATATCCCAAATCTATCAGAAATACTGACAAGACCATCGACTCAAATCAGTCATGATGAGTTCGGAGTTCAACCCCAAGACTTCTACACTGCACACTCACTTATTTCAACAGGCACAGTGTTATCTACAAAACCGAAATTTATCTTTGACGATAAGATGGATGAATCTATTGTTTCCATCTCATCAATGTCAATCTCCCATTTGGGCAACAGCAATAAACCAGAAGGCTCTCATGCACAGGATACATCCATTCCATCAAGAACTCCATGTGCAAGAGTCAACCCGCGGCCTTTATCTGACATCACAATGTTAGTTTCTACTAAAAATTGCCTGCGCCTCTCTTCCTCCTGCATTGCCATTTCTCCGATTACTTTTCCTTCACTAGTGCAGGAACAAACTGGTTTATCTATACAGGCCAGCCAATGTGAATCTCCGATTGTATGGAGAGCTCACCATCATTCCGCTGCTGACCCCCCGCACAGTAAAGCTTCTTTGTCCCAACAATACTCTCAGAACTCTAAAAATTCTATGCTTCATTCATTTGTTTTACCCACACCTTGAATATCCAAAACAATCCCTTCAGATCTATTCTTACAACACTCAACCATGATTCAACCAGCATTAATTGCTATCAACACTACTATCATGAACTTGTGTAAATTATTTGAATCATTGGATACAAAAGGGTCGCACCAATCCAAACAGTTTGATGACTTAATGAAGTGGATGCTGGCCCATTATAATTCTTCATTGTTTAAAAATGTGTCACCAACCACTAGGGAAAGGTTGTCAATTGCATCATCAGAGGGGGAGGTTGGATGGAAATCTGGTCTGACCAATGCTCCTGTTCCCATTGCTGCAGAAGTGTTTCCTACGTAGGCATGTGCTTTGCCCTTGATTACTGGCATCATTCGACCAATTACTCATATGAGTCTTTCTCAGTCACCTGTTCAAGGGCCCGCACCTACAGTCCAACCACCACAAAATATTGTACCAGAGATGTCCCGGGTGCTTCCAGTGTCTACTCATGAGTGCAAGACGGGACAGGGACTTAGCCACCTAGACGCTCTTAAAGTAAGAAACCCAAAAGTTGCACTAAAAAAGCCTCTTGCAATAAAAAAACGAAGAACATGGCTAATCTCAAACAAACCAAAAAAACACTGAATTCATTCTTTAAGGCCCTGGGTAAATCTACTGCCTCAAAAGACAATGTGTCGGCTGTTCGACAACAAATCCATGTTCCTCTACCTCCTTCTTTGGTCTCATCAGTGTTGGTTGGCCTGTCCCCGGTCATTCCCCCACCAGCTGTGTTTCATCCAGCCTTATCCATTCCTCCTTCCTTACCATTCTCCTTGGCTCCATCAGTGCTGGTTGGCCTGCCCCCTGCCATTTCCATTCAAGATGCGTTCCAACCAGCCCTACCACTTCCTCCCCCTGTGCATTCTTTGATGCCCACGAGAATGGTTCAACAAATTACTGATTCACAATCTGGTGCTTCCCTTTCCCCTCTGTCTCAGCTAGTCGTGTCTATAGATCGTAATATTGAAGCTGACAAGCAACTTGCCTCTTTAAAACGCTGCCCATGTGAGGTTGTTTTCAAACTCCCACAATCCTGTTATGATGGGCCCCTTTCAGACCCACACTTCAAATCATTCATCAGCTGCAGCTATTCAATCTATCACACCTCCAACTCCCTTTACCGTGGCTTCTGCAAACCCCCCCAGCAGTCGGGGTCAGCAGAACCTGGCAGACACTTCCAATGCTCCACTTACACTAGATCAGCTTGAGAACTTTAAACAAAAAATAGATGAATATTTGGCGATTAGTTTAGCCAAAGCGCAAAATTCCATCTCTCCTGTTGCAGCCAAGTCTAGCAAGCAGCCTTTTCATATTCCATTCATCACACAGCAAGGTACTCAAGAAGATGGGTTCCATACTCAAACTAGCACAAATATTGCGAATTCACATTTGCAGTGGACTCCGGAGAAATCGAATACTCAAACAGTCTCACGTCATCTGAACCCTCGTCGTGCACATTTCTCTACTCTTATTCTAAAATGTATAGAAGGAAACTTCCCATGTTATGACCTGAACCGACAAAGTGTTCTGAATCTATTTAGAGACATTGCTGAGTTACGAAACCTGTCCTCTCATGACATAGACCAAATTGAATTTATCTCCAAATTCACATGCTCAGTAGTCAGACAGTGGATCCCCTCTGGGCTGGTCCGAGATTCCATTTGGAAATGAAGAATGCAACTATTTAGCATGGGCTTTCTCATAGGAGAGGAGCCTGAACAAGCCCAGTCAAATCCCCAAAACATCAGTCGGAAATCACACATCTATCAGGGAGTGCAGAGGCAAAACTATGAGACCCAAAGTGAAGCAAGCCAACAGCAGTAACCATTAACAGTCTGCGCCAAAGATACCATTCAATTTTTAAGCTGGAACACAAGGGGTCACTCCCATTTGCACACTTCTATCGCCAACTTATCTAGTACCCATCATTTGATAGCCCTTCAAGAAACCTGGCTCACCACGTGCCCCATTTGGGATAGCTATGAGACTTCCCTCCTCCTTGCAATCCCGAGCAGTGGTTGTTTATCATCGGGTCTCTTAGTGGGTGTGCATAGTGCCAGTGGCTTTTCCATTAATCCTTGGGCCTCGGTAGGGGCTCAAATTCAGCTAGTATTAATTTTAGGTCATCCCAAGAACTGGCTCTGGTAAATTTTTATCGCAACACTGCCACCATGTCCGATGACGCATTCTATGAAGGTCTGAATGGGATCTTAGATTTAATTATTTTCAGACATACCATCACCCATACCATCATTGCAGGAGATCACAACTTGGATTGTCGAGATAGACCTGGCATAACCTGGTCAGCTCAGACATGGACAAGCATCATGCATGATCCTAACCTACGTATGCTAAATGGCTCTGTTAAGGGAGATGTACCTTTCAATTACACGTGGCAACGTGGGAACAGTACAAGGACACTTGATTACATCCATGTGAGCCCTAACCTGTACCAAAATGTCCAACACTTCTCCATTAGTGACCACCCCAATAGCGATCATAGTTTACTTGTTGCGCAGATCACATGGAACTTTGGGGAAGTTTCAACCAGACAGGTCTTACACGCTGCGGCAACGGTAAATCCTGCCAGAAGTCATCTTCGATGGAACTCAGGCAAGATTATGTCTCTCACAAACATCCTAGAAGACAATGTGTTGCAACATAAAGGATCCTCAGTACCCTGAGCTTTTAAAACCTTTTATGCAAACTATTACCATCTTGCGGCACAATCGTGTCTGCCATCCACATATCTTCGATGCAGAAACCCAGCGTGTCAAAGCTGAATATAGAAAGGTCAGGAGAAAAATACTATCTATGAATGACCCCTCAAGCTGGCAACTCTTAAAAACTGCCAAATGCCGTTATAAAAACTGGCTCAGGAGCAAAAAAGCATCTCAGTTTCAGCGTGACAGTATTTACATGCATACTGCCATGTCAAATAAAAACTTGGCGATGATGTGGCAATTACTAAATGACCAAAGCTACAATCTTCAGGGTGACGCGCAAATCAACGGCGTCCTGGAATCTGACTGGATCACCCATTTATCCTCCGTATATGCTGACCCAGCCTTCGATGATCTCATGTATATTCCCTCAGCTGACTCACCTTGGCAGTTACAGTTGTCTGAACTATCAATTCATTCCATCATTATGCAAGCCAGTTCATCTAGAGCGAGAGGTCCTGATGGGCTCTCTAACTCTATGCTTAAAGCACATCCTGATGAATGGAACCCACATTCTCTACATTATTTTAAAGAACATCTTACTCACTCGTGCGATTCCTAGTTCCTGGAAGACATCTATCATCATTCCTATCTTCAAGAAGGGTGATCGTAGCCTCCCAGCTAACTATCGGCCTATCGCCCTCCTAGATGCCCCGGAGAAAGTCTTCACTAAAATGATTCTTGCAGACTTCAATAACTGGACCCTACATTTGCACTTGCGTGACCCCATCAAAAGGGTTTTGTCGCAGGAATGGGCACTTCGATCAATTTATTTACTTTGAACTCGATTAAAATGCAGTGCCACCTGCAGAAAAAACAAGTATTCTTTGCGTTTGTTGACCTCAATGCTGCTTTTGACTCAGTGAGCCGTGTGCTCCTATTAGCGAAGCTGCGTAGAGACCAATGTCCTGCAACCCTCCTAGATGTGATACATGCATTACACTCTGGAACCTCAATTAAAGTTCACCTTTCGTTAGATGGTGTGCTTTCAAAACAGATCAACACCTCACGAGGCCTTAAACAAGGTTGTCTTTTGGCATCAGCAGTCTTTAATTATTTCATTCAGGATGTTAGATATAACTTGTCCAGTGTGATTCCGGACTCCCCTAAATTAAACAATCATCCATTTCAAACGCTACTATATGCTGATGATTTAGTGCTTATCTCCAGAACACAAGTAGTTTTACAACGATTGTTGAATGCTTTTTTTACCTACACTCAAAACAATGAACTGAAAATAAACACTTCTAAAACACAAATCATCGCATATTCCCCAATAAGGCGTGGCCCGCTAACCCATGTGTGGACCTTTAGTCATATTCCTATAAACATGGTGCCGCATTACACCTACCGTGGCATCCTCTTCGAGAGTTCTTTTCACCCAATAGGCTACCTTACACGCCTAGAGACAAGGCTCCCCATCAATCCGACATGAGACTACTTAGATCCAATGACAAACTCCTCCTGGACCCCCCCCGATTCAAAAACACAAGAGCAGGGGGCAGCAGCTTCACCACTTTAGCCCCTAAACACTGGAACACCCTACCCATCCACATTAAAAAAGCATCTTCCTTTACGATCTTTAAGAAACAGTTAAAAACCTGGTTATTCAACCAATATTAGCACCCAAAGATAGGACCCCGTCCATCTTATACTGCTGTGAATACCTAGGCTATTGTATAATATTGTGAATATTCTGTAATTTATATCATGTAATGGAACAAATGCAATGTTTTGAATTTTACTAATTGCTAAGCTGTCTTTTAACCACGCCGTGACACCTGAGGGTTTGGGCGTGTAACAAATAAAAAAAATAAATAAAAATAAAATAAATTCATCTCACAAGCCAGTATTTTGATGTATAAATATGGCAAATTTTCCATCTTGCCAGCCTGGCATTTCTGGACCATGAAAACTACCCCAGCTCTATTGTACGGTCTCGAAACCCTTCAAGATAATCCTTCTTTACAATTTGCAAAATGGGAAGCAAAATATTGGGGCCGAATATTACACCTTCCAAACTGTATCCCAGTTGCCTGGATAAGATACGAACTAGGTTTAGTATCTTTGCAGGCTGTTTTCAACTGGCGTCAATGTTCCTTTTTCAGGAAATGTTTGCTCTCAACCAGTCTGCAAGTTCTGTTAAAATATCTTTCATCATACATTTTCTCATCAAAGCAGTTGTTTATCAAATCTTGGTTGACGAGTGTCTATCGCGTGCTAATCTCGGCAGATATTTCACTGGATTTACTACTGCAAAATCCAGACAAAGCTAAATTAAAATTGTATCACGCAGATTGGTCTCTCACACGAACAGCATGCCTTTCGTACCAATAGGCTGATGAATACCGCTTTCCACACAAAAAAATACGCACCTTACCAGCCTATTTAATTCGGTGACCTTCACATAAATTTTGCAACAACATCTTAAGAGTGTGATTTAACTTATGGGTCACATGAGATTTACAGGCCAAAAGGAGTCTCTTGAGCCCTTCTGAGAACTTTTGCCGCTTTTGCATGTCGATGGACACTCGCGAAACCTTGTGATTTCTCGTTTCAATGTGTTTCTCTCCACTATCTATTTTTGCAAAGTCACATACAGTACTTTTGTTACATGTTCTGATTTATTAAGGTTTAAATATGTGTATCCTTTGCCATCACATTTCTATGCACTCAAGGCTTTGAAGGCTTCCCCTCACTCTGCCCTTTGTTTTCTCCAATGTCCAGCCACCTTAAACACTACACGAACCACGGCATGCGCATACATATCAACACGCGGCCGCGCGCGCAGTTTCTCTTCTGACTACCCCTCCACACATGCGCTAGTTCCTCCAGCATTATGCTGCCCAAGCAACCAATGCGCAGCCATACATGTAGTTAGGGTTCCCAGCAACTACAATTTTGCGCATGCGCGCCCATCGTGAATCTGCACTAGAAACGCCTCCAGGACCCGTCCAGAGCTCATTGCAGGACCGAGCCCTTTCCCAAGAGGACCTTTACGTTCTATTCCAACAGGTGAGCAAGCAAGCCGAGCGATCATCACACAGGGTTGTTGTTTTTTAGTTACTAGATGTTTTCAAAACGCTTCAACTAAAACGTCATTGCACGTTCTGCTAGACATTTTTTTGACTATTAACATGTTGAAATAGATTTTAAACATCCATATTTCACTTACAGTGAAACCAATCACACACGATGCCATCACGTTAGCAAGGCACTAGTAAGGAGCTGCCATTACTCACAAGCAGGACCTTGTTATTCACTTGTCTTCATTCGCCTAGACGTCGATCTGTAAACAGGCACCTCACTAATAAAGTACTTTGATAACATGAATAACGTCTCCCACTCTGTCACCTTACCACTGTAGCACCAGCACGATAAATAACACATTCTTTGGTACTTATTCACATTCCTAGATGCTAAATTAATGCATGCATGCTGTCTTAATAGACCACTTTTCTAGTTTTTAGTCATTGATCATTCTGGCACCTGGACAGCATCCAGCACCATACTTGAAGCCAATTTATGGATGTGCAATACCTTAGTCCCCACTATAACTCTTGATGCACCTGTTTAAGAAATTAGACCTTTAGCTTACTTTCTCGACCAATTCTTCTAACAACGATCATGGCAAGCTTTCTCACCTGACCAGGGCCCCATTTCGCATGCCAATTCCTGCCTGATCATTTAGTTCCAGCACCACTGCTGGACTGCGTACCTGCTAATTAAGGTATGCCCGATACCATTTTTTATTAATAGACACATATGATTTATCATACCACTAAGGTAACTAACAGTTACCCTTGTCCCTGTAGACTTCCTGCTACAGACGCCCGCACCAACTGTTGTGCCCCTTTTGACAACCAGTCTACGCTCATCCGTAACTCAACTTAGGTATGTGTCTAGCATGCAGTCCCGATACAGCACTTACTCTGTATGGTCTCCAGCCTTTTGTAACTTCTAATAAAACACCCATTTCCCTATGTGTCACCTGTCTCTATAGCTGTTCAGCAGTCCTGAACAACGTCCTGATGACAGTTCGGATCCTTCATCTGTGAACATTCTCTACCCAGTGAAGGCTGACTATTCCCCGAACCAGAAACACCTGCATAATATATGTGTCGACTGCAATACCATACTACTAAATCTAATAGTAGTATTTGAAATAAATACGATACACGTATGCTACTAACCCTCACTTAATTCAACTGTGATGTTAACAACAGTTTTTAACTTGTTTCACCTTTCATTATAAGCCAAATGTGACTCATATGTGACATTTTCTTTGTGTTTTTTCTTTTTGTGAACACACTTTTAACATAGATGTGTCCAAACCCATGAATAAATTGAATCTGTTTTCAAAACCCAAACTATCGTATGACCCTAACTAGCTAGTTCTTCAACACCAGCTTCCTGCCTTTCTTGACTCAGCTTTTTTACACGGTTGATCTGGGGTAGCTGTTGACTCTATTTCTCCTCCTTACGCTACAACGCCTTTTTGAGTCAAGCCCCCCATTAACAAAAAAGAAGGCTTTCCTTGCCCCCTTTTCTACCTGAGTTTACCAATCCACCAAATCCAAAGTAATCCGTGGAAAGCAGCACACTAGGGCAAATCAGGCTACAGAGTGCAGCAGCGTCCCCCAGCTGAACAGCACTCCTGAAGCACTCCCACAATGCGTGCGTGCGTGTTGCGCGTGTTTACGTGGATATGTAGTGGTTAATGGGAAACAAAGGTGGGGCTTGGCAGGCCTACGAGGAAAGTGAAAGAATGTTCAAACACCCAGCTGAGTGGCTCCAAATGGCTTCAAATGCTAAACATTTGATATGAAATGTTGAGTTTACCAATCCAGCGAATCTAAAGCAATCTGTTGAAACCAGCATACTAGGGAAAATTAGGCTACTGTCGACAGAGTGTAGTGGCGTCCCTCAGTCGAACAGCACTCCTGAAGCACTCCCACGATGCACGTGCGTGTTGCACGTTTGCACGTGGATATGTAGTGCTTGATGGGAAACAAAGGTGGTGCTTGGCAGACCAATCCAGCAAATCCAAAGTAATACATGGAAAGCAGCACACTAGGGCAAATCAGGCTACTGTCGACAGAGTGTAGCAGCATCCCTCAGCTGAACAGCACTCCAAAAGCACTCCCACAATGCTATTGGTTGGCACTCTTTGGGTGGCCTTGGATGTTGCATCCCTCTGAGATAGCCGAATTAGCTATGCATGCAAACAGAGATTGAAACTTGGCTTCAGGAAAACAAAGATACTCGCATCTCACCCCCATGCTCGGGACCCAATGACCACAGACTGTTCCATAACCTTGAATGGATTATTCTGCAACTCTCGTCTCGATACACGTTGCCAACAATAGTGCACAATATTTTAATTAGGTCATGGGATGAGCTGTTTTAGAAAAAACATGGTGAAGTCCTTGTGTCCTTGTGTGCAGAAAATATCTTGTATTTGTTGGTCTCACCAATGCATCCTACTATGGGTGCAATGGCACTAACTTTGTCACTGGGTGCACTGCAGCTTAGCTTTGTATATTTGGGAACATTACTACATGGATCCCCATCCATATGGTCATCAAAGTTCTGTGTTTTAATCAAGTTATCCTATAGAACTAACATAATTGTTACATATTTAGTTTCGATTCCTGGAAACTACTGATTCTCACAGCCTCATCCCACACCGTCCCATCCAGCCTTATTTGCTGGCATTGGCTCCCTGGTGCTCTTCAACCAGAAATCAGAAGGAAAGCTTTTAATAAAACAAACATATTTTTCAGCTTTGAGTGTTGCCTTGTCTCAAAATAGTGAAACCCTTGCTCAATGTTACAAACACAACTCAACAAAACTAATGTTCTAGATAAGATCAAATGGGATTACATGTTTACAGTGGTGGAAATCTTTGGCTTCTTGGGAATAATTCTACAGATGATCCATCTTTTATAGATAAACCGCATGTCGCTGTCATTACTAACAGTCTGACCTCAGAACCCTTCCCTCTTCACACCGGCACAGAACAGGGTTGCCCTCTTTCCCCACCTCTGTAAAATTTGGTATGGATGGTTGGGGATCACAATGGGTGAGGCGGAGCATTAGATATCCATCTACGTAGATGATATCCTGTTCTTTATCCATAAATATACTCACCTATTAGCCAGAGTATGCTGGATGTTGCTTGTGCTTGACCTGATCACAGGATATACCATTAATTGGGACAAGTCGGAAGATATGCAACTGCAGACATACACACCATGGGACCCTGGGGGTGTTGCACCTTTTTGACTACAATGCCAGCACATCAAATATTTAGAGGTTACTTTTAGTGTCAACCGATCAGAGCTCGTCACCTTAAACAACCCACGCCCCCAATGATGCACACTATAAAATTGGACTTGGATAAATGGCAAAAGATACCACTGTCAATTACTGGCAGAATCAATGCATTAAAAATGAACTCCATGCGAAAACTCATCTACTTAGACTCCATTATCTCAACACCCCTCCCAGAGTCATTATACATTGAGTTGTATACGTTTGGCCAAGTTTATTTGGCGGGGCAAAAAAGCATGCTTGAATAAAACGATCTTACAGTCCTCCAAAGGTAACCACGTCCTAGAACTCCCTTTGTGGAAGGCATACTATACTGAAGCGCAGGTGGCCTGGCCCAAACAATGGTTAAACACAAAAGACATAGCTATCTTGCAAACCATTGAAATGTGCATACTGCACCTGCTTACACCACAGGAGGTTCTAGCAATTCTGCCCTTGCATCTCCATAGGTCAATTAAAGTATATCCTATCGTGGGCCCCACCATCTTAAAATGGTATCAAATACGTACACTCACAGACTCCAACGTCCGAGACACTCCGTCATGGAACACCCTAAGAGCCTTCTTGTCATATGCTGTCACCACAGTGATACATGTCAAACAATCTACTGACTAGCACAAAGTAAGAATTATGAACATCTGTGACGAATTGACATTACTATCATTCTCCAATGCCAACGGTCCCCTTGGTTTTACAGTAAAGGAATGGCTGATGTACATGACCATAAAATCCATCATACTTAAATACACCACCCTCGAGTCAATGGCGAGCCATCAGTGTGTGGGACCAAATTTGGCTGCAATACCTAAGACTTTCCCAGACTTACAACGTTCTATGACTACTGCACACCGAATAATCTCAAATGAAATGTACAAATAGCAAAAATCTGGACTGAAGACCTAGATATTCCTTTCTGTGTGGAAGACATATATGAATCTTTCACTATAGTCAAGGACACGTCGTATAGGCTGAAGCACAGGGATATGCAATATGAAATCATTCAGGGGGCATATTACACGCTGGTTAAACTTTACGCAATTAAGCACGCCCAAAATCTGAGCTGCTGGAGATGCTGTGGCCTATTTGGATCTGTGGGTCATGTTTTCTGGTCTTGTCCACGTATACGCCCATTTTGGGTATTTCTCTCTAATCATATAGCCAGAATGTAGGGATGTGATGTTCCCATTACACCTGATGTTACGCTATTTGGACTTAATAATGAGCGTTTCCCTGCAGATTCTCTAATGCGCAAATTGTTACAGGTTACACTCTTCTCAGTGCACAAGGACATACTGCTAGATTGGAAGTCGGTATCTGCTCCTGACACACGGAATGACTAAAATCCTAGACACATAAAGGACTAGAATTAAGCAGATTATGTCACTTGAACATGCTGATAAATTTGGGGAATTGGCAGAGATTTTCATTTCAAGTGAATGCGAGTCGATATGCCACATGGCTATTGACCGATAGATAGACATGCACATCTAGTCTTGTTCTTTCAGTCATCAACATCATTCATTTATAGGCATGTGAATATCCAGAACTGAGGACGGAGTACGATAACACAGTGTATTGTATGGTTTGTTGTTGTTCCAGGGATGGAGAGGAGGGGGATATGGTGTTTTACAACCTGTTGATTTTTAACATTATATTACAACATATGACGCGAGGAGCATCACTCTTTTATTTTGTGCTACGTACCAGAAGTAAATTCTGAAATAATATGCTAAGTACCCTGTGGATTCCTGTGAAGTAGATGCATCTGCCCTGCAAGAGCCACTGCATATATGCTGTACTATGAATGTGTTTGTTGAATTTTCATGTGTGTTTATAATAATAAAACAGATTAAACAAAAAACCAACATAATATATACCCTGTTCAGCTTTATTTTCCTGGATATTCAGCAACCTAAAGCTCCCTTATGTGCAGCAAAACTAGTTTCCTGACGTGTGGCAAAACTAACTCTATTCATAGTCGACAAAACAACACACCAACTTCTAAAACAATGAAAAGCTTAAACACCTTCACTAAAACAATGCTCTTATTTTATATATCCACTATTGCTTGAGAGGTCTGGGGGCAGTGCATGATGTTGCATCAGCCCTACCTGCACCATCACATTCCCCCATCTAGTTAATACATTAACCAATAAACTGTGAGCCATCATTTCATAGGCACCTTTTGGCATTCATGCTCTGCACACTCCATTCAAGCTTCCTCCAAGTGCTGAATACACCTCCTGTGTGCAAGTCATAAAACAACACTCCCCATCTCCATCACTATCCACCCAACGCTGCGTATAATTCTCAGGGTCCCGTGGAGCGGTGATACAAGGGCCAGAGGGACCATTTGGGTGCTCAATTCTGACCTTGCAGTGTTCCTTTTAACCAGTCCATGGATCTGACTGTGTATAGGCATGTATCGAGAGGGGGTATCCTAAATGTACATGACAATATTTGTTATTGCAGACTCCTTTAACTAATCCCAAAGCTATGTGTAGAAAGCAAAGGCTTATGAGTAACACAACGAGGACAGGAAGCAACAACTTAATCCAGCAGAATGCCAGATGATACCAATCTTCCTCTGCCACTGAACCACTCTCCTTTTCCATAGTAGTGTGCAAAGTATGTAAGGCAGTTACAGCGTCAGTCAAGCTGCCATTGTGTGTGTTGTTTGCGACATGAATGTGCAGCAGCTCATTCCTATTTTCACACAAGCGTCCCCTACCATAGCAGTGAGAGGGTCAGGGAGATACCTATATTGGTGAGTGGTCGATATAACAGCCCTGGGCTCCTCCGTAATGGAATTTAATCCTTTCTCAGTGGCATTTGCCAGCTGCAGCAGCTCCCACCTTGTAATCTGAATCCATTTTGAATTTGCCATGGCCTGTATACCAGGTGCAAGAAGTGAAGTGAAAAAGACTGCAGCTTGTATGAACAGTCTATACTTGGTGGGAATTCCCACCAATCTATCAGAAGATTCCTGTGAAAAATAATGCTCACACTTCTTTCTTTTTAATGTCAGAAAGCGACGGGTGCACTTCTTAAAATTCACTTAATTAATGGCAGGATGAGTGTCTTTGAGTGTAAAGTGGTTAGTGAACATGAACCACTCAAGTTTGGTGGGAGCTGTGTATAAGCACATGACAAATTATGGTCCGTTTGTGATGAGGTTCATAGTTGCAATCCTGGCATGTCCATTGTATAATTACATTTTGGGTTCCTGCTTACATTCACTTTTCCCTTATATCTGAAACATGAAGGGTATGTAAGTCTCTGTATGTGAAATGTTTTTTTCTTTTCATAAATCCAGCTAAGTAATTTGGCATAATGTCTCCATTCAGCAAAACATATGTTATTAAGATGTGTAACTGTTTCTTTTGCAGGTCCTACAATTGCCTCTGTTCTGCATCCCATTATCCTCTCTTTCCATCTCCCTCAGTGGAAAATCTCCCCTATTATTTGCAATTGTGGCATCATCCAGCACCAAGGCAGCATCTTCCCTTCCACATCTGTGCATGTTTTGATGCTCTGTGTTCAAAAAGTCACTGTTCTGTTGCATTGGTATCAGCATTGAATTCCATCATTTCCACCGCTGAAGGGATAGAGAGAACTTCAATTAATCTAAACAATAATTGGCATTGTTGTACTGGGGAGCTTTCAGACCTCTTAAACCCCCCCCTTTTACATCAGGATAGCCCTGAGTGTGAAGTGGAGGCAATGTATGCAGAGTCAGAATAAACAGTGACAGGTTGGTCTTCGTACTTCTCTAATGCTGATATTAGTGCCATTAACTCTGCCACTTGCACTGAATAATGTGAGGGCAATCTTAATTTCTCCCCACCCTCAAATGTACCACTGCTGTTCATGAATGTCTCAATCATATGCTCTGATCGATTGTCGATGACCCATCAATGAACAATACCCCTTCCCCTCTAGTGCATCCTCTTCAGCGTGGGGTATGTCATCAAAGATGTCAGTGTATATGGATCAATTGTGTATATAATCACCCTTCTCCATGGGTTCTGCAATAAAAGTGGCTGGATTAACAATACAGCATCTCACAATTTTACACAAATGATTTGAGAAAAAATCATCTCATAGCCTGATGCGCACTGTGTACGGGTGGATTTGGATTTTTTTTTCAGATTCACAAAAAGGGAATGCTCTACATATAGAGTCACTGAACAGCCCATTGTAACTGTCGATCATTTCTCTTTTGTGAATACCAAAGCTGCCAAAGCCTGTTCACATGAAAAATGTCCTGGCATTAGTGCGTCCAAAAGGCCACTATAGTAGGGCAAAGGTTTGCACCGCATTGGTGTCTTCTGACTAATGACAGCTGACATCACATACCCATTAAAATGGGAAAATAAGAATTATAATTTGGAATAGCCAAATCCAAGGCAGTGCTGATCGCCTGTTTAAGTTCATTAAATGATTTGATCATCTCTACTAACCAATTAAGGAGGCCGTGTTCCCTTCATGCTTCGGTTAGCCTTTGTAAAAGGGGTCTAGTGTAGGTGGTGTAATCAAAGATTTAGGGGGTAATTCATAGAATCCAGCGCACAAGTGGCGCACGCGGCTGGCGCACAGTGCGCGCGTGCCACATTCTGCACCAGCCGTGTGCGCCAAAATCCATTTCCGCGCACATCGTATTCATGGATTTTAACATTCATTACCAGCCGTGGCGCAGAGTGGCGCAGCGACCCTGCAGCAGTGCCAGTTACGCCCCAAACCCCTCCTTGTGCGCCATGTACAGCGCACAAATCCCGTACATGGCGCACAGGCCAGTGGACCAGCATACAGGCCCCCAACCATGAAAACGCCTGTAAAACTCCCCATGCACCCCTCTGAATACACGTACCCCGCTGCGCGGGGAGAATCACACGCAATTGGCCCTGTGCAAGCGGGGTACGTGTATTTTGGGGGTGCGCGGGGAGTTTCACGCGCGATTGGGCCTGTGCAAGTGGGGTACGTGTATTACTGGGGTTCGTGGGGAGTTTCACACGCGATTGGCCCTGTGGGAGCGGGGTACGTGTATCACTGGGCTTCACAGGGAGTTTCACACGCGATTGGCCCTGTGCGAGCAGGGTACGTGTATTATTGGGGTTCACGGGGAGTTTCACACGCGATTGGCCCTGTGCGAGTGGGGTATGTGTATAACGGGGGTTCGCAGGAAGTTTCACACGCAAATGGCCCTGTGCGAGCGGGGTACATGTATTTCGGGGGGGCACGGGAAGTTTCACACGTGAATGGCCCTGTGCTAGCGGGGTACGTGTATTTGGGGGGTGCGCGGGAAGTTTCACACGTGAATGGCCCTGTGCGAGCGGGGTATGTGTATTTCGGAGGTGCGCAGGAAGTTTCACACGCGATTGGCCCTGTGCGAGCGGGGTACATGTATTACTGGGGTTCACAGGGATTTTCACACGCGATTGGCCCTGTGCGAGCGGGGTACGTGTATTACGGGGGTTCACGGGAAGTTTCACACGGGGTAGTCCGACGGCTCACTTCCTGATTTCCCGGGCCAGGGCATCATCGAACTCCTACTCGATGTCCTGGAGACGGTCCTTTGTTATAGCAGCTTAAAAATGTACTATGATGATTGTTCCATGTGGAATATCTCTAGTAACTGCTGGTCTAAATACAAATTCTTTTGGCAAACTTAATATTTTATCTTCAATAATGGGCACCTATCCTAATAGCACCTGTATTTCCAGAGAGAAATAAATCTGGGTGAAGTGGCACTCAACGCAAAATGTTGTGACCACAATGCCTTTGCTTGTGCATAGTGTATACCTGGAGTAGAACACATGATACCCTTTTCAGTAAAAGAAATGGTCATGTTTCATTTACTTCTAATGTCCCCAGTCCATATGCTCAGCCGTGTGTTTTGTGAATACAAAAAAAGGTGCTGTTATTCGGGAATCACTGATAGTATTGGGCACATCAGAGCCCTCTATGGGCTGTCCTATTGTGAGTACGTAATGGTGGAATGAAAAATGGTTACCCCCCCCCCCATTTTGACCCAGCCAAAGTGTGGTACAATGCCCTGTGGTTTCAAGTTCATGTCCCACTGCTGTATTGATTGTATTGATTGCAATGTGTGCGCTTGGAGGGGTTTTGGCAGATGTTGAATCTGGGGTTGTGGTGTTGTGGTGTTGTTTTAGGAGGTGTCGGAGCAGGGAACTGAACTTGCTGCTGTGTCAAATCGAGTATTTTCGGTGTGGGGTGTTGCATCTGTTTAGGCTGCATTGAATTCTGCACATTTGTAAAATGATATTTTGTCTGTTGCTCCATGGGGTTCTGAATGTTAGGGGTGTGCTGTGACTGATACTGTTGGTGGCAAGTAAGTGTTATATGGTGTGGCACCCCGTTGGCCATAGTGCCCTGAACCATCAGGAGCACACCTCTCCTACTACATGCTCATGCACATTCTTCCACGCACCCAGCACTGTCCTCTAAACCCTCCAAATACACCAAACCTTGGTCCTGCACCATCAAATCCACCTCCAAAACCACCTTCCCTACCCCTCTTGAAGCTCCTCATTCCTCTGGGGGAATACATCATCTCTCCCCTTCCTATGATATATGCCACTGTCCTACCTAGGAATAGTCCTGTTCATACTGCCCATCAACAGGGTTAGTAATCACTGTCCCGTCCATTGTATACTTCGCTTAATTTCTTCTGCACTCATTTTGCTTCTTCCATCTCTCTCTGTTCCACTTTGTTCTTCTCTCTTTCCTGTTTCAATCTACAATAATGAACTATATGTGATTGTATTTCAGACCATGCCCTCATCTCTATAACCACTATTTGTGCAGGGAGACCTTGACACAATATGTGATTAAAAAAAATGACTATTCTCGTCCCACTATTCCCCCATTTCTAAACTCCACTTTGCCTTCAGTTTCTGGATGTATTGTGCAGGGTACTCATCTATTTTCATTTTCAGTGGCATAATAATACTCATATGAGATGTGCCAGGGTATTGTATCCTTAAGGCTTTACAAACATTTGTTTGGCAGTTCTTGAATGGCGAGCCATCATGCACATTGCAAAATGCAGAGAATCATGTGCTCCCGAGATGGAACATGTGAACTACAGGAAAACAACAAAGAAACACAGGAAGTCATAAGATGAGGTTAACATGCAGAGGGCTATATGCCCAAGAAAAACACATAGTGAGAAGATAGGGTACTATCCATTCCCTAGAAAGGAAACACTGTGTTCCTTTGTCAATGCTAATGAAGTACTGAGAATTTACCACCCCAGGAGGAGGTCCAGATTGGGCTTTTATAAGTGATAACTTCATGCTAAACTTGAAGTGAGGTAATTTGCCAAGAAAAACACAACAGCAGGTGACTAATAGCTTGAAATATTGAAAATGGTTGTTAAAGCTGATACAGTGAGACAGGTAATCAGTGAGCGAAAGTTTGGCATATTGGAACATTGGATTACTAATGGTAAAACTAGAGGGGCGGAAGAAGAGCAATAATGAAAACTGAAAGTCAATGAGAACAATTCCATACTTTCTGCATAGAAATGATTGAGAAAACCTATGCTTTGATAGATACAATATTCCTCTGTTACATTTGTAGAAAGGTGGGATGGGGAAATCTGTGAAGAAGGAAGCAAAAACCAGGACTATAGAGCTTCTCCTTTTTCTTTCAAATTGATGTTGTTCATATAATTTGAAATGCTAGAATTCTAGTCATGGATGAGGAATGAAAGTCAGAGAATCAGCAACTGATAAAGTATCAGGATAATCACCAACAAATATGTTTATTCAGTTATAGTTATATACACTCACAAGGGTGAAGTAAACAATGAACAATATATACCTCTGGGTACACACTGCATAATTCTATCCAGGAGTCTTGTGATGGAAGGTCTTCAAAAGCCAAATATTTTTGTCAAATCCAATGGGCGATGTTAAAAAAGCTGATGAATGGCAATGGGCTCAACAATAAATGACTCAAAGGAAGATTGATAGTGTGCAACTTTGCTGCAGATCCAAGGGACTGAAGTAAACATCCTTACAGTAAATCACTTTCAGTAATTGTTTCCCAATAATGGAAATACAGGGAGGATGTCTGTTTATGATATGTTTTTTCTTTTTTGCTCTATATATAAGTGTGGCCATGATTACAGTGAAGGGGTCGCCGCACTATAAAGTGCATAGCGAGTTCCATGGTAAACCCGATAAATTGAATTATTAATAACTGTTGACTTGCAAGAAGGACTTAGCTGATATGTTGAAAACAAAAATGTTGCCCCCCCCGACTGTAAATTATGGGAAAGATTTGTTGAAAAGTGTAAAGGTTAAAAATTTGACGTCTCTAAGAAGTCACACTACCAGCTACACCTCCTCAGAGGTATCCTTCCTTTCCTCTCCTTCCCCCAGAAGCTCACTGTCTCCAGAGCCCTGGTTCTCTTGAAGCTGGACTACTATAACAGCCTCTATCTAAATCTTCCTGCCTCTACTCTCCGCCCTTTGCAACTCATCCAGAACAGCACTGCGAGACTTGTCCTTGGCCTCAAGCCCAGGGACCGTATCTCTCCAGGACTGAAATCGCTACACTGGCTCCCAGTGCCCGCGAGGATTAAGTTCAAAACCCTCTGCATTGTCCACAAGGCCTTCTGGGGCCTTGGGCCAAAATACCTTCAACTCTCTCTTCCTAAATATCTTGAGGAGAACCATCTCCGATTCCGGAAGCACCTCAAAACCTACCTCTTTGCCTCTGCTTTATCTCCATCTCTCCCCTGCTAAAATCACTGAACCTGCACTGAATCTGCAACTGGCCACTCACCGATCTCGGTCCTTGGCCCTGCAACTCTTCCCTGCACTGCCTACCTGCACTACGGGACTGTCTCTGTATCCTACAGCCCCTTCTCTCGGCACTTACCTTGCACTTGCCACCAGCTGGCCCTATTATTTATCTTGTATTCTACTAACCATGTACTGCACTCTCCTTGCACTTGCCACCAGCTGGCCCTATTACTTATCTTGTATTCTACTAACCATGTACTGCACTTCCCCTCTCCTCTTTCCCTCTTCCCCTTGCACTTTTCCCAGTCACCCTACCCTTGCACTTGCTCGATCTGAATGACACCTGGCCTAGTAGGATCATTGTCTGTTCTCCCCTTGTTCCCCCCCCCTGCCTCGTCGCTCCTTGAAACACTTGTGTATAGGCGCGTTACAAATGCCAGATCATATCATATCATATCATATCATATCATATATCATATCATATTAAGAAAACAAAAACTCTGTTTTTGGCCTGCTCCCATTTGTGTTCCCATAGAGAAAATAACTTGGGCATGAAGCGTTGGCTCGATTTCCAGGAGGGGGCTGGGTGTATTCCCTCCAGTAGTTTTTAAAATATTTGATGGGGAAGGGAGTGAAAACCCCTATTCAGAGGTGTAAAAAGGTAAAATCACTTCAGGCTTGAGGTGGGGAGGGTGAAGAGGACATCATGTGAAGTTGGGGAGTAGGGGGTGCTCTGAGGATGAAGGGTAAAATATAGCCCCAGATTATCAGAGATAGAGAGGCCAAGTAAGGCCATGCTAGACGAATGAAACTGGCTGATGGTGCTACCCATTGAAAGCTTCAGGCTAATTAAAAATATTGATTTTCATTGAAATATGAAGAGGGGCCTCCCTCGAATTTAGTAAAATGGAAAGGCATCAAGTTGAATGACAGTGTGCCATATAACTGTAATATTGTTAACTGTGTCCAATGGAGTCTCACAAAATAAAACATGAGGTGCTACAGATGCTGATTGTGTGTAAACTGGGAAACCTCACCTCGACAGATTTAAAACTGCAGCAGTGCATATGGAAGGAAAAGATTCATTGAAATACTGCGCATTTGGAAGATAATAAGGAGGAATGGTGCCTTACATTTATTAAATAAAGTCGAGTGACAGATTGCATTTATCTTTATATATAAAGCAAATGTATGTATGTGTGCATGTTTGTCCGGCTATACAAATATGTTGGATGTCAGTCTGTATATTAGTCTGGTTATATAAATCCACACAGTTGAACCCACTGCTATCACATTTTGCATGGATTCCTCATTTGTTGTCTGAGGCAAAATTGTATTCTATGTTTGGATGCCAAAAATTCACTCCATGGACACACTCATTTACTGATGATAACCCTGATTCACTACAGTAGGTACTAAAAGGAGGCAAAACTTTGAAAAGTGTCTGAAGCAAAATGTTTAATGTGTTGGTTATTCCTTTGAAATTTATTACTACTGTCTACAGTTTGAAAGTCTTTATTAAAACATTTTTAAAAGGGAATTTAAAAACAAAAAAAGATTTTTTAGCACCCCACTTCAAATATGGGAAATGGCAAGGTTACAGTTTACTTAAATTCATTCACGAGAATAGAGCATAATCAAACCATCTTTCTTGGACATTTTTTCAAATGTGCTGAAGCCTTTTGGTGACTGAAACATGCCACACAAAAAACGAAACTCACTTGGTAAAAGCTCTATCTGATGCAAATCGAAAATCAATATCAAAAGCTTCTGAAACACAGCAAACAATAGCACGACTTACCAAGCAGTGGCAAGAGCAACTTTCTCCAGGGCAAATGAGATGCCAGAGCTATCTGAAGCAAGACCTGCTGACACGAGGACAAGAGCAACAACCTTCAGGGCACATGGAACACCAGAGAAAACTGAAGCAAGACTTTCCAACAAGATGACAAAAGCATCATCGTCCAGGGCACATGAGACACCTCTCTATTAGGACACGTGTACCTCAGCTAGTCAGGAATAAAGATGCTTAATTTCATCACATAAATGACAACCTTTAAAGGGAAAGGCCTATTTCATTTTGTGTAAAAATTAACACTGGTTTCTTATGTAACTACAGACTATCTGTGTGAATAATACAAAAAGTTAACCTATATCTGTTTAAACAGTATGTAAAGAAAGATTGTATTGTAAACAACAGGCCCAGGTGCAGTACTGAAAGTTACATGTACACACATTTTGTTAATGTAAAATGCTAGTCTTTATGAACTGTGGATACAATTTGTTTTCCTCTCTGAGCTGAAACTATGACCCAAGGACCTTTGTTGGGGCACATTAGCAGGACAGGCTTGGAGTTTCTGTTAACAATACAGAGAAATGTTGGGAGTGAGATCAGAATTGTGGTTGCACAGATAACATGGCAAGCTGAATTTACCTTTAGGTCAAACCTCCCCATTAACTGTCCATTAGTTTAGGACAGGGTCTTTTGAAGCAAAGGAGTGAAGGGTAGAATAACATGAGCCAGGCAGATGCCCTGGTCATGTGACAATGGAGAAATGGAAATTAAGAAAAGGTGAGGGCTATTTTGAAACTGAGGGGCACATGTGAAGCATTGGCTGATTAACATAGTATTACATTTTCTTTAAGAAAAAGAGCATTGTGTGTTCCACTGAGCTCATCCCAGACTCATATTAAAGGGGATAAGAAGCATTTTGGTACTATGTAAATATGAATTCTATGTGTTGTATACAATTTGAGTTACGAAATAGATTTTGATTGTGGCATTCCCATAATTCTGAGGAACTGGAAAAATGGCAGAGTGTTAAATTGTGAAATTAAGATGTGAATTGTGGAGTGTGGTTGTAGGTCATCTGGTGGAAAACAAAAGGATCGAATGCCTTTTGATCGACAGTCAAATGGTCGAAAAAAGGGTAGATTTTATTTTATTTTTATTTATTTTTATAGGGTTCACCCCAATCCCCTGTTTTCTTTATTAAAAACATTTTTTTACCAACCCAAACTAAAAAATATATATAAATAAATAAATAAAAAAATGCAACCTTTTTTTTTCGACCATTTGACTGTCAATCAAATGGTCATTCGATCAAATGTTTTCGACCATTTCACTGAACAGCGTGGAGTGTCATATTTTTCACTAGTGCGGCACAGTAGCACATCGCAAACAATGGGAGCTACTCCCAGGAAAGGTGTGCCGAAATAAGATTAGTATTTTCAGACTCACCATAAAATATATAACTGAAAAATATATATGTGCCTGCAGTTATTTGAAAATGAAGGTAGGTGTCATTTTGTGAGATTTTACGAACACTGAAAAGGAAAACCTGCCTGTAATTTTGGGATGATGAATCTTTTGCCTCCCTCAGTCTCCATCACCCATACATAGCAACTCCTTGTCCTATCAGCAGGCAGTGGGCATATTGGTGGTTACCTCCCTTGTATGACTGGTGCAAAACTAAAAACCTCATCTGTTCCCATTTATATTTAAACCTGAATCTTAAAGCCTTGCATTTCCATTTCTTGTGTGTTAAAATGTGATTTTCCCTGTGTTCATTTCCCAAACCCAGTCTTCCTGATAAAGACCCAAAAATGTTTTTTTTTTCCACTGGGTTCCCATACCCTGTTTTTCAAATAAAAAGATTAAACGATTTTTTTTCTTCAATCATTGTATTCCACTCCATGTACCTTGCTTTCCAACCAAAAGGGTCATATATAATTAATGCCTTGAGGGTGGGGGTCACTGGGAGAATAGAGCATTGTGATACATTAAGCCATCACTGTCTGGTATTCTAGTGGTTTATCTGATAAGGTGTAAGGAAATCCTGTGGCTTGTGACAGCCAATATTTAAATATTACCTTGCATTGTAGCAACTTAATCTCCCTTTGAAATATATGTGATCCAGTTGATCCTAATGATTTGAAATTGTGTCCTTGTGTAGTGCCACAGCATTGGTGGCGGATGCTTCCTGATTCTTGTATTATTCTGTGTGGCCACATAAATAAAAATATATATTATTATTATACACTGGCCTGGTTCCTGGCTTGTTGAAGGTCAGGATGGTACTTGCTGAACAGTATGATACAGGTTGGAAGACTCACGAAAGTACAATCTGTAAAGCAATTTGTTGTATGCCACCTGACGTGTGGATGGGTAAAGGGACTCGCTGGGTCGATAGTGACCGCCCAATAAACCGTGATGAGGAGCCAGTCATGGCTCAAACATGTTTGCATTATTGTTATAATACCCCTGATAATTACTGCTGTAATAGATGGGGGAAACATGCATTACAGTTAAAACCCGGGTGTTATCGTGATAATGGCAGCGTGATTATCATGATAATTACTGCAGTGATTATCGGGGGAATAGAAAATGAGGAACGCAAAATAAATGGGGGGACATGCGTTGTGATTACATCTACTAGGCTGGGGGAAATGGGTCTTTGTGCCAGTAGTCCCCAAAGAAACCTATAGGTACAACATGTGCAGTGGCCAAAGCAAAAAGCCAGGATGAGTGGGCTTTAAAGAAACCTAGCGTATTAAAATATACAATCTGTGTGGCCAAAGGAATCCACGCAGATCAGCATTCTAAGATCCTCTCTCGAGATTGAACTATTAAGTTCAGCCCAACTCCTTGAAGGGCCATCTTTCTTATAAGAAGTAATCTCCTTTTGAGTATGTTATCATCAAGGAACATTAAGGATATAAGCACAATCTGGTAATGGCTATAATTGGCTTAAAGCATTATGTTAACTATCAAGACACTGGAAAGTCATACATATTTTCCGACCCCTCCTGATGAGCCACACAAACCAAGCAGTGAAACATGTGTAGAGGGCTTTCATTATGTTTGAATAATATGAAACAACCATTGAGCATAAGGAATTGAATACTGTGGGCCTGATCACGACTTTGGCGGTAACCCTTAAATCCGGCGGTAGCGCTATTACCGCGGATTTAAGGGTCCGCCAAATCAGGACTTCGGCTCTGAGCTGGGGGAAATCTGCCAGAAAATTGTGCTATTACTGCCGGCGGGAAATCCGCCGGCGGTAAGAGCGCAAATTTTCCCCATTGAGTCCAATGGGGAATGGGGCATTCCCGAATGGGCTCAATGGGGAATGGGGAATTACATTACCGCCAAACACGTGATCCGGCGCTATTAGAGCCGGGGAGTTCGGCGGTAGGGCTAATACCGCCAAAGTCGTGATCAGGCCCTGTGTATGAACACTATTAGACAAATCAGCAAACAAGTCTTTAAGGAGGACTATTATTATTACTATTTTCATTTGAATAATTAACAGCAAATTTGTTGTAACAGAAAAGAACTTTTGAGCTTAACTTTTCTCTTTAACCCGTTAAGTGCCAAGGACGAGGTAGCTCGTCCTTGACATTATGAAAAAGAAGAGAAATGGGTCTGAATTTGTTGTGCCAAATGACTTTATTCTGTTACAAATTCTTAAGTCAGAAATCTGTATATTATCCAGATTCTTATATACTCAGTTTCGGACAGATTACGTTTTTTGTTTTGAGTCACTTATGATTGGAGAAATAGGTGCTCTTTTACATTTGCTTCATGAGTTGTGCATTTGCTCCATAATAGCTTGTGTACCTATTTTGAAGTTTAACGTATACATTAAATTCTGGTTCCACTATTTGTGCAGGAGTTATCCATTCTCTCCAGGTTACCCTTCTTTGAATCTTGTGTGGATGTGTAACTTATCAAATTGAAATTAAATTCTGATTCCTCTTGTTTTGCAGGAGTTAATAATTCACTCCATTGTGTCCTTCATTGGCACTTATATACCCTAAATTGCCCTCAGGTGTGTAACATACCAATTTGGATTATAATTCCTCTTGTTAAACAGGAGTTAACCATTTACTCCATTGTGTCTTGCATTGGGACTTGTATGGTCTGGATTACCCTTGACACGTGTTTCCCCGTTTTATAGTATCAGACGGTTCTTCAGGAGGGCTTTAACTTGATTAAAGTCAGGTTAGGTCACAGTCTTGAATCTACAATTTAAATGAAAATATATGTATCAGTACCTTGAGATTACGTTTGCAGTGCCAGGGATGAGATACATCGTCCATTTTGGCACTGCACTTTGGGTGATCCCTGCAAAGCAGGGATCACACAAAAGTAAAATCCAGCCCCCGGGCTATGTGAAGAGGAGGTTCCTCCTCACGGCCTGGGGGTTGGATTTCCTTCAGTTTCACATCAGCATGTGTAATGCGTGCTGACGCTGTTAAACCGTAATCATAGAATACTTCCTTATTATGAATATTGGCCTAAGCCCATTCGCATTAAACAGAAAACCGTGTACGCGAAGTTCTGATTTTGGGTTAACTTTGCTGCCATTTTAAGAATTACCCGCCATTTTGATTTCGACTCTTGTTCCATGTTCTAAAATGGTGGACTGTGTTTTCAACTTGCAGTCGAGCCAAATGACCGTTGAGTTTTTGTTAATGTTTATGCTGACTGAGGGGAGACTGTTTAACTAATGCAAAGAAACCTTGTGCTTCATATGAGCTGCCATTCAAGTGTTGTCTGCGCTCACAAGCCTCATCCTCGTATAAACAAAGAGACAATGGAAAGTAAACTCTGGTCATGTGTAATGGCTGAACTGCATTGTAGCGATTCGTGGAATAAGGCTTACCGTGGATCTGAGAACCAACAGCATCATTGTAACTTCATGGACATGTAAACTTGTTTAATCTTTTGTACAATATTGTAACATCTGTCATATGAACTAGGCACAAACTCTAGCCAGTGAATTATTAGCTTGGAGAGAGGCTGGACAATATTGCAAAAATGGTATAAATATGTCTGTGTTTAGATGTCCAGCACTCTCACCCCGCACTGTGTCTGCTGGTACACACTGTGAGGTGTTGGGAGCCAGATAGCTATCTATTTTGCTTTGTAACTGTACAGTAATAAAAGATACTTGTATCTTTTCATCCCGTAATTGGTGTATTTCATTTGTGGTACTAAGCCTCGATATTTCTTTGGTCTTTCAACGTGAAACTGAAAGTAATATTCACAGCAGCATCCATTTTCGGCTGCTGCGGTGAAAAGAGAATATGAGTTTCCTTCTTTTTATCCCTTGATCTGCAGCATTATTGCGCCATTCAAATCGAGGGAGGTATTATTTGAAGCATTGCTGGGCACGGATCGGATGCAGATCACTCGATCCGCACCCAGTAATGCCACTAGACCACCAGAGATCTGTTTTTGAAGTGGGGAGAGAGGGGGCTGCTTACTATGTAAGCAGCCCTCTCCCCTGGCCTCCAAAGCATGGGGCGGTACATTTTTCACCCCCTGGGGGTGAATGGGCACAGTAATGTGCCCATCCGCTCCTAGGCAAGTGGCAAAAAAAAAAATGGAAAAAAAACAATAGCAATGTTTTGGGTGGGGCTGTGGGGACTCTAGACTACCAGGTATTTTATATATTGAAAGGGGGGTGGCCCGCTCCCTCGCACCTTAAGTGGATAGGGAGTACCTCATGTAGCCCTCCCTGGGGGCAGATGGGCACAGTAATTTGCCCCTCTGACCCTAGGAAAGGGGCAAAACAAAACATACATAATAATAAAAATATGGGTGTTTTGGGTGGGGGTGTGGGAACACTAAACCACCAGTGAATATATGGAATGACAAGGGGGTGACCCTCAACCCCCACCCCAAGTGGATGGGGGGCTCCTCATGTAGCCCTCCCCGGGGCAGATTTCTGCCCCTAGAAAGGGGTACATGAGATGCCCCCATCCATCTGGGGTGGGAAGAAGAGGGCCACCAGAATTCTTGATACAGCCACCCCCAAGCATGGGGCATTACATTTTGCCACCCCCCTGGTCGCAGATGGGCACACAAATGTGCCTATCTGCCCCTAGGAATAGGGCAAAAAAACAAACAAACAAAACAAAAACCACGAAAAAGGATGTTTTGTGTGGGGGTGGGGGGCACTAAACCACCAGGGAATACATGGAATGAAAAGGGGGGTTTCCCTCTCCCCCCCACCACAAGTGGATGGGAGGGCACCTCATGTAGCCCTCCCTGGGGGCAGATTTCTGTCCCTATAAAGGGGTACATGAGATGCCCCCCATCGATTTGGGTTGGGGGGAGAGGGCCACCAGAAATCTGACACAGGCCCCCAAGAAGCATGAGATAGTACGTTTTGCCCCACCTGGGGGCAGATGGGCACAGTAATATGCCCATTTGCCTATAGGGAAGGGGCAAAACATTAAAAAAAATAAAAAACAAAAACGTTGTTGGTGGGGGGTGTGGGGCACCCTAAACCACCAGAGATATAGGTAATGAAAAGGGTGGTGGCCCTCTCCCCCACCCCTAGTGGATGGGGGGCACCTCATGTAGCCATAACTGGGGGCAGATTTCTGCCCCTATCTGCCCCCAGGGAGAGCTACATGGGAAATTCTGTAATGCAGATCAGCCAGCGCTCCAGGATGGGTGGGGGTGATGTCCCAGGCCTTGGGCGGCTATCTCCCAAGTGGGTTGACCATCCCCAAGTGCAGCAGCAGATCCAGGGAGCCCCGACAGGGTCCCCCTCCCTACCTGGAGTAACATTCTGAAATGCAGCTGAGCCAGCGCTCCAGGATGGTCGGGAGTGATGTCCCTGGCCTTGGCAGCAGCAGTTCCAGGGAGCCCCAGCAGGGTCCCCGACCTTTCCAGGAGGGAGAAGCTGTAACGCAGCCCAGCCAGAGCTCCAGGCTGGGCTTGGGGATGGTCGACCCACATGGGTGATGGGTGTCCAAGGCCTGGGACATCACCCCTACCATCCTGGAGCTCTGGCTAGGCAGCATCACAGAATTTCCCTCGGGGAACAGACAGTGACCCTGCCAGGGTTTTCTGTGATTGCCGTTGGACTTGTGAATGGCCGACACTTTTTTCTTTTCCACCGAGGTAGGTGCACCCACATATGTGAGGTACTGTTTTCATCCTACCACCTGTGGGAATGTGGGAAGGTAGTACTTCAAGTACTTCTATTTTTGTCTCGTTACTTACCAGGGTTAAGAGGCCTGTAGAAGGGCGTACCTTTTGTACTCTGAATCGCTGGATTGATGAGTGTAAGAAATGCGTTGCATCCTGGTAAGTACGATATCCAGGTTTCTTGTAGGCTTATATATTGAAATTTGTATAAGTCGTTAGTATTATGCTGATATAAATGGGTGAAACCTCTTGTGTTCCAGGATCATAATGATAAAGGATGATTTTGTTGTTTTGGTAATGGTTATCTTTGCCATTTCCTGGTGGAGTTCAATGAGATCTTCGACCTTTGTGTATCTCTCCAAATAAAGTGTTTTGTGTAATTTGAACATAGGATACTATTATTACCCCTATATGAGGTTCTATGATCCCTAAGGGTCACATCGTTGGGGGTTTGTATATACTGTTGATGTGTTTTTTCTCTAATATAGACAAAGTCTTTTTTCTTGTTTGGGCCGTTGGTTTCTCGAACTCCCCCTCATTAACTCTTACAGATGTGTATCCAAATCCTAGTTGGCGAAGTTGGGGTGCCATGTCTAGCACTTTTTCCATGGAGTATGTAGAGTTGAATCCAATCCATACTTTATCTGTGACGCAATCATGGATAAATTGCACCAGTTTTAAATCTTCTGATTTTAGGTCTTTTAACCGAGGCACAGCATGGAAGAGGTGAAGAATCTTAGTTCTGTTTAAAATAAGTGTATCATTACTGGTTTTTAGTCTTTCTATTTTCAATTTGTTCCCTCGTCCAAGTGCCCTCGGATCAGCAAAGATTGGTAATTTCATTAGCATGTCACATATATCTTGGTTAGTGTCATCATTCTGATGACTATGTCTCCTGCTAAGACTATCTGTTCCTTGTGTTCTTAGTTCATCATCATCTAAGACAAATCGATCACTGTGGAGCTTTCCCACACCGTGCGTCAAGGTCGTTGTCAGAAATAGCTTCACACAAGAGATCGTAAGATTGGATTTGAACAGTGTAACATTCTTCATATTGGTCTAATATTATTAATGAAGGGTCATCCTCTGCCAGCGTTTAAATACGACTTGCAAAATGTTCATAGCCCATGTGGATATATACATTCATCAGAGTCTCTTGTTGCTTTTGTTCGTCTAATGGTTGTAATTGCTCTTGATCCTTCATTGTTTGATTGAAATGTTTCCGTGGCAATTGCCTCATTGTTTTGAGGGTTGGTATGTTGGATATATGCTTCTTGGGTTGTTCCTTGACCTTTGCCCATCCTGGAGTGGTAAGACTTCTTAGAAAAGCTCTTGATCCATTAGTTATTTTATTTGTTTTCTTTAGCAGTTCTTCCATTGGTTTTTGTGTATTTTTATGGTTCTCTGCATGCATATTGCACATGTTTCCAAACCATTCGCTGGCAAGAGTGGTTTGGGAATCTTGACAATGGTTGTGTTCTGAGTCAATTGATTCTCAACATTGTCTTTTGATGGACTCCAAGTGCCTGATGTTGAGGGAGAGGGAGGCTGGGCTCCTAGGTGGAGGCCACGCCCATTCACTTCGTCTAATTGATAGATGGCAAGTTGATCTTCATTTGGTCGATTCTTATGAGAAATTTGTTGGACATTTTTTTCGGAGGGAGGTGGTGGATATTTAATTGCCTTCGAAGTAGTGCAGTATCGTTTGTGGTGTTTATTCCATCCAGTGTCGGATGTGTCACCGACAATATTGCTAAAATTGCAGATGTCAGCAGCGTTTTATCGTCACAGTCATTTCTAGCAATCTCAAATAGTCTAGATTGCAATTGGGAACTAGCTTCTGCCTCTAAATTCAACCGGTTATGTATGTTATTCAAAAAGGCTTCTAGATGTATCTGTTTTGAATGAATGAGGGCAAGAAGCGTGGCTTGATCTTTCATCGCCTCAACACTTGCTTCTTGTAGTTTTATAAACAGAAACATTGCTTGTGATGACACAGCTAGCAGCATGTTTTGGAGGTCTAGCATAGTAGTAGTTATCATTTCTTGTTGATGTCCTCTCAAGGGACTGCATTGGCATTTGGCTGCTAAGATGTCCTCCTGTACCTTCTTCGCTTCGTTCTGTGGTTCCCATTTTTGTGGGAAACCAATGCTGGGTGGATTCACTGATGGCATTAGCGGTGTTGAAGTAGTCCGGGTAACACCATGGTTTATATTAGTTAGACTGCGAAACACTTCATTCCTTTTTTCCTGATTGGACATGAGTGTTTCAATTTCAGTAATGTCCAAGGAAAGATGTGCTGTACGGGTGTTACTAGGCTGCTGCATTCTTGGAGACGTACTCTCGTCTTAAAGGCATAACCGTACTTTCTTTCCCATGTTCTTTTTGCTATTAAAACTTTCTTCTTTTGTTTCATCGTTGTTATGGGGCCATCGGACGGACAAGTCAATCTATGATTTTTATCACCAATGTTAATAGCAGGGGTTTGGTTGATTCTACAATGCTCTTTAGTTGTTTCCTTGTCTATAGTCAGGAGATCATCGCTCCAGGAAAATTGCTCAGTCATGTCATTATTTTGGAGTGACAGAGAATCATCTAGCGCTGAGGTGGCAATCTCTGTTGTTTGCCGCTATGGGTAATGAGGAGGAAGGTTCTGGCAATGGGGCATCTGCTTCTGCATCAACAACCCTCCCCACCACCCTGTGAAGATCTGTTGCAGTCAGGGACCCATCCAGGGCATAGGGTGTTTCACTCACCTTCTGAGCTTCTGGGCAGTGTTGTATTCTTGGCTAGTTGCCCAGGGTGGTGGAGGGCACAATCGTTTAGATCTTTCTTCATCCTGGGCAGTCGTCTGCTGCATGTCCATAGGCACGGAGGCGGTGGATCTGTGATCAATCCAATCTTGTTCCGCAGCCGGTTAACCGGTCCTGTGGAGGCTGCCATCAGTGGGAAGGGAAGCAGAAGGTACCAATGCGGTAGTGGTGGAGGCTGAGTAGGCTTGTTGAAGGGGGCGTCAGGCAGTCAGGGGAGTCGACCACCCTCGAGTCATCCACAGGGAGACTCAGAAAGACTCTGCACCGACTTCACTCCACTCTGTTCCGCGGGAGTCAGGTTCTTAAGAGTCTATAGCTGCTCCTCAAGCAGAAATGAAACTGGTGAACAGACTCCCAGTCTAGTGAAAACTGCCAAAGTCAGAGAAAGGGGAAACACAATTCAAGGCCCTAAATCCACTCGACTCGGAAATACTCTGTACTAACTCCACCCTGCTCCGTGGGAGTCAGGTGCTTAAGAGTCTATAGCTCCTCCTCAGGCAGCAATGAAACTGGTGAACAGACTCCCAGTCTAGTAAAAACTGCCAAAGTCAGCAAAACGGGAAACACAATCCAAGGTCCTCACTCCACTTGACTCAGAAAGACTCTGCCACCCATTTCTTAAGTATGTCAGCGACTCAACTCATAGCATGTTAGCCAACTGTTCATGACTCATGGGGCTTATCTGGAGCATTGGATCTACAGCCACCTCAATCCCCAGGGTATAGATCACCCTCTCGCGGATGAGATTCCTTTGAAAAATCGATTGTAATTGTAAGGATGATGGTGCTTTAACGTCATACGTTCTCTGCATTAACAAATACTGGACATCTGAACATGACCTTCAGGATTATCTCTATAGCCGAATGACCATGGCACTTGGTGACTGAAGTTTGTGGTAGGCCAAATTTACAATCCACCCAGTGTTCTCCATTATTAAGCATAGTATTTCTGACAGGTCATTCAATGAGTGCATTACAAGGGTCATTTCCTAGCTCAGGTTATAGTATTTCATCTGTACTGGAGGTGGATGACTGTCTAAATACAATACCCACAAGACATTACTGATTGATTGATTGATTGATTGATTGATTGATTGATTTAGGTTTTTATAAAGCGCACATATGCCAGAGGCATCTTGGCGCAAGATGATACGGATAATGGAGGAAGTAACCTAAAACAGGTGCGTCTTTACGGTAAGCTGGAAAACAAGATGGTCTTCTATCATGTGAAGATTAGGGAGCAGTGAATTCCAGAGTTTAGCAGCTGCGATAGAGAAGGAATGGCCACCCATTTTGTTGAGGTGGAAGCACCAAACAGGGAGAAGCTGAGCATCCTGGGAGGGCAGAGTGTGCATCGGAACATATGGTCGGAATTTTCCCTACCGGTATTCTGCCACCATGCCATAAAAGGCCCAGTGAGCAATGCAGAGAGATTTAAAGCTGACCCGCCTTTGGACCACCAGCCAATGAAGCGTGCAGAGTACAGATGAGTTTTGAGAACTATAGTGGGCATCACTAACAATATGGGCCACCAGATTTTGAAGCATTTGCAGACGGTGGAATAGATAAAAATGTTCGGCAAGAAATAACGTGTTGCAGTAATCCAGGTGGCTAAGAGTAGGAGAGGCAACCACAAAAGGGTGCAGGTGACTGGGAAGAAGGGGAAAAACCTTTTGGGGGACTCCTAGCTGGAAGTAGCTAGCCTTGCAGACAGCACCAACCTGAGCTGCAGTGGATAGGGATGACACGAATTTGGAGCCTAAGTTTTTGACCCCAGATACCAGAGAAGGACAAAGGCCTAGCTCTGAGGATCAGAAATCTAAGGACCAGACTGGAGAGGAGGAAGGAAAGCCAGAGAGAGGACTGTGAGGGTGCTTAACCACCAGTACCTCCATTTTGTCTCCATTAAATTTCAGGCAGTTGCTGGACATCCACCTACCCATGGCCGCCAGGTAACCCTAAATTGAGACGATGTGTCCGGCTAGGCTAAGTCCAGTTGGATGATGATTTGTGTGTCAGGATAGGAGTAGCAGTGGAAGACATGGGAGCAGTTCAGCAAAACAAGAGGCTGAATATAAATGTTGAACAGGAACGGAGACAATGCAGATCTCTGGGGGACCCCGCAGGACAGCAGACTTGGAGTGTGGAATCAGAAAATACAATATTAAGGCTTTTACACCATGCAAAGAGAAATACACCAACACGGGCTTGTAAAAATTCCCAGAATCTTTATTGCAATACTGTACAGTTTTACAAAACAAAGTACACAAATAGCTATTTGGCCGTCAGTATATCACAGAGACTACCAGCAGGTTCAATGTGAGCAGTGAACAGGAATTGCTAGCTAGACATCAGCATATTTATACAGTTTCTTCATAACGCTGTCCAGCCTCCTACAAGTTAATCATGTACTGGGCTAGGGTTCGCGCCAGGTTAATTCCTAATTTACATATCTTATGCATGCGGTTTACTTCTTAATACATTTACTAACAAGCACTATTATTCTCTGGGTTTAACTTTACACTCTTTACACATTTGCTTTAATGCAGGTCAAACAGATGTTTCGCATGTCATGTTTAAATAGCGTTATTGTTCTTGTATTCTTGTAGGTTAACATCGCTGATTCAAGTAATCCCCTGATCCCGAGGTCAACAAAGGACAAGGTCTACATGACCCTAACATGTAGCCTGCAGGCAGGTTGGACATTAACTCGCCTTCAGAGGTTGAAGAGGTTAAGTAAGAACAAGAGAACACAGGTCGGCCATTTTAGGCCACAGGGTGACTTTGCACGACAAACTAAAATGGCGGCTTTAACCTAAAATGGAGGCTTGATTAACTTAAGGTCACGACCTTGCGATGCGGATTTCCTCTCAAAGCGACTGGGCATAGGCCAACATATACAATGAGGACGAAACAATATTATATCAGTTTTAACAAACCCTCCTTTTGGCCTATGCCAAGCGCTAAACTACTTCCAATCACTTTGCGACTAACTCCACATTTCAACGTCTATACACCCCGAATCATTATCAGACATATCTATTGCCATTAGATCATACACTAGAGTTTCTTTCAACACGTACTCCTTGGAAACCTTATCTGGAGCGTATATTTTATGCCCTAATACACTTGTTGCTTGCCCGCAACACCCCCCTAATACCGAACATATACCAGGGAGACACAGTATACAACAACAAAGGAACAGAAAACTACCCAAGATAATCAGCAGGGCCGAAAACAACTTCCATCCCCACGACCGTAGGAGGTCCCAAAACCATGCACTAAATTCCCAGTTTCCCTGAGGAACATGCACTCCGAACTAAGAACATGTAGATTTTGGATCGCCCTAAAGATCGTTGGAGAGGAGTCTGGTACGTAAATGCAGCAAGTGGACCCCACTAATTTACATACTCCTCCACGCTCAGCCAGAATGACATCTAATGCCATCCGGTTCTGAAGAGCTACTAATCTTATCGCTTTCTGTTCTAGCGTCATATTATAGAGTATGTCAGTGGTCCGGTTGATTGTTCTCTCCAGTACTCTCGCTAGTCCACTGATATCTTCTGAATTCATAATTTGCCCAAAAAATGGCACAAAGGATTTCATGATATCTCCTAGAGTTTGCGCTGGAGTATCCCCCTTCACATCTCGTCGTGGACGAGTCTTCAAAATTTCTGCAGTACTGGCAATAAATACCCCAGGAAATAGAATCCCTAAATAGCAAGTTCCTTGCCAATCCCTGGGCAACCATGCAAATGCCACATTACCGCAAACGAAATAGACTGGTTCACCTACATACAGAGGTCTGTTCTCACTAGTCGAATTCGCAACATTTGCGCATCTTCTAAAATCACCCATTGACCGTGTTCCATTCCTCTGTATGCAGAAGGAAACTGAATCGGGGCTATGGTTAACAGAATAAGATGGAGGCGTGGCATCCTTATTGCCTATAGGAGCCATTTTGAAAGAGATCAAAGACTGAAAAAGACGAGACAATCTATCAGAGGGCCTAACAGAAGCAAGGTTTGGCTTACTCCTATTTACAAAAAGCAAGCATCCCAGGGGCATCAACACACGTTTTTCAAAACTATTCAAATTTGTACCATCAAAGTTCCCTGAGATGCTGTCATTCCATCGGCCAAAGAATAGTGCTCTAAGAGAAGCATAACAAGCAGCTGTCAAAGGTAAAGGATGAATGTACCAACCTAGCCCCTTATTCCCATGTTGCGGTAAATGCGAGCAGATCCAGCAGTTAGTCCTATTAAAAATTGCATGAGTGGCATTCATTATTAACAAAAGAGTATTATTCTGATAGTTCCGTCTATGCGAAGAATCTCTAGGTGACAAGGTATGCAATTGGACGGAAGGAGTGGGTAAAACAGATACATTTTCAACAGGTAAAAAGTCCTCTAGCGGATATGCTTCCTCCAGGTACCATAACCCAAAACCAATAGTTACTAAAAACCCAGTTATTATTACAAAAAGGCAACAATACATTTTCAGGGTCCCCTCACACGCTTGATCATTGTCTCTGCTAGTCACATATTTATCTAAATGTTCGGTACGAGCGGTAGCGGGTGCAGGCATCGTAGTCTTCAATCAAAAAAACACCAATTGTTCGTTTGCTGGCGACTCCAGTCATGCGTCTTCTTAATGTCTTTCCCACAACCCTTAGCCAACAGAATCCTTTCATACAGTCAGGCCAAAAGGCAAGCCCTCAAATGATTTCCTCAATCGCACAGTCAGACCGTGCCGTACGTCTATCTTCTAGGACGTAAATTATATTTCACAATTCCCGGTGCTGAAGGATCAGAAAACAGTAGGCCTCATTACGAGTCCGGTGGTAACCGTGGCGGTAAAACCGCCTGGTTACCGTCGGACTCGTATTACCATTCCGCCTCCGTGATTCCTGGAATTACTGGGGCATTACAACCCCGGTTTTCCGGGAATCACAGAGGCGGAATGGTGATAATCCCCATTCCCATCGAGTCCTATGGGACTCGATGGGAATGGGGATCATGGAAACACCGGCAGCATCTCGTAATGCTGCCTGTGTTTCCTCGTCCGCCTGCAGGCGGGCGGTGTTAAACCCACCAGGTCAGACCTGGCGGGAACATCACCTCCCGCCTGCAGGAGTTGTGATCGCCCGGCATGGAAACAACGGTGGTGGCGGGTTTACCGCCACCGTTGTTTCCATACCGGGCGATTTGTAATGAGGCCCAGTATGTCATCACTTCCCACTGGAGGTGGCGAGTGAACGGAAATGGGATCAGAAAATGGATGATCCGGAAGTACCACTGTTGGAGAGTGCGGAGACAAGATGGCCGTTTTGTCTGGCCTTACGAACTCTGGAACGGTCTCTGATACTCTCTTGTCGGTTGTTGCTGTTTCGGGCACGTTGGTTACAGCATTGGAAAGGGATTCTGTGTCTTCTGTATCGTATGGCACGGGCTGCGGGATCCGTTTGGTGTGTGTTGCATGTATCCAGTTCTTCCGCCCTGCTACCCGCACCGCAGTCTGGGTGACTAGCAGGACCTGGTAGGGACCCCTCCACTGAGGTGCAAGGCAAGACGACCTTTCGAAAACTTTTGTGAGGATCCAGTCCCCTGGTCGCAAACTGTGACCGGGACCCTCGTACCGTACAGGTAATGCCTCTCACACCTGGTGATAAATTGAAAATAGATTTTTAGTCAACTGGTTACAGTAATCTGAAAGAAGCACATTCTCTATATCCCGCAGTGAACGACTCTTGGCATACCACAAATATTAGTGGGCCTCCCCATTACCACCTGAAAGGGAGAGAGCCCAATCTTAGTTTGAGGGACTGTTCTCATCGACAGCAACACGATCGTTAAGGCGTCCGGCCATTTTAACTTGGTGCCAGCACACGTCTAAGCGAGCTTGTTCTTTATAATGCCGTTATGTCTTTCCACTAATCCGGCACTTAGGGCATGTCTGGCCGAATGGAACCGTTTATCAATCTGTAATCCTTCACATATTTGTAGGATTACAGCAGCGATAAAGTGTGGCCCATTATCCGACCAGATGACTCTCAGCAGCCCGAACCTAGGAAAAAACTCTTTCAACAGAGTTTTTGCCGTGGTTATGGCCGTTGCATCTCTAACAGGGAAGGCCTCAACCCACTTGCTAAATGCACAAATGACAACCAACAGGTATTTAAGATTGTTGCAATGTTCCATCTCAATAAAATCAAAGTGGATGGCCTCAAACGGAACAGAAGGTGGAGCGAAACTTCCTCTAGGAGTCGAGGTACCTTTTCCTACATTGTGATGCAAGCAGACCATGCACCCTTGGACAAAGTGCTCCGCAATTTTGAAAATTTTATCATTGGCCCATAAACTGTGTTACATTTTAGTCATTTACACGCACAGACATGGGTCGGACCATGAGCCATAATGACGATCATTGTAATATAGGTGTCAGGGAGTAACCATTTTCCTTCAAGATTGTCCACCCAACACCCATCACCATCCAATCTCCCTGCACACTCGACCCATTTCTTGGTCTCCTCTACAGTAGCATCTGCTTGAATGTCTTTTACAGAATCGATACTTTCACCAAAAGTGCAAACATTTACAATTTCCCTTACAGCATACATTTCTGAACTAAAATCAGTGGCAGTTTGTTTAGCTATCTGATCAGCAAAAGCATTCCCTTTTCCTATATCATCTGTAACCTTTTGATGTGCTGTACATTTTACAATGGCTAACTGAACAGGGAGTGCGAGCGCTAAAAGTAATCGCACTATTAAAGTGCCGTGCTGTATTTTTGTGCCATGTGAGGTCAAGAAACCTTGTTCTTTCCAAAGTCTACCGAAGTTGTGAACTACCCCAAAGGCATACTGACTGTCAGTATATATATTTACTGTAAGCCCTTCAGAAAGTTCACAAGCTCGAGTTAATGCTATAATTTCTGCGGCCTGCGCGGAATTATGCATAATTCTTTTTGTTTCCACAATCGTGCTTAAGGTAGTGACGGCATAAGCAGCCGTGGATGTACCATTCGGAAGTTTGAAACTGGAGCCATCACAAAATAGCTCTCCTTGTGGGCTATTCAAAGGCGTGTCTTTCAAAACGATTCTACCTTTAGTCTCTTGTTCTGTAGTGTAAAGGCAATCGTGTGACGTTTCATCACCATCAACAGTATCTTGAGGGATAGGTAAAAGTTCAGACGGATTTAATACACAACACCTCTGAATTTGAATGTGGGGAGCAAACAAGATCAATTTGTATCTTGTCAATCGTGCGGAAGTAAGGTGTTGCGTTTGAGTTCTATTTACTAAAATATCTACAGAGTGAGGTACCATTAGGGTTAATGCATGACCCAGGACAATTCCCACGCTCAGTTTTACAGACGCAGCAGCGACAGCTCTCAAACATCTTGGCAAAGCGCATGCAACAGGATCAAGGACGGATGAGAAATAGCCGCACGGCCTATTCTTCCCTCCATGTTCCTGTGTTAGCACAGCCAAAGCACATCCATCACGTTCATGCACATACAACACAAAGGCCTTTTCATAATTTGGAGTTCCTAAATCCGGCGCCAAACACAGCGCGGTTTTGAGCAAATCAAATGCTGTCTGGTGTTCCAAAGTCCATGACAATGGCAAAGAAATGCCCTTTTTTGTCAAAGCCAGCATTGGTTTAATCGTTAACGAAAAGTTAGGAATCCACAATCTACAGTAAGAAGCCATACCTATCAGGGCTCTAACTTCCTTCTACGTATTTGGGACAGACATGCCAGAAATAGTTTTTATTCGTTCAGGTGTCAACCTTCTTCCCTCCTTTGACAGGAGATAGCCTAAATAGGCGACCTCCTGACAACAATATTGGAATTTTTTGAGTGAAGCTTTGTGGCCATGTTTTGCTAGATGACAAAGCAACAACATGGTACCTTCTTTACAGGCACTCTCAGAATCAGCAGCCAAGAGGAGATCATCTACATACTGTAGTAACGTGCAAGTAGTAGGCAACTCGAGAGTATTGAGTTGCTCTTTTAACGCTCTACTATAAATACTTGGACTCTCAGTGTACCCTTGTGGTGCACGAGTGAATGTGAATGAGCGTTCACCTAGGTTAAACGCGAACAAATACCTACTATCCTTATGTATAGGAATACTGAAAAACGCGTTTTTGAGGTCAACAACGCTAAAGTGAGTGGCAGTAGCCGGAATCATAGTTAGTATCTTTGTAACATCAGGTAAAATGGGAAATTGAGGAGCCACAATTTTGTTAATAGCACGCAAATCAATTATAAACCGAAAATAAATCGCATTATCACCTTTTTTGTATACTGGCAAAATCGGGTTGTTACACAAACTACCTGTAATTTCCTCAATTACTCCACGATGTACAAAATCAGAAACTATACATTTCAAAGCCTGTTCGCCTTTAACTGAGATCTTATATTGTGGAATGCGAGGCAGTTTTACTCCATGTTTCAGAATAATTTTAACAGGCTCAATTTGAAGAATGCCCACATCATTATCATCAATTGCCCATAAGCATTCCGGAATGTTACTGAATTCTGGCGGTAAAGGTCGAGTCAAGAACTGAGAGGCGAGTGATTGCTGAGGTAAAATTGTTAACCGCACTCCGTCCGGGGAGCAATGTATTACTGCATTCAATTCCTTCAACAAATTTACCCCAGCCAATTCTCCCCACAGTTTGTAGTAAGTAGAAATGGACACTGCTCCGTGATGGGACCCTGTGTTATCGGTACCGGCAAAGAGACCGGACAAACTATAGGTGTGCCTGAAAACCCTACGGAAACGTTGGACTGCCCTGACAGTGGAATGTTTGCAATCCATGAATGGTCAATGGAACACGTTTATGCTCCCGTATCTACTAAAAATAGATGCTTCCTATTTCCCACCGCCATCTCAATGTAGGGACCTTTCTGATGAACGGGAATAGGTGTTGGTTCCAAATCCTGCTTCGGGCAATCCTAACGAAACAGAATGTCATCAAATGGAAGCTCTTCAGAGAGGTACGCGGCAGAAGGATGATCAAAAATGTTTTTATTATCCACATTCGAAACTTGTTTATCCTGTGAAGAAGGTTGCTGTGGTTCTGGTGCAAACGGACCACTGCCAGGGCCCCCTACACCTGGGCGACCTCTGGATCGTCTACCCATGTTCCCAAATGACCTTTGCTGCAAGGTCGGACATTGTGCGCGCCAGTTAATGGTTACCGGAGCCAGGGGCGTACTACCCTGTGGAACGTATTGTTGGGTGTCCTGTCCCACGTTTGAGCTATCATGCTGCAACATTTGGTGCTGTGGGCTTAGAAAATCCAAGATGGCCAAAAAGCCCACATGTGCGCCAGAATCTAGGAGAACCACGCAGTTTGTGCACACTAAAATGGTTGCCTAACTTGCCACCCACCAGTGCGAGCAGGATGGGCCGGGGTGCCATGAGTGAAATGTGTGCCAAAGGAAAAACCGCACTTTAAAATTACCTTTTGTTTCTCTGAATGCCAGCTCAAAATGCCTATTTTCAAACATTGCAACACATCCAAAAATCTCACTGAACACCAGCGGTCATCTGGCAGAATGAAGTATGTGTGCATACTAAATCTGGGAAGTTGAAGAGCCCCAAAACAATGTTCATAACAAGACTGGCTGAGCTCTGCAGGTCTGCAGCAGCCTAACTGAAACTGGATTTAAAACTACCAAAAATCGAAAATGTTTAAATTAACTGAGTGACCTACTTTTGAGTGTCACATAGTTTGTCACTGTTGAAATGTCATAGTTTTGAACTTAGAATCAGCATTCTAGCTGCATATGTAAACATTGTCTTGACTTAAACTGGGGAACAAAAAGTGACATTTTATCTGAAACCTGGCTTAATGAAACTGAATTCTGCCTGACAACTACCCCCACAGGAGTTAAAACCTGCTCAGCCACTCTTCCCCTTGCCAAAAGGAGTTGTCACCTCTCTGATTAGATTAGGGGTGGAGCAGCTACAGGGAGTTGAACAAAGGCCTGTCCTGGGCCCAGGCAGATGGTTTATTAGGGTGGCCGTAAAATAGCTTCCTCTTGGCAGAAGCTGGGAGGGGCAGGGTCTCTGAGCTTGGCAGAAACTGGATAAACTGGTTTCTACACCATGTGACCTGGGAATACACACCCCTGTTGGCCAGAATATGATTTTAAGAAAGATGTATAACTCATGGTGCGGACTTGTCAAAATTATTTAAATGATACCATAATTCTTGTGATTTTTCTGTGCACATTTTAAGACGCGTTGGGAATTTGTGTGATGTTCTGGGGCAAAACCCTGCTATTTATGGATACTACAGACTCTGTGTTTAAGCTATAGACATGAGAATTTACTGGAGTATGTATGGACAGGCCGTGCATATGTGTATAATTTTTAATGAAGAACCAAGGTTGCATAACCCACTAAAATCGAAAATGTTGCTGTTTCTGAATGCAAGCCCTCAGGAAGAGCAGATTTGGGACAGAGACTACCTCATGTGATAGGTAATATGTACATGCAATGACAAACCACTATGTATTTGAGAAATGTGTATTTAGATCAAATATAGATTTGTGGGCAAACTGACCAGGGAAGGATCCTCTGACCCATAAAACCTACAGCATCACTCTGACTCACAGTTCCTTCCCCAATCATGGGAGAGGGGAGAATTGGGCCAATGACAAGTTGAAAGAGGGGCTGGCTAGTGATGCTGCACACACACCCACTTTCAAAAGACATAAAAAGAGCCACTGGAAGCTAGAGAGGACATTCAATTCCATTTGCTGCGGAGCATGCTGATCGACGACTTCACATCCAGAGATCCAGACTTCAAATCCATCAATATCCAGAACCTGTAGCAGTACCTAGAAAGCAGAGCAGTATCCAGAATCCAGAGAGGCTAGACCAGCAGAGCAGAGCTGACCCAGGCCGCTGTTCGCAGAACCAGAAAGCTGACCCAGATCACTGTGAAGTGCCGAGACCAGAACCGGAGTCCAGTCCAAGACCTGACCAGATCCGTGGGGAGGCCTAATTCAAAAATATATTTTGAGTACCTAGCAGAACTGTGCAGAACCAATCTCTTAGTTAAAATAATATAATTCAATCTATTTTAATCTAACCAGAACTGCCTCCTAACTGTCACCTGTCATTTGCAAAGCTGTCACCTGTAATTTTCTAGCTGCAAGCTGTAACCTGTCTCTTTGAACTTTTAAAATTTCAAATCCGAAAAACTACCTTTATTTAATCGTCCGTATCTCTGGAACCGTTTGGGCTAGGAACTTGGTTTAACTTTCCTCCGAAAGCTTAGAATCTCAGATTTTCAACGAGCCTAGAACCTAGACTTCCTATACTTTCTCCGTAATCACGATTCTCGCACCCGCGAATTTTGCCGCGATTTGCGATTTGGCCCGATTTCTTTACATGTAAAAAGATAGCTGCTTTTGCCTGAACTACTAAATTTCGTTTGCCTCTTAAGAACCATCCCTGAATCATTGCTAGAGTGAGCCTGGACTAATATTAACTAGATACCACTCACCCTGAACCTCCTGAAGGGAATTAAAAGCATTTTCAGCATATTTCTCACTGCATTGTCACCATATTCAAAGCACTTGGGTCTGTGTTTCAAAACCCGTATCTGTTGTATAAGCTGCTGGGGGGGAATCGAACTGAATTCTATTTGATTGCATTCCTAAGAACTGAGTCCCATTCTATTCATCTCCTTACATTGCATTAAGGGGGGGGGGTGAATTGTCCAAGAAAGTGATTACATTGTCTTTTGCTGAAATCCTATCAAGTTATTTTCTGTACTGCATTTCATTCCACATTGCATCCATTTGAAACCATAAAAGTATTGTTGCTATCTTATCCATCCTATAACCACTCATCATTGATTATAAAGAAGTGTGCTAGTGCCGGACTATCCATTATTGATTACTGCTCAGATTACGTGTGATATTCAATTTTTAATTATTATAAAGTGTGATATAGATATATATTGTTTAAATTATCAAATAAACCTTTTAAACTTACAAAACAGAACTACTTCTTGGCTCAGTGGGGTCAGGGGGATTCCAAGAGAGGGGTGTTATATAGGGGTAGTCATCCAGAACTCATGAACTGGACATAAAGATATATCAATAAGGGTTTCCATTCAGTATCCCAGACTAGGCATTGTGTTGGATTGAATCCTCTTACAGTATTGACCTCTAAATTGCGTGTTTCTACCCCCTCCAGGGCTTCTAACGATCTGTTGTAATAGCACTTTTGTTTTCAGGTCACCCTTTCTTTTCTCAAGTTTTTCCTTTTCATTATTCACACGATTTTCATAGTACTGAGCCATGTGCAGTACTTCTGATTGAGACTTTGCCTGCCAAGCGCTTTCGGGGACATAATCTGTATCTGGATGTCAGGCAGCAATCCACGTACAAATTTGTAGACAAACAGCCTTTTCCCTGACTCTGTGCCTAAGTCTTGTCCACTGAAATCTGAAAATACCTGTTCGAACCGATTAAAGAACTTGGTAGCACCTTCAGACTTTCCTTGGACACAGGCCGTAAGCTTGTCCCAAATGATTCTTTTTTCAGGAACTATAGTTTTTAATTTTACAATAATCCTATCAGGCAAAGTTAATATCATTTGAGGTGGTCTCTCGCCAGCTGGTCTTTCTCTGTCGAGCCTAACCATGTTATCCCATGTATCTCTTAACCCAGGTACATCATCTACAGTCCTAATCTGTTTCCACAAATCAACTGGCAGGAGTATGGGAAATAATAAATCAATATCACTTAAGGTGAATACTGATGATTGTAAGACCGACTCTATTTCTTTATAGAACCCCGTCGGATTCTTTCTTATATCAGGAATAGATTGCTTTATGGTGTTCACTTCCTGTCTCGAGAACGGGACGTGAACAAACTGCGATACGTAATGTGCAGGAATGTCCACAGCGACTATACCTCATGTAGCATCGACCGCAATCTCAACTTTTGGGACAAATGTCGGAGGGACCTCTCTCATAGGCAACTGAGAAGTAGGTAGCTCCGAACGCTTACTAAGCAACAGAGCCAAATCAAGCGCTAAGGCAGTCGAAGAAGTATCAATCGAAAAGGCTCTTTTATAAACACTCAACAATTCTGCGGGACAACAAATCTTTCTTTTTACACACTCATTCTGCAGGTATTCTACCATAACCTGTATCAATTTCTATTGCATTTCTAACGTACACTGACCATACGTGTCATATACTTCATCTGGAGTTTTCGACATATCCGAAATCCATCTTATTGCATCTTTTGTACAAATTCGCGCTTCCTCACCTATCAATTCACGGCGAGGAGAAAACCGTTTCTGTAAGAACATAGTACCTAAACTATCACCATCTGCTTCTTCATTCTGTAACTCTTCCAACTCCTTCCTATACACAAAAATCCTCTTGACATGCTCATATACTTTCTACGCAGTATCTCTAGACAACGCTAAAGTGTTCAAATCCCGTAACCCTTGTGGGAGATCTACATCGTTTGATCTATTCCAGATTATACTCAAATGAATCCCTAACCCTCAATAAAAACATTTTTCTCAGGAATATCTTTTAAATTTTCGAGTGTGGAAAGCACATCAGCTTGTTCACCCTTCTCCATACAATGTTTAGCCCAAGCAATCAATTCATTCTTTTTATCTGGGGACACAGTATTACAAGTCACAACCCTTGACCCCACTCCCTGGTCTACTACAAGCGATACGGAATCACTTGGAAGAGGAAGAGTAGGCACATTCTGAATGTCAATGGGTGGAGGTAAGGGGGCAGGCAAAGGAGTGACGGATGGAGGAACAACAGGAAGAACAATAGGAAAGACCGGGGGAACTATAGGAGGAGGAATAACAACAGGAAGGGGCAAAGCAGCAGGAGGAGGGATGTACGGGGGTGGCGCAGAGGCATCGGGCTTTCGTTCCTGCAAAAGTTTGTTAATCAATTCATCGGATGTATGAAAATCTGTTGAAGGGTACATTTTCTGAATGCCTAATTGAAACTCTCTGTCTGTGTTCCTAACTGATTCCAACTGTTTATTTTGATCAGATAACAGTGCCTTTTCGGCATTCGTCATATGTCGACGCATATGTTTCTCTCTACTCTTTTGTTGCTGCAAAACGTCTGTTTTCCAACTGTGCAATGCGTCAAATGCTGCAGGTCTAGCCTTTTTCTTTACCAATACAGACTCTAGATATTCTATATAATGGATTTCAAAGCTACCATTGGTTGGCCACCGAAGATTAGAGTTATGTCTGGTCTGTCTGTGCCAAATATCATTAAATGCTATACTACCAAAGCCTTTCTTACAGTACATAGTACATGCCAGCGACCCCTCCTGTGGTGCGGGACGGCTATCTTCCAAAGATTGTCTGTCGCTGCGGAATAATGCCCTGCAGCAGGCAGACAATTTCCCAGGCATATCAGAATTCTGGTGTTACCTGGTCAAATAATTGTGCTCGCGAGTACAATGCGCCAAATTCAAATTGGCAGGGTTAAAATAAGAATCAGGTCACGATTCGCCTGACCAAAGGACTGGGAGGCCCGATCGGGTTACTAAGGACAATTCTAAGGACCCATGTGTCTGGTGATTTCGGCAAATTTACCCACTTCGATATATGGACCCTCGTCAAGACGTCGTCTCGGGCTACAGCTCACCGTTCAGGGATCGGATCGTGCTGTTCTGTCGAGGAATTCACTTCTCGTCCAGAGGGGCCGCTTTGTTCGCACCGTCCGATCCCGGTCCAATAGCCGAGCCAACCTTCAACGAGACGAAGTCAATCTTGAGGGTCCCCATTCGGGCGCCATCTGTGGAATCAGAAAATACAATATTAAGGCTTTTACACCATGCAAAGAGAAATACATCAACACAGGCTTGTAAAGATTGACAGAATCTTTATTGCAATACTGAACAGTTTTACAAAACGAAGTACCCAAATAGCTATTTGGCCGTCAGTACATCACAGAGACCACCAGCAAGTTCAATGTGAGCAGTGAACAGGAATTGCTAGCTGTACATCAGCATATTTATACAGTTTTTTCATAACAATGTCCAGCCTCCTACAAGTTAATCATGTACTGGGCTAGGGTTTGCGCCAGGTTCATTCCTAATTTACATATCTCGTGCATGCGGTTTACTTCTTAATACATTTACTAACAAGCACTATTATTCTTTGGGTTTAACTATACACTCTTTACACATTTGCTTTAATGCAGGTCAAACAGATGTTTTGCATGTCATGTTTAAATAGCGTTATTGTTCTTGTATACTTGTAGGTTAACATCGCCGATTCAAGTAATCCCCTGATCCCGAGGTCAACAAAGGACAAGGTCTACATGAGCCTAACATGTAGCCTACAGGCAGGTTGGACATTAACTCGCCTTCAGAGGTTGAAGAGGTTAAGTAAGAACAAGAGAACACAGGTCGGTCATTTTAGGCCACAGGGTGACTTTGCATGACAAACTAAATGGCGGCTTTAACCTAAAATGGAGGCTTGACTAACTTAAGGTCACGGCCTTGCGATGAGGATTTCCTCGCAAAGCGACTGGGCATAGGCCAACATATACAATGAGGACGAAACAATATTATATCAATTTTAACAGGAGGAGAAGAAAAGGGAATAAGTACCTGGCTGCTTTCCATCAAGAAGGCTGCAAACCAGGAAAGGACTTGTCCCAAGAGGGTGAGGCGATTAAGCAGCAAAGCCTGGTCCACTGTGCTAAAGGGCACCGATAGATCTAAAAGGATCAGAGCTCCCACCCCACCCTTGTCTGCCAGACGAGTAAGGTCATACAGAACTGAGACAAGTACACTTTACGTGCCTCGACCAGGATGAATCAAGACTGGAAAGGATCAAGACTTTAAGAGTGTTCCAGAAAAGAGGTGTGCAGAGGGGAGAATAGAGATTCTAGTAGTTTCATAAAGAATGGGAGAAGTGAGATAGGGTGGAAGTTTACGAGCATATTGAGTGAAGCAAGGGCTTTTTCAAGAGTGGCATAAAAAGGGATTGTTTCAGTTCTATTGGTTGTAATCCCAGTGAGCAAGAAAGATTGACTGCCTGAAAGATCCACGGGGGAACGTGTGGCATAATATCCTGAAGGATCCCTAAAGGAATAAAACATGCCATCATGTTGATGAAGCACATGGGTTGAGCCACTAACCAATTGCTCAAAGCAAGCCCATGTCACGAGAAATTGAGTTGCTGCCAATGTGCTAGGGGGCTTATATTTGAGATTGAAGTCCCCAATAATCAAGAGATTAGGGAACTATAAGTACAAATTCGCTATCAATTCAGGGAATTGAGTGCAAAAAGAAGAATCCGATCCAAGAGGGTGATATACAGTAAAACTACACAAGGTCTGGCTTGCAGGAATGGGAATCCGGACTAAAAGGGCTTCCATTTTGATTGCATGGATTAAAGGTAGCAACATGGCTGCTAATACAGATTTATAAATCAGAGCAATGCCTCCGCCTGTGTGGGCTCACTCAAGATATTGACATGACCAATCTAGTTTAAGTAAAACGATTGTTTAATTAGTTTCTCCTACTTTGAATGAATGTTTTTTTCCTATCAAGTTGCCTTTCCCCGGACGGCACCCTGTTGGAAATCAGTTCATGCATTATTCACACAGGTGGAAGAGGATGGAGTGGAAGTGGCGGAGGTGCAATGTGAAAGGTAAGGAGAGAGATGAGGGAGAACTGATGCATGAACATTATTTGAGATTTCATGCAGAAGGGGGAGGTACATGGGAGGCGCAGGAGGGAAAGGAGCAGGGTCTGGAGACGGATTTGGGAGTTGTGGGGGTTTCCCTGAAGACGATGCTGAGGATGGGGAGGTGGGGAAAACATGGTTCCTGGGGTGTCCCCTGCATTAGTACAGGCACAGGAGGAGGAGCCGGCCGTGAGCAGCATCTCATCGCAGCGGGAATGCCAAGTCTCACAACATGGGCTTCAGTACTCCCGAACTGCTACATGGGGCCATTTAATTAGAACAGTAAACTTCCAACAAACCTCTCCTTAAATCATTCATAAACGCAGTCACTAAAAATCATAAGCATACCAACAATACTGCATTCTATGTCACACCTAGATACTAATTCTATATTTTTCTAGAATGGTAATCAGAGATCCTTCTAAAATAACTTTCAATGTATCTTCTCAATCACAAATCAATTGCTCCAAACTGTCCTCATTACTGCTCCTTAACAGTGTTTATACCATATGAGTTACAAACAGCCTGCCAAAACATTGTGAATGGAATTAACTGTAAATTGAAGGATTAATTATCTGATGATCTACATATATTTGTATATTAGCAGAAGAACCATGCAGGCTCTCTTATTTTGCTACCATATTAGTATTGGGGATGGCCTGATCACACAGCTTTTGCATGAGCTGGGCCAGTAATGGTTGCTGGTGTTTCCTATGTGGTTTGATTAGCTATTGGGTGTTTCAGGGATGGATGTGGGCACCGCAGTTTTCTGTTGCCACATGGCGATGGCCTGCCCTGATGGGTGTGTCTACGGATTTCATGGAGTCACATGTTTATATATGAAATGGTAGGTTTCAATGTTCACAGTAATGTGGACATGATGACCCACCTTAGTTTGCACATGCATGTTGTTGCAGTGCCATTGGTCACATTGCCATTTGGTAGGCTGTTGGCAATGGAGATTGTGTCCATCTGAATACGCAGTCAGCCACATGCAATTGGGTCATACATTGTCATTGGAGAGGTGACATTCATACTCAGCTCCCACTTCAGCTCCTATTATGACCTCGATGCCTTCCATGTCGAGGTCCAGGGATAGCACCAATCATTGCAGAGCAGGATGTAGACACATGAAGATCAAAGGAACCACAGTCAATTCGAAGCTCTAGCAGCTGCAGAGCCATGTGAGAAAACACACAGGACCTGAAATAAGAAGGACAATCAGAGATAGCCACCTACAGAAGCCTCATATACGATCAGGAGCATGTGTTTCTTGAATTGAAGGGGGGGTCGCCCGATATGCACACAATGGGCCCTCACACAAGTGACACAGTCCCCTGAACATTTAAGAGAATTTCAGAAACAGTCCCGAGGTTGCATCCAGTATCTTTCCCTGGAGATGAGGCACCACGACAAAAAAGCATAACATTGGGGCACAGCAAAGCACCCACTTAGTCCTGAAGAAGGTTGGAGACAACTGAAGGCTATAGCACGAAAGCTTGCTCATACCAGCATAAACACGTGATGACAACACTTGTTGTTCTAGCAAAACAGACACATCTGTAAACACAAGGGGTGTACATGAATGTGTTAATTGTTTTTACTAAACCTTGGATTAACATAGGCCATTCCAGTCAGTGTGAAGTATGAATGAGGTTATGAATGAGTACGCCTAATTAAATAGGTTGTATAAAATTGGGAGTCAATATTTACATTCGATTTTTAATCTTTGATATTACTAGGTCATTTGTGAGTTATGTTTGAAAATAAAATATTTATTCGGTAACGTATTAAGTTATAAGTATTGATCAGCAGCTCTGTCGTGGTCTTTTGTTTTGTTTTCATTTCATGTCGAGGATACTGCTCCCCTTTTTCACCCAATGGCATGATGTTGAGTGGCTCCACTGTACCGCCTAGTATGACATCTGTCTCCCACTGCTGAATGTACAAGAGGATGCGGACCCTGGCCTTGAGGTCATTCCATTTTTTCCTGCAGTCCTCGTTCTCGCAGGGTACAGTGCCAACTCCCACCTCCTTTTGCTCATGTCAGTCCAGGTGGCATTTTCCCTCTAGCTGGAGATCTTGCATTGGTTTTCCACAAACAACTACTCCACATGGTTCACAACCTCATCTCCAAGTACCTGCAGCACCAAATCCCTGAATTGTGGCTTTCACAGTTGCATTTCTGGCACTTTCCCCTGTCCTCGGGTGGCAACAGGAAATGGGTGATTCAGGATGGATTGTATTTTTAAAGGTGGGCACTGTTGAACTTGCCATTGGTGGCATGGTGTTTTTTCCGCTCTGCGCTAATTGTGCCGGTGGAGTTACCATTCAGTAATTCTTCCAATTTTCTAGCAGTAACGGTAATTCCACTCAAAATTGGAGAAACAACACCCTGGAGATGCTCTGCGGCCGAAATGTGCAGTACTTCTGATGGATTGTGGGTGCACCCGTCAACTTGTAATTGGCAGTAATTTCACTGGACCCCATGATGGTAATGGCAATTCCATCCAGCAGAATTAATGCAGGACTTTCAACCCAACTCCTAATGAGGGCTTTTTACTTGAAAGCACGTGCTCTGTAAACTAAGATAACATAACATCAATGTGTTAAAGTATTAGGATACAAATACAGGGATATTAAGAGTACAGTTAGAAGGATAGGAAGAGAGGGGCTATACAGAGTTACAAGGAGGAGACGGGAGGGAAAGGAAATCTGGGTAGTGGAGGTGCTATAGATTAATGATTCCATGAGAATGTTTATGAAATGTTGAACCTGCAGCCTTTTTTCAGAATTAAAAGAGCGAGCAGGCCAGTTTATCAGTTGGAATGCTGTGGCATAATTGGAAAAAGTCTGCCTCCTTGTCTCTTCGTTTTTGCAGTTCTTGGTTTGCAAGCTGCAGTGTCCAGGGCTCTGCTCCTGTGTTGTCCTGCAGGCATGTTAAGTCAGTCTGCGAATTAAGCAAGGGCATTGGATTAGTGCCTTGCAGTTTATGCTGGCTTTCTTGAAGGTGATAAAGGCAACAGGGTCGGTTTACATACTCCCTTGAACATGTTTACATTTATGTAGGTGCAAATACACACGTACATTTAGAATTCACATTATTGATCTCCCTAAGCTGTTGCACTCCACATCTCTCCCTCTGATTCAGACCCCCATTGCGTGGCACAGCCAGCTCTTGCATTCTTTGCTTCCAATTTCTTATTTCTTTTGCTGTTCTAGCCCTTGGAAGGTGCTGCATGCTGGCATCGCTCTCTGGAACATTAAGACAAAACAGTGCAGAGGCAGCTTTCAGTTATAGGAGTACACAAATAATCAGAGATTCCGTCAACTGCATTTGCAAATGGAAAACATGTGCCACATTTGCTTTGAAATGAAATATCTTTTCCGAAATGCAGAACAGTGCATCCCGGAGGAGCAGACCCCCGGGAACAGCAACCAGCCAAGAGTGGGCTCCAAAATGAATTCTGCTCTTAAAGGGCCACAGCACCAGAGTTAAGGCACTCATAATTTATTCAGTTAATAGTTTGGTCATTCTCCAAAAAAACATTGTTCCATCGTGGCACATACTTATTATGTCTTAGTTGTAAACTCCGTATTAAATAGACCTTAAATATGGTATATTTACTAAGACGGATTTTACCCTAACAAATGTGTTTGAAAGGCGATTTGTTTAAAAAAAAAATGTTAATTTCAGCAGAAAAAATATTGTCCTTCTTAAACTCTCAAGCCCAATGTCAAGTGAGTGCACAGGAATGGTGACATGGGCATATTTAGGTGAATTACTTACCTACATTGTTACAAATCTTTCGAAAAAGAAAGAGGACTTTTTGAACGGTGAGGTGTTTGTGATGTACTTAATATTGATAGGAATGCACATCTAACTGGGCAAAAGGTGTGCAATAAGGCAGGGCCCTGGCTCGTAGAAATCGTTGCTGGTGTGTGCAAAAAGAAATGCGCTTCATAATTCCGTTTTTGTGCGCAATCCGTGTCGCATTTCCTTTAGGCGGTTGTGGCTGATGCCGTGTAATTGATTCCGTCCAACCACCGAAGACATATCATCCATACCTGACACCGAGGCCGAGTAGTGCTTAGAGAGTGGACCTGGTAGCCTGTTTAACATCACCATAATGCCTGGACGGCATTGGCAGTTGGTTTGGCGCAGTAATCACTACCTTTATGGACTAAAGACAGATGGTGTATTTACTTTTGCATTTGCAAAGTAGTAGATGTCAAGAGTCGCAAAAGAGCACACGGGCAAGATTGCAGAAAATTAAATAGGATGGAGCAGGGAAAGATCCTTCTGAAAAAGTCATGTTTTTCACTCATTTCAGAATTTGAGGGGGGGCGATAGATGATAGAGTCTGGTAGAAGAGGGTATTCCTAATATGGACAGTGGTGGTTTGCTGGTATTGGGGCCCCCCTTAATTTCTCGGACCCCCCAGTTCCCCCAAAGTTAGCTAGCACACAAAATTAATTTGCATTATAATGCAAATTGAGTTTTGCATTTGCCAAGACTCTAAAAACATTTCAATTCTTTGCAAATGTATAGACTGGTGGTGTTCCGTGCGTCCTGCACAGCACTTTACATGGGTGTCGTACGCCACGTGAAATATCCATGCCTTCATTCATGTAGAGTTCTGTGCAGTGCACACAGTAAGCACGAAAATGTTGTTACTATGGCACAGCATGTTAAAAAAGTGTAATGGGCAAAGTCAACATGATGATTTTTCTTACATGCGTTGAGGGGGAATCTGTGCAGCCAGCAAGAACATGCTTTTCTGACTATGGCAAAGCATTTTTTTCTGGCCATCTATGATAACACAAGAATGGTGCAGGCGGTCTAGCTATAATTTCTTATTGTGGCATGCCAATATTTACTGGGCACCTATAATAAAGCGGTACTGGGCACCATGAGGGCGCACAAGCACATATTGCAACCAGACAATAGTTCACAATCACTGCACAAAACTGGGCCCAATGAGGCACACTAGAAATGTAAAAAACTGGATACAGCGAGGGTGCAGAGTAATTGCATGGAAATGGATAAAGCAAGGGCGCAGAAGCACTGAACGAAAATGACAAACCAATCGTGCACAATCATCCCACAGAATACAGGTACAGGAAGGTCTCAGGTGCACATTTCATCACTTCACCAAAATGGAACAGACTGCACGCAACACGAAATCCAGTCCCAATTAGGGTGCAGAGACAATGTGCACATGTGTGCTGAGCAATGGCTAGAAGCGGTGCCACACCTCTGCACAAGAGGTAGCAGGAACAATGCACAAAACTGAGAACAGGAACGGTGGAGGAGCATAGCCTAAAACCAGCTGCTGCTTGTGCCAAGAGCGCTGCCTGAATTGGGACAAAACAATGGTGCAGACAAATTGCATGAAACGAGTGAGGGCGTAAGAGACTAGCATGAAATGGAGCACAATGAGGGAAGAGAGCGGATATTAGAGCCATAAAACGGTGTCAAAAGTACTGAGCTGAAGTGGGAATGTGAATGCACACTTATTACAGTATTACACAAGGCACAGTGATGGCTCTGCAGCACCAGGCAAACGTGGGACAATGCAGGCACACACAACTGTGTAGAAGAGCTCAGGACTTATCCACTAAACTGGCCAATGCAATGGGGCCGGACATATGCATTAAACCAGTGTTATGATATGATAGGTTATTTATAACGCGCTTGATACCCAGATGTTTCTAAGTGCTGACCCGGGGATTGGACCTGTGGTGCTTCCTGTCGTCCTGTTTCTGAGGCGAGCATGTTGCCCCTAAGCTATCATCCCAATCTATCTTCCAGTGTTAAATGAGTATGGAGGAGCTCTATATTAAAATGGGCACCAAGAAAAGGGTCAGAAGCACTGAATGAAGCTAGATTCAACAAGTGTGCAAGAGCACTGCACACAACTGAAACAACATAATTATGTATAACATTGGGGACAGACCTGCCATGAGAAACAATACACAGTGAGGGACCAAGTGAAGAGCATGGCACTGGGTGTTGTGAGGTCACAAGAGTACTGCATGAAACTGCACATTAAGATTTTAGTCTGAGTGTATGCACAAGATGAAGGATAGGACTACACATCTGTCTGGCACATGAGTCAAAAATAATGCTTACATGCCAGGAAAAGGTCTTCACACCATATGGGCATAGAAGGACCTGAATAGTGGATGCATATGATTAGTTGGCTGGACTGGCATATTTTTCTGCGACCAGTCTAGCTATAATAACCTTCTGTGAAATGGCTTTTTTTTTTTACTGGGAGTCTCTGATAACACAAGCATGATACATATTATTTTATGCCTGGTATGACATATATTGGTGCAGCCATTTAGCTATGATTTCGTACTATGACATGACATATTTTACCATGCATCAATGGTAAAGCACACATGACAAGTGTTAATATGTCTCTAGAATTACCTACATCTGTACAGCCCATGTGGATATGCTTTCTGATTGTGGAATGACATTTCTAATGCAAAGCCAACAAGATTATGTATTAATGAGTGGATAGTGGAATATAATGGCATTATGTACAAAGCAAACATACATGAGTATGGTCTAATATGGAATACTGGCCTATATTGGTGCAGCCTGCATAGAAGCTTGAACACATGTTTGGCAAATCAGTTGGGCAAATTCCTGTGCACCGTTGGTGACTTGCATCTATTGTTTCTTTTCATGAGTTATGCTACAAAAACTGATTGCGAGCTGTCTGGATTTTTACACAATTTATCAAAGAAAGTGTGCTGTACAAAGCAACATTTTAACCCATTATACAATATATTTTCTATGGAAGAGAACCCGCCAGAACACAATTTGTAGTTTCTGGCTCCCTTGATAAACTTGGATACTTCTGCATTTTTGTGTGAAATATTTCTTCCCCTCCAATAAAAAATATTATCCAGCGCCACTGAACATGGACACATAAGAACGTTTTTTGCCTCAGAGGGTGGTGGCTTGGGTTGAGCTGATGGTCCCAGGGGAAGGGGCAATAAACTTACAAATCAGGAATTCATTACCTAGTATATTCACAGATTTTTGGACAATCGAGGATGAAATGAATTGGTGTCCTTTGCTGATGTGCAGCAAAACATAGTGGTAGCGGTGGAGACATGTTCCCAGTGGTTGAGGCATAGCAGTAGTCTTATGTCTGCATTTTGGTCACTTTGGAGTCATTGAATCTGCACAGATGCCAGGCCCAGAAAAAAATGGTTTCTGTAGTCAAGCTGTGTAGAAAAAAGTATGTTTGTGGTTGTAATTCTGTCATCAAAGGAGAGGATGGGACCGATTTGACAGAGTAGTATTGACTTGAATGAAACAGGAGCAGACAAGAACACATATGACTTCAGGGATAAATTGCAGTTTATGATAAACCATAGCTTCAGGGACTATTATTTTAGATTCAGCTTGAATGTATTGCCGACAGACGAGATACGTCGCGTTAGATCCAACTAACCATCTAATGCAACCTGCTGACTATGCCAACGTGAGGACTCTGTTGAATCTTTAAAACATTTGATATTATTTTGTCCAACACTAGAGGAGAAGCGATTTCAACTTATGGCAGAAATCACAAAGAAGTACTTCGGAGGACAGCAGAAGACTGGTGGTTGGAACTATTAAGGGGTAATCGTATATCACTTTAGCATTGGTGAAATTGTTTATTGTAAATTTTTCTATGTTCAAGTCTAGTGAACTCCAAGGAGGCCTAGACAATTGTTGGTATTGATGAAGAGCCCATGTAATCCCTTGAAGGCTTAACAACTATACCGGCTCTCACTTTTATCAGTCATGGCTTCTTCCATGGTTTTTCTCGTTTGTTTCTTTCTTTTATCCTTCTCCTCTCTTCTCGTTGTTTCATCTATACTAGATGATAATCTTACCTGCAACTTTAGGCAAAAGGTTTTTCTTTTTTGTTGAACCAGATAAAGCTTTTTAAATAAAAAAAAATAAAAATAGCTTTATTACAGAGTTGACTGAAGAGGGTCACGTGACCATAGCGCGTGGTAACATTATAATTGTGGACCTCCCCTGAAGAGAATGACCTCTGAAGGGTTCAGCTTTAACCAGCTGATACTTTGAAAAAAGTAACAGTCCAGCAAGGAAATGCTATGGCAATTCCCTTCTGAACAAGGGTACCAACAGCAACCCCATACACATGTTTCAGCCTTGTTGGGCCTCATCAGTGAGGTGGGGCTGTGCCTCACTGAGCACAGGGAGCAGGGAGTCCACGTCCAGTTTCCCCCAGGTAACTCAGGGTGACCAACCCCAAGTTCCTTGCAAATATTTCACAAAAGGTAGCAGGTGCTCCTCTCCAGAAAGAACAGCGTGATAACCTGTTCTGTGGTTTTTTCCCACTTTGAGATGAGAGTTTGCTGCCATTGCTTTTTGCTCACTGTACCTTTCAGAGATGGGAAATGTCCATTTGCATATCAGTCTTTGTCCCGCCCACATGGGCAGTGCAGCTCCGAAATGCTATGGTAATACCCTTCTGAACAAGAGTACCAACAGCCACCCCATACACGTGCTTCAGCCTTGTTGGGCCTCATCAGTGAGGTTGAGTTGTGCCTCACTGAGCATAGTGAGCAGGGAGTCCACGTCTGGTTTCCCCCAGGTAACCCAGGGTGACCAACAACTAGCTGATACACATGAACAGTTTCTGTTCAGGTGTGTTTCCTGTCTGAGCAGAGCTGGATCTGGGTTTAAAAAGTACCTGATTAGATAATGTTAGCAAGAAATGGAAGCGGATATTAAAGATGAGGGTTGATAAGGAGGAACCTTGAGGATGTGGATGGAGCCTGGTGTTCAATATGGTATTCCATTCATCACACAGGTGGTGTAAGGTTTTTGCCCGTTTTTCAGGGAGCTCTTGCCAAATTGGCAAATTTGGATTTCTGACACAAAACGCTTGCCACATATAGTAGGAGGCAATAGGGAATTAAGTAGAAGGATTTTGCCATCTGTGTGTTTGTGCACAGTGAGTACGTTCCAGACGTACTCTCTGGCTCAGCAAACACCTCTTCTCCAGCGATCTCTCCTTTCTGCGCTATGTTGCGAACTAGCAATCTATGGTGCTTATTACAAGGTACACTGTGCTCCCCTGTTTGGAATTACAAACTATCAATAAGGAAGGTGCACAGGTGACCAGGTTCATGCATCTTGTATCAGTGGAGCATGGCACCCTTTTTCTAAGAGATAGGCATCATATGTGGAAAACATCATGCAATATTCAATGCAAAACCTGTAACTGAGAAGTAGGAAACAGGTAAACAACATAATGGGGCATGATAACTGCAGGATAACACTTGACACTTTATTCATTAGTAGTGACATTCCTAATATTGATTCTTCACACCACTACAATTCTCAATAGAACCAAAAAACTAAATTAAACCCATTCCATGTGCAGTGAGCATTACTACGCAGGTGCCTGTTTTTTTCCCTTCCCTTTTCTGAACTTCCAAGCTCCACTTTTCATGAATTTACTTATTATATTATTTTAAAATAAAAACAAACCTTGTAAAATATCAAATATCACCTGACCTATCAGATTTAAATAAAGGACCGCTTAGCTGAGCATGTCCATAAGCTACTTAATTAATAGCAGTTCCAATACCAAGGCCAAATGACCAACAAAACACCAAGTACAATTGCATGTGAAATGATAGTCCAGTCTTCGAATTATACACATGGGGCCTCATTACGAGTCCGGCGGTAACCGCGGCGGTAAAACTGCCTGGTTACCGCCGGACTCGTTCTACCATTCCGCCTCGGTGACTCCCGGAATTACCAGGGCATTACAGCCCCGGTGTCCCGGGAGTCACGGAGGCGGAATGGTGTTAATCCCCATTCCCATTGAGTCCCATGGGACTCAATGGGAATGGGGAAGTGGAAAAACCGGCACCATCTCGTGATGGTGCTGGTGTTTCCACGTCCGCCTGCAGGCGGGAGGTGTTCAACAAAGTACCAAGAGAGGAAAGGGGGAGAAGAAGTTCAGAAAGAAGTTAGAGCCAGTTTTTGGGCAGGCATGGTTACTGTTGCAGAAGAGAATAATGAGAGCGCTATGGTGGTGATGCTTACCAGAGGTGGAGTGGCAGCAGGCTCGTGGTAGAGCTGTTGACTGGTCAGCACGGGTTGGGGTGCCAGATGGAGGCTTGTAGGCCTTATCTGTAAGAAAGCATAGCAGCTGAGTTAAGTTCAGTCTGATGGGACCTAGTGGGATGGTAAGGAACTGGATAGGTTGGTGATGTGGAGTGAGGGTGCAAGGTGGGGTGTCATGCCAATGGTTGGTGCGAGCGTGTGCTGGTGGCAGGCTCCTGGTTGGTGGATTGGGGTCTGGTATAGTGCCTGGCAGAGGGCCTCGTTTGGATGAGGGCGTCTGTGAGAACAAGGGCCCCCTGTGGATGCGGCAGGGTGTTGCTCATCGGTCCTGGCTGGGGAAGACTTGCCTAAGAGTGGCTGGAAGGAGCCTGTAGGCCCATTGAGTAAGGTGGTGCTTAATTGCACGGGGATGCTGCAGCGTCGTTCATTCAAGTCCGGCAAGGTTGGGGACCTGAGAGTGGGTGGCGGACCTTGTGCCATCATGGTCAAGGTGCTTGCAAGTTTAAAAAGGCATGGAAGGGGCCTGCCGTAGATGCAATGGGGCGGTGAGTTTAATGGTCTGTGTGAGGGTGGGCAACAGACCCCTTCCCCGGGTGGGGGCTGAGGGGTTTCCCATTAGTGGTGGTGATGAGGCAGCGGTAGCCGCATGATGGTTATGGGCGGCGTAGTCGTTCTGTGCTGGCTGGTGGGGCATTTAGAAGCGGTCCACCAATGACATTACGCCAGTTAGCCCATTGAGGTGATTCGAAAATGCCAATACGGGTTCGGGGCCATGCATGGAGTCAGGGATGCGGAAAAATAATCAGCGAGGGGGGCGGGAGCGGAGCGTGAGGGCCTGAGCAGGGACCCAGGGGAGAACCCCACGGGAGCAGAGCGACATACCTGATGCCGGGATCAGCGTTGTTATCCGGATGCACACAAACAGGAAATGTTTGCGAGTGCCTTTTGTGCCGAACACTTCCTGGTTGGATGGCTGAGCACTAAATTGATTGAATGGTAGAGAGGGCCTCATCTCGCAAGCCCAGGCTGCACCCCTGCAAAAACACGGGCCCTCCCTCGCAAGGCCAGGCTGCACCACAGCAAATTCGTGCACCTCACCTTGCAAGCCCAGACTGCACCCCTGCAAAAACACAGGCTCTCACTCGCAAACCCAGGCTGCTCTTCAGCAAAATCATGTGCCTCACCTCACAAGCTGAGGCTGGACCCCAGCTAAAACACAGGCCTTCCCTCACAAGGCTAGGCTGCACCACAATGAATTTATGAACCTCACCTCACAATCCCAGACTGCAAATCTTTGCAAAAACACAGGCCCTCCCTTGCAAGGCCAAGCTGTACCCCAGCGTACCTGCACACCTTACCTTGCAAGCCCAGGTTGCACCCCTTGCAAAAAATGCGGGCCCTCACTCGCAAGGCTAGACTGCACCCCAGCAAAATCACGTGCCTCACCTCACAGGCCCAGGCAGCAAACCTGCATAAACGCAGGCCCTCACTCGCAAGGCCAGGCTGCACCCCAGCGAAATCCCACGCCTCACCTCGCAAGCCCAGGTTGCACCCCAGCAAAAATGTCGGCCCTCGCTCGCAAGGCCAGGCTCCATCGCAGCATAATCGTGCGCCCTCCCTCACAAGGCAACGATGCCCGCAATTAAATTGTGTGCCTCACCTTGCAAGCCCATGCTACACCCCTGCGAAAACGCGTGCCCTCCGTCGCAAGCCAGGGTGCACTTCTGCGAAAACACTGGCTCTCCCTAGCAAGCCCAGACTGCACCCCATGCGAAAACAGGGCCCTTCCTCGCAAGGCCAGGCCGCACCCCAGCGAAATAGCACACCTCACCTCACAAGCCCAGACTACACCCCAGCGAAAATGCAGGACCTCCCTCACAAGGCAATGCTGCCCCCAACGAAATTGCATGCCTCACCTTGCAAGCCCAGGCTGCACCCCTGCAAAAACGTGTGCCCTCCATCGCAAGGCCAGGCTGCACCCCAGAAAATTCTTGTACCTCAACTTGCAAGCCCAGACTGCACCCCTGCAAAAACACAGGCTTTCACTCGGAAGCCCAGGCTGTACTCCATCAAAATCACGTGCCTCACCTCACAAGCCCAGGCTGCACCCCAGCAAAAACACAGGCCTTCCCTCGCAAGGCTAGGCTGCACCACAATGAATTTATGCACCTCACCTCACAATCCCAGACTGCAAATCTTTGCAAAAACACAAGCCCTCCCTCGCAAGGCCAAGCTGCACCCCAGTGAAACCGCACACCTTACCTTGCAAGCCCAGGTTGCACCCCTTGCAAAAACGCAGGCCCTCACTCGCAAGGCCGGGCTGCACCCCACCCACATTGCGCACCTCACCTCGCAAGCCCAGACTGAACCCCTGCAAAAAAGCAGGCCCTCCCTCGCAAGGCCAGTCTGCACCCTAGCGAAATCCCTTGCCTCACCTCGCAAGCCCAGGTTGCACCCCAGCAAAAATGTTGGCCCTCACTCGCAAGGCCAGGCTCCATCGCAGCATAATCGCTGGCCCTCCCTCACAAGGCAACGCTGCCCCCAACGAAATTGCGTGCCTCACCTTGCAAGCCCAGGCTGCACACCTGCGAAAACACGTGCCCTCCGTCGCAAGCCAGGCTGAACCCCAGCAAATTCTTGTACCTCAACTCGCAAGCCCAGACTGCACTTCTGCGAAAACACTGGCTCTCCCTCGCAAGCCCAGACTGCACCCCATACGAAAACAGGGCCCTTCCTCGCAAGGCCAGGCCGCACCCCAGCGAAATCGAAATCGTGAACCTCACCTCACAAGCCCAGATTACACCCCAGCGAAAATGCAGGCCCTCCCTCACAAGGCAACGCTGCCCCCAACAAAATTGCGTGCCTCACCTTGCAAGCCCAGGCTGCACCCCTGCGAAAACATGTACCCTCCGTCGCAAGGCCAGGCTGCACCCCAACACATTCTTGTACCTCAGCTTGCAAGCCCAGACTGCACCTCTGCGAAAACACAAGCTCTCCCTTGCAAGCCCAGACTGCACCCCATGCGAAAACAGGGCCCTTCCTCGCAAGGCCAGGCTGCACCCCAGAGAAATCACGCACCTCACCTCGCAAGCCCAGACTACACCCCAGTGAAAATGCAGGTCCTCACTCGCACGGCCAGTCTGCACTCCACCAAAACCAGGCTGCACCCCAGTAAAAACGCAGGCCCTCTCTCGCAACGCTAGACTGCATCCCAGCAAAATCACACACCTCACCTCACAAGCCCAGGCTGCAAACCTGTAAAAACGATGGCCCTACCTCGCAAGGCCAGGCTGCACCCCAGCGAAATCACGTGCCTCACTTTGCAAGCCCAGGCTGCACCCCTGCGCAAAAGCACGCCATTCCCGCAAGGTCACTCTACACCCCAGAGAAATTGCATGCATCACCTCACAAGCTCAGGCTACACCCCAGCAAAAATGTGGGCCTTCCCTTGCAAGACCAGGCTCCACCCCAGCGAAATTGCATGCCTCACCTCGCAAGCCCAGTCTGCACCCTTGCGAAAGTGCAGGCCCTCCCTCACAAGGCCAGGCTGCCCCCCAGCAAATTTGCTGGGGGCCCACCCTCACTTGTGACACCCCCCCAGGCAGCCCTTCCAGTCTGGACACCACCCACCAGCCCCCTCCACATTGGACACCACCCATCAGCCCACCTCACCTGTGACACAACCACCCCAGAGAGCCCCTCCAGTCTGGATACTGCCCACCAGCCCCCTCTAGTCTGGACACCACACACCAGCACCCCTCACCAATGACAGCCCCCACAGAAAGTCCCCTCCAAACTGGATACTACACACCAGCCCCCCTCACCTGTGATACCCTCCCCAGGCAGCCCCCTCAAGTCTGGACACCACCCACCAGCCCCCATCACATGTGACACCCCCCCAAGTAACCCCCTCCAGTCTGGACAACACCCACCAGCCCCCTCCAGTATGGACACCACCCACGAGCCCCCCTCACCTGTGACATCGCCCCCAGGCAGCACCTTCCAGTCTGGACAACACCCACCAGCCCCCCTCACCTGGGCGAACCCCAGGCCTCCCCCTCCAGTCTGGACACCACCCACCAGCCCCACTCATTCGTGATACCCCACAGGCAGCCCCCCTCCAGACTAGACACCACACACCAGCCCCCAGTCTGGACACGACCCACCAGCCCCCCTCACCTGTGACACCCCCCCATGCAGCCCCCTCCAGTATAGACACCACCCACCAGCACTCTCTAGAATAGACACCAACCGCCATTCCCCCTCACCTGTGGCACCCCATCCCAGCCACCCTAGTCTAGATAACACCCACAAGCCCCCACACCTCTAAAACCTCCCAGGCAGCCCCTTCCAATCTGTACACAACCCCCCAGCCCCTCCAGGCTGGACACCACTCACCAGCCCCTTCACCTGTGAGACAACCCCCCAGACAGCCCCCTCCAGTCTGAACAGCACCCACCAGCACCCCCTTGGCTAGACACCCCCCACCAGCCCTCCACACCAGTGACACCCCACCAGGCAGCCCCCTCCAGTCTTGACACCAGCCGCCTCTAGTCTGGACACCACCCACCAGACCCCTCACTTGTGACCCCCCAGGCAGCCCCTCCAGTCTGCACACCACCCACCAGCCCCCTCCAGAATGGACACCACCCACCAGCCTCCCTCACTTGTGACACCCCCTGAGGCAGCACCATACAATATGGATACCATTCACCAGCCCCCTCCAGACTGGACACCACCCACCAGCCTCCCTCACCTGTGACACACCACCCCCAGAGAGCCACCTCCAGTCTGGACACCACCCACCGGCCCCCTCTAGTCTAGACACCACCTACCAGCCCACCACACCTGTAGTAACACCCCCAAAAAGCCCCCTCCAGTCTGGACACCACTGACTAGCCCCCTACAGATTGGATACCACCCACTAGCCCCCTCACCTGTAACAACCTACCCCCAGGCAGTCCCTCCAGTCTGGACACCACCTACCAGCCCCCCCTAGGCTGGACACCACCCACCAGCCCCCCACACCTGGTCAAACCCCCCAGGCAGCCCCGTACAGTCTTGACACCACTCAATAGCCACCTCCAGATTGGACACCACCCGCCAGCCCCCCTCACCTGTGGCACCCTACTCCCAGGCAGCCCCTGCAGTCTGTACACCACCCACCAGCCCCCTCTAGACTGGAGACTACCCACCATACCCCTCACATTTGACCCCCCCAGGCAGCCCCCTCCAGTCTGGACACCACCCAACAGCCCCCTCCAGACTGAACACCACCCACAAGCCTCCCTCACCAGTGACACCACCCACTAGCACCCTCCAGACTGGACACCATCCACAAGCCCCCCACACCTGTAACACCCCCCAGGAAGCACCTTCTATCTGGACACCACCCACCAGCCCCCTCCAGACCAGACACCACCCAACAGCCCCCCTCAGCTGTTACACAACCCCCCAGAGAGCCCCTCCAGTCTGGACACACCCACCAGCACCCTCTAGTCTGGACACCACCCACCAGCCCCCCAAATCTGTGACACTCCTCAGGCAGCCCCCTCCACTCTGGACACCACCCACCAGCCCCCTCCAGATTGGAAACCACACACCAGCCCCCAACACCTGTGACACCCCCCCAAGCAGCCCCCTCCAGTCTGGACACCACCCACCAGCCCCCTCCAGTCTGGACACCACCCACCATAACCCTCACTTGTGACCCCCCAGAACCCCTCTCCAGTCTGAACACCATCCACCAGCCCCCTCCAGAATGGACACCACCCACCAACCCCCCTCACCTGTGACAAGCCCCCAGAGGCAGCCCCCTCCAGTATGGACACCACCCACCAGCACCCTCCATACTGGACACCAACCACCAGCTCCCTCCACAGTGACACACCCCCAGGCAGCCCCATTCAGTCTGTACACCACCCACCAAACCCCCTCACCTGTGACACCCCATCCCAGACAGCCCCTCCAGTCTGGACACCACCCACCAGCCCTGTCTAGTCTGAATACCACCCACAAGCCCCCGACACCTGTGACACCCCCTCAGGCAGCCCCCTCCAGTTTGGACATCACCCACCTGTCCCCTCACCTGTGACACACCCTCAGACAGCCCCCTCTAGTCTAGACACCACCAACCATCCCCCTCACCTGTGACAATCCTCCAGGCAGCCCCCTCCAGACTGGAACCCCTCACCTGTGACACCCCCCCAAGGAGGCCCCTTCGACTGGACATCACCCACCGGCCCCCCTCACCTGTTACAGCCCCCCAGGCTGGCCCCTCCAGTCTGAATACCGTTCTCCACCCTCTCCAGACAGAACAGCACCCACCAGCCCCCCTCACCTGTGACACTCCCAGGCAGCCCCTTGACAGTCGCCAACAATAGCAGTGCAATGCATGTCTGCACCTCACTTGAACCTCTCTCATCTGACAGCACCATGCAGTGGACCACGAACATGTCCACCACAAACACAATCAACAGGAAGCACCAGAGATCCATCCAGGACTGGAGCATCTGCTAACACATCCTGCCAGGCCTTAATCAGCCCACACCATACACATGTGACAAGTGAATGCAATGCCAAGTGGCATGTTGGCCATAGCACATTGCCAAGGCATCAAAGCACACCAACGGAATGTGTGCCTGTGGTAGCGGCCATGTCATTATGGTTAAGTTGCTAAACCCATAGGAAGAGCACTTTTTGGGCGGCTTATAACTTTGCTCCCCGTGGACGAATCCATACCAAACTTTGCAAAAAAATTATATGACCCACTCTGAATTTGATTACAAAGTTTGGTGAGGTTTTGTCTGGGGGGGGCAAAGTTGTAGGGGGGTCCCAACATTTCTTTTTTTCCCCATAGTCTGAATGGAGAAAAACATTGCTCAGGCCTACAGCCCAAACCGCTGGACGGATTTTCACCAAATTTGTGGCAGGAGTGGCGTCTTGGTCCCGAAAGCGTGATTTTGTAAATTTGGTGGAAATCTGTCCAGTAGTTTCTTTTAAAATGACCAAAAAGTAGGTCTCAATCTATGTCCACTCTGCGGACTCACTTCCCTGTTTTGCGATTGGATAATCGGCTTGCGTCATGTCCGCGGACATGTGACGTGTGCGCTGATTGGTTGGAGTGAAGCGTGAGGTGCATCACATTCTTTCCATGATGTTGGATCTGTGGACATCCGCGGACAGCGCGGCGTGGAAGTGAGCATAAATCGAATTTTGGGGAGTGTGTTGGTGTATAGGAGTGGCTGGAGAGGATGGGTGAGTGAGAGATGGGTCAAATGCTGTATTTAGGTGGGCGAAGGCCATGATGTGTTTGCAGTGTCCTCGATCACCACGGTTGTCCACGGACATACTACACACTGGGCGCACTACTGGCTATTTCACTTTACTATGATTTTGTTTTTGGGTCATTAGTAGAGCTATGGGTGAAGAGGGTTTGTATTGAAGAGTTTGTGTGTTGGTTGTAATTATTGTTTTAGCATGTTAATTGAAGTGGATAGGTTTTGAGGTGGGTGTGTTATGTTTTTGGGTTGTGGTCATTTGGTAGGTGTTTCTTCTATGGGTATGTTATGCTGCAGTGGATGTGGCCAGGGCCTAGAGTCTTGGGTGAATGGCCTCAGCATGGCCCCAGCATAACACACCCATGCTACCAAACAATTTGACTGTGGTATGTGGGCTGCTTATGGGATATGTTTTCACAAATGTGTGTACTGATTGGCAGTAGTGTAATAGTGTGTATAGGATAGTGAGATGATGTGTGTTAGTGTGTTTGTTGGATTGTGTTCAGAATAGTGGTATTGAAGACTCTAGGCATTTTGGAGTATATTTATTGGTGAGGTGTTCATTTGCATGGCTGTGTTATGTTGCAGTGTTTGCGAGTCTAATTATTATATACTTACTGTTTCTTTTGTTGAGGCTGTATGTAGAGTTTTGACAAACAACAAACACTGTAGCATAAGATACCTATTGAAGCAAACATTTTGGACTGTGGTCTATGGTCAGGTGTTTGCTTGAATGAGTGTGTTATGCTGTGGTGTTTGTTAGTCCAATCATTACATACTTACTGTTTGACTTTTCATGGTTGTATGCAGCTTTTTCATGACATGGGTAATTGGAGCAGATATTCTTTTTCAATCTCTATGATAAAAGAAAAGATCATGTGTTAGTGTAGGCAGTTTATAATGAGTATTGCATTGCATAGTAGACATTTCTGTATTGTGTCGACCCTCATAGTTAGTACTTTTATAAGCACTATAGTTCAAATCAGTGTACTGTTCAATTTGCTCAGTTCCTGTGTTTGTTCATTAAATCATTTAGTCTGTGGGAAAAAAATCCATGCTGGATTAAAAAACCTTTCTACGTTGCGGCACAATATATTTCTTTGGTTGATTTCAGGAGGAGGAATTGAATAGGTGTATGGTTTTTGATTTGGAGGTGGTGGTATTATTATTGCAATTAGATAGCAGTGTATTCTAATTGTTTATTTCTTGTTCGATGTTGGTGGTATTCATCTATCTGTTTGCTTGTTGCAGAATTTTGGGGCAGTTAGATACCTGTTGGTGTATTCTAACTGTTTATTTCTTGTTTCATTTTAGTGGTATTCATTTATCTGTTTGCTTGTTGCACAATCTTGGGGCAGTTAGATACCTGTTGGTGTATTCTAACTGTTCATAGTTTTGAAGTTGAAGTTTTGTTGATGTTTATACACAGATTAGTTATTACATTTTGGTTTTAAGAATATTAAGTAAGCGTTCGCAAGATTTGTTGGTAATCTCTGTTTTAGAGTAATGGTGGTATCATTACATTTGAGCCATCCACAATCCTTTATTATATATGCAGTGTAGTGACCTGCATTGGTTGTGGCTCCTGCGTGGTAGATTACACCTATTGTTGTGAAGGTTTCCTTACCAAGTGATACTTGTCCATCTACGAATCCAGTCAGCTTGCAGTTGTTTTTGGTACCATCTGCATTGTAACGTAAAAGCATTACTATTACGGATTTACTATGTGTCTGTATTTGTAAGGTGGAGCGATTATCTGAATTGCAGGTAGTACATAATCTGCCACCGTTTGCTTTTTGTACTAGTTGCTGAAATGGAATGGATTGACAGTTATTTATGGATACGTACATGAAACATTCATTAGGGACTTCTTGTGCAACATGGCTGAAAAGAGTTCATGTATGTGTCCACAGGTATGAAATCTGGAAGATTTCATTTAAAGGTATGTTGTTGTTTTCCAGTACTTGTAGTAAGTAAATCATACATTCTTGTAGAGCTTCTTGTGTGTTTATAGTGAATTTAACCATTCCAGCACAGTAGTCCAAGTCCTGCCTTATTCCAGAAACACTGTGGGGCCGATTCATGGAACAAGCGTGCGCTGAAAATCTTGGCGCAAGCAGGCGCAAGCATGAAAAAACAGGCGCATGTGCACGTGCGCGATTCATGGAAGTCCCTGCACGTGTTTTCCTTGGGATGTGTGCCAAACCCGAGCGTGGCACACACGGGTGCACACGTCATTGCAACAGCTCAAACACTGTGCACGACATGCACAGGGAAAGTGCACAACGTCCGTGCACACACCAAAAAGGGGGCGTGACACGGGGCGTAACACGTGGAATGGGGAACAACGCATGAAAAAGAAGGCGTAACTGGGGAAGTACTGCTGGGAAGTACACGGAACGCCCACACGCACGCGAACCACACGTATTCATGGAATCGAATAGGGCAAACCCGCAAAGACACGCACAGGCCTAAACACGTCCGCCACACGAAGGCAGGCGGTAGCGTCCCTGCGCATTACAAAAGTATGCGCAAACAAAAATCACGTATATACAGCTATGATGAATGTCCCATACTGTGGCCCCCTAGGAAAATTACATGCACGCAACACACAGGCACCCCATAAAAAGAAGAAAAAGAGACAAGCGCCCCCCAGTAGCCCACATGCGTGCAAAAATGACACACGTAGCACGGTGTGGCAGGCAGGAGCCCAAAAGAAAACGTATGCGATCAACAGGCAGGCCAGTATGGCCATAAAAAAAGAAAGGGGTACACGACAAACACGAACACCCGCTGTGTGAAAAATAGCATGTGCATGTATTTCGGGGGTGCGCAGGAAGTTTCACACACGATTGGCCCTGTGCGAGTGGGGCACGTGTATTCCTGTGGTTCGCAGGAAGTTTCACACGTGATTGGCCCTGTGCGAGTGGGGTACGTGTATTCCTGGGGTTCGTGGGAAGTTTCACATGCGATTGGCCCTGTGCGAGTTGGGTACGTGTATTACTGGGGTTCGCGGGAAGTTTTACACGCGATTGGCCCTGTGCGAGTGGGGTACATGTATTACTGGGGTTCGCGGGAAGTTTTTCATGGGAAAGGGCCCTGTGCGAGTGGGGTACGTGTATTCCTGTGGTTCGTGGGAAGTTTCACACGCAATTGGCCCTGTGCGAGTGGGGTACGTGTATTCCTGGGGTTCGCAGGAAGTTTCACACACGATTGGCCCTGTGCGAGTGGGGTACAAAATAGCATGTGCATGTATTACTGGGGTGCACATGAAGTTTTACACACGATTGGCCCTGTGCGAGTGGGGTACGTGTATTCCTGTGGTTCGTGGGAAGTTTCACACGCAATTGGCCCTGTGCGAGTGGGGTACGTGTATTCCTGGGGTTCGCAGGAAGTTTCACACACGATTGGCCCTGTGCGAGTGGGGTACAAGTATTCCTGGGGTTCCCGGGTAGTTTCATACGTGATTGGCCCTGGGCGAGCAGGATACCACTCACTGTCTGCCTTGTGTGTAGAAGAACGCGTAGCCAACACCCACCCGCTGTGAAGTAATAGCGTGTGAACCCCAACGGCTGGAAAACACACACCCGCACCCCACAAAAAGCACGTACAGAGCAATGGAAAGCCACGTGGGATCTTCAACCCGTGCCAGGGCAACGCCCGTGCGCGATACTTCACAGATGCGCTTATGCGCTATGGGCCATTGGTCCAATGAACTCGCGTACGTTGCTGACGCGCTTACGCGCTAAGGGCCTTTCCTTGGATTTCACACTGACATGCACTTTTTTCACGTGCCAATTCACTCCATATCAAGCTAGCCACGCGTACACACACGGAAGACCATGCTCCTGCCCTGAAGGCCATTTTCCTGCCCCCCAGAACCCCGAGCACACTCCCACCTGCCATCTGCTGCTGCCTGACTGCCTGCACGTCAGCCAGGGTTCCAGTTGCTGTGTCCACCCCTGCTGGAACAGAAGACTCCCGACTGGGATACCATCACTCCACAGCCCAGCCCCAGGACCCAGTTGCCCACCCACGTCTGCCTCGGGGGTCGCCATGTCGGGGCAAACATCATCTGAGACCACTGACGACCCCCATCCAGAGAGGCAGAGGGCCACCAGCTTCAGTGTGAAGGAAGTTGGTGTCCTGGTGGAGCATGCCCTGGGGCATTATGATGCCCTCTTCGGAACATCACGCGCCAACAAGGAAGGACGGAAGAGGATCTGGGATGACATAGTGGTTGCCGTCAACGCGGAGGGGGTGGCAACCCGCGACATCAAGCACGTCAAGAAGCGCTGGGAGGACTTCAGGTCTAGGATCCGGAGGGGGACCGGATCAGCATGACTGACATCCAGATGAGGGTCCTGGAACACGTATGCCCAGCGCTCCAAGCCCAGATCCTTCAGAGGAAGACCGGTCTGGAGTTGAGCGGTAAGTGGCCAAGCATTGGTATGTGAGACAGGGCATGTTGCAGTGTGCTGGTAGTCTGATACTTGCCTGTATGTGTGACATGGGCCATGTATGGATGTGTGTGTGCAGGGACATCATGGTCATGCATTTGAAACCAGTAATGTGCGAACCACATGGTTGGTGCATGAGTTCCAATGCTACATGGTGAGCTGTATGGCAAATGCACACATGAAAGCATGCCAGTGTCTCTTCTTGCACATGGTGGGGGTGTGAGGGATGGGTGCTGCTGTCATGTACATGTATGGTGCACATGTGTGTGTGTCTGAGAAGTGTGTCTGTGACTTTGATACGCCATGGATTCATGACACATGTCCGTGATGATGTGTAGATTCACTCATGCAGTGCGGTCACTGTTGAATGCACTGTGTCTATCCACTGTGTCTGTGGTGTACAAGGCATGATGCATGACCCTCCGGTGATGTGTGTGCATGGGATCAGTGTGAGCCAGGATGCATGTGAGTTTGAAGGCAACATTTTGATTAATAGAGGCCCTTGTACATGGATGCTGATGTTGATTGCAGGCGCCATGCCTGTTTATGCATGTGTGTTGCGTGCATTCACCCATGTGTTGTGGAGGGACAGGTTGGAAGTGACATTAGATACTGCCACTCATGTGTTATTGCTTCCTGTCTAGGGGAATATTGTACTGTACCCTGATGCTTGTGTTCTATGTCTCCCTCTAAGAAGCGTCAAGTGAAGAAGAGGGCGGAGACGGCGCTGTGGAGCCAAGTGGCAGGGATGCCTCCACTGGGCGGCGACGCAAGGCCCAGCCACCCTACCAGGACTTGCCATCATCCAGGAGCGAGGGGGTTGGTGCTGCGTCTGCCACTACGGCTGTGGCGGAAGGGCCGGGTGAGCCCCCACAGGGGCTTGCAATGGCAGAAGACAGTACGGAGACATCCAGGTTGGTGGTCTCCACAGAGGAGGAGGAGCCCGCTACTGAGCCGCACATGGGGCCTGGTGGGGGTAGTACCACTGGTGCAAGTGGTGCAGTCCAGGGCCAGGGTGAGGAGGCAGCACAGGTCACTGAGGAGGGGCATTTGCATGTCCCTGTCCTTGACCCTGTGACTGCACCACCATGCACCAGCAGGGAGGCCCTGTCCCAGGCCCGTCCGCAGGTAGGGGAGAGTGCCATGTCATCTGCCTCTCCACTACCTGCGGACGAGTGGTTCCATGAACGTATGTGCTCCGTCCTGATTGGTGTCGCGTTGCGCACACGTGACATTCGTGATGACGTGCGTTCTTCCTGGGCAGGGAACGCACGCCATCACGAAGAGCAGCGTCGCAACATGGCACTGTTGGGAGGGGCCCTGGTTGGTGGGTTCCTACATGTGACGCGCACTTTGGCGGACCTCACCTCCTCTGTGGAGAATGCTCCAGTCATTCTCCCTGTCGTCTTCCAGGCCAGATTCCACCAGGGCCCCCTGTGGACCTGGCCTGACCAACACAGCCAGCTTGATGGAGATCCCATCCCTGCTACAGTCGAGAGTCGGCGGTCCAGCAGGGGTGGACACCACAACCAGGGACCAGCTGATGGAGGATGTGCAGGCATCATCGGACAGGGCACATGGACAGCAGCAGCAGCAGCAGCAGCAGCAGGAGCAGGCTCTAGGTGGGAGCAATGATGGCTCGGGGCCATCGACATCAGGGGGGCAGGTATCGGCCTGAGGGCAGGAGGACCCTGGAATGGATGTGTCTTCTGTGTGGCTACGGTTGGACCAGCGTATAGGTGCGGAGCGGCAGCGGGTGGAAGAGGCGTGGCTCACCATGGTCAGGGCGGAGTTCTCCATGCATCTGGCGTTGAGGCAGGCAGAGTGCCTCGAAACGACTTGCAGGCAGTTGGAACAAGCCATGCGTGCCTCCCTGCAAGACCTCGGGGCCAAGGCAGAGGCCCGCCTCCAGGACATCGACATGGAGTTCGATGATGCCCTGGCCCGGGACACCACAGAGTGAGCCGGGCCCCGCTCGCACAGGGGAAATCGCATGTGAAACTTCCCGCGCACCTCCCAAAATACACATACCCTGCTCAAATCGCGTGTGAGACTTCACGCGAACCCCAGTTATACACCTACCCCGCTCGTACAGGGCCAATCGCGTGTGAAACTTCCCACGAACCCCAGTAATACACGTACCCCACTCGCACAGGGCCAATCGCGTGTGAAACTTCCCGCGAACCCCAGTAATACACGTACCCCACTCGCACAGGGCCAATCGCGTGTCAAACTTCCTGCACACCCCCGAAAATACACGTACCCTGCTCAAATCGCGTGTGAGACTTCACGCGAACCCCAGTTATACACGTACCCCGCTCGCACATGGCCAATTGCTTGTGAAACTTCCCGTGAACCCCAGTAATACATATACCCCACTCGCACAGGCCCTTTTGCGTGTGAAACTTCCTGCGAACCCCAGTAATACACGTACCCCACTCTCACAGGCCTATCGCGTGTGAAACTTCCAGCGAACACCAGTAATACACGTACCACACTCGCACAGGCCCAATCGCGTGTGAAACTTCCCGTGAACCCCAGTAATACACGTACCCCACTCGCACAGGGCCAATCACGTGTGAAACTTCCCGTGCACCCTCCCAAATGCACGTACCCTGCTCAAATCGCGTGTGAGACTTCACGCGAACCCCAGTTATACATGTACCCCGCTCGCACAGGGCCAATCGCGTGTGAAACTTCCCGCGCACCCCAGTAATACACGTACCCCACTCGCACAGGGCCAAGCGCGTGTGAAACTTCCTGCGCACCCCCGAAATACACATACCCTGCTCAAATCACGTGTGAGACTTCACGCGAACCCCAGTTATACACGTGCCCCGCTTGCACAGGGCCAATCACGTGTGAAACTTCCCGCGAACCCCTGTAATACATGTACCCCACTCGCACAGGCCCTTTTGCGTGTGAAACTTCCCGCGAACCCCAGTAATACACGTACCCCACTCGCACAGGCCTATCACGTGTGAAACTTCCCACGAACACCAGTAATACACGTACCCCACTCACACAGGGCCAATCGCGTGTGAAACGCACGTACCCTGCTCAAATCGCGTGTCAGACTTCACGCGTACCCCAGTTATACATGTACCCCGCTCGCAAAGGGCCAATCACGCGTGAAACTTAACGCGCACCCTCCGAAATGCACGTACCCTGCTCAAATCGCGTGTGAGACTTCACACGAACCCCAGTTATACATGTACCCCTCTCGCACAGGGCCAATCGCGTGTGAAACTTCCCCCGAACCCCAGTAATACACGTTCCCTGCTTGCCGTGTGCTGTGTGGCAGCCATGTATACTGGTACAGGGTTAAGGCAGCCCTTTGTGCTGGATTGGGGATTTTGATGGCTTTTCCCTGCGCGAGGGGCATTCTTGGGGGCGTAACTGGCGCTGCTGCAGGGTCGCTGCGCCACTGTGTGCTACAACTGGTTTTGGTAGCTAAAATCAATGAATACGCTGTGCGCAGAAATGGATTTTAGCGCATTCGGCTTGCACAGACAATCACACGCGCACACTGTGCACCAGCCGCGTGCGCCACTTGTGCGCTAAATTCTATGAATTACCCTCTGTGAGTTTTGTCAGGATTGTTGGTTGCATTTCTGTGAAGGACTAACATATGCAAACACAATTGGTCTGTCCCGTGTAAGTAAATATTGTCAATATTTGGTGGCAATTGGAATAGAATATTGATTGCTACATTTGCATAGAAATTTACACCAGATGTATTTGAAAATTTGGATGGACCTGACAGTTCTGTGTCCAAGTCATTTGTTCGGAGTGTGCATTGTTTCTTTGAAGAGGTAGTTGACTTTGTTTGTGCAGTAGATACTTCTTTGGTTGTGGTCCTTGATGAAGTATTAGCTTCTTTTAATTTCTTTGGAGGAATTGCTGTGAGATTCTGCATAATTTCAGTCTGAAGTAGTTTTATTTTACAAACTTTTGCTTTTTGAGGAATATGATAGGTTTTTATATGCGGGCATAGAGTGAACACAGTCTATTGTATTCTATAATGCAAGGAATATCACCATTTACTTTACTTGCATCAAAGTTGATTATAAATAGTCCACCAAGTGTACGTACGTGTGATAGTGCTACATAGCTCACACCTTCTTTAAATACTGTGATACCAATATCTATCAATGATTTATCTAGGGTAAGACTTTGTGATTTGTGAATGGTAACTGCATATTCTATAGTTAGAGAAAACTGGTCTCTGCGTACATGCATGACTTTGAAAAGAAGGAAGCGGGCTCTTGAGCATCCTATGCTTTTAACTTCTGATAGTTTGTCAAAGAGAATATTGACAAACTGAATGTTGTTGTCACCTGGGTATGTTTGAAAGCCAACAACTGTACCAAGTGCTCCATTAACTAGTCCTACTCCACTTCAAGGTTACATTTAAGCATTACGCTACACTTTAAAGATCATTTTAATATGTTCTCCAAACCAGCTGTGTTAGAGATAGAATTTTTTAAGGTATTTAGGCTTCTTGTGGCTTGTTGACACATGGGTAGTGTCATACCATGTACGTCCAGTTTGTCTGTGGAGCAAATTTGAAGTGTTGGTTGCTTCTGTTTTTAACATTGTTTCATTGAATTCTGAACAGCATGCAAGAGTTGGCATCAAGGACATACAGTTTACATTTTTGCGTGCTAATTGTTCCATGATATAAGTAGCGCATGAACTATGGCCATAGAGTGCATGGATGTGCCTGGTTTTTAATATAAATTGTCCCTCTAGAGATAATTCACCAACTCTAATACTTTTTAACATTTTGGCGTATGTGAGGTCTGCAAACTGACGCATGTTTTCAGTTAATTCTCTGTATCGGAAATGTTGCCAAAGGTTGACATTTCCTATGCTGCCAAGAGTTTTATGGCATAGTTTGTGCCCTAAGGTTTTAAAAATAGGTTCACCTTTAACTGGTGTTAATTGAAGAAGATCTCCAAAAACTATAATGTGGTTTCCTACAAAGCGTTCTTCACAGTCTGTTTTCAGGACCTCTTGTAATCAGAGGTGAATGAAGGCTAGTTCCATTGCAGATTATGGAGAAAATGTGTAATAATCTAATTTGTTTTGGTGTTCTACTGGAAGGAGTAGTAATCGGTGTAAAGTAACACCACCTATCTTGTAGGCAGCTAAACCTGTGGGGGCATTTACAACAGCTGACAGTTTGTTGTTTGTCAATTTTATGAGGAAATTACTGATGATTTTGATTGAGAACATTTTGCCTGAACCAGCTAGACCACTCACATATAATAGTATAGGTGTGTAGCCTTGGCAAGTGCAATTTTTAGTTTCATGCAGCGCACCATGTTCAAATTGTTTTGTTATTTCTTGGAAAAGGCTTGTTTAGTTTTGATTTTAGTAGAGCAAAGTCTTCTGTAGATTGGTCATACTGACACATGATGTCATCTACTTCAGTCATGGCTAATTCTGCCTCATTTGTTGTTAGTGGATGTTCAAGTGGTTCTTGGCTTCCTGTGACAGAAGGTTAACTACTGTCAGGAGTGTCCACATCTAGTTGTGCCTGGAGTTCTTCTTCTTCTTGTTGTACATTGTGCAACATTGTTTTGTACTCGGTAATGTTTATGTCTGTTATAGTGCTTTCATTTGCTTTGACAGTGTATTCATAGGAGTCATAGGTATCTAGTAAATCTTCTTCTTTTCTCCATGGCTTAAAAAGTTGTAGCAGAGACAAGTAATACAGTTGTTTATGTTGAGGAGTTTTTAATGACAATTTGATATGATTAATTAAACTTTGTTTTGTAAGTTTCACTAAGCTGCCTTCATAATTTTCCACTCTGTATCTACCCTTCTTCTCATCTGTTTTAACATTATTTGTGTATGTGAAGTTTTGGGCTATGTGGTATAGACACATGGATTCCAAAGTGGTACTTCTGTTTGGGTAGTATGTGCCCAATACGTTGTTTTTCAAAATGTCTTGGCTGTTGGGATCATTATTGGCTATTGTTTCTATGGGCCTCATTCTGAGTATGGAGGTAGTCATGGCGCTATTTGTGCAATGACTACCTCCCATACCGGGTCAGACCTGGTTCAATGGGGACTTACTGGTCCATTCCGACCCCGGAGGCACCGGTAAGTCCCCATTGAAAAATCCATTGCCCATTCCCATTTGAGTCCCCATAGGGCTCAATGGGAATGGGGAAGTAACTAATAACAGTACTGCAATTTGCGGTACCGTTATTAGCTCTATGGTCCCTTAGTGGCACCCGCTAAGGGCACCTGATAAAACCAGGCACCCATTGCGGGACCCGCTAAGGGATCCCGGAATAGGGCGCAAAGGTATTACCGGCACAAATGTCCTTAACGGTGCCCGGTATCCCTTTGCACCCACCTCGGAATGAGGCCCTATGTCTTCATATGATTTGAGAACTCTTTTTCTAGATTTAGCTGGACCAAGGTTTATCCATACAATATTTTCAGATGTTTCATACAAGGCAGTACCGGTTAAATGATCTGCAGCTTCATAGCAGCCACATTCTCTATGGGAGAGCATTTTTATGCCTAAGCTGTACAATTTCTATGATAGTGTTTTGTCAGATGATATGTCATCCTAAAGCTCTTTGAGCTGTTTTTTCTGCTTTGGTTAAGTATCCTGTGGCAGTGCCTACTTTGACAGTTAGGTAGGCAGTGGAATTGTCCGCAATGTACTGCACATCTATATTTGCATTCCGTTTGATCCTTCTGTTCTTTTTATATAAAATGTGTTCTTAGGTGATTTACCTTTGACACTATGTCTAACTTAAGACATGAAGTTGTTTACTTGACCTGTTTATGAAACTGGTCTAGGGAAAGGTCACTATGTGTCGTTTGTGAAGGGATCTCACAAATGACATATTTTTGGATGAACTTCAAAACAGTGGCATCACTGTCCTAACCAAATTTAGGAGCATCTTTAATCCACAAAAGCATGTGGATGTGTGGTGCTCCTGTGGCTTGGTATGCTTTTCTCCAAAAGAAGTATTGCACTTCTCCGAGGGGAGGAACAGTTTTATTACAAATTAAGTGTAGAATAGCAATGAAGCGATGATGGAAATATCTTCATACATTTACAGGATCTAGAGAGCAGAGTTCTCCTGGTCTTTTTTATATCTACATTTGTTTTGTTTTTGTTTGCTATGCACAGGAAATGGTGTATATCTTCCCGTGCATATTCTGCACAACTTAATATCACAAACCAAGTGGGTGGGCCAAGGTTTCTTATCATACAGCGTACATCTGCGTGACGTCAGAACCAGTATACTTTTGTACCACGCATGTTTGCTAAAAGATTTGTAATGCTTGACTGTAAAACCTCATCTTTTTTGTAGTAATTGCATAGCTGACATATTTTGAGAATTGCTACCGGATTTTAATGTGTGTGCAACTCCGTAGCATAGAGTTGCTAGTTCACTTTTAAAGAGAAGGTGCAATATGTTTTCCACGTTTTGTCTGAATATGGGGTCTTCAGAATACATTCGTAAAGAGCAGTATTCTTATGCTGTTATTTGTGTGGGTCTTTCATCGTACCTTCCTCCTTTGCCAATAGGAAAGAGTAGAGGAAAGGCACATGCTTCTATACTTTTTTCCCATATGCTTATTGGAGATCCTTTGGCTTGTCATATTTGGTAAATTTCCAGTGCATCATCTATGGTGTATTTAGAGGGTAATGGCGAATTGTATAATGGTCTAAAATATTGGATTCTGTAGCAGGATCTAGAAGTTGAAATTGACCAGTTGCTGACGAGTCTTGAATTATTTTGGTGGTTTTCTTCATGTTTTCTTCAATATTTCTTTCTTTGTAGTATGCATTGTTGTCTTTTATATATTACAGGGCTTGTCTAACTTTATGTAAGTCCATGAGTTGTTGCCACAATTCTTTGCCTTTTGTAGGTACGCCATTTACTAGATAATTAAAGATTGATCTATTGGACGTTGCACTCCCTGAGTGTGTACATTTTGTTTGAGATCTAATGGCGAATAAACTACTTTGCGATGAATTCTTTTCAGTAATTCAGAGGGAGGTAGTTTTGCTGTTTTTGGTTGAATGTGTATTATTGCTTGAAATGGGTGCACTATTTGAATTATGATGCTCTCATACAAGTTAAGTTGTTGAAGGGGTTTTGGTAGTGGGAATAATTCCAAGTTATTAGTGATAGCACGTGAAGGTATTTGGTTGTTGTCAAGTTTTGCAGTGCTGTAACTGCAAAGTATTAAGGGGTCAGTCATTTCGTATTTGTTTTCTGCTATAAGATAGAGAGCTAATTGGAACCACTTGGAATCTTCATTGTCTTCTCTTTTGTACATTATGTCACAGTTTGTGTACTATTCTTATAAAAGGTCCTGCGGCAACACACACACACACATGGTTTGGTACTTCAGCAGATGTGCTTTTAAACTTTTGTATTTCTTTTTTGTATGTGTGTAGTAGAAGGTTGCCATCTGTAAAGTTGTTGCTAGTCTGGTGTAAAGCTATTGCATTTTGTAAGTGGCTTTCACTTCCAAAATAGTTTCTCTGGATATACTCTATTTCTTTGAGTAGTTATTTGGCTGTACCATGTAGAAGATTCTTATTTCAATTGGCTAATGCTAAATCAGGACTTCTGGCATAGTACAGTTTATGAACCAGATTTCTTATAGTTGAATGGTGTGTGGATATCATTTTGATATGGTGGAAGGTGCTTTTGAAAATAGGTCCAGAAATGCAGGCTAATGAATGTCCTTGTAGTCCTGTGTATTTTCGCACTGGAAAGAAGTCCATACTCTGTAAGAGTTATATTTTCAATTTGTCTTTACATTTCACATACTGATTGAGGAACTGGTGTAAAGATGTGAAAGATGTTTTGCCTATGTTTCACATTGATTGTGCACGACCATTTGTAGACAGGAATGCATTGGTTCAGCGGAATGGAGAACTGATTTTAAGTTTTCTGGGGATATTTTTGTGAGCAGCGTTTCTTCTTCCATCATGGTATTGTTACGTTTTTCATACCCTTGTCCACTGCGATGTATGGCAATTGGGTTTCTTTGCTTTTGTTTGTATGTGTCTTCATTGAAATATGGTTCTGTGCTGGTTGTGTGACTCCATTCACCTCCACAGATGTTTGCAAAGCTATCTTTTTTGATATTCCATTTATTGAGAAGTCTTTTTTTTAGTACAGTAGTTTGTTTTGTTAGTGGTTTCATTCTGTTTTCTATGGTAGGTTTTAAGGTTTGTGCTTGATTTCTCTCCTGTTTTGATAAGGTTCTAAAGGACTCTGTGGCGGAACATTTTTTGTAAACAATTGTTTTGGTATGCTTACTTGTGGCTACATCGAGATTAATAGGTGCAGTGTTAGCACTAGTGGTAGCTGCAGTCTTTTTAATAACTTTCTGTTTAGTTTTACATTTTAAAAGCATAGGCACAGTTTCTATACTGGAAACTGCTTTTGGTTCGCTTAGTGACTGTATTAGCTGTTTTGTTTGAACTTTTTGTATAAATTCTGATAGATGTGGATGCTTGTTTTGGATACTTTCTTTTTGATTTTTTCTACTTCTGTGTTGCTTTCTACGGAGTTGCTTTTTGGTAGGCATTCGTTGGGGTCTGTTGGAGAAAAAAAGAAAGTGTGGGTTGAGATGTTGTGCAATATATGTGTGCTTTGTGCATGAGTGTCTGAGTATGATGGAAGGCGTGTATATAGAGGTGTGTGATTGTGCAATGGGCTGTTACTTCAGGTTGGGAAGTCTATTCTCGAATTTGCATCTTACTATACTGGTGTTCAGATGACAATACAAATTATGCAACTGCTGAGGGGCAATCAGTAATACTGAATCTAATGCTGCAGGGTTAATACAATTGTTTGATCTACAATACTTGAATTCTACAATTTTTGAGTAAAAGACCACTATGGCAGTACTGCACTTACTTTTTTGGATGCAAAGAGTAGGTTTCTATTGAGTACTAGTTTGTACTTCAGCATCCTGCTGGTTTTCAGGAGAGTGGTCTTCACTGCAATTGTGAAAGAAAGAAGTTAGTAAATATGTGTGTTAATAGCACTATTGTTAATGTAGACATGCATTTGTTTGTTTTTGCAGTGGTAGTGCATTCTTATAACTGTGTATAGCATGTAGATGCAGTTTCCTTTTTCTATATGAATTCTGTATATTTTACTTAGAATCTGTCAGTTTAACTTGCCTTAGAAATGATTACAATAGTAAGCACACAGAGCACACTTGGCTCTTTAAGGCAGTGTTATTGGATGTTAAGAGATAGGAGAAATAACCATATGCTTTTCTTGCTATTTATACAGGGTAAATGGCAGGAAGTGTGGGGAAAAGAATGCAATGTATACATTTGTGAAGGTGTGGGAAATAAAGCAGAAGGATTTGAAGGGTTCAGCAGCGTATTACTCTCCAGGATAGTTGTAAGGGAGAAGGTTCAAATAAGAAAACCTCGCAAAGGGACAAAGCAAGTTTACCAGACTGCAGGTGAGTAGCAAACTACTGGGTAATCCTGTAGTGCTTGGAGATGGGAGAGTCTGAAATAAAGTAAGGGTTGCAATGAAGGGTCTGGTGCTTTTGTTGTAGACTGAAGGGAAGGTGGAGATGTTATATTTGTTGGTTTACTACTCTGTTTGTACATTGTTGTACATGATGTGATAGACATGACTTCACTATTGTAAAGTTGAATGCTGTTGTAAATTCTACAACAGAATGGCCAACCAGCTGGAATGGGAGAGATATCTACATTGGAAGAATAGTTGTAGAGACAGTGGTGTTGTTCCAGCTGGGAGGCTTTCAAATGATATTGGCTATTTGTGTGCACGAATAAAGATGCATGCACTCATCCTGGCTGTGTGTCACTTTATAATACCCTACAAAGCCTTCTCCCACAATAAATCATTATATCTCCCATCTTTTAACATGAAATGTCACTTTGTTAGGCAGCTGTGTGTATTGTGTCTGATTACTATTACAATCATTCCTAAAGGAAGTTCAAATGATAGATTGTATGTAAAATATCCAGAATGTATAGAAAGGAAATTGTATGTACATCCTATGCACTATAATGCATTAAATGGTATTATGTTTGAAATGTGGATAAATAGGTGGCAGTGATTACAAAAATGACAGAATGAATGAAGAGAATAACAGTTTGCACATTACAGTTAGTAACATGGGTAAATAAAAATGTGCAGAGCAGACAGTTTTGCAAGTGACACTTGATCATAGCAGATGGGAGAAATGACAGTGAGCTTTTTTACAGGTTATAAAGGGTAAGTGGCAGTTACCATGTTTATATACATTTATAAAAGAGCTGTACATGTACTGTGCAGAAAATATTCATACCTGTAGTTTGTGTTCATGCCGGTGGATGTGCATGAATCTGCAAGCAGAAATCTTGGAAAGTTTTATAGTAGTTGTTGCTGTAGGTGCTTTGCAATCACAGCACAATTGTACTCAGAGTGATCAACAGTACATCTAAAGTGCTGAACTGTGATGATGGAGTAGATGTAGAGTTCTTGGATGTGATTGGTGGATGGTTGTGTGACTGCTTAACAGTAGCCAATGATGGAATGGTGCAGAGAGTGAAGTGGAAAGGGTAGAAGGGCTGCCCCAGTGTTACGTGCTCCGCGTACACATCGAGTGTTCGCGGACAGGGTGTGCCACATTCCGGGCTTCTCAGCATATCTGGCATGGAAATAGGACTAGGGGAATTAGCCAATCAGGTGCTGAGGGTGTCATTCATAGGAGGAGAGGGTAATCATTTTTTTCATTGCTGTATGATGTGAAGATGGCTGTGGTTGCTGAGATGGACAGGTAGAGTTTGGATAGTGGGATATTATTTTATCACTAATTTGCAGTGGTATGCAAACATGTGTGGCATCTCAGAAAATGTTGGAATGCAGGGAGTGGAGGCTACCTGGTGTGATGTGCCAGGGAGAAATGTGCAAGGTGTTTATACATTTTGTAGAAATATGGCTTGTTTTAACACTCCTGATATTCTGGTGGTAAATTGTGGAGCAATGTATTTGGGCTATCTGAGTGCAACAAGTTTGCTGGATGTATTGAAGCAGTTGCTAAAGGAACCGATGCACCTGTTTCCATCTGCTAAGATCATTTTTTTCACATATACCACCTAGGACTGCATGGATGCCTTGTCATGTATTTAATCCTCAACCAGACATAGCAAGATGTATTGCTAATAAAGGAATATCTTGTGTCATGTATTCTGTGGGCATGCCATCATTCCAAAATGAGAACCTTTGGAAGATGGTGCAATTTTTTCTTGTAATGGAATGACTTTCACAGATTTTAGTCATGCAATATTTCTTGGTAATATGCAGACCTCAATCAGGAAGTTGTTGTGAAGTCATGTAACTAATCAAATCTGAAAAAGCCTAGAAAAAAGCCTGAAAAAATCTGCAAAAAACCTAAAAAAAGCTCTTTTTAGAGCCATCTTCAAAGGGGAAGTGGGGCACACTATTTACATTTTCATTCCCCACTCTCAGATTGCAATTTGTCCGTGGACACCTCAGTTGCATATGGGGATTTTGAGGCTGAGAGTCATGCAAATCAGACTTAGAAGGGCAAGGGATTGGTCAATAAGGTTTACTGGGTGTGATGTCTAAGGAGAGACTTTGTCAGAAAATATTTTTCCTGAGAGGAGAGCAGATAGCTATGGCTGCGTCTTTCAGAAGGCAGATTGTCTGGATTTTTTGAGACTTGTGGATAAATTGTTTGTAGGTGCATGTAGATCGCTGTGGAGTGGCTGCACATCTTGGATTCCCTCATGTGGAAGTGCATTGGAATGGGGTGCATGGAATGAAGTGGCTGGATTTGGTACCTCTTTGTGCTACTTTGGTGACACAGCGACATTATTAATATTCATCGTTGAGGGAACAGTTTAGGACATGTCTCTGGAATCTATTTGCAATTTACAATGAAAGAAGGACTTGGGAAAGTCTTGGGCATGTTTTCAAACCCCCAAGTAATTTTTTGTTTTATTGCGCAGAGACAAATGTGGCTGCATTCTTCTTCATTTGGTCCACAAATGGAGAAAGCGAGGCGCCTGGTCACCAAGGCTGTTTGTGCCTTTTTAATTAAAAGTGCGGTGGACAGTTACAGACAGGCGCGATGTTTGTAGGACCCAAGAGCGTGATACGCATGCGTGTGGGTGTTCTACAGACAGTGTTCTGGTGCCACAACTTTGCAGACAGGTGGACGGGCTATGTGTTCTACGGACATATTCATTTTGGTTGCGGACAATGCGAAGAGGGTGTATGTTCTTAGTACACCTTATTTTGAATAGTTGCGGACATGCGGACAGATTTAGTGTCCTGCGGGCACCTCAATTTTAATTGCAGACAGTGCCGACAGGTATACTGTCCTTAGGACACCTAAGGACAGTATACCTGTCATTCCGGACATTCCGGACACCCGCGCTGTCCGCGGACACCCCATCAGCCTTTTTAAAAAAAAGCAATACACAGAGGAATACAGTAATAGCGAACATAATATTTTATTATTGTATACAAATATGAAAATTATGAAAGAGATGGGGAAGCAGAAATTGATACAAATACAGTGGAATTAGGGGTTTGTACATGTTAGATGGTAGGGGAGGAAGGGATTGAAGTCTCATCATAATGTTTTTCGTGCTGGAGATTTTTTGGGGATGGTTGGCTGGGATATGGAGAAGGGGTACAGGTGCATGTGGGACAGTGATATTTAATTTTTTTCTTTTTATGTTTCTCTACAACGTTTTTCAAAATAATGAAATTTGTCATTAATTGATCATTTTTTTGCTCTAAATGCTGCAGATGATTTTCCAAGGTGTCTGTTTCAGTATTATTCTTATTGTCTGTTTTCACTCATTTTATCCTGAGGAAAATGTTCTTCTAGCCATTCCAAAGTACTAGACATTTCTGTATAAATAATAGAAAATTATTTTTCAGTGTACCCTTCTACAGAATGTTTATGATCATAGGAATTAATGTAGTGTACTTACCAGTTTGTTTTTTAGTTTTGCTGTTACTGCTTTGCAGGTTTGCTGTTGATTTGTGCTGTGCAGTTTCTGTGAGGTAATTCTGCTGGAGGCATATGTTATTTCTTTTTTGGTATGTTTCATTATGTTCCATATGCTATGTTATTGGACTGTTGTTGTCTTACGTATACAGTTTGCACTTCTTATTTATTTTTAATGTAATTTACTTATATGCTGCTCTTTGAACATGTTCAGTGTTTTTATTGCATGACAGAACAATGTAAGATACCCCCCTGAGTTTTTTGATAGTGTTGATGTTGACCGAGTCCGTCCGCAGACATGCACACAGTCCACGGACATCAGAACCACTATTGTGAGATAGGGGGTTCAGTGTTTTCTATGTTACATGTATATAACTAAGGGAATCCTACTAAAAACCTATCAAATTCATGCTATCTATATCTATATTCAGTGAAAAAATCTTTTTTAAGAGTATGTTATGGTTAAGTTGCGCTACAAAAGACCTATGAAATTCACTGAAAAATCTTTGTTGAAGGGACGTTATGGTTAAGTTGCGCTACTAAAAATCTTTGAAATTCAGTGAAAAAACGTTGTTAAAGGGACGTTATGGTTAAGTTGCGCTCCTAAAAACCTATGAAATTCAGTGAAAAAAACCTTGTTAAATGGATGTTATAGTTTTAAGTAAAACCGAAAAACCCTAGAAATTCACCAGTTATGGTAAGCTAAGCAGCCATTACTCGCACCACCAGCATGCCCTGCTAAGACTAATACCCATGACATCAAAGATGACATCCCAAATTACATTACATATGCATTTAGTTTTTATGCACAGTTTCTACAAGGATTGTTTATATAATGTTGGCATAAAAAAGTCAAAAAATCATTGGAAGACCTATAATTTGCCAAATAGTTCATTAGGTCATGCATTGCTATAAACATTATTGTCTTACTGACTTCTTTCCAGTACATGAATAAACTTTTATAGAAATGTAGGTATTCTCTGCAGCATGTGCCACAGAGCTGCAATATTCAATACCTTATTATGTTGGATAGTACAATGATGCATCCTTTCATTTAGCATTTTGTGCACAGTGACACATATACTAAGTACCCAACAATGCCTTCTTTACTGCATAATGGTAGTAGTAGACATAAAATATAAAAAGACCACAGTGTATACAAATATGAGTATATACAAGGAAAGTAAAGTAAGCAAAAAACAGCAGAATTACCAGAAAGTGTTCATAACCAGCCTATTAAAGTTAATGCACGGACATGATTACTGTATCTCAAAGATGCTTATTCCCTTATATTTATGTGTTGTATAATGTGAGTGAATTCTAAGGACAGTAGTGCAAGTACATCAAAAAAGAGTAAAGTATACAAACGTAGTATCTTTTGCATTTATAGTTCCTGACCTAGATATGTTACTGAACAAAAAAGAAGGAGTAATAAGATATGTAATAATATCAGTGATGTCATCTTTGATTTCATGGGTATTAGTCTTTGCAGTGCATTGTGGTGGCACGAGTTATGGTTGCTTAGCCTACCATAACTGGCGAATTTCTAGGGTTTTTTGTTTAACATCCATATAACAACATTTTTTCACTGAATTTCATAGGTTTGTAGGAGTGCAACTTAACCCTAACGTCCCTTTAACAACGTTTTTTCACTGAAAAAAAAAAAAAAAATATATATATATATATATATATATATATATATATATATATATATATATATATATATATATGTGTATGATTTGATCAAAACGGCAAAGAAATCAATGCACATATAGGAAAACAACAGAAAAATGTTGTACAAAAACATGTAGTGCAGAGCGAGTGGGTCCCATTTCATCTATTGGGAGCCAAATTTGTATAACATTTGCTGATTCAAACAGTTTCAAAATGACAGTGTTAACATTTGACACTGTAGAAAGAATTGTCGACACAGGTGTTTTTCGGCCACTTTTAGCAGATCTGAGGTGCTTAAGATTGGGTGGCCTTCATCAGGATGGAAGAAGAAGAAATGAGATGGCAATGAATGATGGATTCTGTGTGTATCGTGAGAAAACAGTTAGACACGGTATGGACAGGACTCCACAAATGGTGGTTTTGAGGGTCCAGGTAAGGCTGGGAATAAACTTTCAACAAAGCTTTGTTGATGACAGATGCAATCAGGAAAATCGCTGCAAGTGAATCATGCAGCCAGCGCGGATGCTGGGAACAATCACATGACAGGACCATGAATGGGTGATGGGAGGGCAATAAGAGAGTGCATGAGTCACTGAGACAGAAAAATGGTGCTGCCACACCGAAAGAGCAAACATGCTCACTACTGCATTGCAATGGTAGAGGTGGAACAACAAATGAGAGAAGGCAGTGTGTGACCTCACATGCTGGTGGGCGTCTGCATGACATGGGTTTAACACAGCAATGACAAACAAATGCGCAAGTACCACGGCCATGGCACATCTCCACAGTGAGCCCACCTCCCTCCACCCCAACCACACTGATGCCAAACACACAGTGATGGTGTACAGGTAAATTCAAATGGAAACATACAATACCGACCTAGACGTCTGATTGATCCACCATGACATGTCATGCACATGTTCATCCTTCCATCTGCAGCCATCACAGCAACAACACACATGCAGAAACACCACAAGACACATGACTTGCAATGGATGAAAAAGTGAACTATCGAAGTTGCCTACACCCAAATGAACTGCTTGAGCGTGGAATGTAACAAAATGAAAGATGTATTGAATAAAAATGTGTATAATTAAAACAGGGAATGAAGGTCCAAGCAGTCATGGGGAAAATATTAAATGAAAAAACACCCCTACCCCTAAATAACTATGCACATGAACAATTGGGAAAGAAAGTCTGCAAAGTCCAGGGCAAATGATAAATTAAAAATGGAAACCTACACCTAAATAACTATGTACAAAGAAAGCGGGCTCGTCCTCCTCTCCAATCTCACTCAGGCTTTCGACATATACCTCACTTCCTGTGCCCGGTGCCTCTCTACCACAATCTGCCCTTTATATTGCCTGAGCACGGAAGACATTGAGTGCTTCATTTCTATGTATACCTCCTGCCCCACACTTTCTACATGCCTCCTTTGGATGGTCTGACCTGCAAAATAATGCCCACTTACCATTGATACCTGCTGCCACAGTTCCCAGTGCCTACCACATCATTATGCCCTCCGAGCTGATGACAATCCGCGGTGGCATACGGCTACTGTACTGCTCCTATTTGCTTGCTGTACCGCCATTTCCTGTGACCCTAATGGTGCCTGGGTAGGCACGGTGACCACGTCAGCTGCTGTGCCTGGGACTCCCAGCTCAGGCAGGGATGTGAGCCCCAAGAGACTGGGCGTTGTGGGTGGGACCGGTGCACAGGGGGCCCTGTTGGTGTGTTGCTGTAGGCATCCTGGAGGATGACTGGTGTAAAGAAGAGGAAGACAAGGAGGTGGTTGCAGCAGTGAACAGCTCATGGAGTCCACCAGGGAACAGGACTGCTGCAAGGTCACTGTGATGATGGGCAAGCAGACTACAATTAGCCTGCCCCTTATCACAAATGTCACCTGTCTGCACTTTTAGACCCGGCTGGCAGGTGCAGCACACCAGATGGATACACCCGATGGCAAGGGGGTGTCGGTCTGGGTGGACACACCTGTCGACAAGGGGGGTGGGTCTGGGTGGAGGCATCCTGGCAGGCACATACTGCTGCATTCGATCCCACAGGGACAGGATTTTGCACAGGCACCTCCACGGCGTCACAGCCTCATGCTCCTGGGACAGAACTGCAGTAATAACACCCACCTCAACACCCCCACCTGACCCCATGGGCTGGGCTGCAACAGCCACCTCCTCCAACCCCCCTCCGTAAAACATGGATAACTCCAGGGCATCTTCCTCCATGGATGGCACCTGTGTCACATCACCTGGTCCCACCGCTGCTGAAGAGTCCCCTCCCATCGTCACCTTCTTTGATTCACTCCCAGCAGCCATGCCCAATGTGGCCTGTGCCATTGTCGGCTGGAGGCATCCATGCTCCACTGCACTGCTTCTGCTCTCTTCATCAGATGCAACTGTGGAAAAGGAGACACAGAACAGCAACATCAGTGTACTGCACCTCACCTGGGGTGGCATTGCCAACATTCACAGGAACATTACTTGTCAAAGGAACAATCATCAACCTCCACACCCACACTCATTGACATGCAATCCACATCCATGCAGACAACTGCCTGTCCATCACTCCACACAAGCCCATCAAACTACCTGCCAATGTCACAACCAATCAATTGCATGTGCTATACGCACTTCCATCAATTGTACATGTGCATGTGAGCATGCCATAGGACCAAACATATGCACATGTCATACACACACATGACCTCAGAGTGCCCAAGCAGCGCCATGACCAATCACATCAGAGCCCGGAAACTGCAATGCCTCAATGTGACTAAGCTAGACATCCAAATCAATGTGTTACATCCAGGACTGATGCCAAGTCGCACATTCCCATGTTGGGCTCATGCATGCACATGATGTGGGCAACACTTCCTCAACTGGCACACTTGCCAACCTGGCACATCTCAGACACAAGTGACAGTCAAACATGGATGACTCCAGGGCATCTTCCTCCATGGATGACCCTTATGTGGCATCACCTGGCCCCTCCGCTGCTGAGGTGTCCCCTCCCACCGGCTGTCATGATTCCTGCCCCGCATGTCCCCAGCCCTCCAAGATGTCAGGCTGGAGCCAGGCCACGATCACCTACATGACCCTCAAGGGCCTCTCCATCCCTCCAAAGACCACTTGGAGTCAGACTTGGTGCTTGTGGCACCAAACTCACTCACTCCCATAGGATAACATTGGGGATTGGACTCGTAGTGCATTGATGGGGACAAGATGGATGCCCCCACATATTTGGGTTCCCAGAACTGCATGTGCGGTCTAGTCTTTAGGGTGTGGTTCAGCCCAGAGACACCTGGGATACCCAGAGACTATTTAAGCCGCACCCAGGCTGAGAAAAATGCTTTGCGTTTTCTGTACCTGCAGCGTGACACTCACCGTGTTCGGATCGGTCTCCAGTAGGCCTGCATCTTTCTTCTTCGCTCAGCTCCTGCAAGAACAACTCGCCTTCAGCGCTACTCATCTCAGCAGCACGTCGCCATCCCCGGCCGCCGGCCATCATCTAAGGAAGGAAAGGAACAAAGTTAGAGAACTGTTCAAAAGACTCATTATACTTACCTGTTGGACTCTTGCCAGTGAAGTAACTAGGCAGCAAACAGCCCGCATCAATCAACGCGCCCCTGCACTGAAAGCAGGACGGAGAGCACATTATCCAAGAAAACAAGATGAGCTGTGGATCAAAGGGAAGGGTTGGACCCCGGGGAAGAAGGGGTTCAAGCACACATAGAAAATAGGGAGTTAAACTCTACCAATCCTGTGTTTCAGGTCCAATCTCCAGTCGAATAGCCTCCAGGGAAGGGTTTGAGGTCGTAAGAGGTCAGAGCAGGCTGAGTGACCTCTCTGTGGATACCAGGTGAGCGTTACACCGGCTCTCTTTGATTACCCCTCAGCACCCATGCCCGATGTGTCCTGTGCTGTTGTCTGGTGGAGGCATCCCTGCATCCATGCTCCACTGCACTGCTTCTGCCCTCTTTATCAGGTGCAACTGTGGAAAAGAAGACACAGAACAACATAAGTGTACTGCACCAAACCTGGGGTGGCATCATCAACATTCACAGGAACATGACTTGTCAAAGGAACAATCATCAACCTCCACACCCACCCACATTGACATGCAATCCACATCCATGCAGACAACTGCCTGGCCATCACTCCACACAAGCACATCAAACTACCTGCCAATGTCACAACCAATCAATTGTGTGTGCTATACACACATGCATCAATTGTACATGTACATGTCAGCATGCCATAGCACCAAGCACATAGACATGTCATGCACACACATAACCTGAGAGTGCCCAAACCATGCCATGACCAATCACATCAGAGTCCCCGGAACTGCAATGCCTCAATGTGACTAAGCTAGACATCCAAATGCACGTGTTACATCCAGGAGTGATGCCCATTCACACATTCCCATTTTGGCCACATAGACATGAGCATCATGCTTGCACATGATGTGGGCAACACTACCTCAACTGGCACACTTGCCATCCTGGCACGTCTCAGACACAAGCGACCTTGCATGTACACAGTCCGCAAGACAGCACCACATGCAAGGAAGAGCACATTTATAATGCAAAGATGTCTGAATACACACATGGAGAGCAATGTCTGGGGCATGCATACAATACATCTGTCTTAGAACATAATTGCAGCAAGCCTAAGGGGGCCACTAACAACATGCTAGTACATGCACAGCACACATGCACTGTAGCACAATTCACCACATGGCTGATCACCAGTCAACACCAGATGTTGGAATAATTCGCAGAACTGGGAATGCAGCGCCATGTAGTACCTCTCCAGGACCCACATGTTGTTATCCAACAGCCCGCACCTGCGTACACGGAGCCCCTCCATGGTAGCACCAGCCTGGATGTAGCACAGGGCCTTGCCGTGGGTCCTGGATTTGAGATCCTCCCAGCACTTGTGTATGGTCTTGAAGGTGCAGACTGCCTCCCCCTCCACGTTGATGGCATCCATGATTGAGTCCCAGATGTGCTGATGTCCTTCTTTGCCCCATTGTATCACAGGGTTGAAGAGAGCATCTTTATGCTCCAGGACCTTCTCCACCAGGATGTCAACTTCACTTGCACTGAAGTTGACAGCCCTCTGCCATGGGGTTGCCACACTGGTCCGAAGATGATAGTGCTGATATGCCAAACCCTGAGTCAGTGTCTGTTTGCAAGGTGGTCCTGGAGCTGGCTGTGGAGCGGTGGTGGTGGAATGGCTTGACAGTAGGCACTCCAAACACAGTGCAGATGGGCAGCAGGCCACACACTGTACAAACAGCAGCAGATGGCAAAGTTGGAGGCAGCACAGGGGAGAAGGAGATAAGTAAAATGGCATGTCTCGCGAAGAAGGGAGCCGAAAACAGAGTGGATGGACTTTGCATGTTAGAATTGGGAAAAGTGTAGACATGAGAAAACAGAGGAAAGGCCATCAGCGCGTAACTTATGTGACACACGCTGTACGCAGGCGTTGAGCACGCCCTATTCGGAACCACATAAGTACATGTAAAAGCAACTCTGAATGTGCTTGTGAAGTGGACGAGATGGACGAGTAGAGTACATGCGTATTTTGGGGAACCATGCATTCCGTTCACTTCAGGGACCGTACATACTTCTTATTTTGGTGGGGGCTTTGCCTCTGTGCATACGTGCATGTACTTTTGATTTTTGCAAGGCTAACGGTGGGTCGCATACACATTTGTTTCAACTCTGGGTGCCCCTATATATCTCATACCACTATTCTTACTTTTCTGGTAGCTTTCCAGTGTTCGCATATGCATTTTTTGTGTTGCTGGGTGCCACTTTGTATTGTGTGCTGCTTTTTTCTTATTTCAGAAGCTATCCTGGTATTGCGTATGCATTTTTGTTTTGTTTCTGGTGCCTGTGTGTTACACGTACTGTACTATCCACAACTGGGGTACATTTGAGCCTACTGGTCCACAGAACTATGTCACTCATCATGTAGACTGCCCCCTCACTAATATTGCCCAGGACAATAACTTGGTGTGGCTTCCATATTTCCGTTACACCTTGGACATGAGTGGAAAGACTCCAAGAAGGAAAGGGGGCAGACATGGCCTAAGTCAGAGGCATGCTATGGAAGCAGCTGCCCCAGCCACAAGGGATCTGGGACATGCTGTGGAAGAATCTGCCCTCGCCCGAGGCATCAAAGACATGCTGTGGAAGCAGCTGAGCAGCCCCAATGGGTCAGGGACGTGCTGTGGAAGCAGCTGTCCCAGCCCCAAGTGGTCAGGGAGGTGCTGTGAAAGAGGTCATGTCTTGCCCCAGGCCACTTGTGGTCCGGACTCTGTTTTGCTTTTGTGTCATGTGTAGTCACCCTAGAAACCACTTTCCAGATTACACAGACCAGAAGTTCTTGGACTCAGGGAGGCAATAACCCACACTTAGACCAATAGTTAGAACATGCTTTGCTCTTTACAGGCCTTTTATTCACATACAATATAATCACACACACCACTCTATAAAAGAATACGGTTGATTACATATAAACATACAAATAATATAGGTAAGGTTAGATATGTTACATCACCGTTTGTGTAGTTTGAGAAGAAAACCTAATCCTGGCCACCATGTACTTAACCAGTCCTGAGGCAGGTAGGCAGAGAGATCACACATGCTAACGGGGTCTGGAGCGGAGCGTCCTCCGTCTCAGCAAGACAGCATCACACGGGGTTCCAATTATGATTCTACCACCTGGGTACCCCCTCTCTTATGGGGAACAGATCCCCGCCCACCGTAGATTGCCAGCCATACCCAGCCGAAGGACAGAAAGCAAGCATGGAGTCACAGAGTGGAGAAATACAGTTAATAGTGGAAAAACCCAGCTCGCCTCCTGCATCCTCATTCCCAGTACCCCTTATCACTGCACCTGCACAACTCCGACTCCCTTCTTGGCACATCATTGATTGAACAATGCGCCAACTATCTTCCATAATGAGCTTCCAAATATACACATCGCACCTGTGGCAGAACTCATGTCTGCTAATTGAGCTCACAGAAATGTAGACTTCCAATATGGTTATGGAATAGAATGTCCTAAATGGCAGTGCACCGGCGCCATGATTTTTAACTCATTTTTGCACATGCATTAAACTCCACCCTTTGGACAGTCAATTTCCATATCCCAATGGATGAAAAGCCGGTCTTTGACACTGACAAAGCATACCAAATAAATTTAAGATACAGGAAATACAACAAATAAGGAGAACCATCAATACAGCAAAAATCCAAACAAAAATATAACCCATTGCCCCTGAAATCCATGAAAATATCTGATCACACCAACTCCCGCCGTGATCTTGAGTAACTTGGGACATTTTAAAATTGCCACAATCTTCAGATAAAAAACAACAATAAAATATATCAGATTAATATAATTTCCTCTCATAAAAAGCATCCATTGATCGGATATCTCAGTCAACACAATTCCATTATTATAGGATTTAAAACACGTGGTTCGTAGTTCATTTAAGCTTTCACAACACATAATAAGATGGTGAAGGGACTCAACAACATTTACTCCACATAGACGACAATACTTTGACGTAAGTGGAGACCCCATTTTGACACAATTTGTCTCTAATGCAACAGTCGAGTTAAATTTCATCATAAGGTAAGTGCGAAAAGTACCTGTGTTGGGATAGGCTATAATGTATTGAGGAGACGAAACTCTACTCAAATACTCATCTAAAAACCAGCCACTGAACCTTTTAGATGCTAAATTTACCGTATTAAGTTCATGACAGTAATCATGGACTTTTTTCTTAAGTCTCATTTTGAAGGCAAGTAGAGACATAGTTCCTGGGACAGACCCATTAGACCATATGCGATGGAGCCTTTGGATAATACCAATTGTACCAATCAGCACATTACTTTCAAGATTAAGGTAGGCTTTGACATATGGGACAAGAATTGTATCAGTGGAACGTGTCACAGCTTTCTCATACGACAAAACGCATTGACAAATATATACATACAAATAACTTCTGATGTTAAATTCCAAGTATAGGTATTCAACACTCACATTTCGGGGTAGACGCAAGAGTTTTCTTAAAAGTTTGGATTCAAAAACCATGCCACGTTTGACAAACTTGTGGCCCCATATTTCAACAGCATAGAGGAGCATTGATCTGATTTTTGACAAGTAGATATTATGAACTGCAATGGCAGAAAAACAACAATTTCTACCAATGAATACACTCAGAGCATTTGCGACCACGGTGCAACGGCTTTTGATTGTAGACCACTGTTCATCCCAATTCAACCTTTCATCAATAATAACACCCAAATATTTGTAGGATTTTACCTGTTCAACTTTTTTAAGGGCTAGGTTCCACAAGTGTTTCTTAGTTCTACGTTTATTTGAAAAGACCATTATCTTACTCTTGTCAATAATAATGGTCAATCCATTTTCAGAGGAATAAGTGACCAGGGAGTCAAGCATATGTTGAAGACCCGCCGGAGTATAATCCAGTAACAGCAGGTCGTCAGCATAGGCAAGCCAACCAATAGTCACACCATTAACTCTCACGGGATTAGCCTCTGGGATAAGAAATGCTTTCATCATATCTGACAAATAAAGGTTGAACAGGATGGCAGCGATCATACAGCCTTGCTTCAGACCACAACTAGTGGCCGTGGGTTTAGAAAGTTTACCAGCCGCGTTAAGTCTTATGCGTACAGAGGTCTCTGAATGTAGTAACATAAGCATCTTTAGGAGACCTTGTGGGATCCCCCATGAGCTGAGTTTTTTCCAAAGTCTATTTCTAAGAATAGTATCAAATGCTGCAGAGAAGTCGATGTATGCACAATAGACATTAAGATTGTGTGTACTCCAGGCATGCTCAATCGATGATGTGAGTAGTAGCAGATTGTGTGTGGTGCTTCATTTGGCACCGAAGCCAATTTGGTTGGTGGGAAGAATATTGTGTTCACTAATCCATACATTAAGTTCCTGGAGCAATACCTTAGTAAAGATCTTAGAAGAAACATCTAACATAGCCAACATTCTAAAGTTTGCCGGGTTGTCCCATGACCCTTTTTTGTGCACTGTTAGAATGTGGCTTGTCTTCCATGATGGAGGTATTGCACCAAGCTTCCCTATTTGTTTGAATAATAGCATAAATACAGCACCCCACAACTCAGGCTGCTTTTTCAGAACTAAATTACAGACCCCATCAGGTCCAGCTGCCCGGGAATTCTTAAGATTTTCAATAATCTTGACTATGTCGAGTTCGGAAGATTGACAATCCCATATAACTTCAGGTGGTAGAGAAATATTAGCATCTAATTCGACTTTACCCAGTGTACCATTTATATAATGGGCCCATACTTCTTCAGTAATACAATTGATTGTCAAATCACGTTTTTTGTGTTTCCTGAGCAGGTGCCAGATACCTTGTTTGTTGTTAGACAGGGCGACCAATGCGATTTTTTTCCACAAGTTGGTTTCACATTTGCCTTTGTTCATTTTAAGCCAATCTTTATAGTTCTTTTTAAGATTTTTAATATGGCATGCAACCGCGAACTCTGTCACCAGAGAATCATTGTTTCTTACTACATTGCGAATTTCCTTATGTAGGTTCTTTTTTGCTTTTCAGCTTTTCTAAAGTTTGTGTTGTCTAACAGCAGCTCAGATAAAGCTTGGGATGTTTCATTAAGCCCTTTCACTAAACAACAAGCCAGCTTAATTAAGGATGTATAGCCTACAGCAGCTAACACGAACACCCCCAGCAAAGAAATGGCCAGTGCTAACACTTCAGCTTCAGACATCAATCTCACATTAGAATAACAATCAGGAGATAAACCAATATGGTGAACAGCACACATAGAGCAGCGAATAGCAGGCTTCAAAGGAAACATCAGTAAGCAAAGGCGTGTTAAGGCAAAAGGGCCCCCAGAAAAGTTAGTAGGAATGTATGACTAGGTACTATTACCATAGGAAAATAGCCAAGCAGAGGGAAGCTTAACATGCCGAATGTGACTAGATGCCAAAACAGTGAAATTGCAAAACATATTATTAAACACATCAGCACACATAAATATAGATCGGGCACATAAACACTTTTCAAAATCAGTGCCGCTCTGAGCACCAGTCAGGTCCAGTTGTTGACAATTGCCAATGCGCTGAGGATTGCATGCCGTTAGATAGCAAACATCAGTAGGAGCAATATTGTAGGTAATAATGCAAGTCATATTCCTCCATTTGTGATCAGTGTCAGCACAAAATTGGCAGTATTCATAAACGGAAAAATAACTTCTGACATCCGAATCTTCCATGAGGGAATCATTATGCAGTACTCCGTAAATGTGCCGCAACACAGGGACTGGTGTAGGCACAGCCACACAGCACATTGAAATCAATTTTGTACCATCATGAGCATCAGCCAAACAGCAATGTGAGATATTCTGTATACATCGGGCCAGGAGGACCCACATATTCTCAAGTTGATCCACAATTGCGGCTGAACAAAAGACATGAAAACACCAGAAGGGTGCAAAACAACATGCCTTCAACGTTTTCTCCAGTGGCCATGATATCATGCAGCGAAACTGGCAGCAGGTGGCGTGGTAACATAACCATCATCATTCATCGTCCAGATAGTTCAATTCAGCTGCAACATGGAGACACTTGCCACCGTTTCTCACATGTCCCCAGACCCGGACTTGAATGCACTCCACACATCTACAAGCGCAAACACCATGACCAGGGTCTGAAAACAAAATGTCAAAAGAGAACAAGATATCAGTGGAATACCTCACTCGCTTAAATAACATTTGTCAGCGGGAACATGACTCCACTTCCTCTTCCCCGGTTCCATCACAAGAACCACTTGGTCCTCTCCTGCTGCAATAGCATCTACTGGAACTGGCTGACCAATAGGTTTCTCCACCCAGACTTTTGCTCATGGAACCATTTTGTCTGATGAGCCAAAACCTCTATCCCCACGTGTAGTTATCACAGTGGGTGTCTCTCTGTTTTTCACCATAGACACTTTTACAGATACAATGATTAACTGCGCCACCTTATCACCCTTATGGATAGGTAGCATGTTCGTGCCACTATTAATCAGAATGACTTTTATTTCCCCTTGATAGTTAGCATCAATGATCCCTGCCAAGACCTGGATTCCTCTTAAGGCTAACCCAGATCTAGGGGCAATTCATCCCATAGGCTCTGATGGAATTTGTACTCCGATTCCTCTGTCAATTACACCGATTCCATTAGGATCCAGTCTAATATCTTCCCTTGCCTGCAAATACACCCTCTGTTGTGGCTTGATAAGGAGCTAGTTGTGCTCCAGGTGACATTTCCCAATACACCAAGGTTTAATTTGCAAATCTGGCATCAACATACAAATCAAGGGGGTCGCTCATTGGAAATTGGTGTGTTATCAAGCACTTATACTGCATTCAAAATTCAATCACGCCACCCTTTCAGACTGCCTTCACCGGTTTTCCACAACTGTACTTTCAAGAAACCATTCATTCTCTCAATTAATCCCGAAGACCTAGGATGATAGCAGACTTGAAAAATCCATTGAACCCCCTTCTCTTGAATCACTTTTCCTTTAAAATGTGACCCATTGTCACTTTGAATTTGTAAAGGTATTCCATAGTACAATGTCACTTGATCTAACAATTTAATCGTATTCAATTGGGTAGCTCTCTTACATGGCATCACCATCAAATATCCAGAATATGTGCCCACAATAGTGCACACATATTGACATCCTCTGCAAATTGGCATGGGACTTATATAATCGATCTGCCAGATTTGTCCAGATTGTTTACCCCTTTTCAATGTACCCTGAATGATATGCGGGATAGACCTTTGTTTGTGATGTTGACACACTCGGCATTTTAAAATCACAGTTTACACAATACCTAATGGAAGGCTAGGTCCCCGATCTTTTGCCCACCTGATAGTAGCCTTTTGTCTGAGATGCCCATATTTCTGATGTGGCCACTTGGCAAGCCCTTGTAAGAGGATTCAATTCAACACTACAGCTAAGTCAATGCCTAGTCTGGGATACTGAATGGAAACCCTTATTGATATATCTTTATGTCCAGTTCATGAGTTCTGGATGACTACCGCTATATAACACCCCTCTCTTAGAATCCCCCGGACCCCACTGAGCCAAGAAGTAGTTCTGTTTTGCAAGTTTAAAAGGTTTATTTGAGAATTTAAACAATATATATCACATTTTATAATAAATTAATATCTGATAGTACACTTAGACATATGATGTTGATCAACAATGGGTAATCTGGCACTAGCACACTTCTTTACAATCAATGAGGAGTTAGTATAGGATGGATAAAGTAGCAAAACTACTTTTATGATTTCAAGGGAAAAGCAATGAGGAATAAAATGCAGTACAGTAATACATGGAAGTAGATGGAAAGAGGAGCACACAGTTCTCAGGAATGCAATCAAATACAATACGAAATTCAGTTCCCCCCCAGCAAGCTTAGAGAAAACCGGTATGCGTTTTAAAACACAGGCCCAAAATGCTTTTTAAATGTGATGGCAATGGATGAAAAATATGCTGAAAATGCTTTTAATTCCCTTTAGGAGGTTCAGGGGGAGTGGTAGCTACTTGGGATGAGTTCAGGCTCACTTTAGCAATGATTCAGGGATGGTTCTTAAGATGCAAACAAATTTTACCAGTTCAGGCAAAAGCAGCTATCTTTTTACAAGTTAAAGAAATCGGGCCAAATCGCAAATCGCGGCAAAATTCGCGAGTGCGTGAATCGTGATTGCGGAAAAAGTATAAGGAGTAGGAAGTCGACTCTAGGCTTCTTGGAAAACTTAGATTTTAAGCTTTCAGAGGAAAGTTAAACCAAGTTCGCAGCCCAAACAGTTCCAGAGATATGAACGAATTTGTAAAGGTCCTTTTCGGATTTTAAGTAAACTCAAAATGACAGGTGACAGCTTTGCAGCTGCAGAATTGACAAGTGACACAGTGGTGCAGCTTTACAAAATGACAAGTGACAACTTCTAGGAGGCAGTTCTGGTTAGATTAAAATAGTTTGGATTAGATTATTTTAATTAAGAGATTGGTTCTGCACAGTTCTGCTAGGTACTCACAATATATTTTTGAAATAGGCCTCGCCACGGATCTGGTCAGGATTTGGACTGGACTCTGGTTCTGGTCTCGGCACTTCACAGTGATCTGGGTCAGCTCTCTGGTTCTGCTCACAGCGGTCTGGGTCACTCTGGATCTCTGGCCTCTGGTTCTGGATACTGCTCTGATTTCTCTGGGTACAGCACTGCTTCTGGATCTTTCTGGCGCAGGGTTTCAGGCCAGAATCAACAGCTCAGCCCGGCTGTGAATAGTCTGCAAATGATTTTTGGGCCTGCTGACAAATACTTTTGCTTGCAGTGGGCCTTCTTGGTTCAAAGTTCTGTAGTCTCTGTTTAGCTTGGACGTCTAAGTGTAGGATCTCTGGATGTGAAGTCGTTGGTCAGCATGGTCCGCAGCAAATGGAATTGAATGTCCCTACCTGTCCCATCAGTCTCTTTTCATGTGTTTTGAAAATGGGTGTGTGCCTGGGCCTAGCTAAGCCTGCCCCTCTCTACTTGTCATTGGCCCAATTCTTCCCTCTCCCATGATTGGGGGAAGGAAATGTGAGTCAGAGTGATGCTGTAGGTTTTATGGGTCAGAGGATCCTCCCCTGGTCAGTTTGCCCACAAATCTATATTTGATTCAAATACATATTGCACAGATACACAGTTGTTTAAAATTACATGCACCCATCACATATCACATGAGGTATACTCTGTTCAAACTCTGCTATTCCTGGGTGCTTGCATTCAGAAATGGCAACATTTTGCGCTTTTTAACTGGTTTTGCAATATCGGACATTTACCCAAATTTACACACATGTGCGCAAGGAGAATGGACATTAATTGATGAAGTGTCAGATTTTTTACATGTAGACATTTGGAGTGACAACCTCTTTTCCGCTCGTAACCCCCCAGATCATACCACCGGGTCCTAAAACCTCTTAAATGTGGGCAGAAAAATCACAAGATTTATGGTATCATTTAGACAATTTTGACAAGTCCGCACCATGAGTTATACATCTTTCTTAAAATCATATTCTGGCCAACAGGGGTGTGTCTTCCCAGGTCACATGGTGGAAAAACCAGTCTATCCACTTTCTTTAAGCTCAGCCTGTCCTCAGAGGGGGCTACCCCTCCCCGTTTCTGCCATGAGGAAGCCACTTTTACGACACCCCCAATATAACATTTGCCTAAGTCCAGGACAGGCCTTTGTTCAACTCCCTGTAGCTGCTCCACCCCTGATCTAATCAGAGAGGTGACAACTCTTTTTGGCAAGGGGAAGAGTGGCTGAGCAGGTTTTAACTCCTGTGGGGGTAGATGTCAGGCATAATTCAGTTTCATTAAGCCAGGTTTCAGATAAAATGTCACTTTTTGTCCCCTAGTTTAAGTCAATACAATTTTTACATATGCAGCTAGAATGCTGATCCTAAGTTCAAAACTATGACATTTTAACAGTTACAAACTATGTGACACTCAAAAGTAGGTCACTCAGTTAATTTAAACATTTCGATTTTGGTGGTTTTAATCCAGTTTCAGTTAGGCTGCTGACATGCATAGCTCAGCCAGTTTTGTTATGAAAATTGTTTTGGGCTCTTCATCTTCCCAGATTTTGTATGCACACACACTTCATTCTGCCAGATGTCCGCTGGTGTTCAGTGAGATTTTTGGATGTGTTGTAATGTTTGAAAATAGGCATTTTGAGCTGAGATTCAGAGAAACCAAAGGTAATTTTAAAGCGTTTTTGAGCTAACAGGCGCTGCTGTTTTACCTTTGGCACCCATTCCACTCCTGGCACCCTGGCCCATCATGCTCGCACTGGTGGGTGGCAAGTTAGGCAGCCATTTTGGTGTAAGCACAAACTGCGTGGTTCTCCTGGATTCTGGCGCACATGTGGGCTTTTTGGCCATCTTGGATTTTCTAAGCCCACAGCACCAAATGTTGCAGCATGATAGCTCAAACGTGGGTCAGGACATCCAACAAAGCCCCCCCACGCGACTGCACTTTGAATTTGAGTCGATGGGGAGTCGGACGCACAGAAGGTTTTGACCCACGCACTGGTATGTCCGCATAATCTTCTTCCAATTCTGCAAATGGCACAGTTCAGCATCTTTTCCTCCATCCGGTACTGATCGATCGGTTCTCCTCGCCGGTCCTGATGGGAATATTGGGCGGTACCCCGGGCCCCTTGGGTCTCTGCTCCCGGTCTCCGGATCGTCCTCCTTGACCAGTCTCCAGGTTTTCTTTCTCCTAGGACGACAAAGGAAGAGCGGCAATACCTATTCATGGACATTTCTTCCCCACCATTGATATAGTGGGGTGGCATATATATTTTAGAACTCAACAGATATGAACATGCATATTTTTTTAAATTAAGAGACAGGAACACATAAACTTGAGAAACACAGAATTTGATAGGCTATATGTAGGATCTTTTAGGGTTGGAATTGAATTACTCTGGAGCGGTACCCTCTGGGATTGCAGAGGAATCCTCCAGTTGCTGCAAAGTGTGCCTGGGATGCAACAACAACTGGTTTATGTGGACCCACTTGTCTTCCCCCTCTGCCAAACCGCCTTTGGGGATGCGGATCTTGTAGGCCACAGGGGAGATCTTGTCTATAATTTCAAACGGTCCCTTCCATGTAGCCAAGAATTTTTGCTGTTTGGCCTGGTTCCTTTGGGAATTGTATAGATAGCCCCGATCACCCAACTTATAGTCCTTTCGGGTAGTTTTCAGGTCATAGTGGGTCTTCATACTCCCGGCTGATCTTTCTAGATTCCGCTGAGCATAGGCAAAAGCATGTTGAAGGTGTTTCCTTAAATTCTCCACATACTCATGAGTTGTGGAGGCATTTATCAACGTTTGCTCTTAGGTTCTGTAGAGCAAATTCTGGGGAAGCACCATCTTGCGTCCAGTCATCAACTTAAATGGTGACATTTTGATTGCAGATGAAGGGGTAGATCTGATGGCCATTAGGACCAGAGGTAATCGGATATCCCAACTTGGCCCAGAATCTGCCACAAACTGTTTTAAGATGTTCACAATTGTCCGGTTGTAGCGTTCCACTGCTCCAGAAGAAGCTGGCCTGTAAGCAATGTGTAGCTTTCTCTTGACCCCCAGTATCTCCCACATCTTTGTCATCACTTCACTGGTGAAGTGGCTACCTCTGTCTGACTCAATCCTTTGAGGTAGACCAAAACGGGAAAAGATGTGGTTAATCATCAAGGCAGCTGCCGTTTCTGCCTTGCAGTTTGGGGCTGGGAGACATTCCACCCACTTGGTAAACAAGCATGTCACAGTCAACATGTACTTATTCCCCCTAGCGGAGCGAATCACGGGGCCTACAAAGTCGATTTGTAAATCTGACCATGGGAGTGTCATTCCCCTCTTTTGGAGAGGCGCCCGGTGTGTGAGGGATGTTGGCTGAAATTGTGCACACACAAGACAACCCTTCAAATATTGGTTGAGGTCCTGGCCCATGTGTGGCCAGTAGGCAACCTCTCTTAAGATCTCAAGTGTTGTATGAAACCCCCTATGACCGGCGGTGGCCGCATCATGGACGTGACTTAACATCAGGCTTCGGAATGAGGTAGGAACCACCCACTGATCATGGCCAGCTTGGGATTTCCTTACCAACAAACCGTCTTGGATTCGGAACTTTTTTGGACATTTCATCAACACTCTTAGGTCCTCTTTCCCAATGTAATCGGTATCCGTCAGGGGAAAGTTCTCAGGGTCCTCAAGGTGTTGGTAAAACTTACCAATAATTGGATCCCCCTTATGAGCTGTAATTAAATCAGCATCAGGGGTCTCCTTACTCCATTGTGCAGTTGAAAGATCATTGTGAGCATTTGTCTGGGACCTAGTGATAGCAGTGACCTGGATTTCCCCCAACAGGGACTCTATTTTGATTAGACCCCCTTGGATGGCCCCGGTTTTGGCCAGCTGATCAGCTAAGTCATTTCCAGTTTTGTCTGGTCCCTCTACTTTGGAATGACCCTTGATCTTTTCCCAGTAGATGGTCATCCCAATCGATGTGACCAGATCATCAATGTTTTGGATTAACTTCCCATGTCTCAGGGGTTTGTTATTAGCGCATAACATGCCTCTGGTTTTCCAGTTGACCAGGTGCTCCACGAACCCGTTCCGTACATAATCCGAATCTGTGATTATGACCAGTTCGTGGAGTTGATGCTGGACAGCAGTGAGGATGGCCTGATGCACAGCCATCAATTCTGCCACCTGACTACTTCGGGGACCAATTTTGTATCCAGCGGAGGGCTCTGGGAACTCATTCACCCATGCATTCCCTACGCCGGCCACCAGTTCTTTCTCCCCGTTGTTGTCAACATGGTACGAGCATCCATCCACATAGACAGTGGGCATTCCCTCACACTTGTCTTCTTCAAAGACTTTGTGTGGGGAATTAAGGTATGCCTCCGTGTTGTCCTTGATTTTTAGACTTTTGTCCTCAAGACATTTTTCTCTGGCACGATCATGCAAGTCAGCCAGACCTTGCGCGAGGGGACTCTTCTTGTTTTGGCCATATCTGACCTCCACAGGAAAGCCTTGCATTGACAGAATCCAGGAAGTAATTCGGGAATTACTCACATTTCCGGCCCGGATTCTGTCACTTTGGAGATATTGCAGAGGCTGGTGTGGAGTCTCCACAATGATGTGTTCCCCATGGATAAACGGGCAGCAATTCTTCAATGCCCAGACCGTTGCCAGGAGTGCCTTCTCACAATCGTTGAATTTTTCCTCCACAGAGGATAAAGTTTTGCTTGCGTAGGAGATTACTTTATTGACCTTGTCATGCTTTTGGTATAATACTGCCGTCAAGCACGTATTAGAGAACCCTGTCTCCAGGAAGAACTCCTTGTTTCTGACAGGGTAAACTAGGCAGGGCGCTTGTGAGAGGCTTCTTTTGAGTTGTCTTAATGCCTCGGCTTGTTCTGGACCCCATTCCCACTTGACCCCCCCCATCAGGAGATGAATCAGGGGTCTGGTGATCTCTGCGTAGCCCTCAATGAACTTTCTGCTGTAATTAGTCAGTCCAAGGAGGCTCCTTAGTTCGCGCAGAGTTGTGGGGTCTTTCAGTTTCTGAAGTGCTTCCACTTTCTTTTCCTGGGGACAGATACCCTGAGGAGTAATCTAATGCCCCAAGAAATTAACACGGGTTCTACACCACTGTGCTTTCTGAAAGGAAAGTTTTGCTCCGGCGGCCCTCAACTGGGTCAGAACATAACGGATCTCTGCTATGTGATCCTCCACAGATGAACTTTTGATGAGGACATCATCTACATAAGCCAGGTTACCCCTTGCACCCAGGTCGGGCATGGCCTTGTGTAGGAAAATGTTGAATTCATTGCCGGAGTTGAGGTATCAGAAGGGAGTCAGGGTCCATGTGCACTGCTGGCCCCCAAAGGTAAAAGCCAGCTTGTATTGGTCCTCCCTACTGACAGGCACAGTCCAGTATCCATTGGTCAGGTCTATTGCAGTGAATACCTGTGACCCCTGGATCTGGGCCAGCCCTTCGTCAATGTAGGGCAGAGGCCATCGGGAAGTATGGACCCGTTTGTTGAGCTCCCTAAGGTCGGCGAAGAGTCTCCACTGGCCGTTTGGCTTCAATATTCCCAGCACCGGATTATTGAAAGTGCTGTGGACTGGACGGATTATTCCCCGGGACTCTAGGTTCTTAATTATTTCAGTAAGGGACTCCATGGATGCGAGAGGCAAGCGATATTGCTTCACAAACACTGGAGTCATTCCAGGGTCCGTGGGAATTGTTGTGGTGTGGATGTCGGTGCGACCACAGTCATATGAGTCTACCGCAAAGAGATCTTGGAAATCCAAGAAAACTGTTTCAACCTTTGCTTCTGTTCCAGAGTCACGCAGGCATCAGCTAGGTTGACTCTCTCTTCCACCATCTGCCTGAAGCCTGGAAAGACTTCTGGTTTGGCTATCTCAGCGGCCTCCTCCAGCTGGGTGGAGAAGTCCCTGGTCAGAGTGCTGATTTGGACCGGAGGCTTCAGGTGGGAAAGGCAGCCCTCATGGACCTGGAAAATCACCTCATCCCTCCTGAAGTCACAAGTCACATCTTCCTTACCATAAGGGCAAGACGTGTACACCAGGAAGTTCCCCCCATGCCGGGTAAAAATCCTGTCTGGTGTTGTATTGTCATCACTGTCACTGTCAAAACAGTCCTTGGGGATTGGTCCTAACAGTTCATTTCCTAAATCAATGGAAAAATGTCGGTCATCAACCGCCATTTTAATAATGGTGCCTGCGGCTAGAGTAATACTCTTTAAGTCGCTGTTATCCACCTCTATTGGAATGGTGTCATGTTCTATGTTGACTAATGGAGTTGGCTTTACCCCCAACCCTTGCTGTTGGAGAGAAGCATTTAGATGTATATAAGCATCAGGGTTTTGCAAATGTTGTCCTCTTTTAACTTTCACTTCCAGGGAGAATTGTCAGGTCCTTTCTGGGATGGTGGCTTCCTCTTTGATCTGAATTTCAACTACATAAGGTAGCAATTGAGCTGACCTAAATGCTTTTTCTGGATCATCAAAGCCCATGGGATTATCCACTAATCGGGACCAAGCTTTGAAGTTTATTAGGTCCAAACTAATGGCAAAGCAATTGAGAATGTCACTCCCTAAGTAAAAGGTGGCAGTGACGTCTCGCACAATCCAAAAATTATGGACTATGCTCTTGTTGCCAATGGAGATTTTGAACATACACCTGCTTGGCAGGAGATGTTTGGAATTAGGTGCTTCCAGGTCCATTTCCCATTTGTCTATCAGTTTGAATGAGGGAATGGCTGGATCTTTTGGGAGTTGGCGGAACATGGCTTCGCTGATGAAGCTCTTACCATTGTTCACACACACTCGAGTGAGAACAGAGTCCTTCCCATCATTTAACTGGACAGGGATGAACAACTGCTCTCCAATTTGCTGAATATCAGCCAGGCTCTGAGCTGATTTCACATCTTTCTGGACTATAGGAGTGGGAGTTTCTGATTGTGGATTGGTGAAGAATTTCAGAGTGTTCCTTCCAGTGTGGAATACCACCTTAAACTGGAAGGAAGGTTGATTTTCAGAAATAGAGTGGACCCCCCATCACCAGTCTGTTGTCCTACTGCTATTACTGTCACCTCTGGAGTTTGGTTGTTCTGGAAGTGAAATTCTACTTTGTCAGATTTTTGTTCAACCATGTGGCAGGTGCTGTTTAAACTAACATGGTTGACACTCTGTTTTAATTTTATTGGTCGGCTAGTCTGGGTCCAGAGGACCTTGTTTACGCAACCTATTAGGGGTGACAACCTTCTCAGGAGGTCATTCCCTATTAAACAAGGGGTGCCCTCTGGAGTCACTACTATGACCGGGTGTTTCACCTTGTGTCGCCCAATTTTAATGTCCAAGTCTGCAGTCTCCTCAACGGGAATTTCCTTCCCGTCAAAGTTCTGCAGTTGTCCAGGAAGAGAGGTGAGAGGAATTCGGTAATTCTCCCCCCTTCCTGCATTTAGTTCCTCAAAGGCCCTTTTGGACAGAAGGGTAGCTTGGGATCCAGTGTCCACCAGTGCCAAAATTGTACCCTGCCCCTGTACTTGTACCGGGGCATATTATCTTCCCTCCTTCTCCTCAAGGGGGCACAGATAATGCACATTTTTGGACAACTGGTGGGCTAACTTTCTGGTTTTGGACATTGCTAGCGAAGAGATTTGGGCAGAATTCTGTGGAGAGTCTTGGGAATCTGAAAGAAAAAGTTGGCAACTGCCCCCCCTTTTTGGAGGCAGTCACCAGGATGGGATTGAACCAGGGGATGTTGGTATTGTCGGTTCTAGGATGAGATGATGGGCGGCGGTAGCTCAGTCTCCACATCTCCCCAGTCTGAATTTGCCTCCCTTGGGACCCATTTTTCCTTGGGAGGAGTTCCCCATCTCTGATGGAGAAGATCCTTTCCCCAGGATCCCTCTCTCTCAAATTGGAAGACCTGTACCTCCTCCACAAAGTGGGTCTGTTTGGGTCCTTTGTTTCTCCTACCCCCCCTCTGCTCTTTGGGAGGCAGGCTTTCAGGGGCAGGAGATTTTGTTTCCGGTTCCTGGTTTTCCAGGGGCTGTTTACCAGTTGGGAAGGAAGCTTCCTCCAAGACTTTACACCCCCCTTCCCCTTGTGCCTCCTCTCTGGGAACCGGTGGGTTATCGGGGTGCTGCCCCCATCATTGTTCTGGAGCACCAGGTCCCGAGTTTGGGGCATTCTGCGGTGGCATGCTCAGCTGAGGGTTCTGTTGAGCCCTCAGTATGTGACCCAGATCTCGTGCCATATTTTGGACCTGGCGCTCTAACTGGGAAACCCGCTCAGGCTGATAAGGGGCTCTATTTTCTCCCCTGGGCTGATCCCGGGAAGGGTAGCTATCCCTTCTCTGGTAGTACCCCTGGTTGGGAACATTTTGGTACCCCTCCACCCTTGGCCTCCCCTCTCCCGGATTAGGTTGTCTGGGCTCAGGGAATTGATGAAAGAAGGATGGATGATTTTGGGGTGGGAAATTGGGTGGATACCTGGGGAAAAAGTTCTGCCCAGGATTTGGAGAATTTCTGCCCTCCTGGGGGAAGTTGGGAGGGAAGTTCCATGGTTAGGTGCTTGGCTGGATCCCCCCCTTGGGCTGGAGGAGTCCACACATAACCCAGGATTGGTCGGATTCCCTTATAGCGGGGACTTACATAGTCAGGGGAGCGGGGGACCCCATTTGTGGGACTACCTCCTCGACTCCCTGTCTGTGACTGGCCCGAGGGCCTTCTGGGCTGTGAATTATTTGGTGCAGGGAGGTTTTTAGGCCCCCCATCTCCAAATCTAAAACGGGGGCAACCTTTACCTTTGCCACCTTGGCAGCAGCAGGGGTACTATTGGTTTTGTGGTTTTTCGGCGCGTTATTTTTATTTTCGATAGGCTTCTGCACCTCATAGCCTGTTCAATGACCCAGTCTAAAGATCTTTTCTCATGAAAATCTCTCACAAGCTGGGTCATTATGTATTTGGGTAAGGCATGGAAAAACGTATTGATAAATTCCCTGCTATCCGTGCGCACCCTTCTGGTGGTATGCGCAAAAGCACGTTTTAATTCTTGCACAAACTCTTGTGGGGCCTGATCCTCCCCACATTGCAAATTGTAGGCTGCCTTGCAAGCCTCTTGAGGATTTCTGTGAACAGAAAAATGTTTCAAGATGGCCGCCTTATAGGTGGACCATCTTAAATGATTTTGGTCCTCCAGCCCCGCAAAGAAACTGGAGTATTCTGTGGAGAATGTCGATTTGACATACTGGATGCAGCTACTGCTGTCCTTCAAATGGAAAGTCTCCATCATTTGCTCATAGAGCTCCAAGTGCTCCCAAACGGAATACTTGGCGTTCTTATGATAAGGCGTGATGACACTCCTTATTGCCTTTATTTGCTTAAATGGGTCCTTAAGCAAGGCCCTTTTTGCCTTATTGACCTTTTTGGTTCGGGTAAAACTGGTCCATTCATCCTCTGACTCAGAGGCACTGCTCCCAGAGGTTCCTGTCTGCTCTTCCAGGTTTTCCCGGATTCTGCGAGCCTGGGAATGGCTGGTAGAATGTGGGGACCTGGTCTCCTGTGTCCTGCGCCGTTCAGAGGAGTCTTCAAATTCCTCCTTGCTGCCAGGATTTGATGGGTACCCCCCCACTGACCTAACTGGGCAGAAGTTTTCAGGATGCCCTTAATGGGCCTACTCTCCTGGGTTTCCCCACTAAATTGCACTGTGCTTGGGTGCCCATACCCGGATGCCCGCCCCTCCATTCCTGGGAGGTACTGGCCTATGAGCCCCATACTTCTGGTTGGATAGTAATCTGCCAACCCCGTGGCCCTGGGCTCATGTGCGCGAGGGGACATGGGGGTCGCAGAGTCCAGGGACTGAGAGATATGAAGGCCTCTTGTACTAGGGCTCCTGAGGTTATGCTCAGGAGTCTCCCTCTCCCAGTGAACCTGGTCTCTATCCGCCCCTGTTCCCTGTTGCAATGCAAGAGCCTGCGCTTTCAGTTCCTCAGTTAAGGCCTTACTAGACTCTATCAGTCTCTCCTGCATCGCTACCTGTTGTTGGAGCCTATCATTGTGCTGACAGAGAGCCTCATTTTCTCTCTGTGCCTCCTGATTGGTCCTGGAGTACTGGGCCAGTCTTTGCTGCAGGAGGGTTACCTCCTGAGTCCCTTCCCTACTGGCCTGCTCCTTTCTTGCCAGAGCCTCCTCCACCCTCCTGGTGTGCTCACAAGTTATGGTGTTCTTTTTGGCGGTCACCCAGTCCCTGGAGGGCCAGGTGATTTTCTTCCATTTTCCTTTTTAAGTGGCAGACTTCCTGGCCTAGGGTATCCCTTTCCTGACTAAGAGCCTGCATCTGTGCCGCCAGGTCGTCCCTTTGCCTTTGGAAGGCACCAGCTCTCTGGCGCTCCTGATCAAACTCTGCCTGGGTATACAGGTCTTTCAGATTCAATTTATTGCTTTCTGCCTTTTCCCTATCTAGGTGGCTTTGCAGGGTGACTACCTGCTCAGAACATACCCTATTGAAATCTAATTGTTGCTCCAGCTTTTTCTGGCTCTGTAGTAGGGAGTCCAAACCTTCTTGGTACTCCTTTTGCAAGGCCAGAAATCTGGTATCCTGGTCAGCCTTTTCCTGTTGCAGGATGTCCATATCCTCTTTTATTTTAATGATATACTGCCTACTATCATTTTCTAACTCCTGGCTCCTCTGCAGCCTCTGCCCAGAAGAGACCAGGTCAGATTGGACCTTCTCTAACACCATCTGTCGCCTATTAGCCAGATCTCGGCTTTCAGTACATTTATCCTGCATGTCTCCCATATATAGGTACAGGTATGCTGCTATCCTGGCAATCTTATTGTGTTCATCTTTGGCTTTGGGAGCCATATATAGTTCACTCAGGGCCACATGTAATGGACCCTGATCTATCCATATGTCTGACCCTGTTTCAGTGACCAGTTGCGCGATGGCCTGCAACCAGACCGTTTGGTCCTGGTGAGTCCACTCACCTCTCACAAATAGCTTATGTAAGAGGTGCTCCCTCGCTATTTTCATGTCTACCAAGGTCGTCATTCTAGAGATTGATCTCTGTCCTGACTTACAGAAATTAGTATTTTATTTTTGCAAAACAGACCTTTTCCTTAGGGTGTCCCTTTGAAGAGTGCTTTACAGCGTAAAACAACGTGGTGGTCCGACCGGATGTATGTATCCCGTCAGTTAGCAAACTGTATTAAGCTGCACAAGTGATAGATCTTACCCAGACTTCCGGCTCGAGCCCGCAATTTGTAAGAGGATTCAATTGAACACTACAGCTAAGTCAATGCCTAGTCTGGGATACTGAATGGAAACCCTTATTGATATATCTTTATGTCCAGTTCATGAGTTCTGGATGACTACCCCTATATAACACCCCTCTCTTAGAATCCCCCTGACCCCACTGAGCCAAGAAGTAGTTCTGTTTTGCAAGTTTAAAAGGTTTATTTGAGAATTTAAACAATATATATATATCACACTTTATAATAAATTAATATCTGATAGTACACTTAGACATATGTAGTTGATCAACAATGGGTAATCTGGCACTAGCACATTTCTTTACAATCAATGAAGAGTTAGTATAGGATGGATAAAGTAGCAAAACTACTTTTATGATTTCAAGGGAAAAGCAATGAGGAATAAAATGCAGTACAGAAATACTTGATATGATTTTAGCAAAAGATAATATAATCACTTTTTCTCTGGCAATTCACCCCCCTCCCCTATGCAATGTAATACATGGAAGTAGATGGAAAGAGGAGCACACAGTTCTCAGGAATGCAATCAAATACAATACGAAATTCAGTTCCCCCCCAGCAAGCTTAGAGAAAACCGGTATGAGTTTTAAAACACAGGCCCAAAATGCTTTTTAAATGTGATGGCAATGGATGAAAAATATGCTGAAAATGCTTTTAATTCCCTTTAGGAGGTTCAGGGGGAGTGGTAGCTACTTGGGATGAGTTCAGGCTCACTTTAGCAATGATTCAGGGATGGTTCTTAAGATGCAAACAAATTTTACCAGTTCAGGCAAAAGCAGCTATCTTTTTACAAGTTAAAGAAATCTGGCCAAATCGCAAATCGCGGCAAAATTCGCGAGTGCGTGAATCGTGATTGCGGAAAAAGTATAAGGAGTAGGAAGTCGACTCTAGGCTTCTTGGAAAACTTAGATTTTAAGCTTTCAGAGGAAAGTTAAACCAAGTTCGCAGCCCAAACAGTTCCAGAGATATGAACGAATTTGTAAAGGTCCTTTTTCGGATTTTAAGTAAACTCAAAATGACAGGTGACAGCTTTGCAGCTGCAGAATTGACAAGTGACACAGTGGTGCAGCTTTACAAAATGACAAGTGACAACTTCTAGGAGGCAGTTCTGGTTAGATTAAAATAGTTTGGATTAGATTATTTTAATTAAGAGATTGGTTCTGCACAGTTCTGCAAGGTACTCACAATATATTTTTGAAATAGGCCTCGCCACGGATCTGGTCAGGTTTTGGACTGGACTCCGGTTCTAGTCTCGGCACTTCACAGTGATCTGGGTCAGCTCTCTGGTTCTGCTCACAGCGGTCTGGGTCACTCTGGATCTCTGGCCTCTGGTTCTGGATACTGCTCTGCTTTCTCTGGGTACAGCACTGCTTCTTGATCTTTCTGGCGCAGGGTTTCAGGCCAGAATCAACAGCTCAGCCCGGCTGTGAATAGTCTGCAAATGATTTTTGGGCCTGCTGACAAATACTTTTGCTTGCAGTGGGCCTTCTTGGTTCAAAGTTCTGTAGTCTCTGTTTAGCTTGGAAGTCTAAGTGTAGGATTTCTGGATGTGAAGTCGTCGGTTAGCATGCTCCGCAGCAAATGAAATTGAATGTCCCTAATGGAATTGAATGTCCCTACCTGTCCCAGCAGTCTCTTTTTATGTGTTTTGAAAATGGGTGTGTGTCTGGGCCTAGCTAAGCCTGCCCCTCTCTACTTGTCATTGGCCCAATTCTCCCCTCTCCCATGATTGGGGGAAGGAAATGTGAGTCAGAGTGATGCTGTAGGTTTTATGGGTCAGAGGATCCTCCCCTGGTCAGTTTGCCCACAAATCTATATTTGATTCAAATACATATTGCACAGATACACAGTTGTTTAAAATTGCATGCACCCATCACATATCACATGAGGTATACTCTGTTCAAACTCTGCTCTTCCTGGGGGCTTGCATTCAGAAATGGCAACTTTTTGCGCTTTTTAACTGGTTTTGCAATATCGGACATTTACCCAAATTTACACACATGTGCGCAAGGAGTATGGGCATGAATTGATGAAGTGTCAGATTTTTAACATGCAGACATTTGGAGTGACAACCTCTTTTCCGCTCGTAACCCCCCAGATCATACCACCGGGTCCTAAAACCTCTTAAAATGTGGGCAGAAAAATCGCAAGAATTATGGTATCATTTAGATAATTTTGACAAGTCCGCACCATGAGTTATACATCTTTCTTAAAATCATATTCTGGCCAACAGGGGTGTGTCTTCCCAGGTCACATGGTGGAGAAACCAGTCTATCCACTTTCTTTAAGCTCAGCCTGTCCTCAGAGGGGGCTGCCCCTCCCTGTTTCTGCCAAGAGGAAGCCACTTTTATGACGCCCCCAATATAACATTTGCCTGAGTCCAGGACAGGCCTTTGTTCAACTCCCTGTAGCTGCTCCACCCCTAATCTAATCAGAGAGGTGACAACTCCTTTTGGCAAGGGGAAGAGTGGCTGAGCAGGTTTTAACTCCTGTGGGGGTAGATGTCAGGCAGAATTCCGTTTCATTAAGCCAGGTTTCAGATTAAATGTCACTTTTTGTCCCCCAGTTTAAGTCAATACAATTTTTACATATGCAGCTAGAATGCTGATCCTAAGTTCAAAACTATGACATTTTAACAGTTACAAACTATGTGACACTCAAAAGTAGGTCACTCAGTTAATTTAAACATTTCGATTTTGGTGGTTTTAATCCAGTTTCAGTTAGGCTGCTGACATGCATAGCTCAGCCAGTTTTGTTATGAACATTGTTTTGGGCTCTTCATCTTCCCAGATTTTGTATGCACACATACTTCATTCTGCCAGATGTCCGCTGGTGTTCAGTGAGATTTTTGGATGTGTTGCAATGTTTGAAAATAGGCATTTTGAGCTGGCATTCAGAGAAACCAAAGGTAATTTTAAAGCGTTTTTGATCTAACAGGCGCTGCTGTTTTACCTTTGGCACCCATTCCACTCCTGGCACCCTGGCCCATCATGCTCACACTGGTGGGTGACAAGTTAGGCAGCCATTTTGGTGTACGCACAAACTGCGTGGTTCTCCTGGATTCTGGCGCACATGTGGGCTTTTTGGCCATCTTGGATTTTCTAAGCCCACAGCACCAAATGTTGCAGCATGATAGCTCAAACATGGGTCAGGACACCCAACACCCTTCCGGATCATCTTCCTCAGACCTTGTGTCCATGACTGAAATTCTGGCTTGGTCACCTGCAACGGAATTGAACCAACGTTCCAATGAGTCGGTTGTGGAATGGACATCTACATGATACACAATCAATGTACTATGCATCAACATCTCAGCAATGTCTTCCCTCAACTCTTTCCCCCACACCTCTTTACCATGAATCTTCCATCCATTTTTTTGCCATGCTGGCAGATAAAACTGCTAGTCCATTCGCCACTGACCAGGAGTCGGTGTTTACATAACAACAACTAAAGCGTCTCCTGCTTTAATGCCTTATATACTGCATACAATTCTGTGAATTGACTACTCTTATCTCATGCCGATCGGGGCAACATTGTCTTAATTTTGGGATTATATGCCACATCTTTCCATTGTCGCTCGGTTCCCACATATTTGGCAGAACCATCATTAAACCAGGCATGCTCAATTTGTTCACTCGTCAACTCTCCATACAGGACTCCCCATTTCAAAGGTGACTCCCTCACCTCAGCCTCCTCTGAAGGTTCCAACTCAACCAATGGAACACTGGCCACTTTCTCATGCAATTTCACAACTCCCCCTTTCCCAATTCTGGCACAATCTTGAATGTACCATATCCATTTAATGATACTTGCCTCTTGTGAATGCCCTATTCGATATGTTTTAGGAGAGCTCAGTACCCACTGCATAAATGGAATTTCTGGTCAGATCAATACATCATGACCCACTGACATTTGCTCTGTATCCACAAGAACCCAATAGCATGCCAATAATTATTTTTCAAAAGGAGTATACATCGGTCACCAGCATTGGGTAACTTATGACTCCAGAATCCCAAAGCGACACATTTCCAGTCCTGTCTCTTCCACAAACTCCAGTTTGCATAGTTCTCTTGTACTGCCATATATAACTCCACTTCCCCTGCCCTCAATGGCCATAAATCAAGCACTCTCGTTATGGTAACTTTTGCCAATGTAAATGCGTTTTCCTGTTCCTCTTCCCACTCACAGTGAAATTTCTTCCACATCACCTTATAAAGTGGTTCAAGAATCTGCCCCAAATGTGGTATATGCTTTCTCCAGAACCCAAACTGACCTATGAACTGTTGAGCTTGATTCTTATTCATAGGTGTTGAGAACTCAATGATCTTTTGTTTATCCTTTGGCACCATCTCACAATGCCCATTGTGCCATTGAATCCCCAGAAAAATCAGAGTCTCTATGGGACCTTGTGTTTTTGTCTCATTAATTTCCTACCCTTCCTTTCTCTGACCCTCACTAATGAGGTCTAGGTGCATCCCCATGCTCTGCTCATCTTTTCCCTGTATCAAAATATCATCGACATAGTGCAAAGTGTTCACATCAGGTTTGCAGAGAATCTTATCTAAGTGTTCTGCCAACGGCCAGTGATAGATGTTATGACTATGCATGTACCCCATGGGCAAACATTGAAATGTTTCAAAAAAGGTAACAGGCGCTCCTCTCCAGAAAGAACATGGCATGATAACCTGTTCTGAGATGAGAGTTTGCAGCACATGCTTTTTGCTCACTGTACCTTTCACAGATGGGAAATTTCCATTTGCATATCAGTCTTTGTCCCGCCCACATGGGCAGTCCAGCACCAAAATGCTATGGCAATTCCTCTCTGAACAAGATTACCAACAGCAGCCCCATAAACGTGTTTCAGCCTTGTTGGGCCTCATCAGTGAGGTGAAACTGTGGTTCTCTGAGCACAGTGAGCAGGAAGTCCACATCTGGTTGCCGCCAGGTAACTCAGGGTGACCAACCCTAAATTCCTGGCAAATATTTCAAAAAAGGTAGCAGGCACTCCTCTCCAGAAAGAACATGGCATGGTAACCTGTTCTGAGATGAGAGTTTGCAGCACACGCTTTTTGCTCACTGTACCTTTCACAGATGGGAAATATCCATTTGCATATCAGTCTTTGTCCTGCCCACATGGGCAGACCAGCACCGAAATGATATGGCAATTCCTCTCTGAACAAGCGTACCAACAGCAACCCCAGACACGTGTTTCAGCCTTGTTGGGCCTCATCAGTGAGGTGAAGCTGTGCATCTCTGAGCACAGTGAGCAGGAAGTCCACATCTGGTTGCCGCCAGGTAACTCAGGGTGACCAACCCCAAGTTCCTTGCAAATATTTTAAAAAAGGTAGCAGGCGCTCCTCTCCACAAAGAACATGGCATGATTACCTGTTCTGAGATGAGAGTTTGGAGCACACACTTTTTGCTCACTGTACTTTTCAGAGATGGGAAATATCAATTTGCATATCAGTCTTTGTCCTGCCCACATGGGCAGTCCAGCACCAAAATGCTATGGGAATTCCTCTCTGAACAAGAGTACCAACAGCAACCCCATGCACGTGTTTCAGCCTTGTTTGACCTCATCAGTGAGGTGAAGCTGCGCCTCTCTGAGCAGAGGGAGCATAGAATCCACGTCTGGTTGCCCCCAGGTAATTCAGGGTGACCAACCCCAAGTTCCTTGTAAATATTTAAAAGAAGGTAGCAGGCGCTCCTTTCCAGAAAGAACACGGCAGGATAACCTGTTCTGAGATGAGAGTTTGCAGCACACGCTTTTTGCTCACTGTACTTTTCACAGATGGGAAATATCCATTTGCATATAAGTCTTTTTCCCGCCCACATGGGCAGTCGAGCACCGAAATGCTATGGCAATTCCTCTCTGAACAAGAGTACCAACAGCAACCCCATACATGTGTTTCAGCCTTGTTGGGCCTCATCAGTGAGGTGAAGCTGTGCCTCTATGAGGACAGTGAGCAGGGAGTCCACGTCTGGTTGCCCACAGGTAACTCAGGGTGACCAACCACAAGTTCCTTGCAAATATTTCAAAAAAGGTAGGAGGTGCGCCTCTCCAGAAAGAACATGGCATGATAACCTGTTCTGAGATGAGAGTTTGCAGCACACGCTTTTTGCTCACTGTACCTTTCACAGATGGGAAATATCCATTTGCATATCAGTCTTTGTCCCGCTCACATGGGCCGAAATGCTATGGCAATGCCTCTCTGAACAAGAGTACCAACAGCAACCCCATACACATGTTTCAGCCTTGTTGGGCCTCCCATACCAAGAGAATGCAAACTGCTCTTGGCATTCTTCCACAATCGGTGCTGTGAAAATGCATTTGCCAGATCGATTAGCTCATACCAGGTTCCTTCAAACCTTTGCACTTTCTCAATCAAGGCAACTGCATCTGGAACTACGGTGACTAACGGAGGAGTGTACTTATTCAACTCTGAATAATCCACAATCATCCTATAGATTCCGTCCGGCTTTTCAACCAGCCAGACCAGATTGTTCAAAGCCGCAGTCAAAGGTCGTAGCACACCTGCTTCAACATATCCTTTAAATGGTGTCTGAAATCTCCTTCTGCTCCCCAGGAATCTGATATTGTTTCACAGATACTTGTTTTGGGGCTAAGGGAACCTGCACAGTGGGCATTTTCCATTTTCCTACAAGGACTGGAGTACACATCAATGCACTCACAATCAATACTTGATAGTCATTCCTTTTCAAATTTTTGATTTTCATATCAACTCTAGTTTGGACTGTGGGAATCTCTTTACCTCCCAACCCATGTAATGGTGAAATGTTTACCATTAAACCTTGAAGGACTCCTGTGAATCAGTGAGGCTTCCACCCCGGTATCAATTAAGGCACAAACCTCTTGTGTATTTCCCGATTGCCAAAATAATTTCACATTCACATTGGGCCATCTGTCCACCTTAAGTCGGGCAGCTGCTACCAGAGTTTGACCACACTCCTATTCATATTTTGAATTTGTTTATTTGGAATCTGTCTTCAACATTGCTCTCACTACCTCCCTTAACTCAGTATGAGTCAGTATCAGCCAGCTGATGTGGTAAAGGTGTCCCCAGGGTCTCCTCATTCACCTCCTCTTCAGTTGGTGCGGAAGGAAACTTTCCCCCATTGGACTTCTTGACATCTTGCCTTTTCACTTACATGTAACACTCCTTTCCTTCTAGCCCTCTATTTTAATAGAGCTGAACATTTCTCAGGCTTCGATCCCATCGGTGTCTTCCAGCGGCACTCCATCTTTTAGTAGCGCCAAAAACATATCTTTCCTGGATACTCAGGAATCTCGGCTATTGAACCTCCTCCCAGGGGTTCGTCTGTCACTATGCCCCTCTCTTACTCTCTCTCTGGGTCTTTCTTTTGCCTTATACCATTCCCCCAGATCAGTCAACTGCATGATAGCATCCACCACTTCATATGTTACCTTACCAGTCTTTTTTGTACGCTGGAGGAGCAGTTGAAATAATGGTATTTTGGGCTGAGACCAATAATGCAACTACCCCCATACGTGTGGGCGTCTCAACATGAATGGCTTCTTTCATGGCATGTTCTCCCAACGTCTGAATCGCCTCTCTAAAGGTGTACAATATTTTCTCCTCACTAAGCCAGTCCGATGCCATTGGATACTTGTGATTAGACTCTTGTGCAGTTAACTGTGATAGCGACACTTGCGATTCTCTCCCATCCTGTTCATGAGGTGGTCCCACATGCAAAGTCTCCTGAATATATGTTTCTTGTGACAATGGTAGAAACCTTGCAGCATATGTTGTATCCACAAGAAGACCTACTGCACCTCCATCAAATACTCGATCCATCCATGTCAAAAGAGGCTCACCAGCCCTCTATTTCAATTAGTTGATAATCTATCCAACCTCTTGCTGAGAGTAATCCTCTAACATTGTCACATCCACTAAACCACCTCCCAGATTATTTGGATTTGGCCCAGCTCGCCTGCACATGACTGGTTTAACAGCCACTTCTTTCCGACCAGGTTCCATTTTGGCGTTGCTTCCCTCTCCGAAGCACTTTCTGAGCTGGTACTATCGAAAACATCTGCTATTTGATCAGGGGCACAGTCAACCCCGGTGGAGGCAATTACTGTTGCCACCTTTCGGGTGCTCTCCCTCTTCTCTTTCAATATTCATATTGAGCAACTCTCACAGCTGCTCGCTCGGCTGCTGCTGGGTATTTATCAGCCTTGTCATGATACCACTTTTAAAGCTGCTGCATTGACACAATCTGTTTCTCAGCAGCCAGCTCCTTTTCTAATCTTAAAACATGCACCTGCAACTCTACATTCTGTTGGTGTATCCTTCTAAACACATGCAACAAAATCCACACTTGCCAACATAAGGCAGAACATTCCTTCCCCATTTCCACATACACCTATTGCTGGCACCCCGCCACTTCGGCTGACTCACCTCTCCTAAACTTGTATCCCTGGTCTCACTCAAACCTGCGCCCCATGCCTGAGTCTTTGCCAATTTATCATATGGACTCTTTGTCCACCCTAGGATCGTTACTTCAGGACGGTCTGCCCCTGTGGATCCTCCTTTTTTCCTAAATAAGCAACATATAACGTCAATAAATGTTTCAGGTCCCCTATCAACAATACTTCAAAACACACTCACTTCCCCTCTGACCCCAAAAACAGAATTGCCTGTCTGAGTCAAAGCTCCAAGTTTGTTGGGTTCTTTGACATTAACAACAGCACACAGACCATGCTCACATACCAAAATGTTTTGCCTTTGTGTCGTGTGTAGTGCAAAGATGTATCAATGTTCCCCGTGTTTGCTGCATGTTGCTGTTTCCTCATATGTGCTTTGCATGCTACCATGCCAGGATGGTTTTTAAAGTGGTAGTCATGTCACTATCTTCCTCCTTCGGTCAACTCAGCTGTGCCAGCACCTACTGTGGTGTAGTGCATGTCCTTGTCCATCTCCAATCCAGACAGTGTACTACTTGATGTGTTTTCCACTTGGCCTTCCCTCTGACTGTCACTCTCTCTCTCTCTCGCTCTCTCTCTCTGTTGTGGTATGCTGCACTAATGGGCAGTTCACAATCTATGTTCTGTCACTCTCTTGCACCCTGTGGTCCTTCTGCAGTGAGTGGACATGGATTGTCATGGATGTGCAGTTGCGTCCTGTTGTTGCTATGCATGTCTCTACATTTAGTGGATATGTCTCCTGGTGGGTTGCATTGTATGCAAGGCAGGTAGGTACCCTGTGCAGGTAAGTGAAGGGCATTTGCAGACACTTGTGTGATTTTTGACTGTGTGTGATTGATTTCGATTGACTTGTCTTATGGGGCACTGGTACTACTTCATGGGTGCATGTGTCAGATTGTGTGGTTCTGGTCATATGTCTGGGCACGGTGTGGTTTCTATGGATTAATAGGGCCAAAGGTTGCAGATTCCAAATAGTGAGAGTGACAACTGTGTGGGCCTTTCTTGTGTGGTTTGGAGTGGCACATGTTTACTGAGGGTCACTTTGCATCCCATGCAAGGTTTGTGGGGTAATGGTTCGACGGCACATGTGGCCTCTCTTGCTCAGGGTTCCCCATTGATGGTTTGCAGCACCAGTTATGATTCACAAACATGGATCCATTGATGCACATTTTTGGGATGCTTTGTTGTGAACAGGCACACTACGTTGCGTAATGTTGGTGTTTTCACGTGCATGTCCCATGCATGCTGCATCATAGTGTTTGCAGCTTCAAGTTGACTGCAGCTGGGTGCATGGTACTGATGCATTCAATTGAATGCACAATTGAAGCAATTGTATGCTGTCCCAATGAAGTCTGCATTGACCTTGCACTTTTCCCTTGCATACTATCTTTTGCGTGCATTCATCCTTGTTTGCTGTTTCATATTGCTTGGTCATGACTGCTTATGTCTTCCATGGCACTTACCTCGGTGGCCAGCCTTCCAGTCTGACATCAGCCTCTGAGAAATGTTGCCTCCAGCATGGTTTTGCATGGAGTGCAAGAGGTGAGTATGTGTGTACTGGCCTTCTTGTCATTTGCATCATGGGATCCCCTGACTGTGTTCACTGTACCATACCACTACTACACTGCTGATGGCATGGCTTGTCATGTCATTGTTTGTCTTCTAGTGGGGTAACTACTATTTTGGGGGCTCAATTGTCTGCTTCTCTAATATCTTCTCATTTTCATGCAGCATGTTGATTGATACATGTGTTGTGTATGTGCCATCGGCTTGGAAATGGGAAAATGTGACATGCACATTTGCTGCATGTCATTCAGGGGTGAGGCAGTGTGGTGGTTGTGGTTTAATGTCAGTGTGTGTGTTTTGTGTGTTTGACTTGCATGCAGTATGCTGGTGTTGCTGCATATGTGCTCGGACACATGTTTATGGTTGTCCTGTGAGTTGTTTGCATGTGTTTCATGTCAAAAAGAGGGGACGTGTGTCCGTACCTTTTGGTGCATGGATGAGTTGGCTGCACTCAGTTTGATTTTGTTTCATTGTCTGCAGATGCTTCCATCAGGAAATGATGTCTATTTCATGGGATGTTTTTTTGTATGTTGACTGCATGCCCAGGGGACATGTAAGATGTGAATTTATCTTGATCCATGTGGAATGGCTACATTAGTTGCTGCATGTCTGGATGTGACCATTCTGGTATGTCAAAATCTTTGTCACAATTGTCAATTACCTCTTGTTCTGTGGTTCATTTGGGATAGGGGGCATTGTGGTCATGTTGCCCGCATCTATGTCACATTTGGATCCTTAATGCATTGCTATTCCACACACTACAATGGGGACATGTTTGTGCATATCGTGCACATTCTCGAACATGTGTGCAGTAATATGACATTGTACTTCATGTATTTTGGGGCCAGGTGAATTTTGGAGGCCATGTATGGCTGGCAGCTCTGATATGGTTTGGTTGGTTGGTGAGTTTATGGAATTATTGTGGTACATTTGATGGGTATGTTAGTTATATGGGATGTTTTGAGTGCTTAGGGGGTAATTTTATTCAATGGTTGCCATGGTGGTAGTGGTGTACTCCCTCTTCAATGTGTTTCATTTGTAAACACTGAACGCATGTCTTTTTAGTTCAATTTTTTTTTTGTTTTTGTATTTTAATCCTTAAGTCTTCAAAATTTCAAGTTTTTCGAATTTCCCAAGTCTCTAGAAGAGAAGTCAGGATGGTGCCGGCAAGGCGGTTTGTTGAGAGGAGGAGGGTGTTGATGTTGATGAAACACAGTTCTCCGTCAGCTCTATTGAATCTGGAAAGGCTTTTTGTATGTGGCATAAGATGTTGTGGGTTGCCAACAGCCACAAAGTCTTGTCACCCACCATCAGCCTTGCCCAGCGAAGGTCTTCATCCTGGAGTACAAAATCCGAGAAGATGTGTCTTAAGTAGAGTGATCTTAACCTCAAAGTCCCAGGACAACAAAGCAACAAGTGGCGGATAGATTCCACTACTTCCGGTAGTCCACAGAATCTGCAGCCATTTGTTGTAGCAAGCCCCCGTATAGAGAGGATTTTGTTGTTGTGTAGCAAGTTCAGTCTTGCTCTCAATAACAGGGACCTCACTTGCTTAGACGGAAACTGTCTTATGAACGTTCAATTTTCGTTGGTTCACAGGTAAATGTCTCATTAGTTTGTTAGAGGCAGCTTTCTCGCCTGTTTTTATCCAATAGAGCTCTTTCATTCTGTTCAAATTTTCACTGGGTTATTGTTGAGGGTCTCCACGTCGGCTGAGACATCGTGTAGGATTTCTTTGTTCCGTTTTGACCAACTGTTTAACATCTTGCAACTTGAATCATTCATTTCTTGTAGGATCAAGTTGTAGACTGAAGGTTTGTCTGCAAGCTGGCATTTGCGGTATGGCATCAGTGAGTTGCATCTGACTGAGCCCTCAAGGGAAAGTAAACTAAGTTCTTTCCTTATGCACACTATTGGGACGCATTTAGGAAATCCCAAAATTTCCCGCCAAAACATTGCCTCCAAAGTTGGCCAAAGAGATGCTGGAATATTAGGCATGGCGTCTGCTCAGTAGACTAATGTTGGTACCACCTTCATTTTATAAAAGTTGATCACCGGGATCAAGGAAAATCAACCACATTTTCTGTCGATAGCTCTGCCTTGTGCCGTAAGTTTTCTGTTTTCTTTTAAAAGATTTTGCATACCTGTCTCATTTTTAGAATTGTCCAAGATGACTCCCAGGTATCTGAATTCTGCCACGTTTTCAATCCGGTTTTCGTTCAACACTAGTTTCGTTTTTGTGTTGTTTCTTGTATTTTTGGACACAGACATGAGTTTAGTTTTGTTTTTGTTGATCTCCAAGTTGGTTCTTTCCATATATGCCTGAAGGTTGCTGAGTTGACATTGCAACCCTAATGGCGTGTAATCGAGGAGTATCACATTGTCTGCGTACAAGAGTCTTCCTACTTGAAGTTTCCCTATTTTGGGTGGGAAGCTTCGAACGATCACTTCAGAGTTTTTGATATCGCTGAGGAATGCTAGAAACAAAGCCGGAGCCAAGGGACATCCCTGTTTAACGCCCCTTTGTGTCGAAATGGAGCGGAGAGAAGTCCTTGTTGGTCCAAACACACCCTCATGTTGGTATCCGAATACAGGGCTTTAATAGGTTCCAAGAAGATGAATAGACTGGGGCCTCCGTCTAGGACTTTGTGTTTCAAGGTGTTCATTATCAAAATGTTTGCAGATGCTCCAAAGTTTTTCTTGAACCCCGCTTGCAGGCTATCCTCGAATGGCGCCGTCTTTGCCCACTTTTTGAATTAATTTAAGAGAAGAGAACCAAACACTTTGCCTATACAGTCTAGCAGGGCGATTGGGCGATAGTTCGCCGGGTCACTCCTGTATCCCTTTTTAAAAATGGGCACCACCGTTGCTGACTTCCATGATGGCAGAACTGATTTCAAGTGTGCACATCTTCAAAAGATTTCACTCAAGAGCGCTGCCCACTCTTTAGGGTAAGCCTTGAGGTCCACATTCGTGATTCCATCAGGGCCAGGCGCTCTAGAGTTCTTGAGGAACTTGATCTGACGAATTATGTCTTTACAATCGTCCAAATGATCCATTTTGCTGGCTCTAGGTTCTTCCTTACAGGCCCAGTTGTCTCAGGTGGGGCAAAAAGAGATCTGAAAAGTTCACCCATATGGATTCACCTACATTGTTGGTTACAGATGCTTCATCTTTTGGTGTGGTTGAGTTAAGAAGCTACCAGAATTCTCGGCTTTTGTTCCCTCGTATGGCTGTTTGGATTTCCTCACCATCTTGCTGGTATAGTGTTGCACGGTGATTTTTGAGCCATGATTTATATACCATAGTAGCCTCAGTCACTGACTGATTTGTTTTTGTGGAGCCCAGCACTTGGGCTATCCTCTTCACTTTTCTTAACGCTTTTCTTTTTTCAACCAGGAGTTTGTCAAACACGTGTTTCCTAGACTCTATGTTGTTTTTAGGGCCCCTCCTCTTTTTGTAAATCTCTAGCAGTAGTAAGTAGTCGATCTGGTTCATCAGTAGATTAGATTTTGTATTGTGTTTAAGGTAGTTGATGGCTTTTGCTGACATTTTTATTTTTGACCCTCAAGTTTTTGTTTCCAAATGCACGGTTGACTTTAAAGTCGAACTCTGTTTTGTTGGCCAGGTGACATACAACAAATTGTGTTCACTCCTGATGGTCCGTATCACCTCAAATGTTGTGATTGATTGTGCCAAGCAGTCAGAGACAAATATATAGTCAATCGTTGCGCTAGATAGGCCACTTTCCCATGTGGGCAGGAAGTTTTCTTTGGGCAGAACCTCACCCTTGTTGTGTAACTCGCGAGATGTCATCAGGTTTGCCCAGGCTTTCCCTCTTGAAACTGAGGTCGAGGTGTTACGGCCTGAGTAATCTTGTTGTTTTTCTTGGCGACAAGTAGCGTTGATGTCTCCACACAACAGTAAGTGTGAGGCTGAGTGAAGCCTCGTCGATTGCTTGCTCAATTGATCTTAGAAAGTTACTGGTGTCTGTAGAAGATGGATTCCAGTAAATATTCAGAATTACTATTACCGATTTAGAGTTCTTGGTTTTGTTGGTTTTGGGCTCAATCAACTCTGCACTAATCATAAGTAGAGATTGGTTTCTTCTCAATACTTTTGCGTGTGACAAGCCACAGTCGTATCAAATAGCTGTCAAGATTCCCGATGAAGGACGCCCCAACGGGCCCTTTTTTGCAGGGGCTAAGAAGACTTCATAGCCGTCGAGAGAGGGCAGTTCTCTTAGCCATGTCTCTTGCAAACAGAGGACATCGAATTCTGTCAGTTTTATGTCGCTAGGTGCCGTAAGGTGACCATGGGCTCTTGTGTTCCAGGAGCAAAGCTTTATTTCTCTTGTAGGTGTCTTTAAGTTTAGTTGAAGTTGGACGCTGTGCTCCGGAGTCAGGGGATGATATTTTTTATGTTACTTTTGTAATGCCTTTGGAAGCCAAGCCCACAAGTTCCTTGCCTGGGGATTTCCGGGAGAGGATGCAGTCTTGGCTAGTTTCTCAACTTGTCCACGAGTATTCGTCCTAGGTGTTGCAGGCTGCGAAGTGGAGGGCAGTCTTTTTGAAGTCGTAATCTCAATTTCTCTGCTTCTGTGGTCCCCCAGCCATCTCCTAGAGTCATGCCCTCCTGGCCCTTGCTTTGAAAGCTTCTCCATTCGGCAGTTTTGAGGTCTGATGTATGCACCCACATTTGCACTTCCAAGGGCACCTTCTCATGGTGGTTTTGTGGGCACAGTGGATTAGCCCATTGTCATCACTGAATGTCACCTGGGATTTGACGGGATCATGTGCTCTCCACAGGGGAAGGATTTTAGGTGAAAAAAGATTGCCCAAGCTAGGTACGTGCAGCCTGTCCACGTGCCCTTTGCCCAGTGTAAGGGAGGAAGGGTCTCCCAGGCCATCCCTTCATTCCTAATGACGCACGTGATATGCTAATTCCGTGGTTGACAGCGCACCTCTGGCCATGGTGTGAGATAGCCATTGAATGACACATAACTGTGCATGGCCTATGAGCCATGGGACTCCATTTTGTGTAACAACCAACTCCATTTTCTGCCAGGCCGCATGAAAATGCTGAATGCAAGCCTGCACCTCTCCCCTTGATTCTCTGCACACAGCCAGTGTGCCAAACCCACACCTCCTTCTGTCTGCCATCTCCACAGCTGTCCTGTTCTCATGGAAGCTTGGGCGCAAAGTGTAACAAACTAAACACTGTGTCTTTCCAATTCCTTTTACATCATTGCCCTGTGTGTGACTGGGCCGAACCATGGTCCTGGAGAAAACCATCCATCCCCACAAATCTACCTTTGCACGGGCAGACCCCATCTAAAGAAATATAGACCACAAGCCCCCTGTTGGGGTTGCGTATGGGCATCATCATGAATGTGATCAGACGATCGGCACTGTCCCCTGTAGAGGTGAGCATGATTGTCATTGGCATGTGTTGACAGTGTCTATTGGTCTTTGTGCAACATGCATGCATGTGCATGGCCATTCATACTCACCAATGAGCCATGTGTTGTCATGCTTGCCAGCTTCCAGGGCCCAGTATACCGGGGACATCCCGAAGATGTAACCATCATGTTTGCTACCAGGATAGTTGCCATACACTTCAGTAATGATGCCTTTGTCATCACACACAACCTGAACATTGATGGAGTGCCAATGTTTGTTGTTGCGGTAGATGTGCTCTGTTGCGCTAGGTGGACGTAGAGCAACATGGGTCCAATCAATAGCACCTAGCACTTTTGGAAAGTGCGCCACCCAATAAACATCCTGGACCACTGCTTGCCTTTCTGCCGGTGTTGTGTAGATATGCCAAAAAACAGAATCTCATGCAGGTATGATTGCCAACACCTGTTAGGAAGAAAGACTGCGCAGCCTGGGGGATGTTTGACACACAACAACCCATTGGGACCCTCTCATTCTACCACATTGGTTCATGAACTACCCAAGAGAGCATAAGTATGCCTATTAGACTATATGACTTTCAGGGATTACCTTATAAGAAGACCGTAACTTGCCATCTTTACAACTATTTGACACAATAATTTCCATATTCTTACCATTTGGCACCCTAGTAGTCATTATTTGTAAAAAAAATATAGATTTTTGTATTACATTTATTTGATCTATGCAACATTTTGCGTCAAGTAAAATTATTAGCGTGATGCGTGATGCGCGATGACGTCAGATGTTCATGTAGACGCGCTCCAATGTCATACAATCGCATATGGATGCGCTTCCGGGTGCATCTCCCTCTCACAGAGACCGTGACTGAAACACGCGCTTACATCGCAGACCGAGCATTTCTCAGGTAAACTAGAAGTTTGTTTAAAACTTTCCCGAACTTAATCTTGTGAAAGTTACCGTACGTATTAAAAGTGTAGAATACGTATATGAAATCACAGTCCAAATAATCTTGGAGTTTAGTTCTTAACCGCGTGCAGGTTAAGGTACGAATCCAAATTCTAATAAAAGCATAAGATAAACGCCCTTACGCATTTGCGGACTGGCCATTCTCAGGGCCTTCAGGAGCACTTTTGTACGAGCCACAACGAGCTGAAGCTAATCTTTGCTCGCACAAGATACATACTTAAAATTTTGGATTAACAACAATCGTCTCATTTTACATTATTCTCTACACCATATTGAATGTCATTAAGCAAAGGGTGATATTTGTTGCTTACATTACCCTATCATAATTTTTTTAACAGCGACTCTGAGGTAAGAACACCACCGCCTATTCCCTTTGCGGGTCCCAACTTTAACGGCTGGTCTGCACCAGCCGTTAAGGTTGGGTCCCGGAAAGGGACCTCGTAGTAAGGTGGTAAGGGTTTACCGGTACCGATGCCCTTACCGGTACCGGTAAACCCTTACCACCTACCGTGTAATGAGGCCCAATGTCTTGATCTTCTGCACACCGTAGTCCTTGTACCAGGGCAAGATCACAAATACCTCCTCCTGAATAAGACATTGGCTTAAACTGATATATTACAAGTGTTTGTTCTTGCATCAAATTCCCGCACTTACCTGATGTATGCCCCACCATGCCATAGATCACATTGAACCAAAGCATTCAGCACCACACCAAGCCCAATAAGCAGAGCACAGGCCAAACAGAGTTTTTTGCTGCAAAAACTCATAAAAAAATATGGAGTTGTGGGTGGGCAAAGGGATATAAGGGGTAGGGGTGGGTGGACAATAGGTAGGAAAAAACTGGGAAGGGGGTTTAGGGGGAAACCCCAAAATAAAAAATAAAACATTTTGATGAGTTTTTTCAGCCAAAAAATGCAGGCAAAGAACTCTGCAAAGAACTCTGCGGGAAAAAAAAAAAACTGGAATTACATAGAAAAAACAAAACGGCACATCAATCTTGTAATGCATCCTCTATTCCATCTGACCAGTTCCATCCCTTTTCCCTTAATGCTGAGGATCAGACACAATCATAAACCACACCCTCTTAAGCAGGTCCTTTATGAGTTAAACAAATTCCATGCATAATTACTGGAAATGCATTTTGAATTGCGACCTCAGAAAGGAAGGTGTGAAAATTAATAGAACATATTATTAGCATATATGTAGACAACAAGAGAACATGTTTACGCGTAGTGATCAACGGTCATCTGCATTGTCACACGTTAAACCTTGCACTTTCGTGTTCTATAGAATTCAGCATAGAGAAAGACTTATTTGCACTAACTGTAAAACTGCACTTTCCTCACAACCCTCATAACATAATGAAAATGTCACCCACCATAGAAGTATGTGTTCCTCATTGCAGTTCATCACCTCAGAAGGTATGCGATGTGATCCACCCTGCCAAACGCCATAAACAACATTGTACGTTGGCAAAGCAAGTAATTTAAACAATGTAAAATTAGATGATTGTTAATCTTTTGTTGGCAGATGTTGAGATAGAGTAAAGTTCCATCCGATGTAGCTGCCAGATGCTGTAAATTACAGAGTACTGATTGTTCACCGGAGAATGAAAGAGAATTGAATGCGGCCCAATAGAACATCAGCACCCAGATTATGTTACGTTTTGACCTAATGCACCTAGCACCAGTTCTGCTGCTTGTGTAATATGGAACAAAGCAAAAAGGTTTTGCCCGAAATAGATGTTACATTGAGATATGTGCAACAAACTGATGTTTTTGCCATTTCATCTTCCAGAGGCTACGGCATAAAGCACAAAAGACTTGTTAAAAATTAGCCAAGGCCTTCTTACATGACATTTTTAAGCACGACCCGAAAACCGAGCACACTTGGACGATTTTCTTTATTTTTTATTATTATGCAATATGGACCAATAAGAACAAAGATAACATGTTGTTGGACTTCTCCAGTATGGCAGATGGTACTTTATTTCAGGCATAATCTTACTCTTCGAATATCTCCAAGCATCTATTGTACACATATGGGACTGCATAAGGTTTAGATTATTTTATTTTATGTCATTGTTTTTTTTTGTAACGCGCTTAATATCAGCGAGTGGTTTCTAAGTGCGGGTTCAGGGATTTGTTCAATTTTTAGGAACAGTGCAAACCTAATTTAATCTGGCAGCTAGACTTCACTAATTAAAATGCCCCATTGGCTGCACTTGATATGGGGCAAAGACGTGGGAACCTTACACAACACTGGAGTGAATTTAAATCAGTTACGAGTACAGCAGTAGACCGAAAAACACATGGAAATCATGTGTTGCTGTTTATTGCAGTACGTGGCCTGCAGCCTGAATGGTTTCTAGAAAATGTATCCGAGGAGGTAAGCAGTAGAGCTGCCACGCAATTAGCATGTTTACGAATCCTGTTCAGCTGCATCTGTCCAAGAGGGGGATACGACCTATAGGGCCTCTTCATCGCCAGAGGAGCCCATTCAGAGATGGGGGGGGGGCTTTGTTGTTACTACAATATCTATTTCACCACTTTTAGGAGTGCATATAAAGTAGCAATTTTTCCCAAGTTGTATTAAATACTTTAGACATATTACTTCCAAATGTTGATACCATTTATTCCCAACGGTTTATTACATATTTTTACAGTATTGTCCATTAATAACCATTAGATTGTGCAATAATACCACTTAAAGTGCTGACTATGAACATACATGTGATAATATTATCCACAGAGTTTAAAAAGACTCTCAACTTTGCTCGTGCCATGTCAGAGTGTGCTCATCTTTCAAAATGTGCATTGGGGCAGTCTGAAATGTATTTATATTTCACATTTTGTATTTATATTTATTTGAGGTTCAGTTTTCTTGTACCTTGTGAGCCAAGGGTACACTACATGTGTTGATTTAAAGGAAAACAGGAATTCAGTACATTAATAAGGCTAAAAAAAGTCAGGAAGACCTAGGGATTGAAACGCACGCGCATTTTCACCACACCGAGAGCGGGCTTGAAGACAAAGCAGTGTTTCGTGTGTCACTCTCCCACCAAAAGATTCTGGGCCCAATTCATGCAAGTGCTTTATAATGGCTCAATCCCAAAAGCCGTTCCATGAATCAGGCCATCCAGCTCTTCCCACACATAGAGGTGCAGGGAACACAACATTTAGACTTGACACTTTCAATCAGTTTTTCCAGTTTTTCCAAAGCATGTCACTTTTACCTGACAATGAACCAACTTCGCCAGCTTCTCTAAGCTAATGGCTAATTGCCAGATTCACTCCAGTCCAGCCCTATCAGCCCTCAAAAAGCCCCAGCCACACAAGCTCCCTAGAAGCCTAGAAGCCTGTGAGTCCCCCTGTCTCCAGGTGAGGCATTGGCCTTTCCTGTGATGAAGCACAATTGCAATAAGGCATTAAACACAAACTTACCACACTGGGTTCCATAGGTCAAAGTCCTAACACATTACTGGTTGTGACTCCTCCGTACTGGCCAATTAGAGGCACAAGCCTGATATCTGGATAATTGCAGCACCACTGATCTTCCCAATGGACTGGATTGTCATATAATCAGTTTCCACTGAACTGCACCTACTGTGACTGACTTTTTTTCTTTTATTCACTTTTGTTCCACTGACACCTGACCCACTTAGAACAGTCTGCTAGTCAAACCTTGAAGCCTACAATGTGGGGGAAGGTCAGCATCTGTAATGCATCTCTTTCTGGAAAAACTATCTTTATTTATTTTGTTATTTCTATTTGTTTTCCAGTTAAATTTTGAACTGTACACATACAATATATTACACCATACAATCTGTTATTGATCTACAAGCTCTTATTCATTATTGATAACTACACATATATAAAACTCCACACAAATTAAAATCAAACATCTGCATATATTATCCATTACATCATATCTTCTATAAATAATATCCTCTGTAAAATCAGAAATTACATTGCTATAAATGACTGGCATATGAACTAAAATTTCTAAGGTAACTCACACATATTAATTTCCTGTTTTTGTTAATCTCTCACTGAATACTTCCCACATCTTGTATAGTGCTATGTTCAACTTACAATTCCTTTCCATTAAACAATATCTCCAAAAATCATAGGTTTTAGTACTATCTGGGCAGTGCACAAACTCACTAGAATAGAACAGGTATAAAGTCAGATCCTTGCAAGCTGTTTAGCACATCTCTATTGGATTCTATAACTCCCGTCAATTTACATATTCTACACCTTCTTTCATTTTCACTCAGCCCTTGAAGGGGGCCCAGTACTTCTAATGTAGGTTATCGGTTAATTCTTGCCAATATCACACATCTTCTCAATGTTGCTGATGGTGAGATTTTCAGGTAGTTTTTGGGGGTTGCAAACGATATTTGACAATTCCTATAATCGTTAATTGTTTTCAAAGTTATAAGATGCTCAGAATTTAGGTTCCAGTCCCATACCACAGGTTTCAGCATAAATTATTTTCTCAACGTCCAATATTCAGCCACCCAATTTGGCATCCGACCAATAAGGTTCAGATATAAACTCATTAAGCTTCTTCAAATCCTCCAAACAAGACCATATTTATAATTTCATACTTTCTGCCATCATAGCTAGTTATGGGTATTGCGGGTCCTTAATGGCTTTTAGGAGATGTACACCTCTCCTAACATGCAATAGCCCTGTCAATGAGGTTAGACCCAGCTCTAGTCTCAAGGCTTCTAATGATACACATTGCAGGAGAACACGTATCTTTTTCCAAATCTTGCCTTCTACTATTTTCAATCATTCTTGATTTTGGCATATATTCAGCCCCCAAACCATAGAGCAGGATAGGGAGGATGCATTGCCTATATGCTAGTATGATAAAGTATACAATTGATCAGGGCGTCCTGAATGGATGAAAGACTCTCGTGACTCAGATGCTTTTTTGTAAAAATGCTTTACTCAGTGTCTAATGTTCATACTGTAATTTCAAAGCTGTTCAATCAGCATATACTTAATTGTTTCGGCTCCCAGTCCAATGAAATGGGACCCTTTTGTTTAGTTCAACGTGTCTTGTAAAATAGTTTGTGTTGTTCTTTTCGTGTGTGTGCATTGATTTCTCCGGTATCTAACCAGAGCATACCTGTATAATGGTCTGTTTTTCGTCCTGTGTAACCAGCATCACATCAAGGTTTTAGGTTACCAAATGTGTTATGTCTCAAAAACTCGGTATCAGATGAGCATTTTTACAAAAACACATCTGAGTCGCGAGTCTTTCATTCATTCGGGATGCCCTAGTTGTAAAGACCAGAGTTGGGAGTCTGTACTCCTGCTCTCTGTATGGCATAGGAGAGGCACAGAGGACCCCAGCCAAGATTCTCTATCTTGGTAAACGTGGCGAGCAATCAAGGTCTAGCTTCTCAGGAGGTGATGCAGGCTGGTTCTTAAGTACAGTGTAGTCCCCAAGCACCCAGAAAGGAATGTCCACACACTATGTTACTTAAAACACAGCTCTTTATATAAATAAGGTTCACGTTATATACACAATCACAAGAACACACTTTGTGTCCGAGAATTCTAAAATGGTAAATATATACAGTTCTAGATGGGTACCATGATTACTCTGATTCCATTAAAATGCATCAACTGTACTCAGTTCAAATAGCATATGAATCAACACAGAAAAACAATATCAACCATAGACTTAGGAGGAAAACAAGTTGATTAGACAATTGGCAGAATACTGGGCCTCTACCCCTAATCAAAGTTCCGTATGAGGATCCCCCCACCTGGGCAACCTGTAAATGAAGATGTTCTACAAGCCCAGTCCATGTATTGTCTATTAAAGTCTTCTCTTCTATAGATCTGCAACTCAAATGTATCTCGTGTTCTTCATCAGGGAATCAACGGGCCCTTCTTGAGTGCACTCCCTTTCAGGCAGGAGCCACGGGGCATTGAACTTCTGAGATGAAGGAAAGGTGAACGTTGTCGTTGAGGCAGCAGCTTCGGTCCTTGCGGTGCTCATTAGCAATTGGTCGAAAACCTCCTGCAAAAGGAGAGGCGCGCGGTGCACCTAAACGACGATGATTCATTGCCGCAAAGAGTCAATGAAGAACTTTGGCCCAGCAAGGGCGTTGATTCGTCGGCGTCTGGTGTCGCCGAACGTGATGTGACCACATCTGGCTTCAGTAGCTTCGTCAATGTCTCTGAGGTCTTTGGGTGGCGGGAAACCCACCGGCAGATTCTCCTCGGTCGTCTGCAGCCTTGACTTCCTCCAGCAGGACGAAAGCGGTCGACGAGCACAAGGGAGTCCTTGGGTCAAATGTTCTTAGGCAAAGGGAGCACTGTGGCTCTGCTCGGTGACGGCAGTCAGCAATGGTGGACAGCTGTCTGGTGCTTCTCTTTGTTCTCCTCGGAGGTCCCCTTCTATTGTCGGCAGCCTTTTGTAGGTCTGTCTATCAGGGAGCTTTGGCAAAGATCAGCTTTCAGATTAGCGAAGGACAGCAGCAGCAGTTCTTCTTCTTCCAGTGTGCTTCAAAATGAAGCATCAGCTTCAATGTCAGTTTCTACTTTAGCTTCTTAACAATGTCTAGCCGTGAGGGGCCCCCAGATATACTGTTGATCTCCCATTCACTCTGCAGGGTCACACTCAAGCAACCAATCATTCAGAAGGGCATTCAGGCAGGCAGGCAGCCAATCAGGTGCACAGTGCATTCAGGCCATTCTTCTCCATCCAGACACTCACAACACAGAATGTGGATTCGGACAAGCACTTTGCCATTCAGCACTACACACAGCATTCATACAAGTTTCAGGCAGGGCTGTCTCAGTCATTGTGTCACCATCAGATACTAAACACCCATAACACGGAATGCATATTCGTCACACACTCCATTCACCCAGGTCCCACCCCACGGGCGTACCCACAACATACAGTCATCGGGAAGCCTCCAGCCAGGCTGGCCTAGACTTCCCCACAACACCATATATGGAATTTCCACCCCACAGCCAGTTAGGGGGAAGGGACAGAGTCAGGGCTTTCCGGGAATTCAGGAAAAGTAAGGTAACAGGCGATAGAAAGCAAGGGGCCACAGGGACACATTGTTTCCTATCAGGAATCCACTGATTCCAATGACAGGGCCTGGACATTCCACAATGGAGGTCACTCAGGGGTCGTGTCAATTCAGCACAGAGCTGCCACCAGCCCATACCCTGCTCTGTGGGCCACACACAGGTGCCCAAAACATACACTAGGAGTACAGGGTCATACTCCCACCCATGGGTGCATCTGTTCACCAAACCAAATACAGGAAGTGCCGCACTACCAGGAGTCCCACATGAACCCCTGCGTGGAAAACAAGACAGAACACATAATAAAAAGCAATAAAAGACAAGGTTTCAGAGGCCCTTTCCCTCTGATGCATTTCCAGCATCACACTGATCAATTGTATACTTTATCATTTCACTTACATGGACATATCAGGGAATTGCCAGGAGCCCTACGGTATGTACTATACGCTAGTATTACATACTATACCCGACATAGTTCTCAGCAAATATTTTTACCAAAGTAGCTAGTGCCAAGGCTATGCGTCTCTTCGTATCCACCAACTCAATGCATTTATTATCATTACTCACACACCAAGATATTTATAAAGTGTGACCTGTTGTATTATTCCATCCTTCACATTCAAACACCCATCTTTGCCAGTTTTTTTCCCTATGTTCACACATTTAGTTGTCTTGAATTTTTTTTTGTAATAGATTAGCCTTTGCATACTAAGTGATTCTTTAGGTCTCTCCAATCCAATCCTAGTGGGGTCTAATAACACCACGTCATCTGCATAAGAGAGTCATTGGACAGAGTTGGCCGCTAATTTAGGAGGAAATCTGCGAACCCACATCTAACCAGTTTGGTAGGTCGGCCAAGTACAAGTTGAAGAACAGGGGCCCAAACATACCCTTGTTTTAACCCCTTCACAGTGGGATTGTCCATTGTGCATGAGCCCCTGCTATCCAACTTGACTCTTAAACTTGTGTGCTTGTGAAACTGCTTTAGCAACCACAATAGTTGGATTGGAATTCCCCAGCCTTCCACATTCCAACAGTGCTGCACCCTGTCCACTGTATCGAAAGCAGACTTGAAATCTATATAAATCATATGTAATGGGGGTTATTCAGATTTCTTTACCTTTTAATCAGTGTGCAATGCAGTAAAACATTGAGTTGTGGCCGACCCTTCTCTAAAACCTGTCCAGAGAAATAAAGTATATTGTTTTTGTTCACCCACTCCTTAAATTCCTTCAACACTAATGTGGCAGACAACTTTCCTGAAAACATCCAGTAAGGACAAGAGCCTGTATGTTCACAGGATCTGATCTCGCATGTTTTTTATACACAGTAATGAGTATAGTTTGTCTCCATGAACCAGGTATACGGCATTCATCACACACTTTATTAAATAGTGCAACCACAAACTGTATGGTTTTCTGCGAGGACAGCATTCACAAGGCCATCTGGACCAGGCGCTCTAGATCTTTTCAAAGGCTAATTCGATGGGGTGTTCCTTATGAATTATTCCTTAATCCTGGCAGAATTTTCTACCACCATATGTATTACGATTATGTTCTTGCCAGCCCAGCTCTTGTATTGTGTTTAGAACTATCTCTGCCTTCTTTTCTTTCACTTCTCTAAAAGCCTTCAACATTCTTTCAATATACACTTTATTAATCATTTCAAAGATGTGTTGCCATTTAATGTTGTATAGTGAGCAGCACCTCCTCTTTATCCTATTATAGTAGTTACATTATGCCTTTTTTTATCAGGCATACTACCTTACTTATGTCAAGTGTCTGTTTATTTTAACTGTCTAATATATCATCTAAGTGTACATTTTGCTGCCTTTATTTCTGGATCCAACCTTTCCACTCTTTTTTACTTTTTCACATAGGAATACTCCTTTCCACATGGCATGATTTCTGGGGTAAATTTCATGTGTCATTCTATAATATCCTGCATCGACAAATTAGGAATTACTACTATCCGATTTGTTTCTTTACCAACCAGACCAAAACACGTATCTGGGGTTGCTGTTGGTACTCTTGTTCAGAGGAGAATTGCCTAGCATTCTGGTGCTGGACTGCCCAAGGGCAGGACACAAACGGATACGTTTTGGATATTTCTCCTCTGTTAAAATTAATGCGCTAAAGACTCTGGGTAAGGCTCTCGTAACCAGGACTGAAATATGGCAGAGGGACTCCCAGAACCCCACTTGTTCTTTGCATATTTTAAATAACTTTGGGTCTCACCCTTAGTTACTAGGGGAATCCAGACGTAGACCCATTGCTCACTATTCTTAGAGAGGCACAGCTCCACCCTACTGATGAGGTCCAACTAGACTGAAATGTGTGTCTTGGGTTGCTGTTGGTACTCTTGTTCAGAGGAGAATGGCCTAGTATTTTGGTGCTGGACTGCCCCAGGGAAGGACAAAGACTGATATGTTTTGGATATTTCTCCTCTGTGAAAGATAATGAGCCTAAGACTCTGGGTAAGGCTCTCGTAACCAGGATTGTCTGGCAGAGGGACTCCTAAGAGTCCCATTGTTATTTGCATATCTTAATAATAACAGTTAATTGTTTATGGAGCACAATGGCATGCATGGTACTTTAAATTGTAAGTTGATGGGAGGTCAGTTCTATTGGTCCTGTACAGTAACACTGCATATCATTTGATTTAATTTGTGTCTTTAACCCGTCACCTGCATTCCAGTGGTACCCAGCAGTAGTCCAGTGCTATTCTGACCCTCTCCCACAGCATCAATAAAGGTTACTTTTTGATTGTATCAAATTGTGAAGAATTCAACCATCCTGATGATGGGTGTGCTCTCGTCAGGGCTTTTTGACATTTTTAATTAAATGGAATGATGTTAGACCAACCTCAGGAAAATGTGTGGGGCTAATCCACACACATTTTCCGATGCTCAAATCATGACAAATGCATGAACCCCTGCCCTGTATGTCATCTCCAGGAAGGGGAAGGACCAGGCTTCCCCCTGTCTTGTGCAGCCTGATTAACTGTTCTTTTGTTAGGGCCTGCAGTTGGTGGCAGCGATTAACTTACCAATAGAGGGTACTTCACACAGGCCCACACGGGGCTTGGCTGCAGACGTTAACAAAGGAGACAGGAAACCCTACAACCTTTCATATGTAACTGTGTCAACCTGAAGTCAGCTCCCACCCTCAGAATCAATGACACTAAGCTGTCATATGGGCGATGCTGTTTACAGTAGGCCCCCCCCACTGGGGGGACCCCATTCATAAGGTACAATAATGTGGGTTGTCGGAGCCAGAGAGTATGGTCTTGTTGCAGCTTCAAGGGAGACTTGCCACTTTAACAGGGACCACATAGAGAGGACCATTAACCAGAGAGATATTTTGAACTCAACAGACAGGAAGTTGGTTGGGTCTTAGTGTCACATTGGAGCATAGCCAAAGCTTTCTGTTGAGAGAAGGTTTCTGCCATTGTAGTTCTGGGGCACACCTTGTTCCTGTTTTCACCCCTTTACCTTTCCTGTTGTAAAGCACTCTGGTTATGTCTTCATGAATGCAGAAGATTGTTGTTAGGTACCCCAGGATTGGTTTATTAAGGTTGGCTTATCCTACACCAATCACTGTGGCCCTCTTCACTTTAAAAGAAGTCTGGAACCCCCCTTTAAACAGATGATCTGAAGAACTCATCCTTGGAACCTGGCTTTAGGTACAGTCTGCCCTACAGCTTCTGCCAGTGACAAATTCCAGGAAATCCAAAGAGGGAAGCAAGATCCCTCCCCTAAACATCTCCCAGGGAACAGAGGGAGCTACAGAATTCAGAGGACACTCGAGTTGCTACAGAACCGGTTCCCACCCAGCACACAGCATGTCTTGATAGGCTCTGCAGAAAGGTTCCTGGATAGGAAACCCTACAACCAATGACAAAACAGCTGCTTGCAACACACTCCACAGCTGTGGGAAATCCATCTTAATGGTTGAAACAAGCTCATTGAAGAAGCTGGGAGAAGTACCCTGATGAGCATCTCTCGACGTCTGCCTTAAAGGACATTTTCGTGCCCGTTGAGTTCCTCAATATGCAGCTGACTTCAACACTGACCATTGCCAAGCCGCTGCCACTTAAAAACATCTGAGACGTCTCGACCAGTGCTTCAGAACCATCAATATGTACTGAGACAACAATTCCTGAACCTGAGCAATCTTGTAGGCCAGCCTGCAGCAATTTGTCCAGCTTTGCTCACTGAACTGTCTTGCCGCCTGCAGCAGTAACCCATCTCAAACTCTGTCACAGAAGCCTGCAAAGTGCCCTGAAGCCAACTCGACCCTGTCGAGCACGAAGCACAACTACATCATAAGGTGTTATGTCGTTCTGTTCCCCTGGTCCTTCCCAGAAGGACCCTAGAGACATTTTAAGACTTATTGCTCCCTGGGTGCTGAAGACAAGAAACCTTAAACTGTTGTGGTTATTAATCATACTGATTACCCTCCTGTCATTATGCTGAGTGCATTCCTTTTCCTTATATGAAACAGTCTGTCCTCTGCATTCCTTTACAAGGTGGGTTGTATTTCGTAGTGTCGCTAGAACTGCCTGTTGTGATATACCTAAAGTCAATATTTTTGATACAACTCTGACTGGACAGCCCCTTTCATCATTGGGCAATAATTGGATTTACGCTGTGTAGCAACTAACCAACTATCCACAACCTTTTCAGAGATAAGCCTGCTTTTCGGTCTACTTTACCAACATTAGACAAGGAGGTTTATTATTTGCTTGTTATTCCAATCTGTTTGAATCCCCCTTTGTTGTATTAGAGGTATGGAGCTGATTTAGGGTTTAGAAACCGATATTCACCGCTGAACACTGGTACCCCAGAAGTTGATTCATCACACACATGCAGAAAGGACAGTTATGGCTGAACATAGAAGGGATTCATCCACATCTTCAGGGTGAACACCTGAGATCATTTCACCACTTTAGGGCATCTTGTATGTCTGCTTTCTATCAGAATTGTCAGTAAAGATCTATGTTCACATTGACATCCACTCCTTCTTCCTTACACCAGAAGCACTGACAAAATGTTGCCAATGGCAGGAGTGTGTTTGAGAGTGTGTAATCAGCTACACAGTGCTTCTTGGAGCTGGGCAACGTTGCTGGAAGACCTTTCATGATGTAACACACCCTCTATTGAAACTATTTTCCTGGTGTGGTGCGCGGCGCCCAGCACAGGAGTGTGGTGGAGAGTGTGCAGTCAGCTATGCATTGCTTCTTGGAGCTGGGTATCATTGCCAGAGGACCTTTCATGATGTAACACAATCTCTATTGAAAGTATTCTCCCGATGCAGGGCGCAACAGGAGTGTTGTCGAAAATGTGCATCAGCTGCACAGTGCTGCTAGAAGCTGGGTGACTTTGCCAGAGGACATTTCAGGCTGTAACACAGCCTATTTTGAAAATATTCTCCCAGTGCAGAGCGCAGCATGGGAGTGTGATTGAGAGTGTGAAGTCAGCTGCAGTCTGCATCAGTGCGCTGGCGTGAGAGTTGCAGTTGGACTGGGAACGCTGGTGAGTGCATAATGAAAACGATGACTTCAGCCTATAATTTAAGTAGTAAAACTGTATCTGTTGCTAAAACGCCAAAGATTCCTGATAATGTGATATTGGGGAAGGCCAAAGTCTGGAGAGTACAAAGCAAGCTGCAGAGCAAGGTATGGAAGTCGCCTGCACCCTGAGACTGCTTGAGCAAAATTGCAAGGCAAATCCATCTCATGGAGGGGATCAGAGTAACACCTCCATTTCTGCCACCATGGGTGCAGCAACCTATGCCAAACTGCCTTCTTCTTGACTAAAAGTGTTAATTGTTCAAAGAAAGGACCTTTCTCAAACCCTTCGACCGTGCAGTCGTTGGAACCCTCAACCTCCATACACATACTAGATGCAGATCTGTCAATTAAAGGCAACACAATTGGCTAATATGGAGGCTGCAGATGTTAAAGGTCAGTCAAGTACCATTACAGTAAGCTCAATTAAGAATTCGCCAGATATGTGCCATGAATCAGATGAAGGGAAACATTCTTCTTTTAGCCTAACACCACCACTATTTTCACTTTAACCTATGACTGCCTCGGGTGCCCAGCCGCCTCTTGGAGCAACAACAATTGCGGCCCTGAATTTTGTTTTGAGTTTACTGGTTGGATTGTATGAAAAAATTAATACAAACTTGTATGAACAAAGGGCCACACTATCTACCTTGAACTAAAAACTTTACTTTCTAGAGATCTATACAGTGGCAACCAAAAAGCATGATAATTTAATTAGGTCACATGATTATGATAGTTTACCCCAACCTTCCATGCTCTCTCTATCCTCCCCCTTTGGAAGATCCATCCTTGTCCCCCATGATGGAAATACAACCTCAATAACAGCTCAGTAGCCACAATTAGGGCCCAGTAATGAAGTTGTGGAGGTAAAATCTGCAGTAACTTGAATATTCAAACTTTTATCAAAGATCCAAGAAGAAAATATTGAAGAAAATTGCTGCCTCATAGCCAAAGAATCCCAAATTATGACTAATAAGGGGGGAGTGCGAGTAGAGAGTGCAGTCTTTTTCAGTTGAGGATAATTTCCTGGTTGGACCGTGTTGTCGGAGGACCTAACTCAGCGTGAATCTGTTTTAAAAATCACATGTAGAATGGAGTGCTGCGCAGGAATGCATGCAGAGAGTGCAGTCTTCTGCAGCTAAGGATAATTTCCTGGTTGGACTGTGTTGCCAGAGAAGCAAATTCACTGTGACTCTGTTTATAAAAACATACGCTCCACAGAGCACTGCACAGGAATGCAAGCAGCGAGTGCTGTCTTCTGCAGTCTGCTGTTGGAAGCAAGGGCCTTGCATAGTCATGGTGAGTACTGTTCGACACTCTCAATATGCTAACTTCTTCCAATCTTAGAAGCAAGACTGCAATCACCCATGCTAATATGCCTACATTAATTACAGCTTTGGAGGCTGAAAATAACGCTACGATAGAGCTTGGCCCTCCCTCCGGGCAGCAGGAGAAAAGCCCCTCCACTCCTATATTAGCAAAAGACGTGGTTGATAAAACCAATTACACACTAAAAACTCTGGGAAATTGCGGGGGAGATGGCCTCATATGCTAAAATAACAGCATTTTTCCCTAATACGAGTTCAATCGCCCCATAGGAGTTTCAAATGTGGTCTTTTATGTCAGAACAAGACTTGGTGGGGCGGTTAAATGAAATTTCAGATATGGAGTTCTTGATCAGTTGCCAAATGGTTGCCGCTTTACTGACAACTGCAGATACTTCAGGAGTAGAACCTATTTTCCAAATGTTAGTGCACTTGCTGGAAAGGTCTCCCAAACTCCTTTATGAGACATAAGAGGAAAAGCAACACTCCTCTCTTTCCTCAGTCCCATCGCTTTTCTCTCTGACCATGGATGGACCAAGGTCAATCCCTCGTTTGGGGGCTACTACGATCTCAGCCCTCAACTAGATTGTAAATTCCTTAGTAAGACTCTGCGAGAATATTAATTTGAATGTAAATGAACAAAAAATGATGTCTTTAATGTACACAAACATTTCATTCCTAGATGGGTACATTGTGGGCTCTAACAAATATAAAGTGCTTGCTAAACATTCAGAGATACAAACTTAAATCTATCTTCTCCTTCAGTTGCTCCTCTTACCATTACATCTATGGTACACTCGAAGAAGGAAATACACATTGAGGAAGAAGCCGAAATCCCATTAGAATCGATGATCAATATTTTTATGAACCTCTCCTCCAATCTTATACTTTAACGAGTTCATGCAGAGGAGGTAGAGTCATCTAGACTGAACAATTAAAACTTCTCTGTATGCTATCAAAGAAGAAAAAAGAACCTAAGGGGCATGACAATGAAAAAGTCTAAAAGTGTTAAGGCCACTAGCTCTAATAACAATCCAGCTTCCCAGAAATATGTGCGCAAAGTAAACTTACCTGCAAATGAGATGGTCCCTCCTCCAAGCAGGAACAAGAAACAAGGGCAGAGGACGAAGAAGACAGAGATGGCTTCTACTAGGAAACAATCTACTCAACAAAGAAACCTACAGGAAATCAATGATGTGTACAAGCATGAGGTCTCAAAATCCATCTTATATGAAGCAATTGACGACCTCCTACACAACATCTCCACATACTCTATTGAGGAGACTTCCAAAAATTATGCAAACAATGTTCCACATAAAGCTCCCCGGCACAACAGGTGATACAAGAGGACTCCAAGATCATATTACCATCCTGCCTAAGCTACCGAGGTTGAGCAGACATCACAAGGACATGAAAGATGTCCATTTTATTACCATGGAACAAAGAAGGCAGGGGGCTACATCTAAAGCCAGCAAGATGACGGTGAGGCAACAAGAGAAATACTCCAATCTCCATCTTTATGTGAATCATATGTACTGCCTTTTACTAGAAAAACTAATGATTGTTAATGACTATATCATTTTTAACAGATCAAGTGT